>NC_091392.1:625000-1250000 GCF_032191515.1 Phaenicophaeus curvirostris | reverse complement strand
TTGCCAGGGCTGACTTTGAAGCGTTGTTGCTGATAGTGGTTGCCCTTTATCTACCACGCAGCGAGGCCCCAACCTCAGCTGAGGCATCTGTTGCTGATAACCAGAGATGATTTATCCGAGCATTAGCCTGCATATCTCTAGCATTTCAATGCACATCTTTTTGTCCATGCAGGGTTTGGTTTTATGCTGCTCCTTCTCTGGTTTGCTCATCAGCTTTTCTGCTTTGTGCATGTGAACGATACAAGCAGGGACATCTCCGCGTGTTTTGCTTATGTGATTACCTACTCCCTCCTCCAAAGTACGGGTTTTGATTCATAGAATGATTTAGGTTGGAAGGGACGTTAAAAATCATCCAGTTCCAAACCCCCACTGCAGGGACACCTCCCAGTGGAACAGGCTGCTCAAAGCCCCATCCAACCTGGCCTTGAACACCTCCAGGGATGCGGCAGCCACCGCTTCCCTGTTATGGTGCCTCACTGCGCTCATTGGGAAGAATTTCTTCCTAATGCCTAGTGTAAATCTTCCCTGTTCCAATTTAAAGCCATTCCCCCTCATCCCATCACTCCAGGTCCTTGGAAAAAGTCCCTCCCCAGCTTTCCTGGAGCCCCTTCAGGTACTGGAAGGCCTCTAGAAGGTCTCCCCAGAGCCTTCTCTTCTCCAGGCTGAGCAACCCCAACTCTCACAGCCTGTGCTAATAGCAGAGATGCTCCAGCCTTCTGATGATCTTCATGGCCTCTTCTGGACCCATTCCAACAGTTCCATATCCTTCTTCTCTTGGAGATTCCAGAAGTGGACACTTTACTCCAGGTACTTCAGCCAAGCTCCATCTGCAAGCATATCCTTGCAGCGTGAAACAGTGGAGCGATTTGGATGCAGGGTGATCCATTCAGAGAGATTTGCAAAAAAAAAAGAACTAAACTTGCCACAAAAGTAAATTATTAATACAGAGCTGTAAAAAGGAGCATTCAACATCAGGAGGAACTTCCAACACTCTCCACTGTAATCATAGAATTACTAGGTTGGAAAGGACCCACTGGATCATCGAGTCCAACCATTCCTATCAAACACTAACCCATGTCCCGCAGCACCTTGTCCACCCGTCCCTTAAACCCCTCCAGGGAAGGGGACTCAACCCCCTCCCTGGGCAGCCTCTGCCAGCGCCCAATGACCCTTTCTGTGAAAAATGTTTTCCTAATGTTCAGCCTAAACCTCCCCTGGTGGAGCTTGAGGCCATTCCCTCTCGTCCTGTCCCCTGTCACTTAGGAGAAGAGGCAACAAGTTAGAGCAAAAAGTAATTAAAACTAAAAAACTTTATTTCAAGGCTATCGGAATAGGATGTTTTGACAATCCAGCTCCTCCCCCACTCCCCTTATTTTTCTTTCCCATTAAAACCCTGGCAGAGCTGTCCTATTCTGCTAGACAGCTTGATTGGAGTGGAACTGCATATTTGAGCAGAACACAGTTCCAGCAGAATTCCCCTCAACCAGCTCCGCCTGAAAGTTATTCCCATAACCGAGGGTGGAGAAAGCACCATCTCTTTATTTGTGTCTGCACAGCTGTGCTTCTCCTCTGCACTCCCTGACGCAGATAGGAACCAGCTGTGAGGTTTGAGGTTTTGCGGTGGGGTTAGGATGTAGCGATAGCGAGTGCACGAGGATGTACTTTTATTTATTTTCCAGTTGCAAAAGGTTATTTCTACTCTTCTCCCCTTAATTACCTTAGGAGTAAGGAAGTAAATGCTTTAAGGAAAAGCTTTATTCTCAAGTAATTTCAAGATGACGACGTGATTGAGAGCAGCCCTGTGGAGGAAGAATTGGGGGTGCTGGTAGAAGAGAAGCTCGACGTGAGCCAGCAACGTGCGCTCACAGCCCAGAGGCCAACAGTGTCCTGGGCTGCATCAAAGGAAGAGTGGCCAGTAGAGGGAGGGAAGGGATTCTGCCCTTCTATTCTACTCTCATGAGACCCCACCTGTGTCCTGTGTCCAGTTCTGAAATCCCCAACCGAAGAAGGATAAGGAACTGTTGGAACAGGTCCAGAGGAGGCTACGAGGATGGTCAGAGGGCTGGAGCATCTCTACTATGAGGACAGGCTGAGAGTTGGGGTGGCTCATCCTAGAGAAATGAAGGCTATGGGGAGACCTTAGAGTGGCCTTCCAGTACCTCAAGGGGCTCCAGGAAAGCTGAGGAGGGACTTGTAAAAATGGCTTGGAGTGATAGGATGAGGGGAAATGGCTTTAAATTGGAAGGGGGAAGATTTAGATAAGACATTAGGAAGAAATTCTTCCCGATGAGGGTGGTGATGCCCTGGCCAAGGTTACCCAGAGAAGTCATGGATGCTCTATCCCTGGAGGTGTTCAAGGCCAGGTTGGATGGGGCTTTGAGCAGCCTGGTCCAGCGGGAGGTGTCCCTGCCCATGGCAAGGGGGTTGGAACTGGATGATCTTTATGGTGTCTTCCAGCCCAAAGCAGTCTATGACTCTATTCTAAGATGGATTTACATTCTTGAATGGCCTCCAGGGTGGTTGTAAGGTGTCAAGCAAAGTTCTGCCTCCTGGTGCTCCACTCCCAGTTGTGGCCACAAGCAGCTGCATGGACAAGTGTAAAGAGCTGGGAAAATGGATATAACATATCCTCTGAAGCCTCTCCTCTGATTTTTATTCAGCTCGGGGGATTTTCTGAACTGCATGTGGTTTCTCCATACTCAGAAACTCTCAATGGATTTCCCTGCCATCAATTTGTCTCGTGCTCTTGAAGGTTGTCCAACGTTAGTGTCAGCTTACAGGAGCTTTTCGTTTCAATTTGTTCAGCAGGACTCCAAGTAACTAATTTCCCACTGCCTGACTTGTTTTCATCTTTCCAATACCCATTTTCTTTTATTCTTGATCTCTCTCCTGCATTTCCCTGTCTACAAAGCCAAAACCAACTCAACAGCCAAGAGATGTTTCTCAAAGAAACTGTGTTTCCTCTCTTTCTGCCACTAAAGTGATTTTATCTGATTCGGCAGAGGATCCTAGCAGTCCTCTGCTCTCTTAGTAGCTGACCTTACCACCAGTCTTGCAAGTTTTTGGTTTAATCCGAGATTATGAGCCAAAATTCCCATCATTCACCAGGACATTGCTGTTAGTCCTCACCATGGAACTGCATTTCAGCACAGATTATTGACCCTCTATGAAGGATCCTTCTGAGCGAGACTTTTCCTTCCCACCTGTCTGTATGTGGGAAGCATCTGGAGCAAAAATAGGATTAGAAAAGCTCTTGCCAACTTCATGACCAGTTTAAGAACTCAGCCTTAGTGTTTCCCTTCGTGTTTAAGGTCAGACCTATCAACACAGCCTTTAGTGGGATTGAAAACTGAAGCTTTGCATCGAATATTTTAGACAAATTAGATTGAAGCACAGAGGCTTCCCTTAAATTATTTGGATTCATTGGAATGTGTGGTGTACAGAGATCTGTTGCGTGGCTGGAAGAGGTTCATACAGACATATGATCATCCAAGCTGTTCTTGGCTGCATGGGATCTTCTCATTCCTGCACATATCCCTGCTCCCTTATGGAAAAGGATTGTTTTGGAGCTGCTGAAATGAAATCCATAGCAGTGTCAAAAGGGCATCAAAATGTTGTAGCTAGAAACGCATTCCCCTGCTGTTGAGCTGTGCAAAGAAGTTTTGAGCAAGAGCCCTTCCCATTGCCACAGACAAAGCTAACAGACAACTCACAATTCTGATTATTTGCAGTTCACCAGGTTTTTCTCATGGTCCTAAACCTCTGACAGTGATAAACAATGTCATTAAACCTACTCAAAGATGTAAAAGCAAACCACTTTTTCCTTTGTCTTCTTCATGGTCAGAGGGTTTGAATTCCTCCCATTCGAGGACAAACTGAGAGAGTTGGGGTTGTTCAGTCTGGGGTTGTTCAGTCTGGGGTTGTTCAGTCTGGGGTTGTTCAGCCTGGAGAAGAGAAAGCTGTGGGGACACCTTATAGCAGCCTTCCAGTGCTGAAAGGGGGCCTACAGGAAAGCTGAGGAGGGGCTCTTGATCAGGGAGTGCAAGGATAAGATGATGGGGAATGGCTTCAAGCTGGAAGAGGGGAGACTGAAGTGAGGTTTTAGGAAGAAATGTGTTCCTGTGAGGGTGAGGAGGCAGTGGTTGAGGTTGCCCAGAGACATTGTGGCTGCCCCATCCCTGGAGGTGTTCAAGGCCAGGTTGGATGGAGCTTTGAGCATCCTGATCCAGTGGGAGGTGTCCCTGCCCATGGCAGGGGGGATGGAACTAGATGATCCTTGAGGTCCCTTGCATACAAATCATTCTATGATTCTATGATTCTGAAAGCTGGAATGCACTGTAAGAAAAGACACAGGGCTGGATTATTATTAAAACTGCCTTTTTCATATCAGCCAGCTCTCTGGCTGAGACAAAATATAAGTAAGGTCCAACTATAATGTTTGTAGAAGGTGCAAGCAGTGAGATCTGAACAGCGGAGTGGCTTGGATAATCCCAAATAATTTGTTCGATTTCTTTCTTTCTAAAAGGAACCAATTCTGCATGGAGTGTAAAGACTTGGGAAATGCATCACTCAAGGTTTCCAGCAGCAGCTTGACCAGCATGAATATCTCGTAAGCCTCACAGAAGGGCTCTGAAACCTTTCATGAGTTGATGGTGTCACTTGGCAGCGTTCCTGTCACGGCTGTGAACCACATGTATTATTTAGTTTGATGCTTGCTGACAACCTGGAATGCAAGGGCAATTTTTATGCTGGTTTCTGGTTCTTATTTTCTAGGTTGGTTTTTCTTCTAGATGGAACTATAAGATAGGGTTTGGGTTTTTTTAAATGGCTCTAAATACTGATGGTGACACACGCCCTAATCATGTGCAATTTATGGCCTAGGGTTTTACAGCACTATAAATGTCTAAGCTGCCTTGAATCCTCCAGATGACAACTTTCGAAGCCGTGTAAGTGTTTAAATGAGCAACAGTGCCAAGTGTATAAAATTCTACGACAGAATTTGATGCTTTGAATGCTGAAAAAGATTGGTGTCAATGAAGGGTGCTTTAATCCTTCCCTAATTACATCTGCTTGTTTGAGAACCACAAGTGTTTACTGCATGTGTTACTAATCCCCTGCCTAATCCAAAAAATCTTTCCAAAAGGGAATAGACCTAACAAGACAGAAGTTTAGGTCAATAGAGTCTCTACTACTCCTTCCTGAGGGCGTGGAGGAGGAAGCCTAGCAGGCAAAAGCCCTCCTTTGAGAAAAATCTCTTCTGGTCCCAGAGATGAAGAGGACCACTAATACGAAGCGAGCGCTGAAGAACCTTTACTCTGAGGACAGGCTGAGAGAGTTGGGGTTGTCCACCCTGGAGAAGAGAAAGCTCGGAGGACACCTTAGAGCAGCCTTCCAGTACCTGAATGGGGATCCAGGAAAGCTGGGGAGGGGCTTTTTCCAAGGGCCTGGAGTGATAGGATGACGGGGAATGGCTTTAGATTGGAAGGGGGAAGATTTAGACTAGGCATTAGAAAGAAATTCTTCACAATGAGGGTGCTCGCACAGATTGCCCAGGGAAACTGTGGATGCCTCACCGCTGCAGTTGTTCAAGTCCAGATTGGATGGGGATTCAAGCAGCCTGATCCAGTGGGAGGTGTCCCTGCCCATGGCAGGGGGTTGGAACTGGATGGGCTTTGTGGTCCCTTCCAACCCAAACCATTCTATGGTTCTATGAACCACGGAGAAAAGCTCAAACTTACAAATTCACCAGGAGCATCATGACCTTCTGAAAAGGCAGTGCAACAGTTTTGCAATCCCTGACAGCACCTGCAAGCAGACAGGAGCTGTAACATCACTGGGATTCTCACCACTCTCTTAGCAGGCCACTGAGAGGCTGCGCTCTGTCAGTAATTCCAGTTGTGAGCCACTCATGACGTCTCACAGGTACCTTGTGGGTTTAATCTTCAATCACGACTTGTCTTGATGGGCATTGGGCTGCCCGAATCCCTCTTCGTTGCTGTAAACAGTATCAGGCGCTACCGGGGGCCCAGGCATCAAGTCAGGATCAGCCTGAAGCAAGGCAGAGCTTCCATCCGGACCATCATGAAAGAGGCTGGTTGTACCACCCAGCGTTGAGCTAAATGCCTGACTTTGAGATAATATCTTTATATAGCATCCTAAATCCACTTACGCTTCTTGAAATTCCAAGCTCTGCTGAGCGCATAAAGTAGAGGAGTAGCGGTTCTCCCAGCTATGCAGCTGGGAAGTCTCAGGTGTAAGTCCAGGGATGAAGGCACAGGGTGAAGCTGGTGTGTCCAGCTGAAGACTCTGGTTCCTGTGCTGATTAACAGGGTCACGTACCCTTCCTGCCCAGCGCTTGCCCCATGATGAGAAGTGGGGATCCCCTTGGGCACGACGTCTTTAGTTTGACAGGAACTACCATAGAGCAGAGGGAGGAATGAGTGAGATGCAGATCTCCTTAGAATCATAGAATCATTTAGGTTGGAGGGGACCTTAAAGATCACCCAGTTCCAACTGGATGGGCAGGGACACCTCCCACCAAACCAGGCTGCTCAAGGCTCCATCCAGCCTGGCCTTGAACACCTCCAGGGAGGGGGTAGCCACAACTTCCCTAGGCAACCTGTTCCAGTGCCTCACCACCCTCATCCAGAAGTTCTTCCTAATGTCTAGTCAAAATCTTTTCCCCTGTAATTTATAGTCATTCCTCCTGGTCCTATCACTACGTGTCCTTGTAAAAAGCCCCTCCCCAGGCTTCCTGGAGCCCCTTCAGGTACTGGAAGGCCACTCTAAGGTCTCCCCAGAGTCTTCTCTTCTCCAGGCTGAACAGCCCCAACTCTCTCAGTCTGTCCTCGTAGCAGACGTGCTCCAGCACTTGCATCATCTTCATAGCCCTTGTCTGGACCTGTTCTTTAGCATCAGGTAGGATTTTCTTCTGCAGCTTCTGGCTTCTCTGATGAAATAATTTTTGTTGCTACTGCCTCTCAGCAGGGAATGGAAACTGCGAAAACGTTTCTTTCACAGAGCATCTCAGTTTTCCTCTTCCTTGGTCCAGCTCAGGAGTTCTGCATTTCCATCTTCGCCGGGCAGGGTGGTGTGCAGATGGGCAGTGCAGTTCTGCCTCAAACTGATAGGAATTCTATTCCTGATAGGAATGGTTGGACTCGATGATCCGGTGGGTCTCTTCCAACCTGGTTATTCTGTGATTCTGTGATTCTGTGAACATGGGGTCCAACCACAAGGCCCTGTTCCCATAACCAAGCAAATGAGCGAGCTCCTCTGAGTCCTTCATTACTGAGAGAGGACTAGGGGAGCAGAGCATCCAATCATTCCAAAAACCAGTGGAAATCCAATAAGGAGAATTACAAGAGACATGAAAAGGATCTCCAAGCTGGACTGGCTTCTCAGCTTTCCTACAGTGTTTGCCCCAGCAATCCTGTGACCCACAACGAGAGGTTCTTCTCTTTTCTGAAAGCCCATACTTTGAGGTTGCCCTTTCACAGAATCATAGAATCACCAGGTTGGAAGAGACCCACCGGATCATTGAGTCCAACCATTCCCATCAATCACTAACCCATGTCCCTCAGCACCTCGTCCACCCGTCTTTTAAACCCCTCCAGGGAAGGTGACTCAAGCCTCTCCCTGGGCAGCCTCTGCCAGTGCTCAATGACCCTTTCCATGAAAATTTTTTTCCTAATATCCAGCCTAAACCTCCCCTGGTGGAGCTTGAGGCCGTTCCCTCTCATCCTGTCCTCTGTCCCTTGGGAGAAGAGGCCAGCTCCCTCCTCTCCACAACTTCCTTTTAGGTAGTTGTAGAGAGCAATGAAGTCTCCCCTTTGTCTTCCACTGTTCAGTAGATGCTGCATCTACTGTAGATGTGAGTTCAAGGTGGAGTTGTAGGCAAGTTTCTATAACTTAAATTCATCTAATATAAAGATTTAAGTCCCGTCTAGAGAAAAGTAACAGTGACTGATTTTCTCCCTGCTCTGTTCCTTTTTCCACTGCTACCTGACCTCCCTTTTACTACAGTCTCCAGCAAACGTGTTTCATTACAGCTGAAATTCAGATTGGTGTCTGCTTTTCCTGCACAGTGAGCCACATGTCAGGGCAAAGGGAGATGCTTCCAACGGTTTGGAACTGCTGCACCCCTGGGAAGGTGGATTCAGGCACTGGGTGATGAGACTTCAAAAATGGCAGAAAAAAGTGTGATGGGTGCAGAGTGGAGGTAGTCTGAGTTCTGTCACACTTGTACATCTTGAAGATGGATGGAAATTTTCTTTGTCTTGAAGATGTAACTGAAAGGCAAAGATGAGTGGGTTCAAAAGAGCTCAAAACCAAGGAGATCTTACTCTGCTCAAGTTCAGATTTCAGGGTACAGTTCCCTCCCAAGACTGGCCACAGATCTATCCAGTTGTGATTGACTCCAAATGAAGTGGAGACCCCCTCCCTAGAAGTTCAAGGCCAGGTTGGATGGGGCCTTGAGCAGCCTGATCTAGTGGGAGGTGTCCCTGACCACGGCAGGGGGGTTGGATCTGGATGATCTTTGAGGTCTCTTCCAACCCCAACCATTCTATTGTTCCATGATTTTATGATTCTAACTGTGGCCTTCAAAAATCTACATTTGGATTGAAAACTCATGTCTAGCATTCTCCCAGAACTCTCTCCTACCACCTGCTGACTGGTGGATCCTGCAATGGTTCCTGGTCTTTCAGATCCAAGTTGTAGCTTTGCAAATCAGCTGGAAAACAAGGAGACCTGCCACCTTCCACAGGCAGTTCCGTGTAGACCTCCCAAGCCACCCTGAAGCACGCAGGCTCCACAGGAGACCAGAAGGCCATGTCACAGATCTAAGGCACCACCTGCCACAACCTGGATACCCACCATCCCACTTGAACTTGTTGATGGGGTGATGTCCTCTCCCATAAGATCTGTTTAACAGAGCCATCAGTATTGACTTCACCAAGAGAGATGTTTCTGGTGACCACATGCTCAGATATGCATTGCTCTCATGATCTCTCCATAGTTTCAGTAGAGAGGACCTGCCACGAGTAGCTCTTAGCTCACCAGTGTCTGTGCTGAGTGCTCCAACTAAATGGAAAAGCCGTTTGATAAGACCTTGGCTCACTGCCTGCTGTACCAGGAACAGATGAAGTGTTTAGGGATGCAGCTGCAGGCACCACAGAATGCAGAAACTAGGAGGTCTTGAAAAACTGGAGGTCTTGAAAAACAGGAGGTCTTTCCAAACCCAGGAGGACACACCAGTTTGTGGATGGTTGCTGCAGAAATCAGGGTTCAGCTGAGAGGTGTCTGGGGTAGGAGACAGCTCTCAAAAAGGACTGAAAACAACTTGGCTGGTAGAGATGAAGTGTATGAATGTCTTATCAGTAACCGTAAGCCAATATAAATGAAATATCGAGTGAGGCAACACAACTTGCGAAAGTGTTTAGGTTTGAACAAAAATAGAAACTTCACAGTTTTGTCACGTTAACTCTGCATTGGAATAAAATCAGCAAAATGAATTCCTTTAGCTTTGGCATAAGATCCATGCTGAGTCTGGCTCCTCTGGCAGACTCGGCCGAGAGTAAGCCCGGTGTATCCCGTACACTTAATCTTTTTCCCATCCCAATAGTTTCTTTCCAAATAGAAGCCCAACTTCAAATGTTTGTCCCACATATGGTTATGTTAAACCTTTTTGGCTGATGTTTTCAGCTTAAAGAGGGGGCATCGACTTTTCTGAACCGAGCTGCAGGTTCCACGTGAAAAGTTAGACTTGGGTTTTAGTATCTCTGAAGAATCCATTTCAGGTTCATTACTAAAACAGAGCCAAGTCAGTGAAATGCCTTGTCCATCAGTGGGGGTTTTATGGGTTTCTCTCAGCATGAAAGGGTGAGAGACTTGCAGTTGTTCATCCTGGAGAAGCGAAGGCTCCGGGGAGACCTTCTAGCAGCCTTTCAGGACCTGAAGGGGCTACAATAAAGCTGGGGAGGGACTTTTTACAAGGGCTTGGAGTGATAGGACGAGGGGGAAGGGGGGAAGATTTAGATTAGACATTAAGAAATTAGACATAGGAAATTCTTCCCAATGAGGGTGGGGAGGCACTGGAACAGGTTGCCCAGAGAAGTTGTGGCTGCCCCATCCCTGGAGGTGTTCAAGGCCGGGTTGGATGAGGCTTATCCCACCTTATCAGTGGGAGGTGTCCCTGCCCACGGCAGAGGGGTGGAACTGGATGATCCTTAAGGTCCCTTCCAAACCAAACCATTCTATGATTCTATGATATGATGATTCGATGATTCTATAAAGCATAACTCACCCTCTCTTACAGGAAGACTTGGGGCTGGCACCTCAGGAAGGAGAAGACCCCGTCTTCTCCATGACAGCCACTTTCCACAGAGGGAAAGGGCTGAAACAGAGGAAAGGAAAATCCTCAGCCAAATGGGACACGTTTCCGGCTGATCCCCTCACCTGAGTGTGCCTGAACATCCACCCAGTGTCTCGTTCAAGGCACCGCTTTATCCTGAAGTAAGACAGGAGGAACCGTATGGGTTCGAAATCGCTTTTCAAGGCAGAGGTTGTGCAGTTTGCTCACCAACATCTGTCTAGCCAGGGAATCTGCTTTCTCCATCACTATCAGAACTGAAGACCTGCTGTGAATTATTTACACAGCAGTTTTGTGCCGGGACATGGCTGAAAGAGCTGGGGTTGTTTAGCCTGGAGAAAAGGAGGCTGAGGAGAGACTTTATCACTTTCTACAACTCCCTGAAAGGAGCTTGCAGCGAGGTGGGAGTTGGTCTCTTCTCCCAAGGGACAGGTGAAAGGATGAGAGGAAATGGTCTCAAGTTGCTCCAGAGCAGGTTCAGATTAGACATCAGGAAAAAATTCTTCACTGCAAGGGTTCTCAGGCCCTGGCAGAGGCTGCCCAGGGAGGTGGTGGAGTCCCCATCCCTGGAGATGTTCAAAAGAAGGGGAGATGTGGTACTCAGGGATCTGGTTTAGTAGTGGACAGGTACCCTTGGACTCTATGACCTCGAAGGTCTTTTCCAACCAAGCATTTCTATGATTAACTATTTCTTCACAATGAGGGTGGGGAGGCCCTGGCACAGGTTGCCCAGAGCAGTGGCGACTGCCCCATCCCTGGAGGTGTTCAAGGCCAGGTTGGATGAGGCTTTGAGCAGCCTGGTCCAGTGGGAGGTGTCCCTGCCCATGGCAGGAGAGCTGGACCTGGCTGGGCTTTGAGGTCCCTTCCAACCATTCCATGATTCTGTGCTTCTATATTTTAGTTGTGGCCAGCTACAGCGGAGACTCAACGATCTCAAAGGTCTTTTCCAAGACCAAAAGGGGAGGGCAGGGATGGACAGGGCAGCACAATGTCTCCCTGCCTCAGTTTCCCCAACCCGAGCAGCCCAGGCCTCGCCTCCATCCCAGGAGCGTGAGGCGTCTCCTAGCAACACGCCCCGCCCCCGTCACTGATTGGCCGTAGAGCAGGGGGCGGTTCTTATAGCAACAAGCCACCGCTGATTGGCTGAAACGCCAAAGGGGGCGTGTCTCTTCGCAGCCCTATCCGCTGATTGGTCGAGGCGCGAGAGGGGCGGGTCTCGTACCACCGCGCCCCCGTCGTTCATTGGCCGGAGCGCGACGGGGGGCGGGTCTCTCCGCCACATTCCCCGTCGCTGATTGGTCAGGGTTCCAAGGAGGAGCGGGTCTCCTAGCAACACGCCCCGCCCCCGGCGCCCATTGGCCGCCGCCGCCGCCGCCGCCATTTTCAAACCGCCGCTGCCGCCGCCGCCATCATTTCTCACCATGGAGGCCGAGCCCGCGGCGCAGAGACCGACGAGGCGGAGACGGGGCAGGGCCAGCACCCCCCGTTCGCCTCAGGGGGACAGCGGGGACCGGGAGGCCGCGTCCTGCAGCCGGTAGGAGCCGCGATCCTTCCCGGTCAGGGCAACCCTGGGCTCGCCTGTCCCTGGGTCGTCTTTGCCACTCGCTTCAGGGCTTTCCCTCAGCCTGAGGGCCTTCTCGAGGGGAGAACCCCGCATAAGAAGGGCTTGGGGTGCTGGTGGATGAGAGTCGTAGAATCGTAGAATGGTTTGGGTTTGAAGGGACCTTAAAGATCATCCGGTTTCCTCCTCCTGCTGTGGGCAGGGACATTGGATCAGGCTGCCCAAGGCCCCATCCAGCCTGGCCTTGAACACCTCCAGGGATGGAGCAGCCACAGCTTCCCTGGGCAACCTGTTCCAATGCCTCCCCACTCTCACAGTGAAGAAATTCTTCCTTATGTCAAGCCTAAATCTGCCCCTCTCCAATTTATCCCCATTGCCCCTCGTTCCATCACCACAAGTCTCTGTGAACAGTCCCTCCCCAGCTTCCTTGGAGCCTCTTCAGGTACTGGAAGGTTGCTCTAAGGTCTCCTTGGAGCCTTCTCTTCTCCAGGCTGAACAACCCCAACTCTCTCAGCCTCTCTTCATACTGGAGGTGCTCCCTCCTGATCATCTTTGTAGCCCTCCTCTGGATCTGTTCTAACAGAAGGCCAACATGAGCTAGCAACATGCTGTCACAGCCCAAAAACTAATGATATTCTGGTCTGCATTAAAACAAGCATGGCCAGCCAGGCAAGGGACGGGATTCCTCCCTTCTATTTCTCCCCCTGTATTCCCCTCTCGTGAGACCCCACCTGGAACCTTATGTCTAGTTCTGGAATCTCCAACAGAAAAAAAGTATATGGAACTGTTGGAATGGGTCCAGACGAGGCCACAAATTTGATATTAGGGCTGGAGCACCTCTACTGTGAGGGCAGGCTGAGATATCTGGGGTTGTTTGGCTTGGAGATGAGAAGGCTCCAGGAAGACCTTGTAGCACCTTCCAGTACCAGAAGGGGCTATGGTTGTGTTGAGCTTTTTTGGCAGGCTGATGTTTTCTGAATTGAGCCGCAGGTTCACCTTGGAAAGCTAGAATGCTGTTTTAGTGTCTCTGAAGAATCCACTGCAGGTTCATTACTAAATTACAGCCATGTCTGTGAAATGCCTTGTACGTATGTAGGGCATTTGTGGATTTCTCTCAGCGTGACAGCGTGAGAGAGTTGGGGTTGTCCAGCCTGGAGAAGAAAAGGCTCTGGGGGGACCTTAGTGCAGCTTCCAGTAGTGAAAAGGGCTGCAGGAAAGCTGGAGAGGGACTTTTTACGAGGGCCTGGAGCGATAGGATGAGGAGCAATTTAAAATTGGAAGGGAGAAGGTTTAGATTAGACTTGAAGAGATTGGACATTATAAATTCTTCCCCATGCGGGTGGTGAGGCCCTGGCCCAGGTTGCGCAGGGAAGCTGTGGCTGCCCCATCCCTGGAGGAGTTCAAGGCCAGGTTGGATGGGGCTTGGAGCAGCCTGGTCTGGTGGAAGGTGTCCCTGCCCATGGCAGAGGGTTGCAACTGGATGGTCTTTGAAGTCCCTTCCAACCCAAACCATTCTGTGAATCTATGCTGTTACCCTGGGAACTCTCTCCCTCCAACTTTGTGGGAACCCCCTCTCCTAGCCCTAAAGAGAAATCCCTCTCCTGCAGGGGCTTCTTGTGGTACAGACACTACTTTTCTTACTCCCTCTAGTTGCAGGGAGCGCCTCCCTCCGTGTCTATAACAGAGAGCTTCCTCTCCTTTCTTATAAGGGAAACGTGTCTGTGAGTTTAGAGGATCTCAGAGTATCCTATAATTAGGCAAGGGGCCACCAACACCCCATCTTATGCAATAAGAGTGGGGAAGGGCGTTCCTCAGGTCACAACCGGTGTCCCTGTCTGTTCCTGTCCCAAAAGTGGGATAAATTGCTCCTGGCTCCTCCCCTGCCTGCTAAAGTCCCCCTAGGCATCTGTGCAAAGCCCTCCTTCTTCCCTCACCTCTTCTAGGGGTGTCTTAGGGGCTGCACTCATCCCTGCCCCTGGCCTGAGCTTCCTCCTGGTTCAAGTGTATCCTCCTTCAGGCCTCCCCTCAGCCTGCAGGGACTCTCTGCCCTCCTGCCTTGTCAAGAGGACCCCCACCTTCCTGTCTTTCCTCAGGAATTCCCTCCCTCTGCCTTTGCAGGAACCCAAAAAGGGGGAATTCCTCTCTTTCAGGGACTTCTTATGGGCTGGACACTTCTTTCCTTTCATTCCTTCACCCTCGGGTTGCAGGGGACGCTTCTCTCCGTGCCTATAAGAGAGGATACCCCCGCAGGTGTTCACTCCTGTCTTATAAAGCGAAGATGGCTGAGTTTGAGGAATCCCTGAGCCTCCTGTGATGAGGCAAGGGGTCACCGATGCCCCATCTTATGCAGTAAGAGTGGGGAAGGGCATTCCTTGTGTCACAAGTGGTGTCCCTGCCTGTTCCTGTCCCAAAACAAGGGTAAACTGCACCTGCCTCCTCCCCTGCCTGCTGAAGTACCCCTAGATTTCCATGCAAAGAATTCCCTCCTCCCTCACCTCTTGGTGGGACGCCTACAACCCACAGCAGTTTGGGGGAAGGAAGAGAAGGTCCTTGTTGCTCCTCGGGTGGGAATAATTTGGGGGTGGAGTGTTCTTTATATCCCCTGGAGTGACTGGTTGATCCTCAAGGATTCTTCAAGGCCATAACACTGGATTAACTTTTTCTCCTGGGCATGGAGAGACCCACCTCAGCTCCAGCATTAGCCTGGCTTTTACTCCGATTTTTAAATCCCTGTGTGTGCCATTTATTCCTGTTATTTTGATATGTTGGACGTGGGAGACTTTCCCAAGGCCACCCAGTGGAAGAAACTATTACTTCTTAGGTTAATCAGAAGATCAGCTTATCTGTGTTGACCCCAATAATGATACCTGGATGTGTTTATAAGCAGCTCGTGCCCTATCAGGAGCTGAACCCTGTGTGACCCATCTCCTGCTGACTGATATCTAGACAAACCTAGGCTGATGAGCAGAAGATTGTGGATTTTGTTGCCCTCAGGGTTAGGAAATGACTTCCAGCCTGCGGGTGGTGTAGAAAACACCTGTTTCTAGCAAATGTGGCTCTCTGTTGGGCTAATGGCTGGACTTGATGATCTTGGAGTTCTTTTCCCGGCTCAACGATTCTATGATTCTGTTTATCTTAGCCCAGTTTCTAGCTCCAGGTGCTGTATGTGGGCAGAGGTTCAGCCTGAGATGCAACCAGGGTCTTGCTGCCCTTGCTCTTTGCACCTGACAGGGGATTGCAGGCCTTCACACCTCAGCCTGGGATGGTTTGGAGCAGTGACAGATGCTCTTGCTCTTCCTCCAGCTTCGTTAGAGCCATGGGAATGAGTGAGGAAGGTGATTGAGGCAATCCTGTGTTTTGAAACCAGGTGAAATTCCCCACAGGCTGGTGTGGATGTTCTTTATTTGGTGACTTAAATCAAAGCAGTGTAAACATCTGGGTCTGGTTTTCATAATGGCTGGTTTTGGTACCACTGTGTGCTCTGGGTGGCCGAATGTTTTGATGGACTTCTAAAAACAAACAAAAAACATAGAAAGATGCTGCAATATCATCTTGCGGATCAAATTGTTGCTCTTTAATTACCACACTGTAAAAGCGTAGTGTAATTGAAGGGTTCAGTGATTTGGTGAGGTGATGAAACACTGTCTCAGTTTCTAGGGTGGTTGCACATTCCCTTGTGAGGCTTCTCTGTGCGGAGGGGCCCAGGGAAGTTGGGATAAAACTGCAAAAGGAGTTTATGCAGATAACGTGTGTGTGTGTTAAACTTTCCTTCAGAGACTTGTGGCACCTAGATGTGGTCTTGTGATATAGGCAGAGCAATTCAAGAAGTCAGTCTTGAGGTTTTTTCATGGACTAATGGAAAACGTTAGCAGGATGGGACTTCTGGGAGGTCTCCAGTCCAACACTTGCTCAGAGCAAGGCCAACTTCACGTAGAGGTCAGGTTGCTCAGCGCAAATTTCCAAGGATAGAGATTTCCATACCCTTCTGGGTCCCTGTTCCCGAGTTTCACTGCGCTCATTGTAGGGGAAATTATTTATCCTTCTGTCTAACAGGAATTTTCCTTGCAGCTTGGGCACGCTGCTCTCTTCCCATTCTGCCACGTGTGCCCACAAAGGGTCTGCGTCTGCCTTCCCTGTTTCAATGGTTGCAAGGCAGCACTTAGAGCCTCATTTGCTTCACTCTGTCTCCTCATTCATCCTGTGCTCCAGTCCCAACACCATCTCGGCTGGACACGCTCCTATTGTGGATGTTTCTTGTCCTGGGGGGTCCAAACCTGCACCCAGTATCCAGATCAGGCCTCGCAAATGCTCACGGGCATCACTTGACCTGCTTGCTGTGTTTGCCCCCGTTGCAGTGCAGAGCCAGCCCGCAGGAAAGCCAGGAGGTTCCCTTTATCAGGGTGTGCAGGCATAGGATGAGGGGCAACAGTTTTAAGCTGAAAGAGGGGAGATTTAGATGAGATGTTAGGAAGAAATGTTTTCCTGTGAGGGTGGTGAGGCCCTGGTACAGGTTGCCCCAGGAAAGCAGTGGCTGCCCCATCCCTGGAGGTGTTTAAGACCGAGTTGGATGAGGCTTTGAGCAACGTGTTGCAGTGGGAGGTGTCCCTGCCCGTGGCAGGGGGGCTGGAACTGGGTGGGCTTTGAGATCCCTTCCACCCCAAGCTATTCTATGATCTTGCTGCAAACCACTAATCACAGAATTTAAACCGTTTAATCCCTTCAGCTGTTGGGGAAGTGGCAAACCCTAAGTGCTTGCACTGTTTGTGGTCTGAACAGCCAGCTGAGGCTTGAATTTGTCTGAGCCTCCAGAAGAGCTATAGAGAGCATTAAGCTAAGGCCCCTACTCCCTATGTAAGTGCTTTTGCAGTAGAACATAAATATATTTAAACATAAGCACCACGCATTAACTCACTTTCCCTATTCATTTGCCTTAACCTTGTCACTGTGTGCACACAGGCATGAAAAAGCTTTGTCTCCAGCGCTGTAACACAAGCTGGGAGGATTCCTCTGCTCAGCAGCCTGATTTTAATCAAATATCTCTCCTGGCAGAACCAGAGCTCCAGTTGGAGGCCAGAAGCCTCCGATTTAGGGGCTGTGAATACACTAAATACATTCAGCAATGTTTAAGGGCGAGGTAATATCCTTCATTAGACGTGTACTCTTGCAGACCCTGCCTTGTACCCTTCAGATTCTCACGGCTACAGCATTCCTGACTAGTCTCAAATCTGCTGTTTCAGTTTAAGTTTTAGCTTAACTTTCACAGTAAGCATCAAGTTTCATTTCTGTGATGCTAGAGAATTCCTGACACTTCCAAAACAGGGCTCTGTGGCCAGGGAGGTGTGAAGGGATGTGGTTTGGACAGAGTATTTGTAGTCAGCCTCTTGTCTGTGTAATCCCAGGGTTGTGTCTAAAAAGAGAGGAGACAGTTGATAGCGTGCTGGAGACGGTGACTTCACACAGTTATGAGCAGTGAATGTTTCCTCTGATATAAAGGGCTGCTTTAACACTTTGCAGCTTCTCATTTATCCCTTTCTCCCACTGGCAATATCGCTGTAGCTCCTGCACAGCAACGTGAGGGATAAATGTGAGAGGAAACTGCTCTGTTGAACAGAGGGAGAGGAAGATCGAGTGTGCACAAAGAAGAGCAGTCCCGAAGGGGGAGTGAGTTACCAAGAAGCCATTCTCTGTTCCCAGCTAGTTTCTGACCCTGCTTTACCCTCCAACCCCAGAGAAGCCTGCAGCTCGCAGATTTTTTTCATCAACAGTTCTCTCTGATATCTGGAACCATTCTGTAGCTTTCATATTGCAGAAGCACCCAGAGGTGATCGTGCAGGGCTGGAGTCCTGCAGTGCTAAGCTTCTGAGGGTGGAGATGGGCTGTCAAGTCACACATCTAATTAAAGCCCTACCTCATGCTCCCCTTCTTGAGTGTCTGCATCAGAGCTCAGAGTCACAGCTCTTTTCAAGCCCTGATCCTGTGACTCGCGTGTGATGTTGTGCCTGTTCTGTGATCCGCTGGCACTTGCTCGGCTCCTGGGGTCCCAGACCCTGTAAAGACAGCGAAGTTCTGAACAAGAGAGTGTGATGTGTCACTTTGAGACGAGTCCTCTGCAGTGGGAAGGGACTCACAGCTGATCATACCGATTTTGTGTATTTGTAAATATTTTAATTGCAACTGTCACTTCTTAGTAGTTATTCAAGTGGAATTAATCCAAATTAACTTTGTATGGCAGGATTAAAAGAAACAAGTGTTTTTATATAGGTCACAGTAGGGTAGAAGGTGGGAAAGATGCTCAGCTGTTGAGTTGTGCAAGCAAGGGTGGTTTCGTGGAATCCCCTAAGCAAAAGGTCATCTAAAGCAGGCTGACCAGTGCTGCCATGAGAAGACAAGGACAAACAGCTTCTGTCTGGTGTGACCAACAGATGAGGCTGACAGAGGGGCCTAGTTAGAGTAGCAGGTGGTGGAGAAGAGCCCACAGATGGTGCAACTGTCAGCTGTTGCCGAAGGTGGGATCCGAGTTCCCTCTGGCTGGCTAAAAAGGACCTGGGGGTGCTGGTCAACAGCAGCTGAATATGATCCAGCAGAGTGCACAGGTGGCCAAGAGGGCCAGTGGCATCCTGGCTTGCATCAGCCATGGTGTGGCCAGCAGGAGCAGGGCAATCAACCTTCCCCTGTACTCAGCATTGCCGAGGCCTCATCTTGAATGTTGCGTTGAGTTTTGAGCCCCTCACTACAAGAAGGACATTGAGGCACTGGAGTGTGTCCAGAGAAGGGCAACAAAGCTGGAGAACAAGTCTTATGAGGAGCAGCTGAGGGACCTGGAGTTTTTAGCCTAGAGAAAAGAAGGCTCAGGGGAGACCTCATCACTGTCTACAACTGGCTAAAATGAGGTTGTAGCGAAATGGGTACTGGTCTCTTCTCCCAAGTAATAAGTGATAGGAGAATAGGAAATGGCCTCAAGTTGCACCAGGACAGGTTCAGATTAGACATCAGGAAACATTTCTTCACTGAAAGAGTTCTCAGGCACTGGCGAAGGCTTCCTAGAGAGGTGGTGGAGTCCCCATCCCTGGAGGTCTTTAGAAGATGGGGAGATGAACTGCTCAGGGATCTAGTTTAGGAGTGGACAGGTATGGTTGGACTTAGTGATCTCAAAGGTCTTTTCCAACCAAATGATTCTATGATTCAAACCAGCCCCACTCTCTCTTTGTTCCTTGCAGCAGTTCCCCTCGCTCTGTGGCTGCAGGGGCAACTGGGCAGCTGGTTTCCAGTTGAACCAGTACCCCAAAAAAGTGACATTTAAGCTTAACCTGTAGCTGAAACTCCTTTCGCTGTGGCCACCGGATTGCTGAATTGGGCTTGCTGGGAGGAAGGGAGAAAAAAATGGCCCTTTTCTGGTGGCAGCCTGCAGTCCTGCTGAAGAGGTGGAGTGCAAAGCAAGACCCTTCACTGTAAGCCTGTGCAGGAGTCTCATCAAGGAGAAATTTGTTCCTGTAGCAGAAACAGGAGCAAAGAAGCCAGTTGTCCACACAAAAGGATGGGTTTTAAGGAGGGATCCCAAAAGAGAGTCCTTTCTGAATTACATGTTTACATATTAAAGGGAAAAAAGCTTTTAAGACTACTTGTTCTGCACGATCTGCAGTAAACTCTTTATTTGGCTTTTATTCACACGTACATTTACGGTATTTTAAGTCAGTTGTTTCTGGACAGTGACCCAACACTGTTGTGAAGGGCAAGCCTTTTTGATGGTGATTGCTCCCTCTTTCCTTTCTTCTCCTTAATTAAGGCTTTTCTGAAATGAATGCTTGCTCTTGATCTCTGTTATGATTAAAGCCTGTGTTCCATCAGACTTTCTTGGGCTGCTAAAGTAGTAATGAAGAGTGCAAACACACACTTTTCCTTCCTATTATCACATCAAAGTTAGCATAAATGGAAAGTTTTACTCCACTGAAGAAGATAGCTATTAAAATGCATCACTGGAGCATAAGTGGAAGCTACAGTGCAGCTTTCTGAAAAATGTCTAGAGGCTCTCGTCTTACTAGGAGTTTGCTTTTTTTTTAATCCAAAAGCAGGCTGCGAGTGTCTGGGTCTGCATGTGTTCAAGTACAACTGCTTCAGTCCATCGTCATTCTGTGAGCCTCAAACAGCAACTCACAGGAGCTGGTAACGCTGCCGTGGTGTCCTAAATTGTGTGTTGTATTTTGGCCTGAAGTTACTGTAAGAGAATGGTGATACTTCAGCATTCATAAAAATCTTAGAATCATTTGTGCAGAAAAGACCTTTGAGAACATCTCAGTCCAACTGTACCAGTCCACTACTAAACCACATCCCTGAGCACCTCATCTCCTCATCTTTTAAACGCCTCCAGGGATGAATCATAGAATCACCAGGTTGGAAAAGACCTCTTGGATCATTGAGCCCAGCCATTCCTATCAATCACTAACCCATGTCCCTCAGCACCTTGTCCACCCGTCCCTTAAACCCCTCCAGGGAAGGGGACTCAACCCCCTCCCTGGGCAGCCTCGGACAAGGACCAATCACCCTTTCTGTGAAAAGTATTTTCCTAATATTCAGCCTAAACCTCCCCTGGTGGAGCTTGAGGCCATTTCCTTTTGTCCTGTCCCTTGGGAGAAGAGGCCAGCACCCTCCTCTCCACAACCTCCTTTCAGGGAGTTGGAGAGAGCAATGAGGTCTCCCCTCAGCCTCCTCTTCTCCAGGCTAAACACCCCCAGGGCCCTCAGGCTTGTTCTCCAGCCCCTTCCCCAGCTTCGTTGCTCTTCTCTGGACTCGCTCCAGAGCCTCAACATCCTTCTTGTGGGGAGGGGCCCAGACCTGACCCCAGGATTCGAGGAGCGGTCTCCCCAGGGCCGAGGCCAGAGGGAGAAGAACCTCCCTGGCCCTGCTGGCCACTCAGTTTCTGATCCAAGCCCAGATGCCATTGGCCTTCTTGCCCACTTGGACCCCTGCTGGCTCCAATCAAGTAAGGGTTTAGCTTTTAATGGTTAAAACCCCCCTTGCGTACTTTGTTACTTGTGTCTCTCCTTAGCTGTCCTTCCCCCAAGAACTCTGCAATGTTTCACTAACAGGAGAGCTTGGAACAAAGTATCCCTAAAACTGAGAGGCTTTAGCCATTAGCAGCAATCTTGTGACACTATTTTCTTAGAATTGTGGAATCATTAACCTCAGAAAAGATCTCTAAGTTCATGCAGTCCAACTGGCAGCCCAACACCACTGTGTCTGCTAAACTAGGTCCCAGAGTGCCACAGCCGCCTGGGTTTTTTTGGTTTTTTTTTAACCCTTCCAGGGATGGGGACTCCACCACTGCCCTGGGAAGCCTGTTCCAATGCTTCATCACTCTTTCAGTAAAGAAATTTTTACATAGATCAAATCTAAACCTCCCCTGGCACAACTTGAGGCCATCTTGCAGCAAACTGCAATGAAATCCTGACCTTACTGGACACCTGTAACTTACTGAGCACCGATTAACAAGTATTACTGTGGGGAAACATCTTGTACTGGAGTTTTCCCATGCGGGATAAAAAAAGTGTGAGCACACCTGACTGGTCAGCTGCACAGCTCTGGAACTAGTTCCTGAGGTTTTTTGTTAGGATGTGCAAAATGTGTGGAGACACAGGCAGAATTAATAAAACAGGTGAAAGTATATACTCAGTATATATAACTCATCTTACTTTTGGTGGCCTCTGAACAAGGATCTCTAGAAATGCTGGTGGTGCCTGTGGAATGCTTGTCCATCCCTAGCGTGCTCCCAGTGCAGCCTGGGTGTTTCTCAGTGCCTGGAGGTGCTGGAAATTAAGCTTCTCATAGGGAAGATGAGATGAAGGTAGGAGGAAGAAGGAAAGACCTTTAAAATCATTCAGCACTTGCTTTCCCTAAGCCATGGTACTGCTGCTTTCCCAACCTACATGGCAAATGCCACCAGCCAGTTATTAAAACCAATTAAACCCTTTCAGCATTCAATACCCCTCCATGTGAATGTTGATGTCCCTTAATTACTCCATGCTGATGATAGCCTGCTTGTTATTGTCTTATAAAACAGGAGTCTTGCTACACTTACCAAATAATTATCTTCACTCACAAGTCATTATCCTCAACATCCAGTTGCTTAAGCCTAGCTATTACTGCTTCAATTAATATTTTCAGGGCAAGCTCATCACGGAATGCTCTTTTTAGATAAGTAACTCGCAGTGGATGGAGACAGGATATTACTGCTGAGCCCAGCCAACATCAGTCCTGCGAGTCAAAAGATAAGGCTAGTGTTCCTTCTGTTAACGGGGTCCCTTGATGATAAGAATGAGCTCTTCAGTGCTTTTTCACCCAGTGAAGTGATCTTTGTGTGCGCTACAAGTGCCCTTTCTACAATAAGGGTTGTTCATAACTCTAGCTGTCTCTTATCTTGGTTATCTTAATTTTCAGGGGAGACTCTGCATGTCTTGATTATGTGATCAGATGAAACGACGTAAAGATGGTCTTAAAGAACTGAATCTTGCATTTGAAATGCGAGAGGTGTCAGGGAAGGCGGTACAAGGACAGGAGAACTGGAAGGGGATGGAAGGATGACAATATTAGATACCTTAGAGGTTAGTTAGGCTGAAAGTTAGCAGCCTTCCTTCCTTCTTAGTAATGGTGATGGGCACAGGCTGCTTCAAGGAAAGCAGTGATGTCTTATGAAGAGCCTTAAAATAACAGCAAATATATATGATGCTATAGAAAAAGATGGATCCACCGCAGGGGGCTGGAAGGTGCAGAGAGGAATATGGTGAATTAGGGAATTCCGGACCAAGGTTGGAACATATGCTAAAGTGTGAGGTCCGAGTCATGACAAAGTCATCTTTCTTCTTAACTTGTATTCCACTGCAGAGAGGCAGCCTGCATGAACCATGCACACTGCCCTGCACTCGACCTCATGTCTAATGTGCATAGATGAGAACAGCCCATGAGCTAAAGAAAAGTTTAAGCTGTGAAGGAAACAAGACCTTTATTTACTTAATCCCCTCCCCAACTCCAGCAACAATTCAGACCTTGTGGATCCCTACTGTATAAAAAGGAGTTGTAAGAACTTGAGCTCTGTCTGGGAATGTGGAGACAACACTTCAGTTCAGCATCCTGGTGCTTTGGTGCTTTCCATCATGCCGAGTGGATGTAAAACCAGCACAGACTTGAGGTGTGACTGCTTCCCTGACTGCTCTGGCTTCCCGTGAAAGCCTTGAAACTGTTGAACTTGAAATACTCATAGAATAGTTTGGGTTGGAAGGAACCTTAAAGGCCATCTAGTTCCAACCCCCCTGGCATGTCCCCCTCGATCAAGCTGCCCAAGGCCCCATCCAACCTGGCCTTGAACACCGCCAGGGATCCAACTCCCATTGCTTGCTTTTAACCCTTTGAAAGGGTTTAAGCTCCAAGTTTTGCTTCCAGCTCCAACTTTTGCTTCCAGAGTGTTTACAAGAGCTCAGATTGAAGAGAATTGGAAAAATCTGTATCTTGGTCAGTTTTTCTGGTGGTGAACACAGTTATGTGAAGGGGATGAGGAAGACTGACAGCCTCACAGCCCTTCTGCTTCTCCACAGAGATGGTATTTGACCGAGTTTAATTGAATGCTGGGCATCTCAGTTAGGGGCAAAACTTGTCACATTGACGCCTATTCACGTGTGATGTTCTCGCTGTACTCCGCTCCGTTTCTCACTGTATTCTGCTTGAGAAACTCGCTGACATTGGCCTTGATGGGCACACCCTCTGCTGGGTGAAAAAACTGGCTGGGTGGCCTGGCCCGAAGAGTGGTGGTAAATGGTGTTAAATCCAGTTGGAGACCGGTCACAATTGATGTCCCCAGGACTCAGTGCTGGGCTGGTTCTGTTCAATATCTTTATCAATGAACTGGATGAGGGGATCAAATTATGCGTAAGCTGGGAGGAAGTGTTCATCTCCTTGAGGGTTTGGAGTTTCTGCATGGAGATCTGAACAGGCTGGATCAATGAGCTGCAACCAACAGGATGAGATTCAACAAGGCCAAGTGCTGAGTCCTGCACTGGCTCAAAGAAATGCTGTGCAGCACCCCAGGCTTGGAGAAGAGTACCTGGAAAAGCTGCCTGGAGGAGGAGGACCTGGGGGTGCTGGTTGATAGTGGCTGAACACAAGCCAGCAGTGGCCCAGGTGGCCAAGAGGGCTAATGGCATCTTGGCCTATATCAGAAGAAGTGTGGCCAGCAGGACCAGGGAGGTGATTGTGCCCCTGGACTTGGCATTAGTGAGACCTCACCTTGAATCCTGCGTTCAGTTTTGGGACCCTCTGTACAAAGAAGGACATTGAGGGGCTGGAATGTGTCCAGAGAAGGGGAACAAAGCTGGTGAAGAGTCTGGAGAACAAGACTTACGAGAGGCAGCTGAGGGAATTCAGGTTCTTTGGCCTGGAGAAAAGGAGGCTGAGGGGAGACCTTATCACTGCCTACAGCTCCCTGAAAGGACGTTGCAGTGAGGTGGGCATTGGTCTCTTCTCCCAAGTGACAGATGATAGGATGAGATGAAACCTTCACTGAAAGGTTTTGCAGACCCTGGAAGAGGCTGCCCAGGGAGGTGTCTGAATCTCCATCCTGAACGTGTTTAAAAGACGAGTAGATGAGGTGCTCAGAGATCTAGTTTAGTCACGCACAGGTACAGTTGGAGTCGATGATCTCCAAGGTCTTTTCCAACCAAATGATTCTATGATTCTGTTTTCCTCAAATGAGAGTTGGAAATGCGAGTGGGTTTGGGAATGCCGAGTGCTGTAGCATTGAGCTGGCTCTCTGCAGGGTTTCACCCAGGTATCTCTGTAAAAGGGAAGGAGAAAAGAAAGGAGGAGGAGGAAGAGCTTGAACAGGTTGAAGAAGAGGTGTTTTATGTCTGATAAGAGAAGAATGAGACTGCGTTGCTCTTTCACCACAGCAAACTTGTGGGAGTCTTCATCTTCCACTGTTGGGTCAAGCTTTTCAAGTGCCAGAGCTGCATACTTTAAATATTTGTGCTATTCAGGAACAGGAAAACATTTGATACCATAGCAGATGTCAAGGCTTTCAGCTTTCAGTTTCTTTTGTATTAGGAAGCTTTTCCTTAATTTTCTTTCAGTTTCAATTTCTGGGCAACTCTGTCTTGCCATTATGTTAAGTAAAACCCTTTAGGATTTGAAAATGTTTCTTCTTCCTCTAGTCTAAACGTTTGGGAAAATTTTACACACGGAAGGACATGAGCAAATGCCTTAGGCCGTTTTTCAGACGTGTCAAAGTAGATGTCCTGCAAAAAGTCCCCTTCAGCTTTTAGGAAGCGTTATGACAAACCTGCCAAGCTGTCATAGAATGGTTTGGGTTCGAAGGGACCTTAAAGATCGTCCAGTTCCAATCCCCTGCCATGGGCAGGGACACCTCCCAGTGGATCAGGTTGCTCAGAGCCCCCTCCAACCTGGCCTTGAACAGCTCCAGGGATGGGGCATCCGTGACTTCTCTGGGCAGCCTGGGCCAGGGCCTCAAAACCCTCACAGGAAAACATTTTCTCCCAATATCTCATCCAAATCTCCCCTCTTCCAGCTTAAAGCTCTTCCTCCTCATCCTATCCCTGCACTCCCTGATCAAGACCCCCTCCCCCAGGTTTTCTGGAGCCCCTTTCAGTACTGAAAGGCCACTATAAATTCTCCCCAGAGCCTTCTTTTCTCCAGGCTGAACAAGCCCAACTCTCTCAGCCTGTCCTTGTATGTGAAGCCCTGCAGCCCTTGATCACCTTTGTAGCCTCCTCTGGACTCACTCCAACAGCTCCATGTCCTTCATGGAGTTAAACTTGAAAGGTGAAACTAGAGTTGTACCTTAGAATCCCTGACTTGGCTCCGTACCCACTGTATGTTTGTACAATAAAGGTAGGGGAAGGGTTTATTTAATTTGGATGTGTACTTGTCTTTCTGAAAAGGCTGAGCCGTCCTTTAGTGATGTTCAGGCCTCACAGATTTGAGATCATCACACCACATACCACGAGGATGTTATACAAAATGGCAGGGGAGATCACACCAGCCCAGATGGACTGTAAAGCTCCAGCTATTCCTGTAAAATAGTCCCTCCCCAGCTTTCCTGTAGCCCCTTCAGGTACCAGAAGGCCACTATAAGGTCTCCCTGGAACTGGGGAGAGACTTTTTACAAGGGCCTGGAGTGACAGGACAAGCAGGAATGGCTTTAAATGGGAAGAGGGGAGATTTATATTAGACATTAGGAAGAAATTCTTCGTGATGAGGGTGGTGAGGCCCTGGCAGAGGTTTCCCAGGGAAGCTGTGGCTGCCCCATCCCTGGAGGCGTTCAAGGCCAGGTTGGATGGGGCTTTGAGCAGCCTGATCCAGTGGGAGGTGTCCCTGCGCGTAGCGGGGGAGGTGGAACTGGATGGGCTTTAAGGTCCCTTCCCACCCAAACCATTCTATGATTCTATTAATATGTCAGGACCGTTTCTCCACAGCGGGCAGCTGCTGCTTTTCTTCATGCACGTCTTTATTCTTGTGCACGGGCAGCATCCCATTCGAGCGTGACTTTGTCCCCTCCTGACCAGGCCTGAACGGAAAGGCTGTAGAAGTTCAGGAATTGGAATCCTTTCCAAGCAAAACTGTGTTACGTTATTAACGTTCCCAATGAGCTGGAAAAAAAGGTGAAGTTTGGTGATTTACTTCCAAATATGATTTTAAACCGTCACTAAGTTTGTCCCCCAAGCTGCACATCTCCCTCACTTCCCAGCTTTTCTTCTCCACAGCAGTTCCTGGAAAGCTGCTGTAGCTTCATGTCGTATTCACATGCCTAAATACACCCCTTGTCCTTTAACTGTGTAAAACTTGCAGCTTTGTTGTTTCAGCTGGAGTTCCTCATCCCTTTGCTTTGAGAAACGCAAATAAGGCTTCAGTTTCTCCACACCCAGAATCACAGGTCAGCAGCAAATCTAACTACGTGGTGCCACAGACCTAGTGAGAGGGGAAGTACCTTATTAATCGCGCTGACATAATTGTGAGTAATTATCTGACCAAACCTCTGACTTTACTTGCAAGTGGCCAGGAAGGCAGGTGTGATCACAGGCCTTGACTTCCCAGTGCCTTACCCTCCTCAGTCAATTTTATTCAAGGACACTTTGAAGCCTTCCCAGAAATTAAAGTGAGGATGGACAGGGAGGAAAAAGGGATTATTTCAGGTGTTTGGATGGATCCCCAGGCCAAGGGGGATCTCTTTGTTCCTTGAGCAGGACTTCATGCTTGTCAACAGGCTCTCCAGAAGAAGCATTTACACGCTCAGTAGGGGAGTAAAGTGTGTTTTTGTGAATCTGTGCAGCCACAGCCTCACAGGCTCCGTGCTGCAAGCATTATCCCTGCTCCACTTGGATGGCTCACTGTTCACCTTTATTCTTGCTCTTTATTTTGGTAAAGCCAAAGAAAATGCAGACTTAAACAACAAAAAGAAGGCATAAAGCCAATAATGTAGTTAGAATTGCAAATCCGGGTGGGCCCCACCTTATGTGGAGGAGTAGCAACAACCTTGGCTGGAGTTTCCTGCATGTTTTAGCAAGCAGTCCCAAGAAGCCTGGTTTCCTACAGAGCTGCCTTGTTCTTGGAGGCTCTGATGTCTTTTTCTCCCCACCTTCACGGCTGAGGTGTAGCAGTTAGTTCACAATGTGCAAAGTTGAGAAAGGTTTAAAAGAAGCATGTGGAGATCAAGTCTTGGAGGCTTGAGTAAGGTCTATTAGAGAAGGCATAAATGGGCTTAACCGCTGTTGGGGCCTTGGGCCTCCTGGAGGTGACCGAGTAGGATTTACATCCTGCTGATGCTGCCGTGTAAAATACTTGGCTCTTCCTACACTGTGTGGAGTGGCTGGGCAGGAGCTGCTGCAGGGGAGCTCTCAGGAAGGCAAAGACCTTCTAGCACCGTTTAGTAAAGGCTCAGTCTTCTCCCTGTTCTCCTCCATCTTTTTCTGTTATCACCAGGTGCTTTCTTTTCACTGCGTCCTCCTGTGCTGGAGATACACGGGGTTCTTCAGAGTGTGGAATAAGGGACTCCAAAGCCACTGCTAATGCAGACGGAAACAGAGCTTTATCATTTCTTTTTCAGTCCCTTCAGGAGCTGCCAAGCCCGCAACGAACCCCTCTCCCTCTAGGTGTCACCACTGGATTGGGAAACGGATCTTTCCCTCCTTTTGCTCCTGCTTTAAGATGATTATTTACAATAAATTGACCAGTTAAGTTACATTTAGGATTAATTTCGGTTTACTGAATTAAATGGTTCAGGCTTCCTGACCCGGGATGAAGGGAATTAATTTCTTGAACACTACAGGATGACTTTTTTCCTTTCCTGCACTGAATTAACGTTCTTCTGCAACATTTAAACACGGTCACCTCTGAGGTGACTTGGGAGGGAGAAAAATGAGCAGGGAACCAAAATGCATGAACAGGTCCTGGGTGCCCTGAGCTCTCAGCGGTGGGTGGGCGGCGTTCATCACCTGCATCTTCATTTAAAAGCTCTTCAGCAAAGTCGTCTGGGTGGTTCCAGGCTCATTTCTAAGAACACAGACTTCGGCATCAGAGAGACCACAAAAGCTTATTGCATAAAGTTACAATTAAGCGGTTTCTCTCCCCCGCACACATAAAGGTCTTAGTACTTTGAAACTGCTTCCATATCTTGCTTAGTGAGAAGAGTTGCAACAGCACTTGGCTTGTCTAAACCTCTAGATGCAAGGTTTTCGAGCGAACCTAAGTGATTTCATTCCCATGGGTGGCTTTTTTCTTAAGGCGAGTTGGGGTACCAGTACCTGAAAGGGCTGCAGGAAAGCTGGGGAGGGACTTTTTACAAGGGCCTGGAGTGACAGGACGAGGGGGAATGGCTTTAAATTGGAAAGGGGAAAAATTAGATTAGATATTAGGAAGAAATTCTTCCTAAAGAAGGTAATGAGGCCCGAGCATAGGTTGTCCAGGGAAGCTTTGGATGCACCATGCCTGGAGGTGTTAAAGGCCAGGTTGGATGGGACCTTGATCAGCCTGGTGCAGTGGGAGGTGTCCCTGCCAGTGGCAGGGGGATTGGAACTGGATGATCTTTAAGGTCCCTTCTGACCCAAACTGTTCTATGATCCTGTGATCATAGAATCACAGAATCACCAGGTTGGAAAAGACCTTTTGGATCATCGAGTCCAACCATTCCTATCTGCCACTAAACCATGTCCCTGAGCAACTCGGCCACTCGTCCCTTAAACCGCTCCAGGGAAGGGGACTCAACCCCCTCCCTGGGCAGCCTCTGCCAGGGACCAATCACCCTTTCTGTGAGAAACTTTTTTCTGATGTCCAGTCAGAACCTCCCCTGGTGCAGCTTGAGGCCATTGCCCCTTGTTCTATCCCCTGTAACTTGGTAGAAGAGGCCAGCACCCTCCTCTCTACAACCTCCTTTCAGGGAGTTGGAGAGACCAATGAGGTCTCCCCTCAGCCTCCTCTTCTCCTCTTCTTTGGGCTAAACAACCCCAGGGCCCTCAGCCACTCCTCGTAATACTTGTTCTCCAGCCCCTTCCCCAGCTCCATTGCTCTTCTCTGCACTCGCTCCAGAGCCTCAACATCCTTCTTGTGGGGAGGGGCCCAGAACTGACCCCAGGATTCGAGGTGCAGTCTCACCAGTGCTGAGTCCAGGGACAGAATCACCTCCCTGGCCCTGCTGGCCACGCCATGTCTGATCCAAGCCAAGATGCCATTGGCCTTCTTGACCACCTGGGCCACTGCTGGCTCCTGTTCAGTCGCTGTCAATCGACACCCCCAGGTCCTTCTCCTCCAGGCAGCTTTCTAGCCCCTCTTCCTCTAGCTGCTCTTTCACAGCAGCAGGCCAGCCTGAGCAGCTGCCTCTGTTCTAACTGCTTTACAGAGGGGGCAGCTTGGAAACTCAGCAATTAAGCGCCCACCGAAGCCAATGCTGAAGTGCTGACTTTGGTCTCTTCACCACAACACAGCCCGACCTCTGGCTCGCCCACATAGAAGGCTGCCGGCTGCTGCCGGTGTCCTGTTCCCTCCCCTAAGGTGGTTTATATCAGGAAAATAAGTTGGTGTTTTAACTTGTGCTGTATCAACACTTGGTATGAAGGTGCTCTTAGGAGTAGGTGAAGGGTTGAGTCCTTATCGTTTTATCAAGCCATGTTTTCTGAACCAGGTTTACATATGTAATGTTTTGTGTTGCTGCTTGTTATTTCAGCTGAGTAGCGTATCTCCCACTCACCTTCTAACGTTCGTTTTGATTTGAAGTGCTGGAGAGCGTCCAGAGAAGGGCAACGAAGCTGGTGAAGAGTTTAGAGTGCAAGCCTTAGGAGAACAGGCTGAGGGAACTGAGGTTGTTTAGCCTGGAGAAAAGGAGATTGAGGGGAGACCTTGTCCCACTCTGCAGCTCCCAGAAAGGAGGCTCTAGCAAGGCGGGTGTTGGTCTCTTCTCCCAAGTGACAGGCGATAAGACGAGAGGAAATGGCCTCAAGTTGCACCAGGGCAGGTTCAGATTAGACATCAGGAAAAATTCCTTCACTGAAAGGTTTTTCAGGCCCTGGCAGAGGCTGCCCAGGGAGGTGGTGGAGTCCCCATCCCTGGAGGTGTTTAAAAGACGTGGAGATGAAGTGCTCAGGGATCTGGTTTAGTAGTGGACAGGAAAGGTTGGACTTGATGATCTCAAAGGTCTTTTACAACTAAACAATTCTATGATCTCTTTGCATTGACTCCGCTGTGCTTTGCAGTCCTTGTTGCAGTACTAACTCGTACACATGAGGGGGCAGATTTGAGATTGTTTTGAATCTGAAATTCACTTTCTTTGTGTAAGGAATTGCTTTGGGATAATGTTCAGAAGAGACAGAGTAATCTTTGTACTAACTGTCCAAGAATGTTCCCTTGAACACGAATAACCACTGCTTGAGCTGAGTGAGTTTTAATGACGGGTTTCCTGCATGTCTAGCAGACTTTCTCTAAAGCCCGTACGTTCTCTTTAGAGAGGTGCAGTTTTCCCCTTGCACTGGGGTTTATTTTGTGTGGGGGTGGTTTGTTTGTTTGTTGCGATATCTGGAAACGGCTGTAACACTTTTATTAAAACTTGATTATAACCCTCTGTTTGAAACTTGAAAACAGACTTCAGGTGTATTTATCCTTCTCCCGTGGAAAGAGATTAGAGACGTGCGTCTGAACTCTCCTCCTTTCTCATCATGCTTGCTCGTTTTCTTTGGCCCCCGAGCAGCTGCCTTTCCCTGCCAGCCTCCCTAAAATTATCCCTGGAGGCAGCAGTTCCTTGTCTGCTGCAGTAACTACATTTTCCCCAGTTTCTTAATCCTTCATCTCTATTGTTTTGTCTGAGTTTCAAGCTCTTCTCTTCATGTAGGCCTTTCTTTACTCTGTTCCTTATCTGCTACTGCCTCACAAACCTCCGTGGTCAGAAAGCCAAAATAACATTCAAGGCCATCATCCCATAACGAGAATATGGCTTCTTGCCCAATCTCTACCACCATCCATGTGCCAACTGAGCTACGTTGGCCAGATGAGGAGAATAGAAGGTATCTCAAACTGGAAACTGTTTTCTTGGACATGAACCAAGTCACGTGAGGGCTGGTTCTCCTTTAGTGCTGTCCCACCAGCAGGACAAGGTCGAGGGTCTTGGCAAGAAGCATCATAAGATGTCCTGGAGGCAGAGAGGGCCAAGAAACGCTGCTGTGGGTTTGTGTTGGAGGTCTGTGACTGCAAACTTGGCTCGGACCCAGGTGGCAACCTTTTGGTCCAACTTTAGCCGGGACTCAACGCTGCCTGAAATGCTGCCTGAAAAGGGAACCCATTGAGGAACGAGGAGCCTCCAAACTCCGGGAAAAGGAGGTAGTTCAAGGTTAAAATATTGTGAAGAAAGGCAGTCACAGTGCAAGGGACCATTTCTCTTGCCTGAGCACAGAAGGTGTACGAGTTAAAGTGCCTTAAATGAATTTAATAAAACAGTGCAAGCCCTGTTTGAGAAAAAAAAGCTTTACTGGCGTGGTTCCTGGCCTGTGTCAACTTAGCACAGGTCTATTTGTTACTGCCTCACAGCACTGCCTGAGATATCAGCACTAAATGTGTTTACTTTTTGAACATTTGGTAAGAAAAGAGTGAAAGGGGACTGTGCTTTCAAAAAGTAAAAGCATTAAGCAATCTCTTTTGTAAAAGCGAAGTACACCTTCGAGTCCTCGTAATGTTTAAATATTTAAAATATGAAGTCATTCGGTGCTCCCTTACCACCCACCCACGAAGCCCTGTTTCTCTTCCGATCTTACCCATAAATTGTATAGACATTACATTATGCAACTCCACCCTGCAGCCATTTCCTCCCCAGGTCTTTACTCCTTGGTGTTTTCTGATTCTTTTTTTTTTTCTCTTGTCTCCTTTTCTGTTTCTTCTACAGCTCCTTTGCTTTATCTGTGGTTCCTAGACTGCTGCTGCTGGCTTACTCCGCCCAAATCTAATGCTGCCCCTGTTTCTTTTTTCCTGCGGGGGATAAGTGCTAATCTCCTTCAGCCTGCAAAGCAATGCAGGGTATCTTTTTATAGCTCTAGAAAAGAGGAGAGGAGGAGGTGAACTTTCTGAAGGACTGAAGAGCTAGTGCAGAACAAGGGCCCCTTGGACCAAATGTGCTGTTCTCAACAATGATTTGGGTGCAAATCATAGACTTGTAGAATTGTTTGGTTGGAAGAAAAGACCTTCGATATCATCGAGTTCAATCGTACCAGTCCTCTGCTAAACCAGATCCCTGAGCACCTCATCTCCCCATCTTTTAAACACCTCCAGGGATGGGCTCAACCACCTCCTGGGAAGCTTCTGCCAGGGCCTGAGAACCCTTGCAGTGAAGAAATTTTTCCTGATGTCTAATCTGAACCTGCCCTGGAGCAGCTTGAGTCCGTTTCCTCTCATCCTGTCACTTGGGAGAAGAGACCAACACCTGCCTCGCTACAAACTCCTTCCAGGGACTTGTAGACAGTGATAAGGTCTCCCCTCAGCCTTCCGTTCTCCAGACCAAAGAACCTCAATTCCCTCAGCTGCCTTTCGTAAGTCTTGTTCTCCAGCCCCTTCGCCAGCTTAGTTTCCCTTCTCTGGATGTGCTGCAGCCCCCTCAATGTCCTTAGAGCGAGGGCCCCAAAACTGAACCCAGGATTCAAAGTGCAGGACTTGGTACTTGACCTTGTTGAGCTTCATCCTGTTGGTCACAGCCCGTGGATCCAGCCCGGCCAGATCCCTCTGCAGAGCCTCCCTACCCTCAAGCTCATCGACACTTCCACCCATAATCACTAAATAAGAACAGGACTGATATTTATGATGCTCCTTTCTCATGTACCATCTTAGTCTCCCCCAGTTTTCGTGTTGTCTGGTTAGTAGCCCTCAGTATGTCTAGTCCTAGTCTTGATCCCATGTGGGCCTTGGATCCAGGGCAGCTTCAGGCAAGGAGTCCTGCAGGTCGGTTGTTAACCTGGGGTGTTCCCCATGTGGCTGGGGCTGGAAAAGCCCTTCCTTCCTCCACCAAAACAGGCAGGAAAAAGGATGCGGCTGCCCCCACCCCAGCCAAGCTGTGTTTTATGGCTTCTCCTGAACTGCCCTGAGCAGTAGGAAAAACGCTGCCTTAGCTTCTTTGCAGCCCCAGCTCTCCTGTGGCTTGGTTTGTTTTGTTGTGAATCACAAGTAATTACAAACACATTATCCGAGTGCTGATGAGTCCCCAGCTGGTGCTACAGCAAAGAGCAGGGTGGCTTCCTTTAAATACACCCAGGGACTCTTACAAAGCCCCCACCTCCTCCAGTTTTGAAGACCTTGAGCTGCAGTAGAGTCCTGTATAATAGCACAAGCAAATAAACACATTTCAGCTTTTCTTTAACGACCTTTTACAAGCAGACATTCAGCCTCAGCAGGAATTGATAGTCTTTAACCAAGCACAAGCCTGACTGAACTCTTGCTCAGACACCCTTGTGTTCGCTGTAGGTTGCAGGGATGGCTGTGGACTCTCAGGCTGCTTCTGCTGGTCAGTGGGAACATGTTACACCACGCTGAGTTGCTCTTCCAGCCCTTGAGGCCCACAGCTGACACAATTGCATTCATAGCAGGGGCTGTAGCCACAGTTTGCATCAAATGAGGTTCAACAAGGCCAAGTGCTGAGTCCTGCGCTCAGGACACAACAACCCCCTGCAGCTCCAGGCTTGGGGAAGAGCGGCTGGAAAGCTGCCTGGTAGAGAAGGACCTGGGGGTGTTGGTTGACAGTGGCTGAACAGGAGCCAGCAGTGGCCCAGGTGGCCAAGAAGGCCAATGGCATCTTGGCTTGGGTCAGAAACAGCGTGGCCAGCAGGGCCAGGGAAGTGATCGTGCCCTTGTACTAAGCACTGGTGAGACCACACCTCGAATCTTGGGTTCACTTTTGGGTCCCTCACTCCAAGAAGGACGTTGAGGGTCTGGAGCATGTCCAGAGAAGGGCAATGAAGCTGGTGAAGAGTTTAGAGCACAAGCGTTATGTGAGGCTGCTGAGGAACCCGGGGTTATTTAGGCTGGAGAACAGGAGGCTGAGGGGAGACCTTATTGCTCTCTACACCTCCCTGAAAGGAGGTTGTAGTGAGGTGGGTGTTGGTCTCTTCTCCCAAGTGACAGGGGATAGAAGGAAAGGAAATGGCCTCAAGTTGCTCCAGGGCAGGTTCAGATTACACATCAGGAAAAATTTCTTCACCAGAATGGTTCTCAGGCCCTGGCAGAGGCCCAGGGAGGTGGTGGAGTCCCCATCCCTGGAGGTGTTTAAAAGATGGGGAGATGAGGTGCTCAGGGATCGGGTTTAGTCGTGGACAGGTACGGTCAGACTTGATCCTCAAGGTCTTTTCCAACCAAACAATTCTATGATTCTATGAAAAAAACATCCAGCTGAAAAGAGTGTTTCAATAGCTGCTTAGAGTTAAAAAAGAGAAAGGTTTGTGCCTGTCAGCACTAAAATGTATGTTTTCCTGAGCGTTCTCTTGTGATAACTTCTAATATTTATTGGATCAAGCTTGGTTCCCACAAGAACTCAAAATAGTTGTCTGGATTTGAATTGATGCAGTCCTCCTGGGCTGCATGGCTGCCGGGCAGCGGAGCTGGCTCCCATGGCTTCTGGGCATTTGGAATTCTTCTGTCTTGTTCTCTCTCCCCTGAGAGTGTTTAAAATAGGAACAGCAGGGGAGGGGGCTCACGGGGGCGACTCAAACGGAAAACTGTTATGTTTAGAGTAAAACCAGTTTCAGCCAAACTCGAAGCCTTTTGCTCCCTGCCTGGAAATTTTCGATGAAGTTCACTTGGAAGCCTCAAGAGCCTGATTTTGTGGGAATTGAAGCCAGGTATAGTTAATCTGAAAGGGTCAGCGCTTCATTAAAACATCCAGAGACAGCGGATTTCACTTTGGGACATAAAACTGCTGGGAAGACATCTTATCTTCAAGTCTAGTTTTTGAGACAGTGCTTTCCTGTAAGCATGGCTATTGTCTACAACATTCGCTTCCTTTCTCTTTCCTCCTTGAATGCAGTCCAGATTCCTAAGTGTTTATTTGTGATAGTATTTGTGCTTTATCACCTGGTTACATGAAGTTTAAGGTCTCTCTTCTGAGAGATTTTTATTGAGATCTCTTTTAATGATTCTGGATTCTGGTTTCTCTGGAACACAGCTCAACGACCAGGAGTTCTGCAGGGATTCATCCTAGAATCATAGAATCACCAGGTTGGAAAAGACCCACTGGATCATCGAGTCCAACCATTCCCATCAATCACTAACCCATGTCCCTCAGCACCTCGTCCACCCAGCCCTTAAACCCCTCCAGGGAAGGGGACTCAACCCCCTCCCTGGGCAGCCTCTACCAGGGACCAATCACCCTTTCCGTGAAAATTTTTTTCCTAATGTTCAGCCTGAACCTCCCCTGGTGGAGCTTGAGGCCATTCCCTCTCATCCTGTCCCCTGGCCCTTGGGAGAAGAGCCCAGCTCCCTCCTCTCCACAACCTCCTTTCAGGGAGTTGTAGAGAACGATGAGGTCTCCCCTCAGCCTCCTCTTCTTTAGCCTAAACACCCCCAACTCTCTCAGCCGTTCCTCATAAGGCCAGGACTCTTTAATATCTTCATAAATTACCTGGATGCAGGACTCAAAGGTTTACTAATCAAGTTCACTGATGACACAAAAGTGTTGAGGGCAAAGAGGCCCTGCAGAGGGATCTGGACAAAGAGCTGAGCAATCACCAACCACATGAAGTTTAACAAGGGCAAGCGCTGGGTTTTGCACCAGGAACACAGCAACCTGGGCTGCCCGTGCAGACTGGAGAGCAAGAGGCTGGAAAGCAGCCCTGTAGAAAGGGATCTGGGGGTTCTAGTCGATGACAAGTTGAACATGAGCCATCAGTGAGCCCGAGCAGCCAAGAGGGCAACCGTGTCCTGGGGTGCATCCAGCACAGCATTGCTAGCTGGTCAAGGGAGGGGATTGTCCCGCTCTACTCTGCACTGGTGTGGCCCCACCTCGAGCGCTGGGTGCAGTTTTGGGTGCCACAGGATAAAAAGGGTCTAAAGCTACTGGAGAGGGTCCAGAGGAGGCCACAAAGTTGGTGAAGGGTTTAGAGGGGAAGCCATATGAGGAATGGCTGAAGTCACTTGGTCTGTTCGGTCTGGAGAAGAGGAGACTGAGGGGAGACCTCATTGTGGTCTACAGCTTCCTCTCAAGGGCAGGAGGAGCAGGCACTGATCTCTCCTCTCTGGTGACCAATAATAAGACCCAAGGGATTGGCAGGAAGATGTGCCAGGGCAGGGTTAGGTTGGATATTAGGCAAAGGTTCTTCACCCAGAGGGTGGTGGAGCACTGGAACATCTCCCCGGGGAAGCAGTCACGGCCCCAAGCCTGACAATATTCCAGAAGCATTTGGCCAACACACTCAGCCACGTGGCTTGAATGTTGGGGTTGTCCTGCGCAGGGCTAGGAATTGGACTTGATGATCCTCATGGGTTCCTTCCAACTCAGGACATTCTGTGATTCATGTCTGACCTTCGGACCAAAATTACTGAAAAGGATGCGAACTATTTAGAGTAAAGCCTGCCTGAAGATTTCTCTAAGCCTTGAGAGGTACCTGCTATCACTGCATGGGTAGGATGACGCGATCGAGTGAGTCGAAAATGTATTTACGATTATCACATCTGAGCTCTACAGAGAAACTTTGTCAGCTGGTATCTCCTAAGCAGCGCAGGGAAGATTCATTTCACCTAACTTTGGTCACCTAAAAGCCGAACGCTTAAATCTGAGCCGTACACAAGGTTCCTTTATAGCCGATGCAGAAAGAGAGGCGCCTCTAGGGCAGAGCCAAGCCAGCTTCAAATGCCTGGCTGGAGGTGTCAGGCTCTCCCGGAGTGACAGGGGAGCCTGGACAACTGCCTCCCGCTCGGGGTGCTGACAGATGAGCTGAGCCACGGCCTGGCTACGCGCTCTGCAGGAAAAGGGGAGCCGAGGTTTGGCATGTGTTGGCGTGGTTTTATTTCTGTTCCTGGTTTTGGGTTATCTTCTAGGTCATCATTCATGCGAGAAGTTGTGCCGACGCAGAAAACGTGGCTCGTGGGCTGGGGGTGCTTCAGCTCTGCTACAGGGAGCCATGCTCTTCCGTCAGGGATGATCCTGCGGCAGTGAGAGCGCTTGCACAGCTGCTGACAAGCAAAATATTTTCTCAGCAGCTGCACTGCTTCTCCCTACAGTTCTCCTCCCCCCTCCTCTTCAGCCTTTACATCATATCTGGGAAGGAGGGGACAAACAGCCCTGTGAAGTGGGCAGAATTGCCACACACAGCACGTGCTTCATCACATATTGGGAGATGTTAATGCTGTCAGTAGCTTTCATTTTCTCTTAATAAAGAGGAATGATGTTTTCCTCTTTCTAGTGAGGGATTGTTGCCATGATCCTCTCTTGCAGGCAAGAATACCTGCTTGCACAATCAGAGCACTCTTTGAACTGCTCTGACACGCTGAGTTCCGTAAGACTCTGTGGAGAAGAGTTTGCTCTTGTTATAGAATGGTTTGGGTTGGAAGGGACCATAAAGGCCATCCAGTTCCAACCCCCTTGCCGTGAACAGGGACACCTCCCACCAGACCAGGCTGCTCAAGGCCCCGTCCAACCTGGCCTTGAACACCTTGAGGAAGGGGGCATCCACAACTTCTCTGGGCAACCTGAGCCAGTGCCTCACCACCTTCATCGTGAAGAAGTTCTTCCTAATATGTAGTCTAAACTTTCCCCTTTCCAATTTCCAGCCATTCCCTCTCATACTGTCAATCCAGGCCCTTGGAAAAAGTCCCTCCCCAGCTTTCCTGGGTTTTTCAGGTACTGGAAGGCTAAGGTCTCCTCAGAGCCCTCTCTTCTCCAGGCTGAACAAGCCCAACTCTCTCAGCCTGTCCTTCTAGCAGAGGAGCTCGGATCATCTTTGTGACCACCTCTGGACCTGTTCCAAGAGTTCTGTATCCTTCTAGTGGAGATTCCAGAACTGGACACAGGACTGCAAGGTGGGGTCTCATGAGAACAGAGTAGAGGGGCAGAATTCCCTCCCTTGCCCTGCTGGTCACACTTCTTTGGATGCAGCCCAGGACACAGTTGGCTTTCTGGGCTGTGAGCACACGTTGCTGGCTCATGTTGAGCTTCTCATCAATCAGCACCCCAAGTCCTTCTTGGCAGAGCTGCTCTCAATCACATTGTCATCACTATCTTCCAAAGCAAAGCATTTTGCTGGCCTGGGTTGAGGCCAGGCCACTTTCCCAGGTGTGGGAACAGCCGGGTGACGATTTAGGGCATCGCTGCCATGAAGCCATTAATGCTGATGAGGCTGTAGGGACACCAGTTCCCTCCTGTGCCCTTCAGGAGGGACTGGACTTCAGGAACACCACAGTTTTGGCTCATTCTTCGTGGTGCTTACGTACTCTCAGCTTGAGCATGACCTGGGCTCATGTACTCCTCGAGGCACTCAGATTTTCTTTGTTTTCTCAGCCGTACACATTCTCTGGGATGTTCACAGTGTTCCCATCACCCCCTTGCCACACGTGCAGGTGTGTTTAGGGGCAACCTTCAGCCGTTGATGGCAGTGGGAGATGGTCTGTGCAGCTACAGAGCTGCTCAGCCGGCTAGCTCAGAAGCAGAGGGGAACAAAGGTTTTCCTACCCAGGTGAATGTTTGCTGCTTTCTCTGTTTGGCCAGCACAAATGTTTGCACAGTCGTGTTGTAAATTTAAATCACTGAAACGGTGCTCTTAGAAATAATCTTCTCAGAAGGCTGTTGTTAGCTGTTTCATTTCAGTACTCGGTTGGTGTGTGCTGCAGCGCGTCATTCCACCAGGAGCCTTTGAAAAACTCCATTGTGTGCTTTGCATAAACGTTGGAGACCAATGTTGAATGGTTGGGCAGGGGTTGGGGTGGGGGAGAGAGGAGACCTGACTGTTTGCTGCTGCAAAGTCCTCTTCCTCCTGCAGAAAGGTCTGGCTGCCAGCCTTAGCAGCAGCACTAGGAAGCTTAGAATCGTTAATCTTAGAATTATTAAGGTTGGAAAAGACCTCTAAGCTCATCCAGTCCAACCATCACCCCAACACCACCGTGCCTACTAAACCATGTCCCAAAGTGCCATGTATACATGAGTTTTTGAAGTCCTCCAGGGATGGAGACTCCACAACAGTCCTGAGCAGCCTCTTCCAATGCTGCACCACTCTTTCTGTAAAGAAATTTTTCCTAATATCCAATCTAATCCTGAGGCCATTTTCTTTCATCCTATCACTTGTTACTAGGGAGAAGAGACCAACACCCGCCTTACTACATCCTCCGTTCAGGTAGTTGTAGAAAGAAATGAGGTCTCCCCTCAGCCTCCTCTTTTCCAGACTAAACAGCCCCAGGCCCCTCAGCCACCCCCAGAACCCCTGGGCTCCAGACCTTTCTCCACCTCCGTTCCCCTTTTCTGGACACGCTCTAACCCCTCAATGTCTTTCTTGCACTGAGGGACCCAAAACTGAACCCAGGATTCGAGGCGTGGCCTCACCAGCACCAAGTCCAGGGGAACAATCCCTTCCCTGCTCCTGCTGGCCACACCATGGTTGATCCAAGCCAGGAGGCTGTTGGCCTTCTTGGCCACCTGGGCCACTGCTGGCTCGTGCTCAGCTGCTGTTGACCAACAAGCCCAGGTCCTTTTCCGCCCGGCAGAAGAGTTTAGTGATTACTAGATTTGACTTGGAGCAGATACCCGGTTGGGGAGGGAAGTGTGAAGGCAAACTGGAAGGAAGATGTTTGGGCCATAAGGGAAGTCTGTGGTGGAAAGATATCGCTTCAACCCGCTGATGAAACTGGATGTTGCTGTGTTGGCTGCAGAGAGAGTGTTAACGTGCAGCTCCGGCGAGGTCAGGCATGTGATTATTTAAGGATATCAGTGCACGTTTGATCTCCTTGGGGCTTATCTGCTCGCGTTCAGTGCTGCTGGTGATTGCTTCTTCAGACAAATAGGTATTGGTGGAATATTGTAGCTGTGAGGAGCACACGCTTCGACAGTGGAAAATCACTCTTTTGGTTCAGTCTGTGCTGAACTTCATACAACTATTTAAACAAAAATTTAATGTTCTTTCTATAATTTAAACCTGCCCAGAGCGTCTGAAGGCGCTTCCTTTTAGGAGCAGAGATTGTTCCAACATAAAAGGATGGAATAATTGCTATTCCAGAGTGTCTGCAAAGTACAAGAAGTTCTCAGCTCCACAGTAGCACCACTTGGTTCTCTCCAAGAGGAGGGGTTCTCTCTAAGAGGAGGCTGAGGGGAGACCTCACTGCTCTCTCCAACTACCTGAAAGGAGGTTGTAGAGAGGAGGGTGCTGGCCTCTTCTCCCAAGTGACAGGGGACAGGACGAGAGGGAATGGCCTCAAGCTCCACCAGGGGAGATTTAGGCTGGACATTAGGAAAAAATCTTTCACAGAAAGGGTGATTGGTCCCTGTCCGAGGCTGCCCAGGGAGGTGGTTGAGTCCCCTTCCCTGGAGGGGTTTAAGGGACGGGTGGATGAGGTGCTGAGGGACATGGGTTAGTGATTGATGGGAATGGTTGGACTCGATGATCCGGTGGGTCTCTTCCAACCCGGTTATTCTATGATTCTAAGTGAGAGACAGATTGAAGAGGTTTTGATTCCTGTTTAACTCCACTGCTGTGGGGTTTCATGGCTTTGCAACTTGGAAGCTGAGCCTGTGAGGATTCCTGATTGCACCAGGGCTGCAAACTGTGTTGCTGCTGCTGCCAGAAAGTTCTTGCAGCTTTCTAAACCGCATTTCCAGAGAGCAACCCCTCATTTTTTTTCCTCTCAATATGATTATGGCTGTAAGTATCCTGCTTCCTTTTGTGTGTGGCTGGCAGCAACAGCATTAATGAGGGAACATTAATGACGGAGAAGCAGCCCGCAAACTTGAACTCTCTGCACCATTTTCCTCTCAGCTCTTGAAACACTGAGTTCTTCTGTCTTGCTTTTGGATACTTCAAATGTCTGTCAATAGGCTTTTCTTCAAGTAAGGCTTTTACCCTGGAGCTTTTCAAGATAAGGAGACCTGACAAACACTCCCGTGAGTGCCCTTGGCCAGAGTTTGTTTGCACAGTGCTTGGGAGGCCTCTTAGGCTTTCCAAGGCCTCAGGATATTGTTGATGTGGAAATAATAGGCTCAGTGTTGGGTCCAGTTCTGTTCAATACCTTTATCAATGATCTGGATGAAGGGATTGGGTGCACCCTTAGTAAGATTGCACATTACATGAAGCTGGGCAGTAGTGTCGATGTGCTTGAGGGTAGGGAGGCTCTGCAGAGGGATCTGAACAGGCTGGATCCAGGGGTGGAGGGCAGGAAGGGTCTGCAGAGGGATCTGAACAGCCTGGATCCACGGATGGAGGGCAGGAAGGGTCTGCAGAGGGATCTGAACAGCCTGGATCCATGGATGGAGGGCAGGAAGGGTCTGCAGAGGGATCTGAACAGCCTGGATCCATGGGCTGCAACTAACGGGATGAGGTTCAACAAGGCCAAGTGCTGAGTCCTGCACTTGGGATGCAAGAAGCTTGTGCAGCTCCAGACTTGGGGAAGAGTGGCTGGAAAACTGCCTGGAGGAGAAGGACCTGGGGGTGTTGGTTGACAGCAGCTGAACATGAGCCAGCAGTGGCCCAGGTGGCCAAGAAGGCCAATGGCATCTTGGCTTGGATCGGTAATAGCATGGCCAGGAGGTCCAGGGAAGTGATCATGCCCTTGTACTAAGCACTGGTGAGACCACACCTCGAATCTTGGGTTCACTTTTGGGTCCCTCACTCCAAGAAGGACGTTGAGGGGCTGCAGCATGTCCAGAGAAGGGCAGTGAAGTTGGTGAAGGGTTTAGAGCACAAGCATTATGTGAGGCTGCTGAGGAACCCGGGGTTATTTAGCCTGGAGAACAGGAGGCTGAGGGGAGACCTTATTGCTCTCTACACCTCCCTGAAAGGAGGTTGTAGTGAGGTGGGTGTTGGTCTCTTCTCCCAAGTGACAGGGGATAGAAGGAGAGGAAATGGTCTCAAGTTGCTCCAGGGCAGGTTCAGATTACACATCAGGAAAAATTTCTTCACCAGAATGGTTCTCAGGCCCTGGCAGAGGCTGCGCAGGGAGGTGGTGGAGTCCCCATTCCTGGAGATGTTTAAAAGACAAGGAGATGAGGTGCTCAGGGATCTGGTTTAGCAGCAGACAGGTATGGTCAAATTTGATGATCTCAAAGGTCTTTTCCAACCAAACAATGCTATGATTACCTATAGCAGGTTGGAAATCTAGAGGCTCTGTTTTTGTCTCCTCTAGAAAAGCTTTAACTTAAAATTCAAACAATCTTGTTCAGGATTCACCAGCATGATGTGCTCATTTGGGGAAGGACTTCTGGTTTGTTCATGTTCACCATCTCAGTACTTTACTGGTGCAACTGGTTTATATTTAAGAACAGCTTGCGCTGAAAACAGAAAGAAAGAGGATTGGCAGTCAGGGGGGAAGGAAACACAAAATCGCTGCCCAGTCTCAAGAATGTATTTTTGAGTTTTAAAGTCAAGAGGGCTGCCAGATCAAAGCATTTCTGCAGTTTCCTGGATAAGTCATGAAAAATAAGTTAAAAAAAAGGGTGCAGGCTGCCGAATGATGCTGACTCGGCGGTGCGGATTTACAGTAAAAGGGAGAAAAATGGTTCAAATAACACTAATGGGAAGTTGCTCGACCCGATGAGTGAAGCTCTTTGCTTTATCCTCTAGGCTGACTAATGGGAATCCACCCTAGCACAGCCTTTGTGGATGCCACTTGGATTTCTGTTGACACCAAAAGTTCATTTATGGCTTCCCCCTCCCCTCTCCTTCACTCAGAAAAATAGCAAAGTCAACATAAAAACAACCTTTGTCTCTGGAGAAGACAAGCAATAAAAAGATGCTTAATAAGCAACACGGTATTTGACAGAAACATTTGCTTTTGATCAAATGATTTAAGATTAGGTGTGGTTTTTCACTGCTCTTTAGTCCTCCCTTCTGGACTTCAAAATGCGTCCAGGTCTGAAGGGAAATATAGAATCATGGAGTGGTTTGGGTTGGAAGGGACCTCAGAGCCCATCGAGTTCCAATCCCCCTGGATCAGGTTACTCAAAGTCCCATCTAACCTGGCCTTGAGCACCTCCAGGGATGGGGCAGCCATGACTTCTCTGGACAACTTGTTCCAGGGCCTCACCACCCTCACAGGAAACCATTTCTTCCTAGTATCTCATCTCGATCTCCCCTCTTTCAGCTTAAAACCATTCCCCCTTGTCCTATCCTTGCACTCTCTGATAAAGAGCCCCGCTTGGCTTTGAAACATCAACCTTGAAATGAAATTCTGAGGATTAATTCAGCCAAGTGCTCCCTGCCATTGCCACATCCACGCTGTCCTATGCTGGGGTGAGGATCCCAATGTTTATCCAAGGAAGGTGGAGAACAATGACTGTTTCCTTAGTCTGGCTTCGAGGTGAAACAATGGAGCCTGCCCGCTTGCCTTTATCAATTTGTTATCTACTAAATAGCCCAAACTTCCTCTATTAAGATTATTGAGGCCCCATCTCCTCCCCTGCTATGTTGCTGAACAGGTTTTGTGTTCAGGACTTCCCTGCCTCTCACTGTCATCAGCCAGTTTTCTAAACCTGTTTGCAGACCAACTGGAAATACGAATTATAGAATCTTAGAATTGCTTGGTTGGAAAAGACCTTTGAGATTGTGGAGTCCAACCATACCTGTCCACCGCTAAACCCTGAGCACCTCATCTCCTTGTCTTCTAAACACCTCCCAGGGATGGGGACTCCACCACCTCCCTGTGTCTCTGCCAGGGCCTGAGAACCCTTCCGATGAAGAAATTTTTCCTGATGTGTAATCTGAACCTGCCCTGGAGCAACTTGAGACCATTTCCTTTCCTTCTATCCCCTGTCACTTGGGAGAAGAGACCAACACCTGCCTGGCTACAACGTCCTTTCAGCGAGGCGTAGGCAGTGATAAGGTCTCTCCTCAGCCTCCTTTTCTCCAAGCTAAACAACCCCAGGTTCCTCAACAGCCTCGCATCACGCTTGTGCTCTAAACCCTTCACCAGCTTCATTGCTCTTCTCTGGACACACTCCAGCCCCTCAATGTCCTTCCTGGAGTGAAGGGCTTAAAACTGAACCCAGGATTCGAGATGCGGCCTCCCCAGTGCCGAGTCCAGGGGCACAATCACTTCCCTGGTCCTGCTGGCTACACCGTTTGGTGCCATGAGTCAGATGACAGGCACTCTTTTAAGGTTAACAAATCTTCCGTAGCTAATCTCTCTGTGGGCCATCAGCGCGGCAATCTCTGTTTTAACAGGCTCTGACTCTTGGCAAGACTGGCAGTATCATCATTTGCTGGTAAGCAGCCTGGAACATTCACTTCTTGAAGCAAACAGAGGGTACCAAAACAGAAACATTAGTTCTCACTGTACAATCTCAGCAAGATGGCCCTTCCCTTGCTCTTGGTTTGGAGAGACTTGCTTTGCCCAGTGTGTTACCACAACTTTTACATCTCAAAAGTTACTTTTCTTGCATTCACTTAATGGTCTTCATAACCCACAAGTCCTTAATCACTTTGAAATAGGTTCCAAAGTGACGTTAATCAGCCAACTACAATTAACCCTTGCTGCTTGTCCTTGAGCCTGGTGAGATAAGGAACGAGTTTGCATCTGCTCATCCTGTCTTAAATAAGCAAATTATGCTGGAAACGCTGTCAAGAAAAATCCTTTTCAAGGAAGTGACTGAGCACAATGTCAGGCTTTTAATTTGGGTGACACAACAGGAATGTCTGTTCCTGTTGTAGAATGGCTTGGGTTGGAAGGGACCTTAAAGCCCATCCAGTTCCACCCCCTGCTGTGGGCAGGGACACTTTCCACTGGACCAGGCTGCTCAAGGCCTCATCCAGCCTGGTCTTGTACACCTCCAGGGATGGGGCAGCCACCCTCATCATGAAAGATTTCTTCCTAATGTCTAATCTAAACCTTCCCCCTTCCAATTCCCCCTCATCCTGTCACTCCAGGCCCTTGTGAACAGTTCCTCCCCAGCTTTCCTGCTGTCCCTTCAGGTACTCGAAAGCCACTATAAGGTCTCCCTGGAGTCTTCTCTTCTCCAGGCTGAACAACCCCAACTCTCTCAGCCTGGCCTCATAGCCGAGGTGCTCCAGTCCTTGCATCACCTCCGTGGCCACCTCTGGACTTGCTCCAGGAGTTCCATCTCCTTCTTCTGTTGGGGATTCCAGAACTGGACACAGGATTCCTGGTGAGATCTCACAAGAGCAGAGTAGAGGGGCAGAATCCCCTCCCTCACCCTGCTGGCCACTCTCCTTGTGATGCAGCCCAGGATACAATTTTCTTTCTGGGCTGTGAGTGCACATTGCTGGCTCGTGTCCAACTTCTCATCCATCAGCAACGTCCCTACAACAGCCTGGGCTCTCAGAAGAGCTTTGCAGTAAACACAGCTATCAACTTTATCCCGCTTCTGGCACCAGCACAATACTTTATTCCACTGTCTTCAGGTACTAAAACATCCCATCCGGGCGGCTCTGCCATTGTCTCAATTAATCACGCGGTGTTTTGAGCAAGGACCAACAACGCGGTGCTCCGCCACGCAGCTCTGCTTTTCCTCATGTCGCATTGTGAGGTAAAACTTCCAGGATTGCTCTTACGGTGATCGCCGACCTTTAATTCACCACCGCTGCTTTGGAGCCAAACAGACCTCGCAAGGGGTTGCCCGTCAGAGCTCTGCGATCCTGAGTCACCCATTTCCACGTAGGGGAGTCACACAGGTGACTCAGTTTGGCTGCGAAGCTTTGAAGAGCTTTGCAGGCTCTGGCAGAGCAGAAAAACAAACAGTTCTGCAGGGAATCATTCTGACGAGCCTTGTTTAAATGGTGCCTCATTAAGGCTCAGTTAGCAAGCAGTGACTGGAGAGGGGAAACGTGGAGATGCGATGAAGCTTTGGGATACGGAAGCCATTTTCCTAAAGGGCTTTTTTCCACTTAGCACAAGGGTCTGCTCCACTCTGGGTCTGTCCACGTGCCACTCCTTACGGTTCCTGGCAGATCTCAGCTCCCTGCGCTTGGCCAAAGACTTGAAAAAGGAATCACAGAATCATTAAGGTTGGAAAAGACCTCTAAGCTCATCCAGTCCAACCATCACCCCGACACCACTGTGCCTACTAAACCATGTCCCAAAGTGCCATGTCTACATGCTTTTTTGAAGACCTCCGGGGATGGGGACTCCACCACTGCCCTGGGCAGCCTCTTCTGGTGTTTCACCACTCTCTCTGTAAAGAAATTCTTCCTGATATCCAGTTTAAACCTCCCCTCGGACAACTTGAGGCCTCCTCTCATGCTATCGCTTGTTACTTGAGAGAAGAGATCAACACCCACATGGTGGTTCCACCACCATAGAAGAGGAGGAAGGAACAGCCAGTCTGTTTTTGCAGAAGATCTGTGATAGGTGGTTGGAGGATTGAAGAGAATGTTTTACCTGGCACTCTAAGATCTCCATATCCTTCCTGTGCTGAGGACTCCAGAACTGAACGCAGTGCTCCTAAATTTGAGCTTTTTGATAGGTTGCTGTAGCCAAACTCAGAATCATAGAACTGCTAAATTATAAAAGATCTATGAGATCTTCGAGTCCAACCATACCTGTCCTCTGCTAAACCAGATCCCTGAGCTCCTCATCTCCCTGTCTTTTAAACACCTCCAGGAATGGGGACTCCACCACCTCCCTGGGCAGCCTCTGCCAAGGCCTGAGTTTGACTTCTGGGCTCAGAGACCAGGATTCATGAAAGAAAATGATGCTCCTGCTCCCCAGCATAAAAACTCACTCCTGCCTTAGAGACTGAGACTTCAGCCGTTCTGGGAGCTCGTTACAGCTGTGCAGGACACAGTTTGCACACCATTAATTATCTCTTTGCTTTTCTATCTGTCGACAAAGAGGTTTTAATCAAACTCATAAATTTTGGTCTGGGCAGCCTAGCAGGTTGGATAGGATCAAACAGGGAGGATTTTTCTTTCTCGTGAGAAAAAAAGGCTCTATTTTAAATTTCAAAGAAATCCAATGCTTATTCCCAGATTTCCTTCCCAAGCGTTATGGGCTCTAATAAATCCCAAGGAATGTTCCCTTCGCGAAGTTTTTTCTCTCTAACTATCAGAGTCCTGGTATGCAGCTCTTGGAAATGCCACTTTCCTTTCTGGAGCAGCATCACGGACACAGTGATTGGATTAAAAGGTTTTGGCTGCTCCTAAGGTGCCTGCAGGTCATGTGGGCTGAGGAAAAGTTTCCTCTGGTTTTCTATAAATCATAATTATAGAGCACGGTACTTGAAACAAGCTTAATTTTTATTAGTTTATATTTTCTAGATTTTAGGTATTTATTTAAATAGGTATTTTAAAGACTTTAGGGTTTAGGAGGGAGGACATGGATCTGTTGGAACTAGTCCAGAGGAAGCCACGAGGATGATCTGAGGGCTGGAGCACCTCCCATCCAAGGACAGGCTGAGAGAGTTGGGGTTGTTCAGCCTGGAGAAGAGAAGGCTCCGGTGAGACCTTAGAGCAGCTTCCAGTACCTGAAGGGGCTCCAGGAAAACTGGGGATGGGCCCAAAACTGAACCCAGGATTTGAGGTGTGGCCTCACCACCGCTAAGTCCAGGGGAACAATTCCTTCCCTGCTCCTGTTGGCCGCACTGTGGGTGATCCAAGCTAGGATGCCGTTGGCCTTCTTGGCCACCTGGGCCACTGCTGGCTCATGTTCAGCCTCTGTCAACCAGCACCCCCAGGTTCTTCTCTGCCAAGCAGATTTCCAGCCACTATTCTCCAAACCTGGAGCGTTGCAGGCATTTTTCTGCCCCTTAGGACCTGGCCCTTGGCCTTGTCGAACCTCAAGGTTGCTCTGCATCGGCTGCTAGAAGCACAAAAGTCTTTTCTGGGTGGTTGACTGATCTTTTCCAAATTGCAATCCAGAACACCCCACCCTCCACAAACCTTTCACAGACAGATGCTTTTTCTCTTCCAATATGGAAAGCTGCCGATGTTCAATACTACTAATGCTCCATGAGATGAATTTTCAGCAATGCTGGAGTGCAAGTCCCATGAAAGTCAGAAGGATTTGCATTCCTTTATTATTTCCAGATTTTTTATAATCCTGTGGGGTCTTAGTATGAAGAAGAAAGGTGCAGCTGGCGAGGAGATGCCTTTTATAGAATCATTAAACGGTTCGGGTTGGAAGGGACTTTAAAGCCCATCCAGTTCCAACCCTCTGCCATGGGCAGGGACACCTCCCACTGGACCAGGCTGCTCAAGGTCCCATCCAACCTGGCCTTGAACACCTCCAGGGATGGGGCAGCCACTACGTCCCTGGGCAACCTGGGCCAGGGTCTCACCACCCTCATCAGAAAGAATTTCTTCCTAATGTCTAATCTAAATCTTCCCCCTTCCAATGTGAAGCCATTCCCTCTCATCTTGTCACTCCAGGCCCTTGGAAAAAGGCCCTCCCCGGCTTTCCTTCCTGGAGCTCCTTCAAGTACTGGAAGCTTCTCTGAGGTCTCCCTGGAACCTTCTCTTCTCCAGGCTAAACAACCCCAACTCTCTCAGCCTGTCCTCATAGCTGAGGTGCTCCATGGCCTCCTCTGGACCCGTTCCAACAGTTCCATCTCCTTCTTATGTTGGGGATTCCAGAACTGGACACAGGGCTCCTGGTGGAGTCTCCCGAGAGCAGAGTAGAAGGGCAGAATCCCCTCCCTCACCCTGCTGGCCACGCTTCTCTGCCTGCGGCCCAGGACATGGTTGACCTTCTGGTTGCGAGCACACATTGCCAGCTCATGTCAAGCTTCTCATCCACCAGCACCTCAAGTCCTTCTCCTCAGGGCTACTCTCAATCACTTCGTCCCTCAGCCTGTATTGAATCTGCGGATTGTCCTGGCCCAGGTGTAGGACCTTTCCCTTGGCCTTGTTGAGCCTCACGAGGACCTTTTCTATCGGATTTTGTGACAGCAAGGATGAAATTTTCTCCTTCTTTGCTGACACAGCCTGCTGCCTTTGGGAAAAAAAATAACGGGTGGCCCCTTTGGTATTAAAATCCTGCATGCAGAAACCAACTGACAGACAAAAATGTTTCTCCATGCTACAGCCAGAATAAGCTTTAAAGAAACCATTGCTGGAAACATACCTTAAGTCCAGCAGACGGTGAAAGCTGGAACGTAGCTTGTTTGCTTAACTCGGCGCTAGTACAATAAATGACTTGCATAAGGCAATTTGTTTCCCATTGTTCACAGAGCGAGGATTATACAAACGCTCTATTGTGCTTTCTGGTGCGTTAACTTTCTTAGATGGAGAATGACTTCATGAAAGCCCACAACTCAATTCTTGGGTGGGATTTTCTGGGAAGATACAAGACTGCGTTGTTGAAGGTGCAGTTTGTTGCCTGCTTTCATTGCAGTTTCATTAACCTTGGAAAATAGGCTACAATGTTATTATTATTATTTATTATTAGTGTTTTATCCTTTTTCTTGGTCAGATTGGTAGGTTTGTGGCCAAAGAGAGATTTTCCTCCAGTCCAACCTGCAGGGCCTGGTGGGAGCTTTTTCACTGCCTCTGTTGCACAGAGCCATTTGTTGTTCAAATTGGGAATTTCAATCAAAAACCTGCAATCTTAGTGGAGAAATCTGGCAATTATTTCACTTTCTCCTTCCCAAAGACTGTGCTACATCATAGAAGCACAGAACGGTTTGGGTTGGGAGGCACCTCAAAGCCCATTCAGGTCCAACCAACCTGCCATGGGCAGGGACACGTCTCACTGGATCACGTTGCTCCAAGCACCTTCCAACCTGGCGTTGAACATCTCCAGCGATGGGGCATCCACCACTTCTCTGGGCAACCTGAGGCCTCACCACCCTCATCAGGAAGAATTTCTTCCTAATGTCTAATATAAATGTTCCCCCTTCCAATTTAAAGCCATTCGCCCTTGTCCTATCACTCCAGACCCTTGAAAAAGTCCCTCCCCAGCTTTCCTGCAGCCTCTTCAGGTACTCAAAGGCTGCTCAGCATCATTCTCTTCACTATCTTTGTGCTCAGAGCTGACGATGTAGGACACCATCAGCGCTATGGAAAGCAAATGTGCTTTATTAATTGCTACAGCAACCTATAAATGATTTATGTTATTCCTGCTCGCAGGTACCCACTGAGGCGAGGCAGCTCGTTCACCTTTCTGACTCCAGGACCACACTGGGACTTCACCCTGGTGAGTAAAACAGCTGGTGGATGCATACTGGGAAAGAAAAGCAGGGATACAGAGGTGAAGGTCCCTCTGCCTGGAGGAGATAAAAACTCAACACATTCCTTTCTACCTGACTAGACGCTTCCTGAGCCACTGAGGCTTCTGAGCTTTACCTAGAGCATGCTTTTTGCACACTGGGATTAAGAGAAGGCAGGATATCCTGGACACTCTGGTTTCTTTAAAAACGTCTTTCTAATGTATTTCATTGAATCACAGAATGGTTTGGGTTGGAAGCCCATCCAGTTCCACCCCTCTGCCATGGGCTGAAATGAAGAAGAATGGCTTTAAATTGGAAGGGGGAAGATTTAGATTAGACATTAGGAAGAAATTCTTCATGATGAGGGTGGTGAGGCCCTCACCCGAGTTGCCCCAGGGAAGCTGTGGCTGCCCCTTCCCTGGAGGTGTCCAAGGCCAGTTTGGATGAGGCCTTGAGCAGCCTGGTCCGGTGGGAGGTGTCCCTGCCCATGGCAGAGGGTTGGAACTGGATGATCTCTTCAACCCTCCTCTTTCTATGATTCTATGATTCAAAATCAGTTGGAGCTTCTTGTATTTATGCATTTAGCTGGACACTTGCTGGCCATGCCTTGAAGGGCAGCCGTGTGCAATCTGAGGCTGCACAAACCCCAGTCCCGTGTGGGAGTGGATGAAACAAAACTGTACATTTTTATAGACTCTTCTTTTGCTTAATTTTCGAAACTTTCATCTGGTGGCTACAGCTCCATTAAACACATACATTTGTATATTAGAAAGCCTTACAAATTATACGTTTTCAGATTTACAGCTGTTGTGCTCTATCATCACAACTTAAAGCTGTTTTGATTCAGTTTCAAGGCATTGCTGTTCTCTACGTTTCTTTAATCTGCTTTTATTTGGCGACACGCTATTCAGTTCAACTCTCATTTATTGTGAGAGTGTTTTGAACGTCAGGACACAGACTGCAAAAACCACAGAAACTGGTTTTGAAGGACTTAATTGCTTTCCTGCATTCCTGCATCATGTCCCTCATCAACCCAGTCCACTGCCACTTCTCCCTTCCACCCCAAGTTGCCTCAGTTTGAGCTACAGACAGTGAGAACCTCTGAACTCCATCCTTTCCCTGGAGATCCAAGCTTTCCCATGACTAGTTAACAGGTTAGGCTTGGACTGATGCACCCAACGCTGGAAGAGAAACAAGTACATGAGGGAATGAATAATGAAGGAAAGGAAAGAGCTGTGTGGTTCAGCTGCCCAGAAGACAAACCCTTACTGCTCACTTGGGGACCAGGACTCTGCTTGGAGGCTTTGCCAATGTAATTGGCCTCAAAGATGATCACAGAATCACAGAATCACAGAATAACCAGGTTGGAAGAGACCCACCAGGTCATCGAGTCCAACCGTTCCCATCAAACACTAAAAACCGTTCCCATCAAACACATGATGCGGAGGCTGGAGCTCCTCCTGTACAAGGACAGGCTGGGAGGGTTGGGTTTGTTCAGCCTGGAGAAGAGAAGGCTCCGAGGAGACCTTATAGTGGCCTTCCAGTGCCTGGAGGGTCTCCAGGAAAGCTGAGGAGGGACTTTTTCCAAGGGCCTGGAGTGATAGGACAAGGCAGAATGGCTTTAAATTGGAAGAGGCAATATTTAGATCAGACATTAGGAAGAAATTCTTCATGATGAGGGTGGTGAGGCGCTGGCCCAGGTTGCCCAGAGAAGTCGTGGGTGCCTCTTCCCTGGAGGTGTTCAAGGCCAGGTTGGATGGGGCTTTGAGCAGCCTGGTGCAGTAGGAGGTGTCCCTGCCCATGGTAGAGGGGTTGGAGCTGGATAACCTTAAACCTTCTAACTCAAACCATTCCATGATCTATTCATGACATAGTTTGTGCAGCTGTTGGGCCACAAGTCTGTAAAATGTACCCTTCCCAAGTCTCAGGGGATGTGGGTGACTAAGCCAAGCGTCCTTTTCATGCCTGCAGAGGTGGGGCGGGTTTAAAGAGAAGGACTAGTTGGTGTTCTGCAGAATTCTAAGAAAAAAACTAACGCCGTTTGAGTTACAGCCCCCTCTGAATGACTTCTGACTGGAAGCAAGTTTACTTATGATCTGTTTTCCGTTCGTCTTTTTCATAAAAGAGGATTCGTTTACGAGAAACAGGCACTTGATCTTTGTTGACTTAACGTTTCTGCTGCACATTCCTCACCTGAAGCTTTGGTGATGTTTTATGACTTCAGGTGGGCAATAAGCAGTAAAAAACAGGCTGATCCCTAAAGAACAAAATAATTAACAGCCTTCCAATACCTGAAGAGGCTCCAGGAAAGCTGGGGAGGGACTTTTTCCAGGGGCCTGGAGTGATAGGATAGGGGGAATGGCTTTCAGTTGGAACGGGGAAGATTGAGGTTAGACATTAGGAAGAAATTCTTCTCAATGAGGGTGGGGAGGCTCTGACCCAGGTTACCCAGGGAAGTGGTGGCTGCACCATCCCTGGAGGTGTTCAAGGCCAGGTTGGATGGGGCTTTGAGTGGCCTGACTCCAGTGGGAGGTGTCCCTGCCCATGGAAACAGGGGGTTGGAACTGCCTGGGCTTTAAAGTCCCTTCCAACCCAAACCATTCTGTGATTCTATGATCCTGGTCCTAGGCAAAAGCTCATAGAAGGAGGGATGAAAAATAAATGATTGGAATTGTTTTCAAATTGAAAACCAGTCCTTTCCTAAAAAGCAGTCCTGGAGCTTTCATCGGAATCTTTGCAATGTCATTAACATTCATGCTCATGGCGTTGCTTAGGTCTCTCTGAAATGCAGTCACACGATATTTAGATTTCCCCTCCTGATTAGCTTTTTTTTTATGCTTCTCCTCCACAATCCCTCTTTGAGAGCCACGATCGGCTCTCACGCTTTTTACAGTTTAATAACTTTCATCAAAGTCACTTTTTCCACATGACTTGAGTTTCGCGAGAAGGTGAACGTATCGGATCTCTGATCGCCACCGTCTCCGAAATGTGAGAACGCAGCGCCGTAGCAGTCGCTTTTCTACCATGTGGCTTTAAACACCCAGAACTGAGCGTCTGAAGAGGCCGTTTTCTTGGAATCTGGCACCGCGCAGGAATGAAACAGCTGGCCCTGCAGCAAAATGTCTACGTTTTTTCTATGAAACTATATTGGGCAAAGGAAATGGGGTGCAGCCAAGGCAACACTTATTGCATAAGTCTAGCCAGTTTCAAAACAAAACTTTGGCCTTCCTTTCGTGTCTGGCCTTCGGTCTGGAGCTGCGTGTTAAAGCCGTTAATATAGGATACCTGACTCCATAAGGAACGAATAATATTCAGACGAAAAAGGCGTGGTGGCTTTGTCTTTATGGCAAGTTTTCTTCTGTTAAATAGATGCTGCCTTACATCTGGGAAATATAACCCGCAGACCCGAAAGGTGGGGTTGTAACGGTCTTTTATTGCAGGGTTTGATAAATAACCAGCGCTGAATATTTTACTAAAGCTAAAAAAGCACAAGTGTCTGCATTTTGCATGTGTTCTCAAGCCTGCCAAGGGCTGTTCAAAGAGTGTGGAGTGTGCTGGGACATTAATTCCGTGTCAGTGCTACAAATGGGGTAAGACAGAATGTCTAAGGCGAGAGCTTTTTCCTCTGTAGTTAGCCAGTCTGCCAGCGAAGAGACTTGCTCCCAGGGCAGAGTCAGGATCTTGTCCTCACAAATACAGGAGAAAAAAAACTGATTGAAAGCCTTGGGGAATTTTGTACCTGAATCCACTCCTCTCACTGGTTGGGAAAAACCACAAGAGCAAAACCCAAAGGATAAGAAAGAGAGTGCTTCTGTAACACCTAACCATGACCTGTGCTGGTGTAATAGTTAAATGGTGGAGTCAGCGTAAGGAGGACAGCAAAGAAGACAGGCTGGGTGGAGAATGGATTCAGAGCAGCCCTGAGGAGAAGGACTTGGGGTGCTGGTGGATCAGAAGCTCAGTATGAGCCAGCAATGTGCACTCACAGCCCGGAAAGTCAGCTGTGTCCTGGGCTGCATCCAAAGCAGTGGGAGCAGCAGGGTGAGGGAGGGGATTCTGCCCCTCTGCTCCACTCTGGTGAGATCCCACCTCGAGTCCCTGTATTCAGTTCTGGAGCCCTCAGCACAAGAAGGACACGGAGCTGTTCGAATGGGTCCAGAGGAGGCCATGAAGATGATCCGAGGGCTGCAGGATCTGCCATACAAGGGTAGTATGAGAGAGTTTGGGTTGTTTAGCCTGGAGAGGAGAAGGCTCCATGGAGACCTTGTAGCATCCTTCCAGTACCTGAAGGGGCTACAGGAAAGCTGGGAGGGGTTCTTTATCATGGAGTACAGGAATAGGACAAGGGGGTTTTAAGCTGAAAGAGGGGAGGTTTAGATGAGATCTTAGGAAGAAATGTTTTCCCGTGAGAGTGGGGAAGCACTGGCACAGGTTGCCCGGGGAAGTCATGGATGCCCCTTCCCCAAAAGTGTTCGAGGCCAGGTTGCATGAGGTTTTGAGCAACCCTCATCCAGTGGGAGGCGTCCCTGGCCATGGCAAAGGGGTTGGAGCTGGATGGGCTTTAAGGTCCCTTCCAACCCAAGCCGTTCTATGATTCTAAGACACATGGGAGCCTGCAAACACATCACACGAATGGCTGAGCAGACCAGAGAACAGCTTTCTGAGAACCCTCGAGGGATGCTTGACATCCCCTCGACAGCATCAGGTTTTCACAGGACCCATGGCAACTGGGCTGGTCAGCATTTAAAACTAGTTTGAGCAAATAGCTTTATTGCGACATTTTGAATATGCTTGCAGTGATGACCAACCCCTATTAAAGCTGAAGACATTATTAAATTATTAAAGAAAACAGGGCTTACATGTTTGCTCCTGGCAGAAGGTCGAGCTGCTGGACCGGTAGAGCACAAAACTGACATTTGCTGAGGTTCAGAGTTGACTTGGGCAGTAGTTCCCTCAGCAGCTCACCTGGTTCAGTGCCCATTACACTGACAAACAACATTTAGGCCAATATAAAAACACAAAATGGTTTCTTTTCTTCTTCCTTTGTACTTAATGAAGTGGATGAGGATGCACTTGAGTCATTCTGAAACGTTGAAGAACAAGGGTCAAACGCAGGATGAAAATCAACTCCTTGCTTCATGGGTAACCAAACAATTTATAGAATCATAGAATGGTTTAGGTTAGAAGAGACCTTAAAGCCCATCCAGTTCCAACCCGCCTCTATGGGCAGGGACACCTCCCACTATACCAGGCTGCTCAAAGCCCCATCCAAACTGTCCCTGACCACCTCCACGGAAGGGGCCTCCATGACTTCCCTGGGCAACCTGGGCCGGTGTCTCACCACCCTCATCAGGAAAAATTTCTTCCTAATGTCTGAACTAAGTGTTCCCCCTTCCAATTTAAAGCCATTCCCCCTCATCCAGTCACTCCAGGCCCTTGGAAAAAGTCCCTCCCTGGCTTTTCTGGAGACCCTTCAGGTCCTGGAAGGCTGCTTTAAGGTCTCTCCAGAGCCTTCCCTTCTCCAGGCTGAACAACCCCATCTCTCTCAGCCTGTCCTCATAGCAGAGGTGCTGCAGCCCTCGGATCATCTTCATGGCCTCCTCTGGACCCGTTCCCACAGTTCCATCTCCTTCTTATGTTGGGGATTCCAGAACTGGACCCAATACCCATTCTGTCCTGCTCCTGAGATTTCCTGCCTAAGCCTTTACTCACAACCAGAATTACAGGTGTGCAGAGATACAAGTTTATAGGCACATAATTTATGGGTACCAATCAGGTGACAAACCTTACAATACAGCATAAACACACTTTCCACATAGTTTCAACCTTTAGGGTTTTTGAGTTATGACATTTGGTGGGGGTGTAGAGAAAGAAAATAACTGATTTTTATAAACCCAGAACTTTCTGAAGGTAAATCTGAAAGTAAAGGTATGGCTGTAACTATTTCGTTTCTTACAGAAGAGGAAGCGGCGAGAGAAAGACGATGATGTGGTCAGTCTTTGCAGCCTTGACTTTAAGGTAATCAAAACACGTTTGCTCCTCGCTATTGTGCAATCAACTACTTTGTGGACTGTGGTGCCTTCCAGCTGGGAATGCCGTACTTTCCGTGTTTGCATTTCACCCTCGACAGTTTAGAGACTCCTACAGCTGTGTTTGCTCTTGTGTGCACCTCTGGGGTGGGCTGAGGCCTGCTAGGGAGATCCATAACGCTGCTCCGGAGCTCCCATTTAATCATTTGAATCCTAAATGTGCCCCAGGCTTAATGTTGGGCTGGAGCGCGTCCAGAGAAGGGCAACGGAGCTGGTGAAGGGGCTGGAGAACAAGTCTTACAAGAGGCAGCTGAGGGACCTGGGGTTGTTTAGCCTGGATAAAAGGGGGCTGAGGGAAGATCTTATCACTGTCTGCAGCGCCCTGAAAGGAGGTTGTAGCAAGGTGGGTGTTGGTCTCTTCTCTTAAGTGACAGGCAATAGGATGAGAGGAACAAGCCTCACGTTACACCAGGACAGGTTCAGAGTGGACATCAGGAAAGATTTCTTCACCAAAACGGTTCTCAGGCCCTGGCAGAGGCTGCCCAGGGAGGTGGTGGAGTCCCCATCCCTGGAGGTGTTCAAAAGACAGGGAGATGAGGTGCTCAGGGGTCTGGATTAGTAGTGGACAGGTACAGTTGGACTGCATGATCTCAAAGATCTTTTCCAACCAAAGAATTCTATGTTGTGTGAAATAAATGGGTGTAACCTATACTTAGCACGAACATAAGCATTTTCAAGTGCCAGAAGTGAAACTGTACAAAGCCCCTTCGAATGTTGCTTTTGTTTGACTTAGCACATTTTGTTGTATTGCAAACACTGCCTGGGTGGTAAATTGTTCTTAAAGCTGTGGATTAAAGCGATTTACAAAAACGAGGGTGGGGAGGTGCAGAGTTGCATATTTTTCCAAGGATTATCCAAGCTTGATTTTCCGAAAGAGAAACCTCTTCCCGCTGCCCATCTCACTGTCAGCACTTAGAATCATAGAATGGTTTGGGTTGGAAGGGCCTTAAAGCCCACCCAGTTCCAACTCCTGCCGTGGGCAGGGACACTTCTCACTGGATTCAGGTTGCTCAAAGCCCCAACCAACCTGGCCTTGAACTCCTCCAGGGATGGGGCAGCCACAGCTTCCCTGGGCAACCTGGGCCAGTGTCTCACCACCCTCATTGGGAAGAATTTCTTCCTAATGTCTGATCTAAATTTTCCCCCCTTCCAATTTAAAGCCATTCCCCCCTGTCCTATCACTCCAGGCCCTTGTAAAAAGTCCCCCCCTAATTTCCTGGAGACCCTTCAGGTGCTGGAAGGCCGCTCTAAGGTCTCCCCGGAGCCTTCTCTTCTCCAGGCTTAACATGTCCAACTCTCTCAGCCTGTCCTCATAGTAGAGGTGCTCTACTCCTCAGATCATCTCCATGGCCTCCTCTGGACCTGTTCCAACAGTTCCCTCTCCTTCTTATTTTGGGGATTCCAGAACTGGACACAGGACTCCAGGTGAGGTCTCACCAAAACAGAGTAGAGGGGCAGAATCCCCTCCCTTGCCCCGCTGGCCACACTACTCGTGATGCAGCCCAGGATACCATTGGCTTTCTGGGTTGCAATCACACGTTGCTGGTTCACGTCAATCTTCTCGTCAATCAGCACCCCAAGACCTTCTCGGAAGGGCTGCTCTGAATCACATCGTCCCCCAGCCTGTACTGAATCCACGGATTTCCCCGATCCAGATGTAGGACCTTGTACTTGACCTTGTTGAACCTTGAGTTTCACACAGCCCCACTTCTCCATCCTGTCCAGGTCACTTAGAATGAATCAGGATCATAGAATGGTTTGGGCTGGAAGGGACCTTAAAGATCATCCAGTTCCAACCCTTATCTTCCCTTCCGTCTTATCCACAGATGGAAAGGAAGAGAAGCAGGGTTTTTTCCTAGGATGTCACCTATCCAGATAAGTGTTAACTAAGTGGGGTTTACGGTTTATTAGGCTGGAATTAAAAGTCATTTCTTAGTGGGGAATTTCCTGTTTGACCCAATGACCAAGCGCATCCTTTGTCATTGTCGCTTCCTTTGCATTTGTACATATTTATTAGCCTCACTTAACTTGGCTTCTCCTGGATGCTCTCCATGCCTGCTTGTCCTGCCTGACAGGCAGCTCTGGGCTTTGACCTTTCTAGATTAGATCTCCTTTTCCTGATAAGACCAGCCCTGTAATTTCCCAGTAGGGGAGGGATAAGAGCAAAACAGATTATCTGCAGAGAGCTGGGACACACAGCTCGGATGCCTCTCAACTGACTCTGTTTTGGGCTTCCTTTGTTTCTGAGGTCTTGCTGGTTTTCTGATGCAGATAGGAGTGCTGTGGGTAGGAAATCTGCCCTCGGGGAAGAAGATTTTCTTCTTTTTTTGCTTTTAATTGGGCTACATTTTTAGTCTTGGACAAAATTGCATGAGGTAGGGGGTTTCCCACAAAGCAATTGCTTCAAGGTGAGGCTAAAGTATCAACAGGGATTGGTGTGCTCAACTTTTAATAGAAAACTTCCAAGGACAGGGATAGGATGAGGGGAAATGATTTTCAGCTGAAAGAGGGGAGATTTAGATGAAATCTTAGGCAGAAATTGTTTCCTGTGAGGGTGGTGAAGCCCTGGCCCAGGTTGCCCAGAGAAGTGGTGGCTGCCCCACCCCTGAAGGTGTTCAAGCCAGGTTGGATGGGGCTTGGAGCAACCTGAGCCAGTGGGAGGTGTCCCTGCCCATGGCAGGTGGGTTGAACTGGGTGGTCTTTAAGATTCCTTCCAACCCAAAACATTCTATGATTCTATGAAAAAGGGAAAACCCACTCCTGATACAGCCAAAGTTCAGCTGGCAGCTCTTCTTTAACCTGACTTGGTCTTTTGGAAGGGTCAGGCTCTCCAGGACATTTTTTGAGGCACACTCACCAAACACAGCCCAGTGTCCCTGTTAAAATACATACAGTACTGATTGGGGTGTAGTTTTCATGGAATCATAGAACGGTTTGGGATGGAAGGGACCTTAAAGCCCACCCAGTTCCACCCCTCTGCCATGGGCAGGGACACCTCCCACTGGACCAGGCTGCTCAAAGCCCCATCCAACCTTTCCCTAAGCACCTCCAGGGATGGGGCACCCATGACTTCTCTGGGCAACCTGGGCCAGCGTCTCACCACCATCATCACGAAGATTTCTTCCTAATGTCTGATCTAGGTGTTCCCCCTTCCAATTTAAAGCCATTCCCCCTCATCCAGTCACTCCAGACCCTTGGAAAAAGTCCCTCCCTGGCTTTTCTGGAGACCCTTTGGTCCTGGAAGCTGCTCTAAGCTCCCCCCGGAACCTTCTCTTCTCCAGGCTGAACAACCCCAACTCTCTCAGCCTGTCATCATATGGCAGGTGCTCCAGCCCTCAGATCATCTTTGTGACCTCCTCTGAGGGCCTTTTCTAGCTTTTTAATACCAATTCTCAAGGTTAAGAATTTCAAAAGCACCCCAGTTAAGTACTTATAGTCAGATTTTCCATGCTCGTCACCAGGACTTCTCAGTCTCATTGAGCACCTACGCTGCAGTACAGATCGTACTTCACACTGTTTGGATTTGATGTGGGTGAGCCAAAAGGTTAAAATCTGGCTCCCCAAAACACTGATACGTCTGTTTCATTGATGAAATAAGGTCACAAGAGAAGATGAAGATCATTTAAGGATGTCACATGTAGATCAGACCATACGTTGTTTATGTTTTATTGCAGATGGGAACTGGTTTTTTCAGAGTTTGGCTCTGTGAAGTGTCAAACTCCACAGCAGAACAGTTAGTGCAGCTTCGCTCTCTCCCCCAGCAAACACAGCTCAGCTGACATGCTGCTGCTTTGTCACTGTACTTGTAATAACGGAGGAGTTTTGCCAACGTGCTGCGTTCACACTCCCACGAAACATAACTGTGCTGACAAAGCTGCCGTATCGATGGTGATGGCATGAAGGGCTCCTTGCGAGCAGGGAGTGTGAATCAGAGAATCACAGAATGGTTTGAGTCGGAAGGGACCTCAAAGCCCATCCAGTTCCACCTCCCTGCCATGAGCAGGGCCACCTCTCACTGGACCAGGTTGCTCAACGCTCCATCCAACCTGGCCTTGAGCACCTCCAGAGTTGGAGCAACCGCAATTTCCCTGGGCAACCTGGGCCTCACCACCCTCACAGGAAAACATTTCCTCCCAATATCTCATCTAAATCTCCCCTTAAATCCGTCCCTTCTCATCCTATCCCTGCACTCCCTGATCAAGAGCCCCTCCCCAGCTTTCCTGGAGCCCCTTTCAGGACTGGAAGGCTGCTACAAGGTCTCCCCAGAGCCTTCTCTTCTCCAGGCTGAACAATCCCAACTCTCTCAGCCTGTCTTTGTATGGGAGGGGCTGCAGCCCTTGGATCACCTTCGTAGCCTCCTCTGGATTCCAACAGCTCCATGTCCTTCATGGAGTTAAACTTGAAAGGTGAAACTAGAGTTGTACCTTAGAATCCCTGACTTGGCTCCGTACCCACTGTATGTTTGTACAATAAAGGTAGGGGAAGGGTTTATTTAATTTGGATGTGTACCTGTCTGTGATTCTGTCTTTCTGAAGAGGCTGAGCTGTTCAAGCCTCACAGATTTGAGATCATCTCACCGCATACCAGGATGATATGGCAAGGGAGATCACACCAGCCCAGATGGACAGCTATTCCTGTTTATCTTGGCTTGCAAACCTCCCCCTCGCCGCCCAGAGTCCTACTCAAAATTGAGCCTGACCTGCACCCTCAGCAAGTTTGCAGATGACACCAAGCTGAGTGGTGAGGCTGACACCCCTGAGGGACAGGATGCCATCCAGAGGGACCTGGACAAGCTGGAGAAGTGGGGCTGTGTGAACCTCATGAGATTCAACAAGGTCAAATGCAAGGTCCTATGCCTAGGTCAGGGCAACCCTCAGTATGTATACAAGGTGGGGGATGGAGAGATTGAGAGCAACCCTATGGCGATGGACTAAGAGGTCCTGATGGATGAGAAGCTGGACGTGAGCCGGCAATGTGTGCTTGCAGCCCAGCAGGCCAACTGTAGCCTAGTTTGCATCCAAAGAAGCAGGGCCAGCAGGGCCAGGAAGGGAATTCTGCCCCTCTACTCTGCTCTGGTGAGACCTCACCTGGAGTCCTGTGTCCAGTCCTGGAATCCCCATCAGAGGAAGGACATGGAACTGTTGGAACGGGTCCAGAGGAGGCCACAAAGATGATCAAAGGCCTGGAACAACACCCCTGTGGAGACATGCTGAGATACCTGGGGTCTTTCAGCCTGGAGAATTGAAGTCTCCAAGGAGACCTTATCGCAGACTTTCAATACTTAAAGGGGACTTAAAAGAATGGTGGTGAAAAACCTTTTAGCAGGGCCTGTTGTGATAGGACAATGGGGAATGGTTCTAAACTAAAAGAGAAGTTTAGATTTGATATTAGGAAGAAATTTTTTACATCGAGGGTGGTGAGGCACCGGCTCAGGTTGCTCAGGGAAGTCGTGGCTGCCCCATCCCTGGAGGTGTTTGAGGCCAGGTTGGATGGGGCTTTGAGCAGCCTGATCCAGCGGGAGGTGTCCCTGCCCATGGCAGGAGGTTGGAACTGGATGATCTTCAAGGTCCCTTTCAACCCAACCCGTCCTGATTTTACTTTGACGAACAGGCGAAAACCCTCCAAACGACCAAAATACAAGTGGGAGTCTACACCCTGGGACCATAGTTTCAGCATCCGTGTCCTTCAACACCGAGCCACCCCTTCTCTTGTGCCAAAACACCCTTTTGGGGGAGAAAGCGGGTATTTTGTCCCTGCATCAGGTCTGAAGCCCTACTCCAACCTAAGCTGTTGATAATTGTCAGGGGAAGACAGAAAGGAGAATGAATTCCCATGTAGGGACAGAGATGAGAAACCGAGGACAGGAATTTCTGAAGCAGATCTTCCTGCTTAAAAACCGAGTTATTTTTTGCATTTCGGGTAGGTTTATGACCAACGTTTCGTTAAGGGATCACAATGGAACCGTTCCACATTACCTGTGGTTATGTAAGGTGTTGAGTGATTCACGGCAGGAAGCAGTGCTGAGGTTTTGAACGTGTGTGTATCTCGGTGTTTGTTAGCAACTGCATAAACACCTTGGAGTACGCGACAGGGCAGAGACAACGGTGATGGAGTGTTTTACCTGAGGCAAAACAAAGCCAGGCTGAGTAATGTGTAAGCATCACGTCTTGTCTGGATGGTGTTTTCTGTTGGGTATGGGGTGGCCTTGTAAGGCTTTAGAGAGACAGATTTCACAGAGGAAGTGAGATCTTTGAGAGGACCCTTTTTATGACCCACCACACTTGGTCCTTTAGAAACCTTACTCAACTTTTTAAGACTGATTCTGGGAACGTTACTTAGCCCAAAGAGGAGTTCAGCCCAATCATAGAATCATAGAATCGCTTGGTTGGCAAAGACCTTTGTGATCATCAAGTCCAACCACACTTGCCCACCACCAAACCAGATCCCTGAGCACCTCATCACCCATCTTTTAAACACCTCCAGGGATGGGGACCTCCTTGGTCAGCCCGTACCAGTGCCTGAGAACCCTGGTAGTGAAGAAATGTTTCCTGATGTCTAATATGAACATCCCCTGAAGCAACTTGAAGCCATTTCCTCTCGTCCTATCTTCTGTCATTTGGGAGAAGAGACCAACACCCACCTTGCTACAACCTCCTTTCAGGGAGTTGTACACAGTCATGAGGTCTCCCCTCAGTCTCATTTTCTCCAGGCTAAACAATCCCAGATCCATCCTCCACCTCTCATAACCCCTGTTCTCCAGACCCTTCACCACCTCTGTTGCTCTTCTCTGGATGCGCTCCAGCTCCTCAATGTCCTTCTTGGAGCGAGGGGCCCAAAACAGAACCCAGGATTCAGGATCCAGCCTCACCAGTGCCAAGTCCAGTGGTACAATCACTTTCCTGCTCCTGCTGGCCACACTGTCTCTGATACAGGCCAGGATGTCATTGGCCTTCTTGGCCACCTGGGCCACTGCTGGCTCATGCTCAGCTGCTGCCAACCTACACCCCCAGGTCCTTCTCTGCCAGGCAGGAAGAGAACAAGCCCTGGACTTGTATTAGTGCTGGCGAGAGAGTGACTGTGACGATAAAGCTGGCAGTGCCGGTCTCGCCCAGTAAGGCAGAGAAACACCGAGGGATTTTGATGTAAAAAATCACTTAGAAATATAGAGGAGGAGGAGAGAGAATCCTTGTGTCTGCATTCTCACTGGTCCACATCACTTGAAACCATCAGTGAGCGTCTTTCCATACACAGCGACATCGAGTGCACTCTCAGCAAGTTTGCAGGTGACAGCAAGCTGAGTGGTGCAGTTGTCACACCAGAAGGACGGGATGGCATCCGGAGGGACCTGGACAAGCTGGAGAAGTGGGGCTCTGAGAACCTCATGAGGTTCAACAAGGTCAAGGTCCTACACCTTGGTCAGGGCAATACGTGGTTTCAATACAGGCTCGGGGACAACGTGATTGAGAGCTGCCCTGAGGAGAAGGGGTGTCAATTGATGAGAAGCTCAACATGAGCCGGCCGTCTGCGCTTGCAGTCCAGGCTAACCATATCCTGGACTGCATCACAAGAAAAGTGGTCAGCAGGGTGAGGGAGGGGATTCTGCCCCTCTGCTCTGCTCTGGTGAGACCCCCACCTGGAGTCCTGTGTCAAGTTCTGGAGCCCTCAGCACAAGAAGGACATAGAACTGTGGGAATGGGTCCAGAGGCCACAAAGATGATCTAAGGGCTGGAGCACCTCTGCTACAAGGACAGGCTGAGAGAGTTGGGGTTCTTCAGTCTGGAGACCAAAAGGCTCTGGGGAGGGCTTATAGTGGCCTTCCAGTACCTGAAGGGGCTCCTGGAAAGCTGGGGAGTGTAGGGCTAGGATAAGGAGAATAGTTTTTAGCTTGAAGTGGGGAGATGAGATCTTGGGAAAGAACATTTTCTTCTGAGGGTGGTGCATCCATGTCCCAGGGAAGCAGTGGAGGTCGCAACCCTGGAAACACTCAAAACCAAGTTGGAAGGGGCTCTGAGCAACCTGATCGAGTTCAAGATGTCCCTGCTTCTTCAGGGAAGGTGGACTGGGTGACTGTAAAAGTCCCTTACAACCCAAAGCCTTCTAAGATTCTATGGTGAGAGTTCCCACAGGCAGCCTGGCACCTGGTAGGAACAACAGAGCCTGAAGACCATCACTAAGTAATGCAAGAAGCTGTAGTGGTCACTCCTCCCTTTAGCATTTATATCCACAGGCTTTAAAGGAACACCAAAACAAATCCTTCCCTCAGCAAATCCTTCCCTCCTCCCTTCCCCCTCCCAAAGACACAACGGCTCCTGAGGACTTTTATGGCAATTCTGTCAGCGTGGCTGATTCATGCGAGAACGTGCCCGTGCATAAGTTACCAATTTGTTTTTGGAAATGGACTTTGATCAAAACGAACATCTCTGGCGTCGGCTTCGCTGCACAGCTCTGAAAAACAACATTTGGCATGGGAGGAGGTTGGGAGCTGAAGTCAACTGTAGCTTCTCGCCTCATTACACGGTTGGTAGCATAGATGTTGTGTTTAATAATATCACGAGATTTGGGTCCATGCTTTCAAGGGCTTCATTCATATTCATAAGATGGAAATTGCTTTCCTGGCCTGATCGCACAAATGTTCACTTCAGACATGATGGTTGAGGGAACAAGCTGGAGAAGTGGCGCTGTGTGAACCTCACGCGGTTCAACGAGGCCAAGGGAAAGGTCCTGCACCTGGGTCGGGCCAATCCACAGTTTTGATACGTGATGGGGGACGATATGATTGAGAGCAGCTCTGAGGAGAAGGCCTTGGGGTGCTGGGGGATGAGAAGCTCAACATGAGCTGGCAACATGTGCTCGCAGCCCAGAAGGCCAACTCTGTCCTGGGCGGCATCCAAAGAAGTGTGGCCAGTAGGGCGAGGGAGGGAACTCTGCCCCTCTCCTCCACTCTCATGAGACCTGACCTGGAGTCCTTTGTCCAGTTCCAGAATTCCCAACAGAAGAGGGATATTAAACTGTTGGAATGGGCCCAGAGGAGGCCACAAAGATAATCCGAGGTCTGGAGCTCCTCCTGTACAAGGACAGACTGGGACAGTTGGGCTTGTTCAGCCTGGAGAAGAGAAAGCTCCGAGGAGACGTTATAGCGACCTTCCAGTACCTGAAGGGGCTCCAGGGAAGCTGGGATGGGGCTTTTTCCAAGGGCCTGGAGTGACAGGATGAGGGGGAATGGCTTTAAATTGGAAGGGGGAACACTTAGATCAGACATTAGGAAGAAATTCTTCTTGATGATGGTGGTGAAGCACTGGCCCAGGTTGCCCAGGAACGCCATGCAGTCCTCTTCCTTGGAGGTGCTTAAGGACAGATTGGATGGGGCCTTGAGCAGCCTGGTCCCGTGGGACATGTCCCTGCCGTAGGCAGGGATGTTAGAACTGGATGGTCTTTAAGGTCCTTTCCAACCCAAACCAGTCTATATTTCTGTTTTCTACCCATCCTGGCTCACATTGCAGTAAAAACACATCCACGCTGTGGGCTGAAGGGGCATTTTTGGTGTTTTGGACTGTGTAACAGACTTGAATGGCTGCTAATTATAGTGTCCTCCCAACATCTAAAATAAATGCTGGATTCCAGAGCTGCTCATACACTTTTCAGATGACTCTTGATGGGTCATAGCCTACTTTTGCTCATTTTCCAGAATATAGCTCTCGATTTGGCTCTGAATATAAATATCTGAGAGCGGAATGTTATAAACAGAGTTCGTGGCCAGTAAACAACTTTGTGTACGGCAGAGGTGGTCTGAGCGCCCGGGATCTGTGAACATGGATGAGAGAAGAGGATTTCATTAGTTATTCCAGTCCTTGAGTGTTCTGCACGTTCCGTTCTCGATAGCGCGTTAAAAATAGCTGTAAAACGAGTTTTTAGGTGGATTTTGGTTCCTAGTAACTAGGATTTCAAACCATACACACAAAATGAAAAGGAATATGCTCTCACTGTAATGGATGCTTTCGTTTTCCTCGAGACTTCAAGCCGCCAAAGGGATTAAAATGTCGCAGGTTCTCTCTTTGAAGAAATCGAAGCCAGATGTCAGGAACATTAGAGGCATCCAGGAGCTGGGAAAACTGAGAAACCTGCCTACCGAGGAACACCCCCTGCCTCCAGGCTCTCCTAGTGCACCAACTCTTGTCTTCTCCTCTCCAGCCGAGACCTTTTCTCATCGGCTCTGTCAGCAGCAGCAATCACCGTTTGTGCAGGTTTAGGTAAAGCAACCACACAGGGTTAAATAAACCTTGTGGGGTTAAATAACCTTGCAGAGTTAAATGGTGACCCTCAGGGGTCCATACTGGGACCGGTGCTGTTTAATATTTTCATTGATGATAGAGACAACGAGATCGAGGGCACCCTCAGCAAGTTTGCAGATGACACCAATCTGAGCGGTGCAGTTGTCACACCAGGATGCGATGGCGTCCAGAGGGACCAGGACAAGCTGGAGAAATGGGGTTCTGTGAACCTCATGAGGTTCGACAAGGCCAAGGGCAAGGTCCTGCACCTTGGTCAGGACAGTCCACGGTTTCCATACAGTCTGGGGGATGATGTGATTGAGAGCAGCCCTGCCGAGAAGGACTTGGGGTGCTGGTGGATGAGAAGCTTCACATGAGCCGGCAACATGCGCTCGTGGTCAAGAAGGCCAATGGTTTCCTGGGCTGCATCACAAGAATCGTGTTCAGCAGGGCCAGGAAGAGGATTCTGCCCTTCTACTCTGCTCTGGTGAGACTCCCCCTGGAGTCCTGTGTCCAGTTCTGGAGTCCCCAACATAAGAAGGACATGGAACTGTTGGAACAGGTCCAGACAAGGCCACAAAGATGATGTGAGGGTTGGAGCACCTCTGCTACGAGACAGGCTGAGAGAGTTGGGATTGTTCAGCCTGAAGAAGAGAAGGCTCCACAGAGATATTATAGAGAAGGCTCCACAGAGATATTATAGCGACCTTTCAGTACCTGAAGGGACTCCAGAAAAGCTGGGAAGGGACTTTTTACAAGGGCCTGGAGTTATAGGACACAGGGCAATGGCTTTCAGTTGGAATGTGGAAGATTTAGGTTAGACATTAGGAAGAAATTCTTCCTGGTGAGGATGATGAGGCCCTGGCCCAGGATGCTCTGAGAAGTGTGGCTGCCCCATCCCTGGAGGTGTTCAAGGCCAGGTTGGATGGGGCTTTTACAACCTGGTCTGGTGGGAGGTGTCCCATGGTGCCCATGGAAGGGGGGCTGGAACTGGATGATCTTTAAGGTCCCTTCCAACCCAAACCATTCTATGATTCTAAATAAAATAACTGTGAAGCATCCCAGCTGATGGCTGGGGCTGTATAACCCGACCACACCTGAACTATGAGGATCTTAAGGGCAGCGTAATGATTGTCTTCCACTAAAGTTTGGCTGAACTTCACAACCCAGGTTTAACATTATCTGTTTGCTCATTGTTTTTCACTTGACCACTGCCAAAAGAAGAGATGGGATCGGGTCTCTCGTTGTGGCCACCCTGGACGCAGGTGCTGGAGGACATTGTCAGCTGTTGGAGGAGCATTCCTGCAGGCCACACTTGGCAACCCCTGGCACGAGCCAGATGCCATGTGTCGCTTAAACAACCGAGTATTTATAACTGTGAAAACTTACATCAGCCTGGAATCTTTTGCTGGAATTTCGACGCGTGGTTTCTTAGGAATTCATCATTTGTTAATCTAAAATTTATTTGATGATGCTTTGGGGCTGCAATAACAAAATGTCATGTCGATACCCTCGAAAACATTTTATTTAGTAGCGTCTCTACCCAGAATAACTTCCAGGAGCAAGGAATGTCACAGGTATGAGGCCACCCGGGATGTCCAGCACACAGCTCTGTGTGACAGCAGCCCTCGCTTCTTCATGGAAATGAAACCCAAGCTAAAAATAAGAGTAAAACAATGAGGGCTGGTTGACTCCTCTGTCACTTGAACTCTTCCCGGCTCCCTGATTTGACAGTAGGATAGGAGTCACCGTGGTATTTTGCTCCTAGAAGTGAAAATTCACACTGGAGTGTAAGGGAGGAACACTATTAATACCCATTGGCAGGAGAGCAGGAAGAACTGGTCTGGTCCCGTCACTCAGCACAGGAACCGGCCGGGCTGCATTCTCATGCACTCATGGTCTAGAAGGCCAGTGGTTTCCTGGGCTGCATCACAAGAAGCGTGTCCAGCAGGGCGAGAGAGGGGATTCTGCCCCTTTACTCCTCTCTTGTGAGACCTCATCTGGCGTCCTGTGTCCAGTTCTGGAATCATAGAATCATAGAATAGTTTGGGTTGGAAAGGACCCTAAAGATCATCTAGTTCCAACTCCCCTGCCATGGGCAGGGACACCTCCCACTGGGTCAGGCTGCCCAAAGCCTCATCCAACCTGGCCTTAAACACCTCCAGGAATGGGGCAGCTACAACTTCCCTTGGCAACCCGTTTCAGGGCCTCACCACTCTCATCGTGAAGAAAGTCCTTATGTCTAGCCTGATTCTGCCCCTCTCCAGTTTATACCCATTGCCTCTAGTCCTATCACTCCAAGCCTCTGTGAACAATCCCTCCCCAGCTTTCCTGTAGCCCCTTTCAGGTACTGGAAGGTCGCTGTAAGATCTCCTCAGAGCCTTCTCCAGGCTGAACAACCCCAGCTCTCTCAGCCTGTCCTCATACAGGAGGTGCTCCAGCCCTCACATCATCTTTGTGACCCCCCTCTGGACCCATTCCAGCAGTGCCAGATCCTTCTGTTGGAATCCCCAACACAAGGAGGCGATGGAACTGTTAGTATGTGTCCAGAGAAGGCCATGAAGATGATCCGAGGGCAGAAGCACCTCTGCTATGAGGACAGGCTGAGAGAGTTGGGCTTCTTCAGCCTGGAGAAGAGATGGTTCTAGGGAGACCTTGGAGCACTTCCAGTACCTGAAGGGGCTACAGGAAAGCCGGGGAGGGACTTTTTCCAACGGCCTGGAGTGGTAGGATGAAGGGGAATGGTTACATTGGAAGGGGGAAACTGAACCCAGTACCCAGCCATAGCAGGCGTATGGAAATCATCCCATCTGCTACAGGGGCAGCCAGGAACCACTCGTCTTGGAGGCCTTTGTTGCTTTAAGATTCAAGTTGGTGCATTAATGAAGGGCATTTGTCCAGAGCGTGTAACCCTTTGCTCAGGCCATGCCAGAAGGCAGACAGCAAGACCTGTTGCATCAAGCCAGAGCTTGATGTTCCACAGCATGACATCAGCAGGCACATCAGCTGGGGTTGCATCACCACGAATGAGTTGTCCTCACAGGGTATCACGCAGAAAGTCAGGGAGCTCCCCGCCGGTGAATCACGTGCTTCCCCAAGTGCGCGGCAGCAGGTCCCTGCCCCGAGGGCTCAGAAAGGAGAAGGGTATTCAACGCTTACATCACTGAAATGGCTTCATATGTGGACATCACATTCTGGTCCTTACGAGACACCTTTAATTAACCTTGGTGTGCATGACTCTGCTTCACGCCTTCCCTCTCAGCTCCTGGTTGTTCATCCCCTGCTTTTAGTTGACTCTGCATGGCCCGTCTACATCTCATGGAAAAGAGACACGTTCCTGTGGTCGAAAAGCATTCCTGACTCTTTAGACCAAGCTTAACGAACCTTTGACCTTAGATAGTAGGGAAATGGTCATGTTTGGTACTCCCAAAAAGAAGTCCAAACTCAACAGAAGGTTTGCCTGCTCCTCCCCGGAGCCATCATGACTTTTGTTGTCTTAAAAGTGGTTGCTTTCAGTGGCCCAAGGAAGGATTCTGAGTCACAGTCATAGAATCATGGAATGTCCTGAGTTGGAAGGGACCCACAAGGATCATCCAGTCCAACTCCTGTCCCTGAACAGGACAACCCCAACATTCACACCGTGTGTCTGAGGGCGTTGGCCAAATGCTTCTGCAATATTGTCAGGCTTGGGGCTGTGACTGCTTCCCTGGGGAGCTGTTCCAGTGTTCCACCACCCTCTAGGTGAAGAACCTTTTCCTAATGTCCAACCTAACCTCCCCTGGCACATCTTCCCACCATTCTCTTGGGTCCTGTCATTGGTCACCAGAGAGAGGAGAACAGTGTCTGCTCTTCCTCTTTGTGAGGAAGCTGCAGATTGCGATGAGGTCTCCCCTCAGTCTCCTCTTCTCCAGGCTGAACAGCCCAGGTGACTTTAGCCACTCTTCCATCATCCTCAGTTGATCCTTCCAACAAGGGTACGGGAACTCGCTGTATCCTGAATTTCTGAGAATCCTGCAGCGGATGATCCTGAACATCCTGGTCGCATGTCACAGAGGTGCACACCTGCTGAGAGAGGCTTTCGAGGCAGAGAAGCAAACAGAGCACCAAAAAAAAAAAAACCCAGAGGAGAGGACAGCAGGACTTCCCTTCTGCCCATTCCACCTCACATCCCGTGCTATTTGCCAAGGACCAGGGAAGTGACTGTGCCCCTGGACTCAGCATTGGTGAGGCCACACCTCGAATCCTGAGTTCTGTTCTGGGCCCCCCACTTCAAGGACACTGAGGGGCTGGAGCACGTCTAGAGAAGGGCAAGGAAGCTGGTGAAGGGGTTGGAGAACAAGTCTTAGGAGAAACGGCTGAGGGACTTGGGGTTGTTTAGCCAGAAGAGGAGGCTTAGGGGAGACCTCATTGCTCTCTACAACTACCTGAAAGGAGGTTGTAATGAGGTGAGTGTTGGTCTCTTCTCCCAAGTGACGGGGACGGGACAAGGGGCCATGTGGAGCTGGGGTGCAGCTCATGGGGACTCTGCGGTGCTCGTGACCACCCCACGTTTATCCCCTCCGGGAAGGAGGTTGGTCAGGACAGGTAGGAAGCAACGCAGCCGCTCTCCTTTCACCGAATCAACTCGGTTTATTTTTACCAGCACAAGAGATCTTTTCTTTTGGAGATCTGTAGCGGTGCCAGGAATAATAAGACTTGAACAAACAAACAACATCTACAACCCCTTTGGATCTTCAGCCAGGCCTGCTGGGACAGGCTCCCCCTTGGAAGAGGGGGAGAGGCTCAGCCCAGCCCCTGGCTCACCCAGCTGTGCCAACACAACCTTTAAAGCTGTGAGCAGACTCAAAAGCACAGGTCTAGACAAGAATTCTCTTTCTTTTTCAGCAAGGAGGGCTGAGGCAGGGAGAAAAACAACTCGTGGTGGCAGGGAGAGACGCCATCAGGTGGAGCGTGTCCCACCACCGTGCTTGCCAAGTGGCCACGGGTGGCAGAAAACCCCAGAAAAAGAGGGGGGAAAGCCTCAGAAACAAAACATACATTTTGTTTTGTCTCTTTTTGGTGCAAATAGTCACCCCCATGCTTTTCAAACTGTTTTCCATCATAGGGTGTGATAGAATGGTGCCCCTGACCTTCCATGAGTCCCTGCAATGTGCTGCATTAAAGAAGAGACTCCCTGGGGTCCTGTTTTAGCATAGAATCATGGAATGGTTTGGGTTGGAAAGGACGTTAAAGCCCATCCAGTTCCAACCTCCCTCCCATGGGCAGGGACACCACCCTCTGGACCAGGTGGCTCAAGGTCCCATCCAACCTGGCCTTGAACACCTCCAGGGATGGGGCAGCCACCCACTGTGCCAGTGCCTCACCACCCTCATCGGGAAGAATTTCTTCCTCATGTCTAGTCTAAAACTTGCCCTTCCAATTTAAAGACATTCCCCCTCATCCTATCGCTCCAGGCCCTCGGGGAAATGGTTATAAGGTGAAATAGGGGAGATTGAGGTGAGATCTTACAAAGAAATCCTCAATGAGAGCGGTGAGGTCCTATCACAGGTTGCCCAGAGAAGTCAACATGAGCCAACAATGTGCACTCGCAGCCCAGAAGGTCAACCATGTCCTGGGCTACATCAAAAGCAGCGTGGCCAGCAGGATGAGGGAGGGGATTCTGTCCCTCTGTTCCTCTCTTGGGAGACCTCATCTGCAGTACTGTGTCCAGTTCTGGAATTCCCAACAGGAGAAGGAGATGGAGCTGTTGGAGCGAGTCCAGAGGAGGCTACAAGGATGATCCCAGTGCTGGAGCACCTCCCATAGGAGGACATGCTGAGAGAGTTGGAGTTGTTCAGCTTGGAGAAGGCTCCTAGGAGATCTTTTAGCAACCTTGCACTACCTGAAGGGGTTCCAAGAAAGCTGGGGAGGCACTGTTCACAAAGGCTTGTGGTGATAGGACGAGGGGCAATGGGGATAAACTGGAAAGGGGCAGAGTTAGACTGGACATAAGGAAGAATTTCTTCACGATGAGAGTGGGGAGGCCCTGGAACAGGTTGCCCAGAGAAGTGGTGGCTGCCCCATCCCTGGAGGTGTCCAAGGCCAGGTTGGATGGGGCTTGGACAGCCTGATCCAGTGGGATGTCCATGCCCACGGCAGGGGGGTTGGACCTGAATGACCTTTAAGTCCCCTTCCAACCCAAACGATTCTATGATTCTAAATCGTGGCTGCCCCATCCCTGGAGATGTTGAGGGCCAGGTTGGATGGAGCTTTGTGGGGCCGGAGGTGTCCCTGCCCAGGGCAGGGGGGTTGGAACTGGATGGGCTTTGAGGTCCCTTCCAACCCAACCCATTCCATGACTCTATGAAACAGAGGCTGGGAAGGGGGGGGGGTTGGTTCTCATGGGGGCGTGGCCTATGCTGGGGGCGTGGCCTATGTTGGGGGCGTGGCTTATGCCGGGAGGGGGCGTGGCCTCCTCAAGCCCCGCCCCCGCGGTGAGGTCGGGGCGCGGCGCCGCGTTGCTCGCAGAGCCGGGGATGAGCGGGGGCTGAGGAGGCGACTGCCAGAGCAGGGCTGGTGGCCATGGTGGCCCACGACGAGCTCGGGGGGCTCCTGCCCATCAAAAGGACTATCCGGGTGATCGACGCGCAGAACCAGGCCTTCAGGGAGCCGGAGGTGAGGAAAAAGAGGGGATTTGGGGTGAAAAAGAGGGGATTTGGGGTGAAAAAGGAGGGATTCCAGGCGAAAAACGGAGGGGTTTGATGGGAAAACGGGGTTTGAGGAGAAAACAGAGGTGCTGGGATTCCTTATCACATCATTTTCCCGCTCTCCGTGCCTGAAGTGAGGTCTCCAAGCCAGGTTTGTTCCCTACCGAAAGCCAGTGAGGTGCAGGCACCAATTTAAAACTTCTATATATTACATATTTTATACTAAATTCATAGTCCCTGCAGGAACGGGACTATGAGCTAAAAAAAAAACCCGGTGCCTCACCTGATCCTGCTTCTCCCAGTGGGATTTCCATTAATTAAGCACCTTTATAGCCCCTGGAGGAGCAGACCCAGGAGCCAGAACCCAGTTCAATGCCTCACCTAATCCCCCTCTTCCCAGCAGGATTTCCATTCAGAATACGCCTATTTTTCCATTTGTTTTTTCCACCGACAGGATTTTTCCTAATTAAACCCTTCGTTTGCTGCATAAACCAAACAAAAACCCCATAGGTTTGGGGTGGGGGAGTGGGTTTATTTGAAGTATTGTTATTTTTATCGGCTGTTGTTATGTAGGTGAAAATAATTGCATTCCTGGTGGCTGCTCCTGCTGTGACAGGAGGCAAAAGTTCAGCAGCCAGGTAGGGACCGGCTGCCCTGGGCAGGGTTTTATTGCAGAGATTAGCAGTGAGATGAGTTAGAGAAGAAAAGAAGGTGGCTCCAGCAGCCCTGGGGCTGGAGGACTCTGGGTTGAGTCGCCAGCTCTTCAAATCCTGGCTTTAAAACAGCCAAACTTGGGCAATCTCATTGTGCAAAAGGGAAACCAGATGCTGGGAGCAAAATAGCATAAACCAGAGCTTTTAAAGGAAAAGAAAGCGTCTCTGATTCTTAAAATGTGTGTTTGTTGCGGGGTATAACCAGCATGCTGGGTATAGAATCATAGAATTACCAGGTTGGAAGAGACCTACTGGATCATCGAGTCCAACCATTCCCATCAAACACTAACCCATGTCCCTCAACACCTCGTCCACCCGTCCCTTAAACCCCTCCAGGGAAGGGGACTCAACCCCCTCCCTGGGCAGCCTCTGCCAGTGCCGAGTGACCCTTTCTGTGAAAAATTTTTTCCTAATGTCCAGCCTAAATCTCCCCTGTTGGAGCTTGAGGCCATTCCCTCTCGTCCTGTCCCCTGTCCCTTGGGAGAAGAGCCCAGCTCCCTCCTCTCCACACCCTCCTCTCAGGGAGTTGGAGAGAGCAATGAGGTCTCCCCTCAGCCTCCTCTTCTCCAGGCTAAACACCCCCAGGGCCCTCAGGCTTTTTCTCCAGCCCCTTCCCCAGCTTCGTTGCTCTTCTCTGCACTCGCTCCAGAGCCTCAACATCCTTCTGGTGGGGAGGGGCCCAGACCTGACCCCAGGATTCGAGGAGCGGTCTCCCCAGGGCCGAGGCCAGAGGGAGAAGAACCTCCCTGGCCCTGCTGGCCACGCCGGCTCTGATCCAACTGAAGTTCAACTTTGGGTCTGGGCTTGGGCGCTGGCTCTGAAGCCAACGCTATTGCCAGTGCCAGGCACTGGGTCGTTATCAAGAACCACAGTGGTTATCAGCAAGCTTGGGGCCAGATTTCCTCCCCTTGGGTGTGAACAGCCTGGTGTATTTGGGAAAAGCGAGGCTTGTAATCTCTGTACTGATGCCTGGTTGCTCGTTTGGAGGGGAAACAGCCTTTTGCAGGGCAGAGCTTGAGATTCAGCAAGCTCCTTAATCTTCAAGGTAGTCAGGTGGCAATGATTTCTGGCAGGAATTATTCGATCAGGTGACTAAAATCCCTGGCTTGATAGGAAAATGTTGCTGCGCGTGGTTTTTAGATTCGTCACTGTTTGGTACAGGACTGGCACGTAGGACATTGCACTCGAGTAAGTGATCCTTGTAAAAAACACTAATTATTACCTAACGCGGGAGGAAAGGTTGCAGGCGTGCGTGCTGGGAGAGGAAAAGGTTCACTGCTCAAAAGCAGAACCTGGTTTTCTTTTGTAGTGTGAATGTGAAGAGTTAATCTGCACTTGGAGAAATTCCCCTGGTGTGAAGTCTTGCCTGCACTGAGGCTCAGATTTAGCTTTTGTGCATGTGTTTGTGATATATTTATATTCACTGTTAATAAAAACTATAAAAGAAGTCTGAGTGGAAGCCAAAGCGCTGCTGAACTCGCTGGGGTTTTAAAGATCTGTCCGTGCTGTGATGTTTCACACCATGCTGGTTACAGAGACCTCGCAGGCTTCATTCTAATCTGGGCTCTCTAAGTAATGCAGCGTGGAGACAGTTTAAGTGTTGTTTGCGAGTCCGGGGCTACAAAAAAAGCCCTGAGCCAGAGTTATCCGTAGTAAGAACTGTGCCGCGTCTCAGCTTACACCGTGGCTGGGTTTGACCGTAAGCGGAGTGCGTGACCCTGAGCTGAAATGCAGATCTCGGAGAAGGTGAAGTTTCTAAGGAGAGGGATTTTTTTCCCCCCTCCCCACTGCCTCGGATCAAGTGGTCTAGTTGGAAGGACATGCAGAAGAAACAGATGCAGGTTTTTGGCAGTCGAGCATTCATGTCTGAGCGCACTCAGGACAGAAAGTGGGATTTGTTTTGCTTAAAGAGAGGGGGAAACGGCCTTTGGCTAAGCTCATTTATAGCATAGAGAAGTTATTCTGTTGGCCAACAACCCCAGGGGAATCATAGAATGGGTTGGGTTGGAAGGGACCTCAAAGCCCATCCAGTTCCAACCCTCTGCCATGGGCAGAGACACCTCCCACTGGACCAAGCTCCCCAAGGTCCCATCCAACCTGGCCTTGAACACCTCCAGGGATGGGGCATCTACAGCTTCCCTGGGCAACCAGTGCCAGTGCCTCACCACCCTCATTGTGAAGGATACCTTCTTAATGCCTAATCTAAATCTTCCCCTTCTGATTTAAAACCATTCCCCCTCATCCTATCACTCCAGGCCCTTGGAAAAAGTACCTCCCCCGCTTTTCTGTAGCCCCTTCAGGTACTGGAAAGGGAGAACATAGCGACTACGGAAAATGCTCTGCTCCTGGCAATTGATCCATGTGGAATTCGTCCCTCTGCAGAGCAGAGGAGGGCTCCTCTTGCTCCAGAGAGCAGCCCTTTTCCCCTCAAGCCTCTCTTTGCCTGTCTCAGTGGGTATGGACTTCACGGAAGTGGCGATTTCTAATCCTAGGGAGCCCCTTTGCACCGCCTGTCCAGAAGAGAGCGGCAGGAATGCCGTCTGCTGCCAGACCTTGTGCCTCAACCCAGGCACAGATGTGCTGGGAAGGCATTTGCATGTGTCCCCCAGTGCCACAGTGGGTCATTGTCCTCCTGTCTGCAAAGGGGGGCAGAGCTGACCCTGTTAACAGCGAGCTGCAAAACTGCACGAGCATCCTAAAGTGCTGAGGTTCCTTGCTATTCATTTCCAGCATCCTAAAGTGCTGAGGTTCCTCGCTATTCATTTCCAGCATCCTAAAGTGCTGAGGTTCCTTGCTATTCATGTCCAGCATCCTAAAGTGCTGAGGTTCCTCGCTATTCATTTCCAGCATCCTAAAGTGCTGAGGTTCCTCGCTATTCATTTCCAGCATCCTAAAGTACTGAGGTTCCTCGCTATTCATTTCCAGCATCCTAAAGTGCTGAGGTTCCTCGCTATTCATTTCCAGCATCCTAAAGTGCTGAGGTTCCTCGCTATTCATTTCCAGCATCCTAAAGTGCTGAGGTTCCTTGCTATTCATTTCCAGCATCCTGAAGTGCTGAGGTTCCTTGCTATTCATTTCCAGCATCCTAAAGTGCTGAGGTTCCTCGCTATTCATTTCCAGCATCCTAAAGTGCTGAGGTTCCTCGCTACTCATTTCCAGCATCGTGTCTTTCTTTCTTTTCCAAGCTATTTATATCTGGCCTTGACAGAGCTGTGTGTGGCTCATGTCTGTCTACTTTCTGCTTACGTCTCTGCAGTTCTTAAGCTCCTCTTGGCTCGTGTCCCTTTATTCTAGTACACTGAGGTATGGCTTTCTAGAAGTAAATTACCTCTCTTTTTCCTCCACTAAGAAATGCCTGCAACTAATTAAAGCTTCCTTGTCTGCTTTTGAGCCCAACCTAACTTCCCAGCCTCCTGTATAATTCTTTTCCTGGCCGACTCTGTCCTGAGGGCAGTGGCTCATGGTTGGCAACGGGAAGAGGTGACTGCAGCGCTTCTGGTTCTATACTTAAAGCCAGCTGAGTCAGGATCCCGGGGTTGAGGTCACTGTCTTACAGCTTTTCCCCATTTCTCTTGCACCCTCCGAGTGCTGAGATCACCCAAATGTTTCAAGCACAGCTTTGAACGCGCTTTGTGCTGTGCCAGGAGGTCTTTCTGTTCTGCATCCCTCCTAAATTGTTTCTTTTCATGTTTTCCCCCCTGCGAGTCGAAGGCTGACTGCAGCGTGAGCTAACGTCTTGCTCAACACCGTGTGGAGGCAGTTACACGGGCCGCTCCTCGGGTCGTGTTGCTGAAATCGGATCCCCCATACGTAGCTTTTATGCTTCCTCAGTCTCGGGACTGGAATTCAGCTCTCTGCGTTCCAATTCCCCTTCTTTGTTTTCAGCATTTGTCGCTTCTGCTCCTGCACAGGAGTAGAAAATTTGAGCAACTTTCCTTGCAATCTCCGGCTAGAAATGGAGGCAGCGGAGAGCTTGTCCTAAGCAGCTTCTCAGCCTTCACCTTTTGAAACACAGGAGGAAGAATTTGACCCTAATTACCCGAAAATACACAGTAAAGCTTTGGTAAAATTTTGACAGAGATAAACTCAAAAAAGAAGCTCATTATGAGCCAGCAACGTGCGCTCACAGCCCGGAAGGCCAACCATATCCTGGGCTGCGTCAGAAGGGTGGCCAGCAGGGTGAGGGAGGGGATTCTGCCCCTCTTCCCTGTTCTTGTGGGACTCCACTTGGAGTCCTGTGTCCAATTCTGGAATCCCCAAGATAAGAAGGAGATGGAACTGTTGGAACGGGTCCAGAGGAGGCCACAAAGATGATCTGAGACCTGGAGCACCTCTGCTAGGAGGACAGGCTGAGAGAATTTGGGTCGTTCAGCGTGGAGAAGAGAAGGCTCCGGGGAGACCTTATAGCAACCTTCCAGTACCTGAAGGGTCTCCTGGAAGCTGGGGAAGGACTTTTATAAGAGCCTGGAGTGATAGGACGAGGCAGAATGGCTTTAAATTGGAAGGGGGAAGATTTAGACTTGATATTAGGAAGAAATTCTTCCCGATGAGGGTAGTGAGACACTGGCCCAGGTTGCCCAGAGAAGTCATGGCTGCCCCATCCCTGGAGGTGTTCAAGGCCAGGTTGGATGGGGCTTTGAGCAGCCTGGTCCAGTGTGGGAGGTGCCCTTGCCCATGTCAGGGAGTTGAAACTGGATGATCTTTAAGATTCCCTTCTAACCCAACCCATTCTATGAATCTAAGTGGCTGCTTCCATCAACTCATCTAAACTTCATGCTAAGAAGCTTCCTTGTGATGATGAGTCACATCCACCCGTCTGCCAGATGTTTAAGAGGACCAGGGCACCTCATCCCACCTTTCTCCTGGCCTTAAGCTCCGAGTCCATCTCCTCCTGGCCTCCCATTGTGCACAACTCCTGCACAACCTCTGTAATACAAAATTTTTGATATAAAATATGTAACGTTGCCAGCATGATTTTAAAAACCGATCTGAGCTTGAGCAGCAGGAGGTTTCCCTGGGCGTTTCCTCTTTCTTGGCAGCATTTTGGTCAGGACAGAATTGAAACTGCTCTGGGCTCCCAGCAGGGATTAGTGGTGTAGAAAAGCAGAAGCTCTATCTTTCAAATTTATACAACACAGAAGAGAAATTATGACGACTTGGTAGGGGTGAGGGGGAGCAGGAGGGGGAGGAAGCTTTGTAAACTGAGGTTTTAAGCTTTATCTGCTTCGTGTGTGCGTGTCCCTTGCAGGAATGTTCAGCATGTGGTCATTTGCTGTTTGTTAGAATAGCTGCTGAGGCTCTCCAAGGCTCTGACTGCTCCTTTTCGCTCCAAAATAAAATTAAAATGGAAAAACACATTCTTCTTACAAAGGAAAGCATGATAAAGCAGAGCAGCTCCATCTTTAGATGACAGTCACTTGCCTTGTGGAGGAGCGAGCTTCAGGCTATTTATGTTCAAGCCTTAACGGTCCCCGTTAGATCCCTGGTTTGAATTCTGATTGACTTGTATGTCATCTCGCTCTTTAATTGCAGCCTTAACGTTCAGACAAATATTTACAGCCTCTGCTTTCCTTTTAAGATGAATGACTACTTCAAAACACTCTCTTTGCTGTGTTTCTCGCTCCTTAAGTGGGTTCGTGCTTTTAAAACCTGCCTGAGCAGCTTGAGCAATGAAATGGGAGTCGCAGCCAGTACAAGTTGTTCTCTGCTTTTATTTACAGGAGCCAAGTAATAAGCGGGTTCGGCCTTTAGCGCGGGTGACATCCCTGGCGAACTTGATCTCTCCTGTAAGAAATGGTGCCGTTCGGCGCTTTGGGCAGACGATACAGGTAAAAAGCGGAGCCTTCTGGTCCTGGGAGTGTAGAGACACTGGGAATATGTTGGCTGTATGGGGATAAAACTGGGATTTCCAGGCATCACTTGGAAATCTCCTGTCTGATCCACGCAAGGACAGAAAGCTTGCTTGGCGATGAAGAAGAGTTCAGGAGTTCAGAGGTGGCTTGTTTGGGTTATCGAGGGTTTAAGCGGTAATAAAAATAAACTGATTCAGATAGGGAGAATCAGTTGATAAACTGTTCCAGTACTCGAGATCCAAGCGCTGGAGCACGTGCTCCAATGTGAACTGACCCTGCTGATCTTTCAATATGTTCGAGGAGTGTTGTGGAAGGAACATGACACTCCGTGCACGTAGATAAGAGACCTTCTCCATCAAGGTTTTAGTAACGTTTCAGAGTTCAAGTGGCTCCTGATTAGCCCCGTTCTAGGTGTAAAATTATGATCCTCGTTTATTTACTTCCTCATACCTTGGAAATAGACCCAGGCTTCACCTGCCCATCCTCCTCCCAAGCTGGATCAGTGCAGGGAGAGGCGCTTGCCAGTCTCTGGGGGCTTTCTCAGCAGCTTGATTCAAGTGTTCCTTTATCTGAGGAAAAGTGTCTGGGTGTGTTTTCCTGCCCTGTACAACAGAGGAGGACGAAGGATTGGGAGGGGTAGGGCTAATACCTTAATATTTCTGTACTTCTGCACTGTTTGCTTTACATACGTGTTTTAATGAGTTTCTTTTTTCACTCCCTGTAGTCGTTTGCCCTTCGTGGGGACAGCAAGTCTCCTAGCTGTGCCCAAAAGTCATGTAGCAGATCTGCTGCTCCTACTCCTCCTAAAAGAAGAAACAGCGTGCTTTGGTCTGAGATGTTAGATGTCAACATGAAAGAGTCCCTGAGCACCAAAGAAATCAAGCGCCAGGAGGTAGGCTCTGCGTTAAACAGCAGCACTGGGAAAGGCAGCCGGGAGATTCGTTTGGGCTCTTTTCTTGGTGGAGAAAGGATTAATGAGCATCGTCTTTGGGCAACTGTATCTTCCTGTGCACCTTCATTTCTAAGCAGCTAGATTTATTGCTGTTAGGCATGGGAAAAGGTAGGCCTCTCTCTCTCGAGTCACTAGGGAGTTCGTCTCCCCAGTTTGACCCTTCAGAGATGCCAAACTCTTCCCATAGGGGCTCAGCATTTCTGCAATCCAAGCCCCAGCCGTGCTGGTTGCTTTGCAGCAGACCCAAAGCCGGGTTCCTTGTAAAGCCAGCTGTCTTTCTCTTAAAGCTCTTGACAATTGGTTGAAAGCCAAACACCAAGGCCTTGGCTTGCCTTTTTCCTGTAGCTCTTAGACAAATCTTCTCGTGACAACACAGAAGCTGATTAAAGATGCCTGGGATTTGACCTCTGTGGCTTTTTGGGGTTTTGTTTTTTCGTCCTTGCCTGTGTAAAAGCAGTGATTTAAAAGGCGCTAATATTTAATTTGGCTTGTGCGTGAGCATCGGAGCTTTCCCGCAGTTGGAAGTAACGTTGCTTTCTCAGAGCTGGGAAAAGCAGCAGATTTATTTGGGGTTGTCATGCCCAGGTGGCATACAGTGATTCAGCTGGCAAAAACTGGTTCCCGCTGCAGACGCAGGATGTACATTATGTGTGCTGAAAGGCTCTTTCAGAGGAAGACGGATTAAAAATGACTCTCAATGCTTTGTCCCTTTCCTCACAGGCCATATATGAAATGTCCAGGGGAGAGCAGGACCTGATCGAAGACCTGAAGCTTGCCAGAAAGGTGAGTGTTTTATTCTGCAGTCAGTAATCAGATTGCAGTTAGTAATGAGGTTTCTTTGCACCTGCAAACATGACACGTCAGCTTTGTTGGGCCCGGAACCCACAGTTTGCCAGCTGGCCTGCGCGGGTGACGTGAGCGGTTCTGCAGTACCGGTTTGATTACAACCACCCCAGCCAAAAAAGGATTGAGCTTTGCAGTCCTGCAGAGCCGGTTGGGGATCCCTCTCCGAGACGGGAACAGTTCACTTTTCCTTTAAAGGCCTCAATACCTTCATACAGACATGAATCTTTTAGCAACGGCAATATTTCTGTTTGTGTTGGCCTTGCTTCATACCTGTCCCTCATATTTAGCCAGCTTTTGGCCTTGAGAGATGTGAATATATTTTAATACCGATGTTCTTTGACAGGCCTATCATGATCCCATGCTGAAACTCTCCATCATGTCCGAGGAGGAACTCACTCACATATTTGGGGACTTGGATTCTTATATTCCTCTGCATGAAGGTAAAAACAACTGGAACGCTTTCACATAATGTGCTGACTAAGAGTTAAACTTTATGCTTTCTCACACTGGGGCATTGTTGCAATTTCTATTTTTGTGTTTCCATTCCAGACTTGTTGGCAAGTTTAGGAGAAGCAACGAAACCAGATGGAACAGTGGAGCAGATCGGGCCCATTCTTGTCAAGTGGGTGAGTACGTAACTTAGAGATAGCAGGCTAAAAGTGTGCTTAAAGACCGTTTAAAGCCAGAAGCCGAAAAGCTCTGGGCTTTTGTGGCCTTGAGCGAAAGATTGAAACGGAAATCCTGGCTACCCTGAAAACAATGGAACTCTGTCAGCCGTAATGGGCCATGATTTCACCCTGGAGACTCTACACTAGTGTGACTGCAATTACTTGCTGATTTATGTTTGAAATGTCTATATCGTCTGGACTGTTTGCCACTGATGTGACTTCAATAACTTTTATCTCTGTTAATCTCAAACATCTGAACTTTGGAGACATCGGAGCAGGATGCCCTTGTTCTCCTAACAAAGGACTCACTCTGTATGCAAGATATTCCATTAGCTTTTCTTATTGGTCAGAGTGTCCCAGCAAGGGGAGTAGAGCTCCCCGAGTTTGACACATTAATGCGATTTGCTTTTTCTACATGGAATTTGACTCCCGACCATTGTTTTCTTTTGCAGTTGCCACGACTCCATGCCTACAAAGGTTACTGCAGCAATCAACTGGCAGCCAAAGCACTTCTGGATCAGAAGAAGCAGGACCGGAGAGTGCAGGATTTCCTCCAGCGCTGCCTTGAGTCTCCTTTTAGCCGCAAGCTAGACCTTTGGAGCTTCTTGGACATTCCTCGAAGTCGGCTGGTCAAATACCCGCTGCTCCTCAAAGAGATCCTGAGGCACACTCCCAAAGACCATCCTGATATCCAGATTCTGGAAGAAGCTGTAAGTAACAGTGACTTCCTGATCGTTGTTCTGACGTAAGCACATCATTCTGGAGATCCGGAAAGCTTTCTTAAACCTTCAGCAATTTACTGGGGTGGTTTTCTTGGTGGGCACCAATCTGTGACTGTAACCTTTGTGAATGCAAGGGAGAGATCAGTCCATGTGGATTCATAGAATGGTTTGGGTTGGAAGGGACGTTAAAGATCCAGCCCCCTGCTATGGGCAGGGACACCTCCCACTGCACCAGGCTGCTCCAAGCCCCATCCAGCCTGGCCTTGAACACCTCTGAGGAGAGGGTAGCCACAACTTCCTTGGGCAACGTGGGCCAGGGCCTCAACACACTCATCGGGAAGAATTCCTTCCTAATGTCTAATCTATATCTTCCCCCTTCCAATTTAAAGCCATCCCCCCTCATCCTATCCCTCCATGCCCTTGGGAAAAGTCCCTCCACAGCTTTCCTGGAGCCCCTCTCGGTGCTCCAAGGCTGCTAGAAGGTCTCTGTGGACCCTTTTCTTCTCCAGGCTGAGCAAACCCAACTCAGCCTGCCCTCCTAGCAGAGGCGCTCCAGCCCTTACATCATCTTCATGGTCTCATCTGCACCCATTCCAACAGTTCCATATCCTTCTTGTGTTGGAGATTGTAGAACTGCACACAGGACTCCAGGTGGGGCTCCATCACCTGGAGCTCTTGAACAGCACTTAAAGGGAAGATGCTCAAGCAGAGCTTGCTGTTTATTCACTGGTAAATGTTTTGGTTTCTAGATATCTATCATCCAAGGAGTTCTCTCCGACATCAACCTGAAGAAAGGGGAGTCAGAATGCCAGTATTACATCGACAAGCTGGAATACCTGGATGAGAAGCAGAAGGACCCAAGGATTGAAGGCAGCAAAGTTTTACTGTGCCATGGCGAGCTGAAGAATAAAAATGGGCATGTAAGTCCCTTTTCTTCATGGTAATCAATTCTCTAGTTTGAAAAGCTTCCCTCAGACGTAGTTAAAAGTGTTTTTCTGTTATAGCAGGGCCAGGAGCCCTTCCACCCCTCAGGGACAATTAGTTTAGACAATTAGCTACATTTAAAAAGCAGGAGAGAAAGCACCTGATGGCAGCCTGTGTCGCAGGGTGTAAGGGAAGGTTTCCTGCTGACAGCTTTACAATCGACCTTCAGAAGCTGGAAAATAATTAGCACAGAATTACCATCGAAAGTGTGCTCAGAGCCCAAGCTCTCCATCAGAAGGGATTTCCTGCCCGCTGTTTACTTTCAGGTACTCTGACATTCCCTATTATGAGCGCTGGCACACAGCTCTTCCAAACAAAAGCCTTCCTGAAAAAGCCTGTTTAGCTTTGAGATGAACTGCCAGAAGTTTATCTTCCACTGCAGCAGAGCTGGTCTCAAGGGTTTGCTGCCTTTTGTCCTGGCTTTCAGGGGTAACCTCAGTTTAAACATGAAATCTTCTCCGTTTTCTTTATTTTTGGTTGTTTTGAGGGCATTTTTTGTTTCATTTGACCATTGCACGTCTGTACAAGTGAAGCATTTTGTATTGTCAGAAAAGACACTGCTTCTAATCATCCATCTGTAAACCATCATTCACTTTTTAAGGGTCATTAAAGTAATAAAACTGTTGATGTCAGTGCTAGCGCTGCCAGGGCCCTGCGGTGCTGCAGCAGGAAACTTTACATGGGTGCAACTTCAGATAACGTGGCCTTGAGTCCCAGAGGATGTGTGACTGCTTTGAATATAACGCTTTGCTCACATTCAAATGTGCTTTCCCTTTCAGAAACTCTACGTCTTCCTCTTCCAAGAAATCCTGGTTTTGACCCGGCCGGTCACTCGCAACGAGCGTCAGGCCTACCAAGTGTACAGGCAGCCTATTCCTGTCCAGGAGCTCATCCTTGAAGACTTGCAGGATGGTGATGTGAAAATGGGAGGATCTTTCCGAGGAGCTTTTGGCAATGCCGATAAAGGTATGGACCAAACCAGTTCATCTGCGTGGGGATCTTTTGGAGAGGAGAAACTAAACCTGGGCACAGATCCTTGTGGAGTGAGGTTTTTTGAGGACATCGGATGCGTGATGTGCCCCAACAGCTGCAATTTTATATTTGATGGCCATAAACATCTAGAATCATAGAATGGGTTGGGTTGGAAGGGACCTCAAAGCCCATCCAGTTCCAACCTCCACTGCCACAGGCAGGGACACCTCCCACTGGACCAGGCTGCTCAAAGCCCCATCCAGCCTGGCCTTGAACACCTCCAGGGATGGGACATCCACAACTTCCCTTGGCAACTAGGACACTGCCTCACCACCTTCATTGGGAAGTTCTTCCTAATGTCTAACCTAAATCTTCCCCTTTCCAATTTAAAGCCATTTCCCCTCGTCCTGTCACTCCAGGGCCTTGGAAAAAGCCCGTCCCCAGCTTTCCTGTAGTCCCTTCAGGTGACTGGAAGGCCACTCTAAGGTTTCCCTAGAGCCTTCTCTTCTCTAGGCTGAACAACCCCAACTCTCTCAAGCCTCTCCTCATAGCAGAGGTGCTCCAGCCCTCACATCATCTCCACGGCCTCCTGTGGACCTGTTCCAACAGTTCCATCTCCTCCTTCTGTTGAGGATTCTGGAACTGGACACAGGACTCCAGCTGGGGTCTCACGAGAGCTGAGTAGAGGGGAAGAATCCCCTCCCTCACCCTGCTGGTTCCACTGCTTTGGATGCAGCCCAGGAAACCGTTGGCTTTCTGGGCTGTGAGCACACGTTGCTGGCTCATGTCAAGCTTTTCATCAATCAGCGCCCCAGGTCGTTCTCTTGCAGGGCTGCTCTTGGTCACATTGTCCCTCAGCCTGTATTGAAGTCGCAGATTGCCCTGACCCAGGTGTAGGACCTTGCACTTAGATGTTTATACTTAGCAGCCAGTGCTCAATTTATAGAAACATAGAATCATAAACATCTATTTCAGTGTCTCTGGCTTCTAGGGTTTGGAGGGCTTTGGTGGCATTTGGGATGTTTTCCCTGAAGCAGAGCAGGGCAATCCAGGTCGCTTGTTTAGCAATGGAATCTCTAAATATTGAGCTAGGAACTGATCTGCTTTTTCCTATGTTTATCTCCAGCTAAAAATATCTTCCGAGTTCGTTTCCAAGATCCCTCCCCGGGCCAGTCGCACACGCTCCAGGCCAACGACATCTTCCACAAGCAGCAATGGGTGAACTGCATCCGAACCGCCATCGCTCCCTTCCAGCGAACTCCTGCCGCGACGGAGCTGCCGGAGCTGCCGGAGCTGAGCGAAGAGTCGGAGGAGAACAACCCCTCCGCGCCCAACGTCAGAGCCCTGAAGAGGCAATCTGCCGCGTCTGGCATCGCCGAGATGGAGCTAGACGAAAGCGCATCCGAATGCGGCTCCATCCTGGACTCGGAGGAAGCCAAGGGCCTGAAATCGCACAGAACATCGTTCGGGCACAGAAAAACGAGGGAGAAGCAGCTAAGTGGCAAGCGGAAAGAAACGCTGGTGTAAAAGAAGGGCCCGGTGACATCCTGAGGGAGGACTGTTTATTTATAAATAACGTGTACATTTCTCTTTGTAATGTGAGCGTGGTTGGGTCTGCTCTACTGACCAGAACGGGGTTGGGGTTGTCATGGCAGCTACAGGTAACACGGCTGAACTGGAGTCTGGTTTTGCAAACACGGCCTCTTAGAACCTGGGTTTAACGCTGCGAGTCGGGGATTCGGAGCTGTGCCCGTGGCACATCGGAAAAGCGCGCTTTGCTTTCTGAAAAATCTTCACGTGCAGCAGTCGAGGTTGGAAAACGTAGGAATTGGAGCTGTCGGCCGCTCTTTTCCGAGGGTCAAAACCCAATCGCACGGTTCCTTCTTGTCTCGCGCAGCGTGTGGGTGGGGAAAAAAGCAGACCCCATGTTCAGCACGTGTTCTCAATCTCTCTACTGGAATCTTTCACTGAGCGTGTCCTTTGTACATTCCTCATTTTCACTCTTGCAACCTGCCAGGTATTTAAGTTTTTTTTTTGTTGTTTTGTTTCGATTTGTTGCGGGGGGGGGTTGGTTTTCTTTTTGGTTTTTTTTTGGTTTTTTCTTTTTTACTTTTGTATTTCATTGTTCAAGCTTGGCATTTCTTTCCAAGTACTCCATCCTTGCTCGGAGATGTGCGTGTCCAGAACTCTTTCTCACGTCACTCCGCAGTTCCACGGAGCGCAGACGAGCCGAGGCGTTCGGAGCCCGAGGGGCTGAGAGGAGACGCTCAACGCATCCTGTTTTGAGTGGCTTGTGTGCGCTCCGGCCTGCTGAAGGAGAACTGCATCGTTCACGGGGGTCGGGAAGTTCTAGGAATGTTGTAAAGGGTTTGGGGAGGGAGAGAAGCAGCAGCTAGAGGGGAGTAGCGCAGGTAGATTTTCTTGTTCCTGTTGCCTTTTGGAAATGAAACGCCTTCCGCAAGGAGGCAGGACTGGAGGCAACCAGGGGGTTCTTGCATGTGGTAGAAAGGTAGAGACGAGAGGGCGTTTGATGCAGATGAAGTAGAAGGACAGAGTTAGGTGTTGTATATTCTTGGAACGGTGACGCTGCCGTGTCCTAGCGGTCCAGAGATTGGTGTGGGAGATGCCAGCTCCGTAACGGCACTGCGAAGGGATGCAGGAAGCGATGACAGCTTTGAGCAAAGCCAACAGGTCCTTCCTGTCCTTCGACAAGGGTGAGGACAGCAATACACGGATCTCCAGCCTTGGGCACCCGCGGTCTGTGCTTGAGGGGCCGTAACTCGTGTGTCGAGGGCCACTGCCTGTCACGTCTGGCCAGTAAAGTTGGAAATGGGAAGAGGGTGTATATAGACACAGCCGGGTGGTTCTCTGTAAATGGATTGTACAGTTTCCAGTGCCAAGTACAATTAAATTCCTGCCAGTCCCTCACCTGCCTTGTCTCCGTTGCTGCTGGGGAGGGACGTAACTGCACTTAGAATCATGGAATGGTTTGGGTTGGAAGGGACCTTAAAGATAAACCGGCTCCCCCCCAACAACTGCCATGGGCAGGGGCACCTCCCACCAGCCCAGGCTGCTCAAAGCCTCATCCAGCCTGGCCTTGAACACCTCCAGGGATGGGGCATCCGTGACTGCTCTTGGAAAAAGTCCCTCCCCAGCTTTCCTGGAGTCCCTTCAGGTCCTGGAAGGTCACTCTGAGGTCTCCCTGGAGCCTTCCTTTCTCTGAACAACCCCAACTCCCTCAGCCTGTCCTCCTAGCAGAGGTGCTTCATTCCTCTGATGATATTTGTAGCCTCAACAGCATGAGCCGGACAGGGCTGCAGCTTGCAGGAGGCCATATCCAAACCCTTTTTCTCTGTCACAGTTCCTCTTTGCGCTGCTGGGGACGGGCAGGACACGAGTTGGTGGTTTCCAGCTCCGTGTGCACCGTGGGGCCTGGCAGCCGCCGCCCTTGGCAACGTGCAACGTGCAGGAGCTGTAAAAAAGGGCCCAGCCGCGTGAGTCACCCCAGCGCTTGCATCACCGCCCTCCTCTTCTGGGGGAAAAGGGAGCTGGGGCAGCAATCTTTACCCTCCTGGGCTCCAAAACCTCCTTGCTATGGAAAAGAAACCACTCTGCAGAACTGAAAGGCTCCCAGTTACGCCGATGTTTAAAAGCCCTCTCCTGGATGAACCTTGAGCAGAAAGGGGACCCCGCTGGGTAGATTCCCTTCCACCAGGGAGCTGCTGGGTTCTCAGCAGCGTGATGAAACCATCAGGTCTCCACATCCTCCTTGAAAAGCTACGGCCTGACCATAGAAGGGGGTGTCTGCAGCTCCCGGTGGTCCCTGCCACCTCCCTTGGGGTGGCCACGTTCCCCTGTGTCCCCCTGGTCTGCTCCAGAGGGAAAGCACGGCTCTGTTCGCAGGGAGAAGGCTTAGAGCTGGGCTTCGACCTGTGAAGCTCAGTCTGGAGGAGCCTCAGCCCTTGCTGAAGCAAAGAGAAGCTGGGAAAAAAAGGCTTTTCCTGAAATAAGAGCTCGGTGAGCAGCTGGAGCACACGATGCGGAGGAAAACGTGCAGGGAGCCTGCTCATCCTCCCGCGCAGCCGGGCTGGGGCTGAGCCTCCGTCTCATCATCCTTAGCCAAAAACTTAATTTCCCTTGAAAAGGAAATTCCCCCCTCCCAACCCCGACTCCGGGGGGTTCCTATCCCCGCTCGGTCCCTCGGGGAGGAATGTGCAGCCCGAGCGCAGCTGTCCGGCTTTGCTAGACTAAACAAGCCGGGCTTCCCTGCTTTCCTCCCACGCCGAACTCGAGCGGATCCTGGCCAGCCCTGTCCTGCGCTGCGCCGAGACTTCCCAGCGCACGTCTGGGGGTCCCCGAGACACAGAGGGATCAAAGACCCAAGGGTGGAGGTGGAACTCAGGGCCCCACTGAGCCCCCGACATCCTTGGCCACCCTGGTCCGTGGTGGCTTCTCTTTCCCGTCGTGGCTGGGGAAAGGGAAGATGTTTCTGCCCAGCAGACACGTGGCCACTTCTGCCTTTGGAAAGCGGCTCCCCAGCCCCGTATTTACCTTTTGGGATCCACCCAGCTCAAGCCTTACGTGCAGAGAGGAGCCAGCACCTCCCTGATGTACACGGGCATGGGCAGGGACACCTCCCACTGGATCAGGTTGCTCCAAGCCCCATCCAACCTGGCCTTGAACACCTCCAGGGATGGGGCAGCCACAACTTCCCTGGACAACCTGGGCCAGGGCCTCACCTCTCTCAGAGATCAGAAGTTCTTCCTAAGGAGCTGCCCTGCGCATCTTGCAGTTTGCTCTCGGCTTTGGAAAACTCCGATGCCTAAAATAAAGCTCAAGCCACAAAAGCCCAAGTTTTACATGCGGCAGCTGTCGTTCCCTGGAAATCCAGAAGCTATTGTGGGATCGTCTCCAAACTCAGCCTCTCCTGGAACTGTTGGAACGGGTCCAGAAGAGACCAAGAAGATGATGTGAGGGCTGGAGCATCTCTGCTGTGAGGACAGGCTGAGAGAGTTGGGGCTGTTCAGCCTGGAGAAGAGAAGGTTCCAGGGAGACCTCAGAGTGGCCTTCCAGGACCTGAAGGGGCTCCAGAAAACCTGGGGAGGGACTTTTTCCAAGGGCCTGGAGTGATAGGACGAGGGGGACTGGCTTTAAATTGGAAAGAAGGAGATCTAGATTAGACATTAGGAAGAAATTCTTCATTATAAGAGTGATGAGGCCCTGGAACAGTTTGCCGAGGGTAGTTGTGGCTGCCCCATCCCTGGAGGTGCTCAAGGCCACGTTGGATGGGATCTTGAGCAGCCTGGTCCAGTGGGAGGTGTCCCTGCTGGAACTCGATGGGTTTTGAGGTCCCTTCCACCCCAAACCATTCTATGAAATAACATTTTGCACACTAAACTCCAGTGTAATTTATGCCGAGCTTTGCAGAGGCTCCTCCCCATCCCCACAGACGCCGGTGGGACCAGACCTGCTGCCCTCGGCATGGCCGGGGGCCCCGCAGAGTTCCCCTTGTTGGAGCCGTTTCCCTCTCTGCCTCCAACTTTCTGTTTTCCATGAATTCCTCAGCCTCCTCCCCTTCCAGCGACTCGTCTGCAAATGCTCCCCCAGACATCGCTGCGCACATCTGTGCACATCTGGGCTTGTGTTACGAGCTGGCCAGGCATGGGATGGTCCAGCTGGGTGCTTTCAACCATCAGGTCCATTTTTTTTAGCCATTACCTGGGCCAGATCATAGAATCATAGAATCATAGAATCACTATGTTGGAAAGGACCCTCTGGATCATCGAGTCCAACCATCCCCATCAATCACTAACCCATGTCCCTCAGCACCTCATCCACCCAGCCCTTAAACCCCTCCAAGGAAGGCAACTCAACCCCCTCCCTGGGCAGCCTCCGACAGGGACCAATCACCCTTTCCGTGAAAAATTTCATCCTGATGTCCAGCCTGAGCCTCCCCTGGTGGAGCTTGAGGCCATTCCCTCTCGTCCTGTCCCCTGTCCCTTGGGAGAAGAGCCCAGCTCCCTCCTCTCCACAACCTCCTCTCAGGGAGTTGGAGAGAGCAATGAGGTCTCCCCTCAGCCTCCTCTTCTCCAGCCTAAACACCCCCAGGGCCCTCAGGCTTGTTCTCCAGCCCCTTCCCCGGCTTCGTTGCTCTTCTCTGCACTCGCTCCAGAGCCTCAACATCCTTCTGGTGGGGAGGGGCCCAGAACTGACCCCAGGATTCGAGGAGCGGTCTCCCCAGGGCCGAGGCCAGAGGGAGAAGAACCTCCCTGGCCCTGCTGGCCACACCGGGTCTGATCCAAGCCAAGATGCCCTTGGCCTTCTTGGCCCCCTGGGCCCCTGCTGGCTCCTGTTCAGTCATCTGATGATGGGAAATGTGATGGGTGCTGAAAATGGGGAGGTGGTGGGTGCTGGCAATGGGTTCTCGTGATCAGGAGGTGATGGAGAGGGAGCGGGTGGTGGTGATAGCGAGGTGATGGGTGCTGGTCACGGGAGCGGGTGATGGGTGCTGACCATGGATCGTTATCATGGCAAGGTGATGGGTGCTGGCATTGGGTGCTGATCATGAGGAGGTGGTGGGTGCTGATCGTGATCGTGGGGAGGTGATGGGTGCTTACAATGGGCACTGATCATGAAGAGATGATGGGTGCTGGATGCTGATCATGAGGAGGTGATAAGTGGTCATAGAATCACCAGGTGGGAAAAGACGTCTGAGATCGTCAAGTCCAACTATACATAACTGCCGTTAAACCATATCCTTAAGTACCTCATGTACCAGTCCTTTAAATACCTCTAGGGATGGTGACTCAACCACCTCATCTGCTCGTGATGGGTAAGTGGTGGGTGCTGGTGATGGGGATGTGATGTGGAGGTGGCAGATGCTGGAACTGGTGAGGTAGGGGGCCAGCAAACCCCCCAGGAGCTTCCAGCTTTGCTCAGCACCAAGGGACACGCAGGATGGAGAAACCCCTTCATCCGTAGCAAAGAGACCCAGGGCGCTCCCACCCAACCCACCTTCATTGAATATTGAACAGGAGCCAGCAGGTGGCCAAGAAGGCCAAGGGCATCTTGGCTTGGAGCAGACACGGCGTGGCCAGCAGGGCCAGGGAGGTTCTTCTCCCTCTGGCCTCGGCCCTGGGGAGACCGCTCCTCGAATCCTGGGGTCAGTTCTGGGCCCCTCCCCACCAGAAGGCTGTCGAGGCTCTGGAGCGAGTGCAGAGAAGAGCAACAAAGCCGGGGAAGGGGCTGGAGAACAAGTCTGAGGGCCCTGGGGGTGTTTAGCCTGGAGAGGAGGAGGCTGAGGGGAGACCTCATTGCTCTCTCCAACTCCCTGAGAGGAGGTTGTGGAGAGGAGGGAGCTGGGCTCTTCTCCCAAGGGACAGGGGACAGGATGAGAGGGAATGGCCTCAAGCTCCACCAAGGGAGGCTCAGGCTGGACATCAGGAAAAAATTTTTCACAGAAAGGGTGATTGGCCCCTGTCTGAGGCTGCCCAGGGAGGGGGATGAGTCCCCTTCCCTGGAGGGGTTTAAGGGATGGGTGGACGAGGTGCTGAGGGACATGGGTTAGTGATTGATGGGAATGGTTGGACTCGATGATCCGGTGGGTCTTTTCCAACCTGCTGATTCTATGATTCCTGAGCTCAAACACCTTATCTCCCAGGCTTCGAAAACACCCAGTATCTGTTGGTGTTTGCTTCTCCCAGCTGGATGCCAACCGGCTCCCTCTCCTCTTGAGTCCTTGCTTGACTGCCCAGGGCTCTTTCACTGCAATTTGAATTTGGTCTTATTAAATGTGGAGCAGAAGAGCAAGGGCTGGCAATTAGGCAGGCAATTAGGGAGCAGCTCGTTGCACAAGAGGAGCCGCCAGGATCTCCCCTCCCCGAAACGCACTCACGGGGCCAGCAGTGCCCTTGCCTCTCGCCAGACAGGTTCCCAGCACGGCTCAGCCGATCCCTCCCTGCAACTGTGGTTTTTAGTGCCCAATCTTTTCCAGATGAGGTTTTCCTCGAGCTACTGATCCTCTCCCACACTTTGTCCCACCTGGAGGCCCCATTTCCCGTGTGTTCCTCTGGTGTCCCCATGGGTTGGCTTCTAGTTTTCGGCTTTCTCTTCAAATCCCACAGGTTTGATTCCTCACTGGGTTAAACTGGGGCAAACTGGTAGCGTTTTCTTGTAGCCAAGAAAGTCAAACTGTCTTCTGCTGTGGGGCCTGATCATCTGGTCCATTTGCTCCTTGGCCTGGCTGGTGAAGGTCACTTGGGCTTATAGGAAAGAGAAATGTATGGCTGGAAGAACTGGTGGATGGATGGTAATGAGAATGCTTGGATGGATGGACGGGTGGATGGATGGTTGGAGAGTTGGCTGAATCATAGACTCATAGAATCACCAGAAGAATCACTCTTCTCTGGACTCGCTCCAGAGCCTCAACATCCTTCTTGTGGGGAGGGGCCCAGAACTGACCCCAGGATTCGAGGAGCGGTCTCCCCAGGGCCGAGGCCAGAGGGAGAAGAACCTCCCTGGCCCTGCTGGCCACGCCGGCTCTGATCCAAGCCAAGATGCCCTTGGCCTTCTTGGCCCCCTGGGCCCCTGCTGGCTCCTGTTCAACCAACCCCCCCAGGTCCTTCTCCTCCAGGCACTTTCCAGCCAGCCTTCTCCTAGGCTGGAGCTGCCCAGGGTTGTTGTGCCCCAAGGGCAGGACCCGCCATTTGGCCTCGTTAACCCTCATCCCGTTGGTCTCAGCCCATGGATCCAGCCTGTTCAGATCCCTTTGGAGCCTCCCGACCCTCCAGCAGATCCAGGCTTCCACCCAGCTTAGTGTCATCCTCAAACTTGCTAAGGGTCCAATAGATAGATAGACAGATAGATAATAATGTGCTCAGGTGGATCGATGGACACATGGATGGATGGTTGAGAGGCTGGGTGGATGTTGGTTTTTGGGATGAGCACATGGATGACAATGGGGTTAGATCGATAGACACATGATTGAATGGTAGGCTGGAAGGGTGGTGAGATAGATGGATGATAATGTGACTGGATGGATGGATGGATGGATGGATGGATGGATGGATGGATGGATGGATGGATGGATGGACGGATGGACGGACACACGGATGGATGGTTGGGTGGTTGGATGGACAGTTGGGTAGATGTATGAATGGACAAACAGATAATTGGGTGGAGGGATGGATGGAAGGCAGTGAGAATTGATGGACAGTAGGATGGAGGGACAGCTGGACAGAGGAACAACCCTCATCATCAGTGTTCCTGTACTCCTTCCTGTACTCCCTGATGTAAGAGATGAGTAGAAATGAAAGCAGGTCATTACAACATGGTTAACCCTCACTCAACCGCAGGGTTATCCCCTGACTAACCAGGGCCAGGACTCATGACATAGATGCACCCCCACATCAGCCACCCCGGGGCAGTGGGGCTGCTCTGGGGGAGCCAGGAAGAGGCATCATGGATGATTCAGGTCTCTGTCAGCGTGGAGCACGTCAGCTCCGGGCAGCTGGGCTCTGCTTGGACCTGCACGAGGGAACCATCCCTCAGCAGGTTTGACACGCTGCCAGCATCGCCGTGGTGGCCCTGAGGCGAAGACTGGATGGGTTCCCTCTAACCCCCTCCATGAGATGCTTCACACAGCTCCAAAATTGCCTTCAACCAGCCCAAAAGAGCGGGTATCACCCTCCTTCCACCAGCGCTTCGCTGCAAGCCACAGCACGAATCCCTTAATTAAGCCGTTCGTTACCTCCATGAAATGAAGCAAGTGGGACAGCAGCCAAGGTGGCCCAAGGGGGCTGGTGGTTGCTCTTCTCCACCCCAACCTCCCCCGTTTGCTCTGCGAGGATCCAACCAACCTGTTCCTGTTGATCCCATGGCTCAACCTCTCCCACCATCCTCAGCTCCTGCCTCCTCCTCCTCCTCCTCCGGGGAGAGGCAGGTTGGAAGGAGGAGGTCCTCTTGCAGCGTGCTGGGGCGTGTGAGCGAAGGAGAACCATGGCCGAGCGGCTGTCGGAGGAGAAGATCGCGGAATTCAAAGAGGCTTTTTCCCTTTTTGACCGGGATGGAGACGGTTGCATCACCACCAAGGAGTTGGGCACCGTCATGCGCTCCTTGGGGCAAAACCCCACGGAAGCGGAGCTGCAGGACATGGTGGGGGAGGTGGACGCCGACAACAGCGGCACCATTGACTTCCCCGAGTTCCTCTCGCTGATGGCGAGGAAGATGAGGGACACGGACAGCGAAGAGGAGATCCGGGAGGCGTTCCGCGTCTTTGACAAGGACGGCAATGGCTACATCAGCGTGGCGGAGCTGCGGCACGTCATGACTAACTTAGGAGAGAAGCTGACGGACGAGGAGGTGGATGAGATGATCAAGGAGGCCGACTGCAACAACGATGGTCAGGTCAACTACGAGGAGTTTGTGAGGATGATGACGGAGAAGTGAGCCCCACCACCCATCTCCAGCCCCATCCCACAGGTAACTCGCTAGGATGCAGCTTCGCGTCCAGCCCCCACGTGCACAGAAAGTCCAGGACCACGGGGGTCACCCCACCCATCGCAATGGCCCCCCCAGATCTTGCACCTCCCCCCCATCGCGACCACCTCCTGCCCAGCAATTCTTGGTGGTGGTTGGAGAAATCGATGTTCATGATACTCTGTAATTTTTCCTTCATTTCTTTATAGGGAACAGAGGTCGTGGTGCTCCCCCAGCCCCTCCAGCCCCCACCGCCTTCTCTCCACCGTCCCAGGCTGGAAAAATCCTCTTTAAAAATCCTCTTTTTTATTTTTCAGTGTCCACATCGGATGTGGGCATCTCACAGGGCAGGATGGGACTTGGGGTGCAGACACATGAAGGGTTTCCTGCAACGAGATGCACCCCTCGTGTCCATAGAGACGCCGGTGGCCACAGCACCTTCCCCCGGCACCGTGCCGAGTCCAATAAAGAGACGTCCCCCCATGTCCTAGTGCTTCCTTTGGCTTCTCTTCGGGGTCCCTGCTAAAAACCAACCCCTCCCAGATCACCAACACCAGGATATCCCTTCCAGGGTCAAGCCCCACATCACCTCCATCCTCTTTATCCCCATTCTTCTTCTCTGCAAGCTGGAAAAATGCTCCTCATGGGTTCCTGGCTTTGCTTTGGGGGTCACCCCCAGGGTGTTGGAGGTCCTACACTCCCCACCCCTAAGCTAAGAGAAGAGTTGGCTGCTGGATTAAGCCCTAATCCCCATCCCAACGATGAGTAAAGTGGGATTCACCTTGCCTAGTCGTAATCCACCTCGTCATGCTCCCTGTGACTCAGTTTCCCCACAAAGAAGGTGAAACTCAACTGCAGCAGCCCTGACACCCCAAGCTGGGGTGATTCCCTAAAGGTGAATTAATTCTAATGGGGCTTATTAATGCACAGTCACTAATGAGCGCGCGGGGAGGTGGTGTGAGTCGGGCACGGCTGGTTTCACAGGTGACATTGGGAATGTTCAAGCCACCCGACACCTCCAGATCTTTGGAAATCCCAGTTGTTTTCCCGATGCTGGGAAAACTGGGCGGGTGTCGACACGCCAGCCGGCGGGGCTGAGCACGCCCGCGCTCGCTCCACGCCGGGCACCCAGAGCCTTCTGGAGGTGCTGCCCTCTCCATCACACACCCAGCCCGCCTGGAGCTCCACACGGAACGGGATCAGAGCAAAGCTCAGACAAAGGAAGCCCCAAATCATAGTATCATGGAATGGTTTGGGTTGGAAGGGACCTTAAAGATCACCCAGTTCCAACTTCTTTGCCATAGGCAGGGACACCTTTCATCAGACCAGGCTGCTCAAGGTCCCATCCAACCTGGCCTTGAACACCTCCAGGGATGGGGCAGCCACAACTTCCCTGGGCCAGGGTCTCACCACCCTCATGGGGAAGAATTTCTTCCTCATGTCTAATCTAAATGTTCCCCCTTCCAATTTAAACCCATTCCCATCATCCTATGACTCCAGGCCCTTGGAAAAAGTCCCACCTCAGCTTTCCTGGAGCCCCTTCAGGTCCTGGAAGGCTGTTCTAAGGTCTCCCCAGAGCCTTCTCTTCTCCAGGCTGAACAACCCCAACTCTCTCAGCCTGACCTCATAGCAGAGGTTCTCCAGCCTTCAGATCATTGCCCCGACCTCCTCTGGACCATTTCCAACAATTCCACCTCCTCCTTCTGTTGGAGATTCCAGACATGGACTCAGGACTCCAGATGAGGTCTCACAAGAGCAGAGTAGAGGAGCAAAATCCTCTCCCTCACCCTACTGGCCACGTTCTTTGGATGCAGCCCAGGACACGGTTGGTTTCTGGGATATGAGTGCACATTGATGGCTCATGTCGAGCTTCTCATCCACCAGCACCCCAAGTCCTTCTCCTCAGGGCAGCTCTCAATCACATCATCCCCAACCCTGTATTGAAGTTGCGTATTGCCCTGACCCAGGTGTAGGACGTTGCCCTTGGCCTTGTTGAACCTCATGAGGTTCCCCCAGCCCCACTTCTCCAGCCTGTCCAGGTCCCTCTGGATCCATCCCATCCTTCTGGGGTGACAATTGCACCTCTCAGCTTGGTGTCACCTGCAAACTTGCTGAGGGTGCCCTCGATCTCGTTGTCTCTATCATGAATGAAGATATTTAATGAATAAATGAAATCCAGCAAAACCAAAACAAGCGGAGGGGTCACACCAGGTTTTTGTACCCAAGCTGCTAAAATTAGACCTTCCCAAGAACATGATTATTTATTAATACCATGCCTTGTATTTTTAGGCTTGACCTTTCCTCCTTCTATTCTGGGGTTGTTTAATTAATGGAGTATTTCTTTATGCCACTTATCCTGACGCGGTTTTTCTTAACGATGATCTTTCTTAAACGGGAGGCTGGACCCTGGCCAGAAACACCAGCCCAATTAGCCCAGAGAAGGATGTTTATTTGTGCTTTAACAGAGATGTTTGACCATTTCTCCCCCAGTTTGATGATCAGGAAGGTTTCCACCAGCATTTGGGGTGGACAGGAGGAGAGAAGGAAGATCAAGATGAGATCTTAGGAAGAAATGTTCTTCTGTGAGGGCGGTGAGGACCTGGCCCAGGTTGCCCAGAGAAGTCGTGGCTCCTCCATCCCTGGAGGTGTTCAAGGCCAGGTTGGATGGGGCTTGGAGCAACCTGATCCAGTGGGAGGTGTCCCTGCCCATGGCAGGGGTGGAACTGGATGGGCTTTGAGGTCCCTTCTAATCCAAATCGTTCTATAAATCTTGGAATAAAAACCAAACCAAACCCCTTTGCGAACGCTTCTTTCCAATATTTAGTTTGGCAGAAACCAGTTTCATTTCTCAGGGGTGTTTTTTAACCTGTTTTAATGAGCTGCTTCTCGCTGATTTTCCACTTGCGGGTTATTTGTGAAAAGGAAAAAGTACTGTCTGCAGGAGAACTGGAAAAGAAATAACCACCAGGAATCGCCCCGTGACCAGGCTCAGGGCACGGGACAGGATCACAAAATCACAGAATCATAGAATCACAAGGTTGGAAAAGACCCATCAGATCATCAAGTCCAACCATTCCCATCAATCACTAACCCATGTCCCTCAGCACCTCGGCCACCCAGCCCTTAAACCCCTCCAGGGAAGGGGACCCAACCCCCTCCCTGGGCAGCCTCGGACAGGGACCAATCACCCTTTCCGAGAAAAAAATTTTCCTAATGTTCAGCCTGAGCCTCCCCTGGTGGAGCTTGAGGCCATTCCCTCTCGTCCTGTCCCCTGTCCCTTGGGAGAAGAGCCCAGCTCCCTCCTCTCCACAACCTCCTCTCAGGGAGCTGGAGAGAGCAATGAGGTCTCCCCTCAGCCTCCTCTTCTCCAGGCTAAACACCCCCTGGTCCCTCAGCCGCTCCTCCTAAGACTTCAGACCAAGCACTGAGTGTGAGGTTGGGGTTGAGGTTGCACTGGATGGGGAATTACTTTGGGTCAAAGTGCCTGATTTGGGGACCAGAGTGGTTGGTTTTACCCCCTTTTTTCTAGCGTTAGGCCCTTTGCCCCATGTGGGACTCTGGGTACCACCACAGTGAGGATGCTCAACAGCACCCAAGGCTCTGGGCCTCAAAAATCTACACTGAATCCCACCAGGTCTGCACCAAAACTGCTCCTGAAAGCAGGATCAGGGACAGGACAAGTGGGACAAGGAGAAAGGACAAGTGGGACAAGGAGAGAGGACAAGTGGGACAAGGAGAGAGGACAAGTGGGACAAGAAGCCGGAGATGAGGAGGAGAAGAAGAGAGTACAAATGGTACCATGAGACCAACAGGACCAGGAGAGGGAAAGAAATGAGACAAGAAGTTGGGGACAAGTGTGACCAAGGGAGGGGACGTGTGGGGTGAGAAGAACCAGGAGAGGGGAAAAAATGCAACCAAAAGGTGGAATAAATGGGACCAAGAGATGGGGAGAAGCAAAACCAGGAGAAGGGAGAAGCAGGACCAAGAAACGGAGACAAGCAGGACCAGGAGAGGGAATCAGGAGACAAGAACAAGCCTTTGGGCTGGAGCTAAGCAGGAGCAGGAGACAAGCAGGACCAGGAGAGGTAATCAGGAGACAAGAACAAGCCTTTGGGCTGGAGTTAAGCAGGAGCAGGAGACAAGCAGGACAAGAAGAAGGAATCAGAATGAGCAGGAGACAAGCAGGACAAGAAGAAAGAATCAGAACGAGCTGGAGATGGGGCAAGCGTGACCAGGGAAGAGGATCAGGACAGGGGTTCCCATGCTCCACAAATGCCAGGCAGGTTGTTGGGGCATGAGATAAGAGCGTCCCTAGGGCTGGTCGGATGCCCTGTGCCCTGCTGCAAGGATGAAGACTCCTCCCCACCACCCCGATCTGGCTTCTCCAGCTTTCCCAAGGCTTAATGTAAAGCCCCAAGGGATTTTGTGAAGATGCCTGAGGCTCCTCTTGTGGTCTCCAGGAGCTCCCAGCTGCCACGGCATTTCACAAGGTTTCTCTTCCCTCCTTCAACAGCCAAGGGGTTTCCCAAGTTCAAGTTACCAAAATAAGCCCCTGGGCTCAGCCTCAGGGGCTTTCGAGCGTGAAATGCAACCAGGAGCTCAGCTATAGCCGGGTTTCCAGCATGGAAGGGTGGGTAGATGTGGCTCCAGCCCAGCCGGCTGGCGAGGGATTAAACCAGACAAGGTCTTTGCAGGCGCCAGGAGGGTTTTCTGGACATCTCAAGGGACCCTGAGCCCAGCAGGAGTTGGATGAGGACCTGCAGCAGCCACAGGGAGGCTAAGGTGGTGACCATCAACCTTCAAGAGACGTAACCTACCGTTGGCATCGCGGGATTTGGTGCTCTCAACCCAAAAAGTCAAGCATCCCTGCAGGGGTTAACTACAGCAGCCGCAATTGGAGCTGCTTCATTTTCCATCCCTGCAGCGCTGGAGCTGTCGGAGGGAGGGCTTTTAACGGGAAATTAATAGCTCCATGACCTCAACCCCCACGCACGCAGCCCCGGAGTCTCAGCCTCATGTAACCACAGCCCGCGGCATGCCAGCCAGGGGAGATTTTGGAGCTTTTTCCCTCTTTTCTCCCCTAGAATAGGCAGGAGGATGGTGCTGTGGCTCAATACATCACTCGAGGAGATAAACAAAGAATAAAAAAGCCATCCCCATCTCTGCAGCTTTAAAGCTCGGTGCCTTCTCCTCTTTACAGCTTAAAAAAAACACCCCTTAATTTCTCACTTCATAAAACTATACATAGAATCACTAGATTGGAAAAGACCTTTAAGATCATCGAGCCCAACCGTACGTGCCCACCACTAAACCGTAACCCTACGCATGGGCCCTAAGCACTTGGATCCATCCCAGCCCCAAATCGATCCTCGCAAGAATCATAAAATCAAGGAAGGGTTTGGGTGGGAAGGGATCTCAAAGTCCATCCAGTTCCAACCTCATGGGACACCTCCCACTGGATCAGGGGCTCCAAGCTCCAACCAACCTGGTCTTGAACACCTCCAGGGATGGGGCAGCCACAAGTTCTCTAGGCAACCCGGGCCAGGTCCTCACTGCTCTCACAGAAGAACATTTCTTCGTAAGATCTCATCTCAATCTCCCCTGGAAGAGATGCAAAACAAAAAATGAGCCCAGGGAAAGCTAAAAGGAATAAATCACTGTTTTGCAGCCCCTCCAACCCTATTATTTGCGCTATTTTCATGCCATCAAAGGAAGCACAACCTGCTCCAAACTCTTCCTCTCCCTCCCAGCCAAGCTGGGTTTGCACGACTTTCCCTCAATTCCCATTTTTCTCCTTCAAAACATAAACCTCCCCAGCTGAGATCAGAGGCAATTTGATTACAGGCAGATCTGAGGAATGCAAAAAAGCTTTTTACGCTGCGGAGAACTGAAGCCTGGAGGTAGGAATTGAAACATCATAGAATCATGGAACGGTTTGAGTAGGAAGGGACCTTAAAGACCAACCAGTTCCAACCCCCCTGCCATGGGCTGGGACACCTCCCACTGGATCAAGTTGCTCAAAGCCCCATCCAACCTGACCTTGAACACCTCCAGGGATGGGGCAGCCACAACTTCCCAGGGAAACCTGGGCCAGGGCTTCACCATCCCCACAGGAGAACATTTCTTCCTAAAATCTCATCTCAATCTCCCCTCTTTCAGCTCAAAACCGTTCCCCCTCATCCTATTCCTGTGCTCCCTGATCAAGAGCCCCTCCCAGCTTTTCTGGACCCCCTTTCCCTACTGGAAGCTGCTCTAAGGTTTTCTTGGACCCTTCTCTTCTCCAGGCTGAACAACCCCAACTCTCTCAGCCTGTTCTCATATGGAAGGTGCTCCAGCCCTTGGACCATCTTCATGGCCTCCTCTGGAATAGCCCACAAGTAATTTGTTGTTGCTATTCATTTTTCACCAGGATTAGAGAGGGAAAAAACCCAAAAAGAGGTGAAACCATGCCTATGTTTGCAAACTTCAGAGCTTTGCTGGAACAAAAGAGCCTCTTGGCTCACGGGGACTTGTGATGCCTTTGCCGTCCGCCCACGCAAAACTGTCCAGGCTTGTTTTGAGGAAGAGATTTTCAAAGCTTTTCCAGGATTTGCCTTTCTCCTGTAAAAATGTGGCAGTTGCAGATGCAGCTGGTTAAAGATTTCCCACTCCCTGGAGAGGTTTTGCCACTCTTCCTGGGCGGAGCAGCAGCACCGCGGTGGGAAGAGGCTCCCCACAACCCCAGCTGCAAGGAAAGCTGCAGGTTGTGAAGCCGGTCACAATTCCATCACAAATTTGCAGAGCTACAGTCTAGGAGAAGTCTGGCTTGAGAGCTGCCTGGAGGAGAAAGTTGACAGGGACTGAACATGAGCCAGCAGTGGCCCAGGTGGCCAAGAAGGCCAAGGGCATCTTGGCTTGGAGCAGACCCGGCGTGGCCAGCAGGGCCAGGGAGGTTCTTCTCCCTCTGGCCTCGACCCTGGTGAGACCGCTCCTCGAATCCTGGGGTCAGGTCTGGGCCCCTCCCCACAAGAAGGATGTTGAGGCTCTGGAGCGAGTGCAGAGAAGAGCAACGAAGCTGGGGAAGGGGCTGGAGAACAAGCCTGAGGGCCCTGGGGGTGTTTAGGCTGGAGAAGAGGAGGCTGAGGGGAGACCTCATTGCTCTCTCCAGCTCCCTGAGAGGAGGTTGTGGAGAGGAGGGAGCTGGGCTCTTCTCCCAAGGGACAGGGGATAGGATGAGAGGGAATGGCCTCAAGCTCCACCAGGGGAGGCTCAGGCTGAACATCAGGATGAAATTTTTCATAGAAAGGGTGATTGGTCCCTGTCTGAGGCTGCCCAGGGAGGGGGTTGAGTCCCCTTCCCTGGAGGGGTTTAAGGGCCGGGTGGATGAGGTGCTGAGGGACATGGTTTAGAGATTGATGGGGATGGTTGGAGCTGATGATCCAGAGGGTCTTTTCCAACCTGGTGACTCTATGATTCTAAATTGATGCAAATTCTCCACAAAACGCCTTCCCAGAAACCCACAGGCACCTTTTCCCCACCCAAACCATCTCCTCTAGTCCATGAGAAGGTCCTGTGAGCACTGGGCTGGAAAGCATCTCCTAGGAAAGAGAGGAACCATCCCTTTATCTCCAAACAGCATCACCTTCCTCCCAAGTTCTTTTGGATTTCTCCTCTCTCAGCACTTCTCCCCAGGTTCCACCAAGCATCCTTGGGAAACAAGGACTAAAACTTTTGGGGGACAGCATCACCTTCCTCCCAATTTCTTTGGGACATTGCTTCCAGCCTTCGTTTTCTTACTGGACCCAGGATTTCCCCCCCCAAGTTGTCTGAAGGGAAAGAGATGTCCCCACTCCCAGCGCTTCTCCTCAGGTTCCAACAAGATGTGGGAAGCATCCTTGAGAAACACGGACTAAAACTTGGGATGGTGCTGCTTATTTTCATCATTTCAGCATCCTCTATAAACCTCAGCACTGCTCCTACTGAGCCAGCATGGCCCTGAGAGCCTGCGACCACTATGAAAACGGATTCTTTTTTATAGAATCATAGAATGAGTTGGAAGGGACCTCAAAGCCCATCCAGTTCCAACCTCCTGCCATGGGCAGGGACACCTCCCTCTGGATCAGGTTGCTCAGAGTCTCATCCAACCTGGTCTTGAACACCTCCAGGGATGGGGCAGCCACAGCTTCTCTGGGCAACCTGGGCCAGGGCCTCCCCACCCTCATCGTAGAAAATTTCTTCTTCATGTCCAGTCTAAACCTTCCCTTTTTGAGTTTAAAACCATTGCCCTGTCACTACAGACCCCAGTGAAAAGTCTTTCTCCACCTTTTTTATAAACCTTCAACATATTGCGAGGCCACTCTAAGGTCTCCTCAGAACTTTCTCTTCTCCAGGCTGGATAACCTCAACTCTCTCAGCTTGTCCTCCTAGCAGAGGTGCTCCAGCCCTCACATCATCATCGTGGCCTCCTCCGGACCCGTTCCAACAGTTCCATCTCCTTCTTATCTTTGGGATTCCAGAACTGGACACAGGACTCCACGTGGAGCGTGGAGTAGAGGAGGAGAATCCCCTCCCTGCTGATCCCACCAGGATTCAGCCCAGGACACCACTGGCCTTCTGGGCTGCAAGCACACGTTGCCACCTTATGTCGAGCTTCTCATCCACCAGCACCGGGTGCTGGCTTTAAGTTTGAAAATAACAACCTCAGCTGTAAAAACTCCAGTTTCAAAACAACCGGTGCCCTGGGCACCCTTAGGTGAGGGAACAGGACGTTCACCAGCCTCTCAGACATCCAAGGTGAACCTCAAGCAAGAACAAGTCAGCAGAGAACCCTCAACTCCCACTCGAGTGTGTGGGAGAGGCGCCATCTCCTTGCAGGTGCCTGCAAGATCACTTGATCTCCGAAGAATGGAGGGAAGCGAAGAACAAGGGGTGTAAAAGCATTTCATAGAATCATAGAATTGTTAAGGTTAGGTGCTGAGGGACATGGTGTAGTGTTTGATAGGAATGGTTGGACTCGATGATCTGGTGGGTCTTTTCCAACCTGGTTATTCTACGATTCTATAAAAAGATCCCTAAGCTCGTTCAGTCTAACCATCAGCCCAACACCACCGTGCCTACTAAACCAGGTCCTGAAGTGCCACATCTACATGGTTTTCTGAAAACCTCCAGGGATGAGGACTCCGCCACTGCCCTGGGCAGCACCTTCCACTGCTGCCCCGCTCTTTCAGTAGAGAAATTTCTCCTAATATCCAACCTGAATCTCCCCCAGTGCAACTTGAGGCCATTCCCTCTCATCCTGCCCTTGTTCCTTGGGAGAAGAGGCCAGCACCCACCTCGCTACAACATCCATTCAGGGAGTCGTAGACAGTTATAAAGTCTCTCCTCAGCCTCCTCTTCTCGAGGCTAAACCCCAGGTCCCTCAGCCACGACTCATAACACTTTTGCTCAGGTAAATGCTCAAGGTCTTCAGCATCTGGGGTTTTTTTTTCAAATCAAGAGGTAGAACAGACACTTCGTGCTCCCGCTTGCTCCAACCGTGATGCAACCGCTGCATTACTCATCTCCAGGCGCCACCTTCCAGAGGACACTGAGGTCTTTGTTTGCTGCTGCTAAGGTTAGAGCAGTTCTCTTTGTCCAAAAAATATCAATAAATGATTAAAACCCCAACCCTGTTCGCATCCAACATCTTCCCTCCTCCACAGCATCTTTACGCCAAGACTCAGGGAGCTGCAACCAACAGCACAAACCCTTCGTTCATGCACGGAGGGGAAGGGTGGCTCCTCTCCACCTCATCCAGGGAGATGCTGGTGTTCCAAAGAGTTAATTCTTCAGCACCAGGAGGCTTTCTTCCAAGGCATTGGCCCCACACCTTGTTTGTTCTGGACAAACCTCACACAGTTGGAGAAAAGCTCCTATGATCAAGTTCCTTGCTCACAAGCCGATCTTAAGAAGCGCAGCCAGAAGCAACCAGCAGCACGCAGGAGCAAGGCTTGACTGTCCCAAAGATGGTTTTCATGGGTGAAAGCAAAGCCCTGTTCTCACCTGGGCATCTCCGAAGCAACGGGGCTATTTCAGACACCTCCCATGCTGCTGGACCCATAGCAAAGGCGGTGGAGACACACACAGGAACGAGGAGGCGGCCCAAAAACCTCAGCTGGGTTTGCAGTTTGAGGAGCCCACAAAGAGGATGGGTGAAAGCAGGACAGGGCCTGCTGGTTTGGGTTTAATCATAGAACGGTTTGGGTTGGAAGGGACCTTAAAGCCCATCCAGTTCCAACCCTCCTGCCATGGGCAGGGACACTTTCCACTAGGTTAGGTTGCTCAAAGGCTCATCCAGCCTGGCCTTGAACACCTTGAACGCAGTATATGCCGGTTTTTGTTTGTTAGATCTTCCTTCTCTCTGCCTGTATCCCTGGATCAGCTGTTTATCTTTCACTAGAGCTTCTCATGGTCAGCAGAAGCAAAAAGTCCAAACAAGGACGGAGCTCTCAAATTGCCAGTCACCAAGCAGCATCTCTTGGTCACCAACAGGGTTAGGAAGAAGCAGCTCCAGCAGCATTTCATGAAGGGCTTATTATAGACCCAGAGAATTATAGATTAACTTAAGGTTGGAAGAAGACCTCCAAGATCACAAAGTCCAACCATCAGCCCAACACCACTGTGCCCGCTAACCTATGTCCTGAAGCACCACATCTACGTGTTATTCAAACACCTCCAGGGATGGGGACTCCACCACTGCCCTGGGCAGCCTCTTCCAATGCTTCATCACTCTTTTAGTAAAGAAATAATAGAATTATCAAATAGTTTGGGTTGGAAGGGACTGTAAAGATCATCCAGTTCCAACCCCCCTGCCATGGGCAGGGACACCTCCCACTGGATCAGGGTGATCAAAGCCCCATCCAACCTGGCCTTGAACCCCTCCAGGGATGGGGCAGCCACAACTTCCCTGGGAAAACTCTTCCAGACTCTCCCCACTCTCAAGGTGAGGAAATTCCTCCTTGTGTCTATTCTAAATCTGCCTCAGTTTATCCCCATTCCCCCTCGTGCTTTCACCACAAGCCTTTATGAACAGTCCCTCTCCAGCTTTCCCGTAGCCCCTTTCAGATACTAGAAGTCACTATGAGATCTCCTTCGAGCCTTCTATTCTCCAGGCTGAACAAGCCCAACTAATTAATCCTAATATCCAATCTAATCCTCCCCTGATGCAACTTAAGGTCATTTCCTTATCCTATCACCCTCTGAGCCTCAAAAAATCCCAAACCTCCAGAGATGGGGCATCCACGACTTCTCCAGGCAAGTCCTCCCTGGATGGATGCACTCAGCAGCAGGACCTCTTAAAAGAGATTGAAAAAGAACAAGGAAATTTAAGACCTACCAGCGAGATGACTTAGAAGAGAGGAAAAAAATAAAGTCGATGTAAATAGGAACTTGTAATTTTATTCTTAGTGGTTTGAGGAGTATTTGGTGACATTGGAAACTTGGACTTTAGCATTTTTCATTATTTCACCAGCTTTTGGTTAAAAAAGCAGCCTAACAAGGGATTTGGATTTGAATTTGAACCAAAAGGGAAGGGATTCACCCCCGAGTGCCAAAGGGTACGTTTTCCTAACACATATTTGTCTGTAAGGACATGCATGTGGGGCAGAGGAAGCTTTTATTGAAGGATACAATACAAAACCTTTATGCTAGCAACCACAGGGACAAATCCCACACTCAACATCTCTAGGGCTTCCCTGAGCTTCTTGGCAATTTCACATTTTGCTACTTGAAACACAAACCCAAGAACTACAAACCAGACAAAGAGCAGGCGCGCACACTTTCTTCTGTTCATCTCTAGAGGATACGGCACAGCAGGATAAAAAGAACAACAAATAGACTTGGGGGGGGATACAAAACAAAGTGGTTTGCTGGTCACTATTAAAGTGCATTCAGTTCCATCTCTGCTCTTCAACCCTGGGCTTGTGCTGTTTTCCTCTCCCTCCCGAGGCTGAGCTCCGTCCTGGTGGATACGGGAGCTGGAAGGTAGCAGGGAAGCAATCGAGTGTTCTCTTCGCAGCCTGAAGGACGTTGAGAGCCCCAAGTCAGCTTGAAGCCACATCAGAGCAGTTTTTCTAACCCTGGCTTGTCATTCAGAGGAGGAATTTGTTCTCATCACAGTGCTAAGAGCTGCCATGGGGGCATGAGGGAGCTCCATCCCCTTGCGTTCCCATAGGTCGCTGCCTGCAGACAGCACGTAACGTCTCCTCTGGAAGGCAGACGACGATTTTGGCTCCGCTCATAGAAATGTCACCCTGCAGGTTTAAATCACTCGGGTCACACCTGCTGAGGCCAAAGGATTCGAGCACGACGCAAAGCTCAGGCCTGCCTCCCGCTGCCAAGCTCTGGAGAGGCTCCAGCATTGAGAGAGAAACTCAGAGGAGGGGAAATAAAGTACAAAATCTCAAAATCCAAGATCTGGATCCGCTGCACTACCCAAGGGAGGTGCCTTCACCGTCCTTGAGGCATCACCAGGAAGCAGCTCTTGTCACTTATTGCACCTAAAACCAACCAAGTGGCCACAGCGGCTCAGAGCAAGTGGAAAAATTATTCTTTGGGACCAGCCATGTGGAGGGAAGCATCCTTGGCCACGCAGAGAGACCTGCTTCCTGCTTGGGCTTGAAAACTAGACGTGGTGATACCCTAGAGGAACGTTACAGCGAGAGCTGGCTCAGCTTCAGCAAGGACGGGGCATGAAAAGTCAACACTGATGTGGTAGCAGTTAGTCCTCAGCGCTGGTGCCGAGCCAAATCTTCCAGCATTCACGGAAAGCCAGTAACACTAATTAGTCCTGAGCTTGCTGGGGACTTAATTTGCTTCTGGGGACTTAATTTGCCTCCAGCTGGAGCACCCAGATCTCTCAAGCCTTGTCCCTCAGCTTTGTCAACTGAGTTTTTAAGACAGTGTGGACGAGGTGCTGAGGGACGTGGTTTAGTGTTTGATAGGAAAGGTTGGACTCGATGATCCAGTGGGTCTCTTCCAACCTGCTGATTCTATGATTCTAGGTGGGATCCAGTGCTCTCACTACAGAAACCAGATGTCCCGCAGCCGAGGGTATCGCCTCTAAAGCCCTTTGCAGGCAGCGGAGACAAGCGCTCCCGAGCGTGCTGGACCATCCCAGCACGAGCTTCTAAAACAGGACTGATGAATCACGCTCCAGAAGGATCCATTTCTCTCCACCGACTGCAAAGGGAGCTTGGTGGGATCATACAGAGATGCCTTCATGCTAGACACAAGTAAAATTAGGCAAGGTCAACGCTCCTCAAAGAGCCTCGAGCGCAGTAACAGCCTCACGGATTCCCCCAGGAGAGGTTCCAGCTTCAAGCCAGAGCTAAGAATTGCCCGTGGAGAAGGGAAGTGCTGCCTCATAAATACTATTTACATCACTTGGCTTAAATTAAAACTCGTGCGGGGAGGTAGAAGAGAAAGAAATTGATACTTCATACTGCGGGAGCTAAAGATATCGTCCTTCCCGGTCACCTTCACCCCATCAGTTGTAGGACAGATACTGGATTAATCGCGGAGGAATATTTAGCTTGGCGATCTTCTCCAGAGCTCGTTGGCCAGCAGCTTTCCTCACCGTAACCCTGCAGAGCTGCGACAAGCTCAGAGGCGTTTCTGAAACGAGAAAAGAGGATCCAGAGTTAGGACTGCAGCTCAGCAGAGGGTGATGCTCCCGCGAAGCCCAAGAGGGTGACACGTGGCATCGTCTCCACCATGATCACAAGCCTGGCTCTGCTCACAAGAGCTCGACCTCCCACAGCAGCTGGGCCCGAGGAAGGCAGAGCAGAGTCATAGCTGTGTTCTCTCGTGGTTCACACCTTCAGCCCAGCAAGGACGTGGATCTGCTAGAGGAGGCCACGACAATGGATGAGATTCTGCCCCTCTATTCCTCTCTTGGGAGACCTCATCTGGAGGATTGTGTCCAGTTCTGGAATCCTCAACATGAGAAGGAGATGGAGCTGTTGGAACAGGTCCAGAGGAGGCTACAAGGATGATGTGAGGGCTGGAGAACCTCCCGTATGAGAAAAGGCTGAGAGAGTTGGGGTTGTTCAGCCTGGAGAAGAGAAGGCTCCGGGGACACCTTATAGCGACCCTCCAGTACGTAAAAGGGGCTCCAAAAAAGCCAGAGAGGGACTGTTCACAAAGGCTTGGAGTGATAGGACGAGGGGCAAGTGGGTATAAAGTGGAGAGGGACAGATTTAGACTTGATATAAGGAAGAATTTCTTCACCATGAGGGTGGTGAGACACCGGAACAGGCTGCCCAGGGAAGCTGTGGCTGCTCCATCCCTGGAGTTGTCCAAGGCCAGGTTGGATGGGGCCTTGGGCAGCCTGATCCAGTGGGAGGTGTCCCTGCCCATGGTGTGGGGTTGGTACTAGATGATCTTTAAAGTCCCTTCCAACCCAAATTATTCTATGATTCTACAATTCTAAGATTATCTGAGGGCTGGGTCACCTCCCCTAAGAGGACAGGGGTTGTCCAGCCTGGAGAAAAGAAGGCTCCAGAGAGACCAGCCTTCCAGTATTGAAGTTGCCCTGAGAAGTGGTGGCTGCCCCGTCCATGGAAGTGTTCAGGGTCAGGTTGGATGGGACTCTGAGCAACCTGATCCAGTGGGAGGTGCTCCTGTTCATGGCAGGTAGGCTGGAACTGGATGGCCTTTGAGGTCCCTTCCAACCAAAATCATTCTATGATTCTGTGATTCTATGACAATTAGGATCACCGTGTGGAGGGGCCTGTGAATTATTCATCTAAGGCCCTTTAATGGTAATCAAGACAAAGACTGATTTAAAGCCATCCTCAAACCTCAGTCAGATATCTTCTCCAAAACTAGACAGTCAGCACTGCTAAAGTTTAGCACTTTCCCTGCCCCAGATCAAATAAGTTTTCAAGTGGGCGATTTCCCTGACCTGACTCAACACAGCAAAGTCAAAACACCTGTGCCGACACATGAGAGGGACCTGAATTCAGTGACGACATGACCTAGACCATCTTACCCATCATTCAACCACAATTACACAGCGCCAGCCTGCGGCCAGCTGCCCTACATTAGCTACCAAGAACTCTATTCCTTCACCAGAAGATGATCATAGAATCATGGAATGATTTGGGTTGGAAGGGATCTCAAAGCCCATCCAGTTCCAACCCCCCTGCCATGGACGGAGACATCTTCCATCAGACCAAGCTGCCCAAGGTTCCATCCAACCTGACCTTGAACACCTCCAGAGATGGGACAGCCACAGCTTCCCTGGGAAACCTGTTCTAGTGCCTTCCCACCCTCATCAGGAAGAATTTCTTCCTAATGTTTAATCTACATCTTCTCCGTCCAATTTAAAGCCATTCCCCCTCATGCCATCACTCCAGACCTTTCCTGTAGGCTCTATTTTTATTGTAGGCCTCATTGTCATGGCCTCCTCTGGATTTGCTCCACCAGGGGACGTTTAGACTGAACATTAGGAAAAGCTTTTTCACGGAAAGGGTGATTGGTCCCTGTCCGAGGCTGCCCAGGGAGGGGGTTGAGTCCCCTTCCCTGGGTGGACAAGGTGCTGAGGGACATGGGTTAGTATTTGATAGGAATGGTTGGACTCAATGATCCGGTGGGTCTCTTCCAACCTGGTGATTCTATGATCTGTGTCCTTCCTGGGCTGAGATCAGGGAGCTACAAATCAAAGTGGGCTGAGAATCATGACCTGGTGCAACGGAGCCAGCAGGCTCTGAATCCCTGGGGCAGGGAATCGTATCTCACTCACTTTCATAGAACTCAAAGCACTTTGCTGTGGGGCTGCTGCTCCAGGTGTAATCCGATGGCTTCTTGCCCCGGTTGTCCCTCGCGTAAATGTTTCCTCCGAATTCAATCAGCATCTCCACCAGGTCTACGTTTTTCACTTTTGCGGCGTGGTGGAGGGCTGTCTCGTGAAGTTTAGCGGCGTTCACGTTTGCTCCTGAGGCCAGAAAGAGAAACAAACCCCTTCAGAGAAAGCCTCAGTTGACCCAAACGTAAGGAGTGGCTTGACTGGAGGAAAAAAAACGTTGTTACAACACGTACAAGGCGCTAGAAGATCCAAACAAAACAGCACAAACAGGAAACCAAACTGCTGAGTAAGTTCTCAGTGCTGGCAATGCATGAGTTGCCTTCTTTAGGTTTATGTTTTCATAGATTCGTAGAATTGCTTGGATGGAAAAGACCTTTGAGATCATAAAGTCCAACCACACCTATCCACTAATGAACCAGATCCCTCAGCACCTCATCTCCCCATCTTTTAAACCCCTCCAGTGATGGAGACTCCACCACCTCCCTGGGCAGCCTCTGCCAGGGCCTGAGAACCCTTTCTGTGAAGAAATTCCTCCTAAGGGTCAACCTGAATCTCTCCTGGCGCAACTTGAGACCATTTTGTCCTGTCACCTGTCATTTTAGGGGAAGAGACCAACACCCACCTCACTACAACCTCCTTTCTGGGAGTTGTAGACAGTGATAAGGTCTCCCCTCGGCCCCCTCTTTTCCAGGCTAAGCAACCCCAGGTCCCTCAGCCGTTCCTCGTAAGGCTTGTTCTCCAGCCCCTCCACCAGCTTTGCTGCTCTCCTCTGGACCTGCCCCAGGACCTCAAGGTCTTTGTTGCAGAAAGAGGGTTTTAGTCCATGTTACCAGGTGACAAGCAGCTAAGTGTGAAGTTCAGAAATGCTTCTGGAATCCACGCTGTCCAAAGCCAGCAAAGAACCATTCCCAGTCCCGTTCACCCCTCTGAGCTCCTACTCAAGGCAAACAACGTCATCTTTGTCAAGCAGAAATACCCCAGGCCCATGAGATCTTGCAGCTCACACCACGGCTGGATCAAGTTTTAGTCGCAGATATTTTTGCTAAGAAGGTTTAGGTGGCAGCCAATCTTTCCAATCCCCCTCAAGCACTTGAATTTACCAGTTGATTTGCTCAGTGGAGATGAACAGAACCTCACTGAACTCAAAACGACTGACATTGAGATAGGTGTGGCCACACTGAAATCCTTTTATAATCAACAAGGAGAAGCAGGCACTTCTGAATAATTAGAGTCAGGTAATAATTAAGGTTGGAAAAGACCTCCAAGATCATCAAGTCCAACCACCACCACACCACCACTGTGCCTACTTAAACCGTGCCCTGGAACACCCCATCTCCACACTTTTTGAAGCCCTCCAGGGATGGAGACTCCACCACTGCCCTGGGCAGCCTCTTCCAACACTTCACCACTCTTCCCATAAAGAAATTTTTCCCAATATCCAATCTAAACCTCCCCTGGAACAACTTCAGGCCATCTCCTCCCTGGAGGTGTTCAAGGCCAGGTGGGATGGAGCTTGGAGCAACTTGATCCAGTGGGAGGTATCCCATCCATGGAACTGGGTGGGCTTTGAGGTCCCTTCCAATCCAAACCATTCCATGATTCTGTGATTGTGCTACTGAGGCTGAAGGCAGGTGTATCGGGTGCTACCACTTCTAGGAAGAAGTTGAAACTTTGCTCTAGGGGGCTGGAGAGTTTTGAGTTTTATTAAAATCAGAGAACGGGAACGTCATTGGGAACATCTCAGACTGGATACTGACAGGTATACATGGAAAAAATGCTTAAGCATTAAGCTTAAATATATATTGAAAATATATATGACAATATATAATATATAACGAATCCTGGACGCAGTTTTGGGCTCCTCACTACAAGAAAGACCTTGAGGGGCTGGAGCATGTCCAGAGGAGGGGAATGGAGCTGGGGAAGGGGCTGGAGAACAAGGGTTGTGAGGAGTGGCTGAGGGAACTGGGGTTGTTCAGCCTGGAGGAGACCGAGTGGAGACATCATCACTCTCTACAACTCCCTGAAAGGAGGTTGGAAGCAGGTGGGTGCTGGGCTCTTCTCCCAGGTGACAGGCGACAGGACAAGAGGGAATGGTCTCAGGTTGCACAACGGGAGGTTTAGATTGGATATCAGAAAAAAATTCTCTACTGAAAGATCAGTGAAGGACTGGAAGAAGCTGCCCAGGGCAGTGATGAGTCCACATCCCTGGAGGAGTTCAAACACTGTGTAGATGTGGCACTTTTGGAGATGGTTTAGTAGGCACGGTGGTGTAGGGCTGATGGTTGAACTGGATGAGCTTAGAGGTCTTTTCCAGCCTTAATGATTCTATGATTTGAGCCAGCAGTGGCCCAGGTGGCCAAGAAGGCCAAGGGCATCTTGGCTTGGAGCAGACGCGGCGTGGCCAGCAGGGCCAGGGAGGTTCTTCTCCCTCTGGCCTCGGCCCTGGGGAGACCGCTCCTCGAATCCTGGGGTCAGTTCTGGGCCCCTCCCCACCAGAAGGATGTTGAGGCTCTGGAGCGAGTGCAGAGAAGAGCAACGAAGCTGGGGAAGGGGCTGGAGAACAAGCCTGAGGGCCCTGGGGGTGTTTAGGCTGGAGAAGAGGAGGCTGAGGGGAGACCTCATTGCTCTCTCCAGCTCCCTGAGAGGAGGTTGTGGAGAGGAGGGAGCTGGGCTCTTCTCCCAAGGGACAGGGGACAGGACGAGAGGGAATGGCCTCAAGCTCCACCAGGGGAGGGCCAGGCTGGACATCAGGATGAAATTTTTCATGGAGAGGGTGATTGGTTCACCTTTGTCACCTCCATTATGCTGTGAATGAATAAGCTCTTCAACAAGAGCATCACTGTGGAGAACCAAGGGAAACGCTGGGCATAGACACCAGTGTCTCCTGCCAACCCAGAAACAAGCCCCACGGCTGCCATACCTGCCTTGAGCAGAACCTTCGCGCAGTCCAGGTGCTCCCTGGCACAGGCCACATGGAGAGGAGTCCCAAAGTGACAGTCATGAGCTTCCAAGTTTGCACCGACGTCGATGAGGAGTTGCACGCACTCTGAGCTACCTTTAGAAAAACGAGATGCAAGTGAAAAGAAAGAACGCAGCTCAGATGGGATCATACGGGATCCAGCTCAAATTGATAGGCAGAGACCAATGGGATGAGGTCCAACAAGGCCAAGTGTTGAGTCCTGCACTTGGGCAGCTCCAGGATTGGGGAAGAGTGGCTGGAAAGCTGCCTGGAGGAGAAGGACCTGAGGGTGTTGGTTAACAGCGGCTGAACATGAGCCAGCAGTGGCCCAGTTGGCCAAGAAGCCCAAGAGCATCTTGGCTTGGATCAGAAAAAGTATGGATAGCAGGACCAGGCAGGTGATGGTGCCCCTGGACTCAGCACTGGTGAGACCTCACCTTGAATCCTGGGTTCAGTTTTGGGTCCCTGACTCCAAGAAGGACATTGAGGGGCTGGAGCACATCTGGAGAAGGGAATGGAGATGGGGAAGGGGCTGGGGAACAAGTGTTACAAGAGGCAGCTGAAGGACCCAGGGTTGTTTAGCCTGGGGAAGAGAAAGCTGAGGGGAGACCTTATCACTGTCTACAACTCCCTGAAAGGAGGTTGTAGCGAGGTGGGTGTTGGTCTCTTCTCTCAACTGACAGGAGATAGGAGGAGAGGAAATGGCCTCAAGTTGCACTAGGGCACGTCCAGATTGGACATCAGGAAAAATTTCTTCACAAGAAGGGTTCTCAGGCCCTGGCAGAGGCTGCCCAGGGAGGTCGTGGAGTCACCACCCCTGGAGGCGTTCAAAGGATGGGTAGATGAGGTGCTCAGGAATCTGGTTTAGTAGTGGACAGGTAGGGTTGGACTCAATGATCTCAAGGTCTTCTCCAACCTAGTAATTCTATGATTCAATGTTGAGATTAGCCTGACCCACAAACATGTTTAATGTCTGGGGTGATGGCTCCAAAGCAGAAACGCTTGTGAGCCAAGACAATGAACTCGGCTGGCATCAACAAGCCTTGAAAACGGTTTCAAGAGGAAAAGCTAAGCAAGAGTTCACAGCTACATATTTAAAGACCCGGTGGTCAAAAATGTCACCTGTCACAGCCTTCATAGTTGAAGGCAACTCTGTCCAGGACAGCACACCACAAAACAAGTGACAAGGAGGGGAGAGGAGGTATTACAGCTTACGAGGAGGAAACTGAGTCACAAAGTGATCATAGAATAACCAGGTTGGAAGAGACCTACCGGATCATCGAGTCCAACCATTCCTATCAAACAGTAAACCACGTCCCTCAGCACCTCGTCCACCCGTCCCTTAAACCCCTCCAGGGAAGGGGACTCAACCCCCTCCCTGAGCAGCCTCTGCCAGTGCCCAATGACCCTTTCTGTGAGAAGATTAAGAGGTGTGGTCATGATCATCTAAAGCGGACAGCAAACCATAGAATCATTAAGATTGGAAAAGACCTCTAAGATCCTGAAGTCCAACCCAACACCACCGGGCTGACTAAATGAGCTTCCACATCCTGGCTTTCCTGTGGTTGCGTACTTGCAGGTGTCAGGTCAGGGTTGGAATTATAGTCAAAGACCAGGATGGGTCTCAGGCAGGACCATCTGATGGTCTTGGGCTTTCATCAGAACAACGAACCCCATCTCAGCTTGGATCAGAGGAAGAAGACGCAAACTCTGCTCACAAGAGCTGCACAGAATCGTGGCATGGGTTGGGTTGGAAGGGACCTCAAAGCCCACCCAGTTCCAACCCCCCTGCCACGGGCAGGGACACCTCCCACTGGACCAGGATGCTCAAGGCCCCATTCAACTTGGCCATGAACACCTCCAGGGATGGGGAAACAACATCTCTGGGCAACCTGGGCCAGGGTCTCACCACTCTCATTGGGAATAAATTCTTCTTAAGGTCTAACCTAAATGCTCCCCCTTCCAATTTAAAGCCATTGCCCCTTGTCCTGTCACTCCAGGCCCTTGGAAAAAGTCTCTCCCCAGCTTTCCTGGAGCCCCTTCAGATACTGGAAGGTCACTATAAGGTCTCCCTGGAGCCTTCTCTTCTCCAGGCTGAACAACCCCAACTCTCTCAGCCTGTCCTCATAGCAGAGGTGCTCCAGTCCTCGCATCATCTTCGTAGCCTCCTCTGGACCCGTTCCACCAGTTCCATCTCCTTATGTTGGGGATTCCAGAACTGGATACAGGACTCCAGGTGGGGTCTCATGAGAGTAAAGGGCCAGAATCCCCTTCCCTGGCCCTGCTGGCCACACTTGTTTGGATGCAGCCCAGGACACGGCTGGTTTCTGGGCTGTGAGTGCACACTGATAGCTCACGTTGAGCTTCTCCTCCCCCAGCACCCCAAGTCCTTCTCCTCAGGGCTGCTCTCAATCACATCACCCTTCAGCCTGTATTGAAGTTGCATATTGCCCCGACCCATGTGTAGCACCGAATTGGGAAGAAGAATCAATCTGCTTGAGGACAAGAAGGTTCTGCAGAGGGATCTGGCCAGGCTGGATCTATGGGCCCCTGTCAATTGTATGAGGTTGAACAAGCCCAAGTGCCGAGTCCTGTGCACGGGACACAACAACCCCATGCAGAGCTCCAGGCTTGGAGAGAAGCATCTGGAAAAGGACCTGGGGGTGTTGATTGGCAGTGGTTGAACATGAGTCAGCGGTGGCCCAGGTGGCCAAGAAGGCCAACAGCCTCCTGGCTTGGATCAGCCGTGGTGTGGCCAGCAGGAGCAGGGAACGGTTCGTCCCCTTGGACTCGGCACTGGTGAGGCCGCACCTCGAATCCTGGGTTTGGTTTCAGGTCCCTCAGTACAAGAAACATCTTGAGGAGCTGGAGCGTGTCCAGAGAAGAGAAGGGAGCTGGGGAAGGGTCTGGAGGCCAGAGGTTCTGGGAGTGGCTGAAGGCCCTGGGGCTGTTTAGTCTAAAGAAGAGGAGGCTGAGGGGAGACCTCATCGCTCTCTGCAGCTCCCTGAAAGGAGGCTGGAGCCACATGGGTGCTGGTCTCTTCTCCCAAGTAACGAAGGATACGACAAGAGGAAATGGCCTCAAGTTGTGACAGGAGAGGTTTAGACTGGATATTAGGAGAAATTTCTTTCCTGCAAGAGTAGTGAAGCATTGGAAGACATTCCCCAGGCCAGTGGTGGAGTCTCCATCCCTTGAGGAGTTCAAAAAAAAAATATGTAGACATGGCACTTTGGGACATGGTTTAGTAGGCACGGTGGGGCTGGGGTGATGGTTAGACTGGAAGAGCTTAGAGGTCTTTTCCAACCTTCATGATCCTATGAACTGCAAGTCCTAATGGTCTGATGCGCAACAACAGCTTAAGGTCAATTTAAGGTACTTGACAGCTGCTTCTGTGGAGAAGACTGGAGGCCAGTTCCAAGTGGTGTCCAAGGGCTCAGTGCTGAGTCCAGCCCTGTTCAATGTCTTTATCAATGACCTGGATGAAGGCATCGAGCGCACCCTGAGCAAGTCTGGAGATGACACTAAGCTGGGTGGGAGTGTTGATCTGCTGGAGGGTCGGGAGGCTCCAAAGGGATCTGAACAGGCTGGATCCATGGGCTGAGACCAACGGGATGAGGGTTAACGAGGCCAAATGGCGGGTCCTGCACTTGGGGCACAACAACCCTGGGCAGCTCCAGCCTAGGAGAAGGCTGGCTGGAAACTGCCTGGAGGAGAAGGACCTGGGGGGGTTGGTTGAACAGGAGCCAGCAGGGGCCCAGCTGGCCAAGAAGGCCAAGGGCATCTTGGCTTGGATCAGAGCCGGCGTGGCCAGCAGGGCCAGGGAGGTTCTTCGCCCTCTGGACTCGGCCCTGGGGAGAGCGCTCCTCGAATCCTGGGGTCAGTGCTGGGCCCCTCCCCACCAGAAGGATGTTGAGGCTCTGGAGCGAGTGCAGAGAAGAGCAACGAAGCTGGGGAAGGGGCTGGAGAACAAGCCTGAGGGCCCTGGGGGTGTTTAGCCTGGAGAAGAGGAGGCTGAGGGGAGACCTCATTGCTCTCTCCAAGTCCCTGAGAGGAGGTTGTGGAGAGGAGGGAGCTGGGCTCTTCTCCCAAGGGACAGGGGACAGGACGAGAGGGAATGGCCTCAAGCTCCACCAGGGGAGGCTCAGGCTGGACATTAAGAAAAAATTTTCCCCAGAAAGGGTGACTGGTCCCTGTCCGAGGCTGCCCAGGGAGGGGGTTGAGTCCCCTTCCCTGGAGGGGTTTAAGGGCCGGGTGGCCGAGGTGCTGAGGGACATGGGTTAGTGACTGATGGGAATGGTTGGACTCGATGATCCAGTGGGTCTTTTCCAACCTGGTTATTCTACAATTCTATGATTCTATTCTAAGATCAGGTGAGCTCACCGTTCATGCAGGCTTCGTGGAGAGGAGACGCCGTGTAAAGGGGAGGGTTGACCTTGGCTCCATGGGACAGCAGCACTTTGACACACTCGATGCTCCCCGAGGCGCAGGCGTCGCAGAGCGGAGTGCTCCCATCGATGTTCCTGGCATCCACCTTCAAGGGAGATTAAAAAAAATGTTAGGCACCCACAGGCTGCTGCACCTCTGGCTGGTGCTTTCACTTCTTTGAACTCTAGAAATAGAATCGTAGAACCATGGAATGGTTTGAGTTGGAAGGGACCTCAAAGCCCATGCAGTTCCAACCCCCTGCGGTGGGCAGGGACACCTCCAACTGGATCAGGTTGCTCCAAGCTCCATCCAACTTTTCCTTGAACAGCTCCAGGGATGGAGAAGCCACAACTTCCAGTTCCTCACGAAGCAACACGTCCCCAGTTGGATCAGACCTGGACACACACCTGGGCTCCTGCTGCCAGCAGAAGCTTGACACATTGAGTTTGTCCTCGCAGACTCGCCTCGTGCAAGGGGGTGATCGAGTCATAGGTGACAGCGTTGACGCAGGCTCCACTCTCGATCAGCTGCTGCAGCTGCAGGATTTCTCCTCGCCTGGCCGCTTCGTGAACCGGTGTCCGATCGGCCCAGAAGCCTGAAAAGGAAAGAAGAATCAAAAAAGTCAATAAATATAAACCATACACGTGGAACAAATGGGTCTCCATGCTGGAGAAAAGCAGGTGGGGCACATGGGCCAGCAGCTAGAAGAGAGAGATGGGAATGAGGAGCTTGTTCCTCACCATGCTCCCCACTCAGGACGTGATTTTAAATCGGGTCCTTCACATTTGTGGGTTCCCCGTTGACCGCTGACATCTCAGGGACCGTTCCTAATACTGGGTTCCCCGAGAAGAATCACAGAATGGTTTGGGTTGGAAGGGACCTCAAAGCCCATCCGGGTTCAACCCTCCTGCCATGGGCAGGGACACTTTTCACTGGACCAGGTTGCTCAAAGTCTCATCCAACCTGGCCTTGAACACCTCCAGCTCTCCAAAACCTCCTCCTTGGATCAGACGCACACAGAGGAGCAACGATAATTTCCCACATCCAGAAGCGTCCTCACCCTCCTCTTATCCCGTTCTTTGGGAGAGGCCACACGCCGGCCAAACCAACCTGTCCAGCCCCAAACTGCCCTGCTCAACCCCAAAACTTCTTGCTCACCTCCAAACTGCCCTGCTCAACCTCAAACCTTCTTGCCTACCTCTAAACCCTCCTGCCCAACCCTCCTACTCATCCTCAAACCATCCTGTCCACTCTAAATCATCCTGCTCACCCTCCAAACCGTCTCGTCAACCTCTAGACCGTGCTGGTCACCCTTAAACCGTCCTGTCCACCCCAAAATGATCCTGCCCACCTCTAAACCATCCAACACTGTCCTGCTCACCCCCAAACTCTTCTGCTCACCCTTAAAGCCTCTCACCCACCCACAAACCATCCTATTCAACCCAAAACCATCCTGACCACCTCCAAACCTCCCTGCCCACCTCTAAACCATCCTATTCATCCCCAAACCAACCTGCGCTTCTTTAAACCATCGTGAGGAACCTCAAAACCTTCTTGCCCTTCCCTAAACCACCCTGCCCCTCTCTAAACCATTCTATTCAACCCAAAATTGTCCTGTCCACCTCCAAATCATCCTGGCCATCTCCAAACCATCTTATCCATCCCCAAACTCATCCTGCTCACCCCTAGATCCTCCTGCTCACTCCCAAACCATACTGACAACCCCAAACCTTCTAGCCCATCCATCAAACCTTCCTACCCCACTCTAAATCATTCTATTCACCCCAAAACCATCCTGCCCACCTCTAACTCATCCTGCTCACCACCAAACCATCCTGCCCTCCTCTAACCCCCCCGTCCTCCTCTAAACCATCTTGGTCACCCCCAAACCACCCTGAGCTCCTCCAAACCATCATGAAGACCCCAAAACCATCTTACCCACCCCAAAACCCTCCAGACCAGCCCCAAACCTTCCTGCTCACCTCCAAACCCTCCAGACCAGTCCCAAACCAGCCCCAAAACCCTCAAGACCAGCTCCAAACATTTCTGCTCACCCCAAAACCCTCCAGACAAGCCCCAAATCTTTCTGCTCACCTCCAAACCCCCCAGACCAGCCCCAAACCCTCCTGCCCAACCCCAAAACCCTCCAAACCAGCCCCAAACCTTCCTGCTCACCTCCAAACCCTCCAGACCAGGCCCAAAACCCTCCAGACCAGCCCCAAACCTTTCTGCTCTCCCCAAAACCCTCCAAACCAGCCCCCAAACCCTCCAGACCAGCCCCAAAACCCCCCAGACCAGCCCCAAACCCTCCAGACCACCCCTAAACCCCCCAGACCAGCCCCAAAACCCCCCAGACCAGCCCCAAACCTTCCTGCTCACCCCTAAACCCTCCAGACCAGCCCCAAACCCCCCAGACCAGCCCCAAGCCTTCCTGCTCACCCCAAAACCCTCCAGACCACCCCTAAACCCTCCAGACCAGCCCCAAACCTTCCTGTCCACCTCTAAACCCTCCAAACCAGCCCCAAACCCTCCAGACCAGCCCCAAAACCCCCCAGACCAGCCCCAAAACCCCCCAGACCAGCCCCAAACCTTCCTGTTCACCCCTAAACCCTCCAGACCACCCCTAAACCCTCCAGGCCAGCCCCAAACCCCCCAGACCAGCCCCAAGCCTTCCTGCTCACCCCAAAACCCTCCAGACCACCCCTAAACCCTCCAGACCAGCCCCAAACCCTCCAGACCACCCCGAAACCCATCTTCCACCCCCAAACCCCCACCCTGCCCACCCCAAAAGCAACCCCCGCCTACCCTAACCCGTCCTTTCCATCCCAAACGGCCGTGTGTCCCCCCACCCGCCCCCCACGCACCGATCTCGCCCCGCACGGAGCCGCTGCCCACCGGGCTCTCCATGGCCCCGGGGCCGCCGGGGCTCCGGCAGCGATGGAGAGGCCGCCGGCCCCGCCTCTGGGCCTCGAGCTCCGCCTGCTCCGGGCCTCGAGCTCCGCCTGCTCCGGGCTCCGCGCCTCCAGTTCCGCCTCCTCGGGGCTCCGGGCTCTGTGCCTCGAGTTCCGCCTCCTCCGGGCTCCGGGTTCCGCCTCCCCCGCGCCTCGAGTTCCGCCTCCTCCGAGTTCCGCCTCCTCCGCGCTCCCAATCCGGCACCGGTGGCTGCCGGGAGTTGTAGTTCTGAGCGGAGCGGGGCCTCGTGTGTGTGGGGAGGGGGCACTGGGAGCACTGGTGTGGTGGGGAGGGGGGACTGGGAGCACTAGGAGGGGTACTGGAGGCACTGGGAGTATTGGTGCGAGGGGAGGGGGTGCTGGGAGCACTGGTGGGGGGGAGGGGGCACTGGGAGCACTGGTGTGAGGGGAGGGTGTGCTGGGAGCACTGGTGCAGGGGGAGGGGGTGCTGGGAGCACTGGTGAAGGGGGAGGGGGCACTGGGAGCACTGGTGCAGGGGGAGGGGGTGCTGGGAGTACTGGTGAAGGGGGAGGGGGTGCTGGGAGCACTGGTGTGGAGGGAGGGGGCACTGGGAGCACTGGTGTTGGGGGAGGGGGTACTGGGAGCACTAAGAGGGGTACTGGAGGCACTGGTTTGTGTTAGGAGGGGGCACTTGAGGGGGGAGGTTACTGGTGTAGGTGGAGAGGGGGTACTGGGAGCACTGGTGTGGGTGGAGGGGGCACGGGGAGCACTGGTGGGGGGGGAGGGGGTACTGGGGGCACTAGGAGTGGTGCTGGAGGCACTGGTTTGTGTTAGGAGGGGGCACTTGAGGAGGGGGGAGGTAACTGGTGTAGGTGGGGAGGGGGTACTGGGAGAACTGGTGTGGGGGGAAGGCGGTATTGGGAGGTACTGGTGTGGGAGGGGATACTGGGGGCACTGGTGAAAGGGGCACTGGGAGCACTGGTGTGAGGGGAAGGTGGTACTGAGGACACTAGTATATGTGGGGAGGGGGTACTGGGAGTGCTCGTGTGTATGGGGAGGGGATACTGGGAGTACTGGTGCAGGCAGAGGGGACACTGGGGGTACTGGTGTGTGTGGAGAGGGAGTAGTGGGGGTACTGGAGGCAGTGGGGTGTGTTGGGAGTAGATACTGGGAGCACTGGTGTAGGGGGGAAAGCACTTGGGGGAGTGACGAGGGGATACTGGGAGCACTGGTGTTTTGGGAGAATGGGCACTGGGGGAACTGGTGTTTGGGGAGAGGGGGTACTGGTGACACTGGTGTGGACTCTTGGGACATCACAGCCTGGTCTATTGAAAATAGCTTTGAGATTCCCAGCTTGATCCCAGGATTCCAGCCTAGGTGTGGAGGTGGCATCAAAAAGACCTCAAAGCCCATCCAGGTCCAACCCTGCCCTGGGCAGGGACACCTCCCACTGGATCAGGTTGCTCCAGGCCCCATCCAACCTGGCCTTGAACACCTCCAGGGATGGAGCAGCCACAACTTCCCTGGGCCACCTGGGCCAGTGTCTCGTGACCCAAGCCGAGCCGATCTCTCTTGCCACCCAGTCAGTAACGATCTCAAACCTCATTATTTGTTTCCCCATCGTGTGTTGTCCTTCAGGAGGAAGACACCATGGGTGCCAGGAAGCGCTGTTTCCACCTCCTCGTTGACTCGTTTCATTGCAAATCTTTTCTTTCTCAGAGTGACCAACAGCATCTCGTCAAATCACAGAATCGTTAGGTTGGAAAAGACCTTTGAGATCATCAAGTCCAACTGTACCTGTCCACTACTAAACCAGATCTCTAAGCACCTCATCTCCCCGTCTTTTAAACACCTCCAGGGATGGGGACTCCACCACCTCCCTGGGCAGCCTCTGCCAGGGCCTGAGAACCTTCCGAGTGAAGAAATTTTTCCTGATGTCCAATCTGAACCTGCCCTGGAGCAACTTGAGGCCATTTCCTCTTGTCCCATCACCTGTCACTTGGGAGAAGAGACCAACACCCACCTCACTACAACCTCCTTTCAGGGAGTTGTAGAAAGTGATAAGGTTTCCCTTCAGCCTCCTTTTCTCCAGGCTAAACAACCCCAGGTCCCTCAGCTGCTCTTTGTGAGACTTGTTCTCCAGCCTCTTCACCAGCTTCGTCGCTCTTCTACTCTCCGGGCATCATTCGTTTCTCTTCTGAATAGGAGAAGAAATAGATCTTCAAATGACTACTTGTTTATTTTAGGCTTGCGGACACACCAGGACTTTATGACTCATTCTTTCAAAGAAACCAGAATAGAAAATTGCCAGAAACTACGTCCCCACCATGGTTAGATCATGGGCTCTCCTCCACCACGATGCACAGGTTGCCACCCAACAGGGTCATTGGTCACCAGGGAGAAGAGATCAGCGCCTGCTCCCTCTTCTCCCTTTGTGAGGAAGCTCTAGACTGTGATGAGCTCTCCTCTCAGTCTTCTCCAGGCTGAACAGAAGAAGCCACTTCAAGTCCTACGACTTCCTCGCTAAACCCTTCACCAACTTTGTGACCTCCTCTGGACCCCCTCCAAAAGCTTTAGATCCTTTTTAATCCTGTGATGCCCAAACCTGCACGCAGTGCTCGAGGTGGAGCAGAGCAGGACGACCTCCTCCCTGGACCAGGTGGCAACACCGTGCTGGATGCACCCCAGGACATGGTTGCCCTCTTGGCTGCCAGGGTTCACTGTCGGCTCATGGTCCACCAGGACCCCCAGATCCCTTCCAGCAGGGCTGAAGAATTCTGGTTTTGGTACCAGAATTTTTTTTGGTATCAGCAGGGGCTACAAACTGGGTCTGGCAAACTGGAAGTGGGCTGCTCTGTGGTCGGAGCAGAAGACCACGATCAGTGACTGTAGGACACCAAATGAATGATTTACTCTTCTCAGTGCCTTCAGTTTCTCCTTGGGTGGTTGCACTTTGCACTTTCTGCTGCTGTGGATGCGAAGTCTTAGGATCTGCAGCTTTACTTTGAGTAATAGGTGACTTATTGGAGAGCCGGCACGTGGTCATCTCATTGATCTTTCTCCTTTTTCCCTTTGTTTGCTGATGGTTCCGACTAAGGCCGTGACCACCCCAGCACATGAAAATACACCAAACGAGTTCAGCAGAGGTCATGGGGGAGTTGAGGACAGGGACGCTCAAAGACGCTGTGTAAACACCAGCAAGGACTAGAAATCAGGGTCTCCATAACTTTATTAGTCCAGCTAGATGACCAAAGGGCATATCCATGATGCGCATCACTGTGTGGATCCAGCACTGTGAATCATAGAATAACCAGGTTGGAAAAGACCCATCAGATCATTGAGTCCAACCATTCCCATCAATCACTAACCCATGTCCCTCAGCACCTCGGCCACCCGGCCCTTAAACCCCTCCAGGGAAGGGGACTCAACCACCTCCCTGGGCAGCCTCTGCCAGGGACCAATGACCCTTTCTGTGAAAAAATTTTTCCTAATGTTCAGCCTGAACCTCCCTGGTGGAGCTTGAGGCCATTCCCTCTCGTCCTGTCCCCTGTCCCTTGGGAGAAGAGCCCAGCTCCCTCCTCTCCACAACCTCCTTTTAGGTAGTTGGAGAGAGCAATGAGGTCTCCCCTCAGCCTCCTCTTCTCCAGGCTAAACAACCCTGGAGAAGAGGAGGATCTTGTTGCCAAAAGAACCCAAAAGCCCAGGTGGGCTCCCATCCAACCACCCACCAGCCAAACACATGTTCATGGAATGCAACCGTTGATCCAGCACCCGGCACGCTGTGTCCCCCCTTGCGTAAGAGGGAGGGCAAACCCAGATCATCCTGTTCCCTTCTCCGAAGTCTCTTGCAACATCGACTGTTGGCTGCATTCATGATGTCCCCGAGAGGCTGGTGAACCCTAAAAACTATCAGCCACACTTACTATTCCACACAAGGTCTGACAATAGTGCAATGAGGCAACTCCGAACCATCAAAAGAGACTTTACGTCCCTTAGAGCAACATTAAAAGGATCTGGAGCAGAAGTGATGTTCTCCTCCGTCCTCCCAGTTAGAGGGAGTGGTTTAGGAAGGAGGAGGAGGATGATAGAACATGGAGTTGTTTGGGTGTGAAGGCACCTTAAAGCCCATCCAATTCCAATTCCAACCTCCCCGCCACGGGCAGAGACACCTTCCACTGGATCAGGCTGCTCAAGGCTCCATCCTACCTGGCTTTGAACCCCTCCAGGGATGAGGCAGCTACGACTTCCCTGGGCGACCCTTGCCAGTGCCTCACCAGCCTTGTAGTGTAGAAATTCTTCTATGAGTTGCCTGTCCAGGTAGGACAAGGGAGTCTTCACCACGAAGGAGGCCACAGAGAGCTTTAAACTCAACTGAGTAGGGGAAGGAGATGAAGTTTTGAACAAGAGGGAGCTTCCAAGAAAGATGGGAAAAGACTTGGACCTGTAGAGAGGGGACAAGGGGCAATGGTTCTAAACCAAGAGAGAGAAGGTTTAGACTGGCTATCAGAAACATTTTGCACTGAATGTGCTGAGACACTGAAGTTTTGGATGTCCCACCACTGGAAGTGTTCAAGGTCAGGTTGGAAGGGGCTTGGAGCAACCTGGTCCAGTGTCTAGGGACAGAGGGAAGGGCTGAGGGACAGGGGGAAGGGCTGAGGGACAGAGGGAAGGGGCTGAGGGACAGAGGGAAGGGGTTGAGGGACAGAGGGGCTGAGGGACATAGTGAAGTGACAGAGCAATAGAGGGAAGGGGCAGAGGGAAGGGGTTTAGGGACAGAGGGGCTGGGGGTCAGAGGGAAGGGACTGAGGGACAGAGGGAAGGGGACGAGGAAAGGTCTGAGGGAAGGGACAGGACCGAAGGAAGGGGCTGGGGGACAGAAGGAAAGGACAGAGGGACAGAGGGAAGGGGATGGGGATGAGGGGCAGAGGGAAGGGGTTGAGGGACAGAGGGATGGGGATGAGGGACAGAGGGATGGGGATGAGGGACAGAGGGAAGGGGTTTAGGGACAGAGGGAAGGGGTTGAGGGGCAGAGGGAAGGGGATGAGGGACAGAGGGAAGGGGATGAGGGACAGAGGGAAGGGGATGAGGGACAGAGGGAAGGGGATGAGGGGCAGAGGGAAGGGGATGAGGGACAGAGGGAAGGGGTTGAGGGGCAGAGGGAAGGGGATGAGGGGCAGAGGGAAGGGGATGAGGGGCAGAGGGAAGGGGTTTAGGGGCAGAGGGAAGGGGATGAGGGACAGAGGGATGGGGATGAGGGACAGAGGGAAGGGGATGAGGGGCAGAGGGAAGGGGTTTAGGGACAGAGGGAAGGGGTTGAGGGGCAGAGGGAAGGGGATGAGGGACAGAGGGAAGGGGATGAGGGACAGAGGGAAGGGGATGAGGGACAGAGGGAAGGGGTTTAGGGGCAGAGGGAAAGGGATGAGGGACAGAGGGATGGGGATGAGGGGCAGAAGAACAGAGGGAAGGGGTTTAGGGACAGAGGGAAGGTGATGAGGGGCAGAAGAACAGAGGGAAGGGGTTTAGGGACAGAGGGAAGGTGATGAGGGGCAGAAGGACAGAGGGAAGGGGTTGAGGGACAGAGGGATGGGGTTGAGGGGCAGAGGGAAGAGGTTTACGGGCAGAGGGAAGGGGATGAGGGACAGAGGGAAGGGGATGAGGGGCAGAGGGAAGGGGTTTAGGGGCAGAGGGAAGGGGATGAGGGGCAGAGGGAAGGGGTTTAGGGGCAGAGGGAAGGGGATGAGGGGCAGAGGGAAGGGGATGAGGGGCAGAGGGAAGGGGTTTAGGGGCAGAGGGAAGTTGATGAGGGGCTGGGGGACAGAGGGAAGGAGTTTAGGGACAGAGGGAAGGGGTTTAGGGACAGAGGGAAGGGGATGAGGGGCAGAAGGACAGAGGGAGGGGGATGAGGGGCAGAGGGATGGGGCTGAGGGGCAGAGAGAAGGGACAGAGGAGGGAGAGCCGCAGGGCCCGGGGCGGGGGCGGCGCTGACCCCGCGGGAAGAGGAAAAGCCGCCGCGGCCGCCACGCTCTCTTTCCGGTTCAGTTTTCACTTTCTGTTTTTTTTTTTTTTTTTTTTCTTTTCCTTTTTCCTCCCTTCCCCCCCTTCCACCTCGTCGCCTTCAGCCCAGTCCCTCGCCTTCCACGCCCTTTCCACTTCCTGGGGCCGGCGGATGGCGGGGACAGAGGCTGCCTGAGCCCGCCGGCCCCGGGAATCGAACCGGGGTCCCTGCGGAGGGAGCCGCCATGGGCGAGCGGAGCCAGCGGGGTGAGCGGGGCGGGGGGGACCGGGGGGGATGCGGGGGGATGCGGGGAACCGGGGCTGGGGAGTGAGGGGCTCGAAGGGTCAGAGCATCAGCGGCTGGTAGAGTCGGAGAGGGTTGGAATCGAAGCATCAGGGAGCTGGAGAGTGGCAGGATCGTAAAATCACGGAATCCCCGAGTTGCAGCGCGCTGGAATGGTGGAATCGTAGCATCGCGGGGTTGCGGAGCCACAGAAGCCTTGAATCGTGGAATTGGGGAGCCGTAGAATCACGAAATCGTAGAATCATTGAGTCACCGAGTTGTAGAATGATAGAATTGCGGAATCGTAGAATCAGAGAGTCGTAGAATCATAGAGTCATAGAATCATAGCATCACCAAACTGTAGAATCATAGAATCGTAGAATTGCAGAATTGTAGAATTGTAGAATCATTGAATCATTGAATCATAGAATCACTGAACTGTAGAATCGTAGACTTGTGGAATCGTAGAATCATAGCATCACCAAACTGTAGAATCATAGAATCGTAGAATCATAGAATCATAGAATCGTAGAATTGTAGAATCGTAGAATTGTAGAATTGTAGAATCATAGAATTGTAGAATCATAGAATTGTAGAATCATAGAATCGTGGAATTGTAGAATCATAGAACTATTGAATCATAGAACCATTGAATCACTGAAGTGTAGAATCGTAGACTTGTGGAATCATAGAATCATAGAATTGTAGAATCATAGAATCGTAGAATTGTAGAATCATTGAATCATAGAACCACTGAATCATAGAATCATTGAATCATAGAATCACTGAATTGTAGAATCGTAGACTTGTGGAATCATAGAATCATAGCATCACCAAACTGTAGAATCATAGAATCATAGAATTGTAGAATCATAGAATCCTTGAATCCTAGAACCATTGAATCCTAGAACCATTGAATCACAGAATCATTGAATCACTGAATTGTAGAATCGTAGACTTGTGGAATCATAGAATTGTAGAATCATAGAATTGCAGAATCATAGAATCACCGAATCATAGAATTGTAGAATCATAGAATCATTGAATCATAGAATCATTGAATCACTGAATTGTAGAATCGTAGACTTGTGGAATCATAGAATCATAGCATCACAGAGTTGTAGAATCATAGAATCGTAGAATCATAGAATCGTAAAATTGTAGAATCATAGAATCATTGAATCATAGAATCATTGAATCATAGAATCATAGAATCACTGAATTGTAGACTTGTGGAATCATAGAATCATAGCGTCACCAAACTGTAGAATCATAGAATCGTAGAATCATATAATTGTAGAATCATAGAATCGTAGAATTGTAGAATCATTGAATCATAGAATCATTGAATCACTGAATTGTAGAATCATAGACTTGTGGAATCATAGAATCATAGCATCACAGAGTTGTAGAATCGTAGACTGGTGGAATCATAGAATCGTAGAATCACCGAATCATAGAATCGTAGCATCACGGAGTTTTAGAATCACAGAATCAGGGAACTGTGGAATTGTAGAATCGTAGAATCACCGAATTGTAAAGTCATAGAATTGTAGAAGCACAAAATCGTAGAATCGTTGGATCACCAAGTTGTAGAATCATAGAATCGTGGAATTGTAGAATCGTAGGATCGTAGAATCATAGAATCGTAGCGTCACAGAGTTGTGGAGTCATAGGATCGTAGAATCACTGAATCATAGAATCATTGAATCACCAAGTTTGAGAATCATAGAATGGTGGAATCGTAGAACTGTAGCATCACAAGAGTTGTAGAACATAGGATTGTAGAATGACAGCATCACTGAATCATAGAATTGTAGCAACACGGAGTTGTAAAATCATATGATTGTAGAATCATAGCATCACAGAGTTACAGAATCATAGAAGTATTGAATCATAGTGACAGTTTCCCAAGTGACAGGGGACAGGACAAGAGGGAATGGCCTCAAGCTCCGCCAGGGGAGGTTTAGGCTAGACGTTAGGAAAAAATTCTTTACAGAAAGGGTCATTGGGCACTGGAACAGGCTGCCCAGGGAGGTGGTTGAGTCACCTTCCCTGGAGGTGTTTAAGGCACGGGTGGACGAGGTGCTGAGGGATATGGTTTAGTGTTTGGTAGGAACGGTTGGACTCGGTGATCCGGTGGGTCTCTTCCAACCTGGTTATTCTGTGATTCTGTGATTCTGTGATAGAATCACCGATTTGTAGAGTCCTAGAATCGTAGAAACACCAACTCATAGAATCATTGAATCACTGAATTGTAGAATCGTAGAATTGGCCCCATCCAACATGACTTTGAACACCTCCAGGGATGGAAGCCTGGAGAAGTCTCTGAGGAGACCTTATAGCTACATTTCAATACCTGAAGGGGGCCTACAAGAAAGCTGGGGAGGGACTGTTCACAAAGGCTTGTAGTGGTAGGACAAGAGGCAATATGTATAAACTGGAGAGGGGCACATTTAGGCTAGACACAAGGAAGAATTTCTTCACCATAAAAGTGGGGAGACACAGGAACAGGTTGCCCAGGGAAGTCATAGCTGCCCCATCCCTGGAGGTGTTGAAGGCCAGGTTGGATGGGGCCTTGGGCAGCCTGATCTAGTGGGAGGTGTCCCTGCCCATGGCAGGGGGGTTGGAACTAGATGATCTTTAAGGTCCCTTCCAAGCCAAAATATTCTATGAGTCTATGGGGCATCCACAACTTCTCTGGCCAACCTCTGCCAGGGCCTCCCCACCCTCGTGGGAAAGAATTTCTTCCTAGTGTCCAATATAAATCTTCCTCCTTCCAATTTAAAGCCATTGCCCTTCATCCTGTCACTCCAGGCCCTTGTAAAAAGTCCCTCCCCAGCTTTTCTGGAGCCCCCTGCCCTATGATTCAGCCTGGAAATGACTGGTGTGCACTTGAATGGATTTGTTCTGTACAGTGTGTTTTCCAGAAAATATCTGATTTCACAGAAATCGCTGTTTTCCATCAGAGAACTCATTCTGTCACAGAGTTCCGTATCTGCTCTGATCAGAAGGGTTAAGTGCTTGCCTACGACATGAGACTATGTTACTCAGCTCTGAAACTGGTTTTACATACTAATATAATCTATTTTTAGTGTTCCTCTGAAGCTGGTGGTTTTGATGATAGCAGAGCTGGCTTACATCTTCATCAGAAGAAGCGCGGCCAGCAGGGCAAGCGAGAGGATTCTCCTCATCTACTCTGCTTTTGTGAGACCCCACCTGGAGTCCTGTGTCCAGTTCTGGAATTCTCAGCACAGGAAAAAGATGGAACAGTTGGAACAGGTCCAGAGGAAACCATGGAGATGATGCGAGGGGAGAAGCACCTCTGCTACGAGGCCAAGCTGAGAGAGTTGGGGTTGTTCAGCCTGGAGAAGAGAAGGCTCCAGGGAGACCTTAGAGCAGCTTCCAGTACTGGAAGGGGGCTACGGGAAAGCTGGGGAGGAGTGCAGGGATAGAACGAGCAAGAATCGTTTTAAGCTGAATGAGGGGAGATTGAGATGAGATCTTAGGATGAAATGTTTTGCAGTGAGGGTGTAGAGTCCCTGGCCCAGGTTGCCCAGAGAACTTGTGGCTGCCCCATCCCTGGAGGTGTTCAAGGCCAGGTTGGATGGGGCTTTGAGCCACTTGGTCCAGTGGGAGGTGTCCCTGCCCGTGGCAGGGGGGTCGAAACTGGATGGGCTTTGAGGTCCCTTCCAACCCAACCCATTCCATGTTTCTGATTCTATGTTGGTCACTCTGGCATCTGCCCCAGGGATTTACGTGGTTAGAATCACTTCGAGACAAGAAAGTGAAACTTCTTTTTTGGTAAATGCTATTTTTGCACATTTTGGAGCTTTTTTTGTGGTTTTTTTTGATGGTGAAATCACTACCCACAGTTCCAGAGGGGCATTTGGAGTCATTGTGTGCATGGAGATTGTAGGACTTGGCTTTGGTTCTGGTTTTATTTTAATCTCTAAGCGTGTCTTGGTAATTTCCGCAGCAAAAGGATCCGAAGAGAGCGGGTGGTTAGAGCTTTGTTGCCATATCGAGCAGAACAAGAGACAAAGGGTAAGAAAGTCAGCGCTGAAAGGAGAGCATCTGTAGTGAGAGCAGAAGTCATGCGACAAACCACGCCTGGGGAAGTTTTCAGGCTTGCTTAAAGTCATCTTTATTGATAATCTGGATGAGGGGATTGAGGGCACCCTTTGTAAGTTGACAGATGACACTAAGCTGGGAGTAATCATCAATGTGCTTGAGGGTCAGGAGGCTCCAAAGGGATCTGAACAGGCTGCATCCATGGGCTGAGACCAACAGGATGAGGTTCAACAAGGCCAAGTCCTGCACTTGGGACACAACAACCACGTTCAGTGCTTCAGGCTTGGGGAAGAGTGGTTGGAAAGCTTCCTGGAGAAGAAGGCCCTTGGGGATGTTGGTTGACAGTGGCTGAACATGAGCAAGCAGTGGCCCAGGTGGCCGAGAAGGCCAATGGCATCTTGGCTTGGATCAGAAACGGCGTGACCAGCAGGTCCAGGGAGGTGATTGTGCCCCTGCGCTCAGCACTGGTGAGGCTGCACCTCAAATCCTCTCTTCAGTTTTGAGCCCCTCACTCCAAGAGGGACATTGAGGGGCTGGAGTGCATCCAGAGAAGGGGAATGGAGGTGATGAAGGGTCTGGAGAACAAGAGTTATGAGAGGCAGCTGATGGACCTGGGGTTGTTTAAGCTGGAGAAAAGGAGGCTGAGGGGGGACCTTTTCACTGCCTACAACTCCCTGAAAGGAGGTTGTAGCAAGGTGGGAGTTGGCCTCTTCTCCCAAGGGATAGGACAAGAGGGAATGGCCTCAAGTTTCCCCAGAGGAGGTTCAGATTGGACATCAGGAAAAATATCTTCGCCACAAGGTTTCTCAGGCCCTGGCAGAGGCTGCCCAGGGAGGTGGTGGAGTCCCCATCCCTGGAGGTGCTTAAAAGATGGGAAGATGAGGAGCTCAGGGATGTGTTTTAGTAGTGGACAGGTACGGTTGGACTTGATGATCTCAAAGATCTTTTCCAACCAAGCGATTCTATGATTCTACAAAAGGCAAAAGGAGTCCATAACCAGCAGTTTGGTGGAGCAGAGCTGTGGGATTTCAGGCAGGAGAACCATTTGCCCACTTTTTCCAGCTGCAAACGCGTATTTTTCTTTCTCTTCTTCTAAATGAGGGGGCTCTGCCTTGGGCACCTTGTTTTTCACGCTGTTGGTGCTGCCTTCATGTCAGGAGACCCTGGACATCACTGCAGCGTGTGTGATTGTCTTGGCAGCACATGGGGTGATCCCAGCATTGACTTTTTGGGGTTATGGGATGCAGTAGATGGAACTCCAGCTCACGTGATGGCAAGGGAGGGCTAGATGTTCCTCGGCGGGTGACGTGTGGTTGGTTGGGTTTCAACATGTGGTTTTTGATGTAGTGCCTGTGTGAGGGAACCTCAGAACGTAACCTAGCAAAGGCAAACCTGGCACCAGTGGGGATTTTAGTTTGTTGAGCAGGACTCTACAGCTCTTCTGAAAGGTCAAAGCTCATCAAGTCTGGCTTTCAGAGTTCATCAAGCTGCAGTAGCATGGAGAATCAGTTGGCTGGGTGGGTTGCAATGAAAGAGTTGTCTGTAGTTGTCTCAGCGCTAAAACACCTGGTGCTGGATGTGGGAAGAGTCAGTGCAGATGCCTACAGGTGAGCAAATCCACAGGTGGCAACCCTGTCATAGGTGACAGGAGAAGGGAGCTGTGGCAGGACAGCTTTGAGGAGCATTTGCTGACCCAAAAGGCAGCAAACATGGCGTGTGCAATGGTTAACGAAGGAAAACCTTTAATAACCACATCCTCAATTACATGAGTGGCTGAGAGGAGCAGGAGGGAGGTTACCAAATCAAAGAAATGTTACCTGGAAGGTTTCTCTGGTGGAAAACTCCTGCTCCGAGTAGAGTTTTCACCAAGAGCAGAGCAGCTGTGGCATGAGGACCTCTCTGCAACTTGTCCTGAGAGCTGGGGAGGGACTTCTTCTGAGGGCTTGTAGTGAAAGGACAAGGGGGAATGGCTTTAAATTGGAAGGGAGAAGATATGGATTAGACGTTAGGGAGAAATTCTTCATGATGAGGGTGGGGAGGCCCTGGCCCAGGTTCCCCAGGGAAGTCGTGGCTGCCCCATCCCTGGGGGTGTTCAAGGCCAGGGTGGATGGGGCTTTGAGCAACCTGGTCCAGTGGGAGGTGTCCCTGCCCATCGCGGGGTTTGGAACTGGATGATCTTTAAGGACCCTTTCTACGCAGCCCATTCCATAATTCTGTGATTCTATGGAAATCAAGGCATTGGACTCAGCATAAAATGAACCCCAGTGACCATCAACCAGGTGATACAAACCCTTAAAGGCTGAGATGTGTCCCTTCAGATCTATCTGTGAGGAGGAGCCCAAACCCTTTAGATCCATGAAACAGAGACCCAAGTTGGATGGAGCTTTGAGCAGCCTGATCCAGTGGGAGGTGTCTCTGCCCATGACAGGGGGGTTGGAGCTAGATGGGCTTTGAGGTCCCTTCCAACCCAACCCATTCTATGATTCCGTGCTGCGTGGTAGTCGCTCATCCAAGCTGCTCACAGGGCGATGGACACTTTCACTTTTACTTCTTGTTGAGGCACTTTTACTTTCGTCTCCTCGCATTCTGCGCAGAGACTGGCAAGAGCCCTCTGCTCCGGCAAAGGAAACCTGCGTGTGTCAGGGTTTTGCGTGTGTTTCCGTGAACCCAAACTCTTCCTTAGGGTGGGGACAGATCTGAAGGAGCCTCTGGAATCTGGAAGGGGAGATGAGGGTCACAGCAAGCTTCTGGGCTTGGTGCTACACTTTGCGATGTTCTCATCTCCTGTGTTTGTGTATGACTCCAGCAAGTTCTTTCTTTCCCTTTTGGACTTTCATTTTTACACTGGAGCTGAACTTGCAAGGAGGAACAAATCTTTGAGTCCTCACCTGCGGAATTGCTGGGTTTGCTGCATTTCCAAGAGGTTTGCAGGCTTTTTCTTTAAAGCCTTTAGCTTTTACCTCTGAAAGGAACTGAATATGAAATCACAGAATGGTTTGTGTTGGAGGGGACCTCAAAGCTCATCCAGTTCCAAGCCCCCTGCTATGGGCAGGGTCACCTCCCACTAGATCAGGTTGCTCCAAGCCCCATCCAACCTGACCTGGAACACCTCCAGGGATGGGGCAGCCACGACTTCCCTGGACAACCAGGGCCAGGTCCTAACTACCCTCACAAAATCTCATCTCAATCTCCCCTCTTTCAGCTTTAAAACCGTTCCCCTCATCCTATCGCTGCACTCCCTGATCAAGAGCCCCTCCCCAGCTTTCCTAGAGCCTCTTTCAGTACTAGAAGGCCACTATAAGGTCTCCTTGCTGCCTTCTCTTCTCCAGGCTGAACAACCCCAACTCTCTCAGCTTGTCCTTGTATGGGAGGTGCTCCAGCTCTCAGATTATCTTTGTGGCCTCCTCTGGATTCATTCCAACAGCTCCATGTCCTTCCTGTACTGAGGACTCCAGAACTGAACACAGTGCTCCTTACATTAGGTCCAATTTCAGCTTAAAGTAATTTGCGACGAAGATTTATGATCTTATAGCAGCCTTCCAGCACGGAGAGGGGCTAGAGGAAAGCTGGGAAAAGGCTCTTGATCAGGAGTTGCAGGGATAGGATGAGTGGGAACAGTTTTAAGCTGAAAAGGGGGTGATTGAGATGAGATCTTAGGAAGAAATGTTTTCCTGTGAGGGCGATGACGCCCTGGCCCACGTTTGCCAGAGAAGTGGTGGTTGCCCCATCCCTGGAGGTGCTCAAGGGCAGGTTGGATGGGGCTTGGAGCAGCCTGACCCAGTGGGAGGTGTCCCTGCCCATGACAGGGGATTGGAACTGGATGGGCTTTGGGGTCCCTTGGAGGCTGGCTGATGTTGTGCCCGTCTACAAGAAGAGTCGCAGGGAGGATCCAGGGAACTCCAGGCCTGTCAGTCTGACCTCAGTGCCGGGGAAAGTCATGGAGGAGGTGATCTTGAGTGCTATCATGAAGCACATGCAAGAGAACCGGGTGATCAGGCCCAGTCAACACGGGTTCACAAAAGGCAGGTCTTGCCAGACTAACCTGATCGACTTCTATGACAAGGTGACTCACCTACTGGACAAGTGAAATGCTGTGGATTGATCTTCTTGGACTTCAGTAAAGCCTTTGACACAGTTTCTCCCAGCGTTCTGCTTCGGAAACTGTCACCTCTGGCCTGGCCAGGCGCACACTCTCCTGGGTGGAAAACTGGTTGGCTGGAGGGCCCAGAGAGTGGTGGGAAATGGAGTTAACTCCAGCTGGAGGCCAGTGACAAGTGGTGTCCCCAGGGCTCAGTGCTGGGTCCAGCCCTGTTCAATGTCTTCATCAATGATCTGGATGAAGGCATCGAGCGCACCCTGAGCAAGTTTGGAGATGACACTAAGCTGGGTGGAAGCTGGATCAGCTGGAGGGTCGGGAAGCTCCCTTTAAAAATAGAGTTCGAAACTCCAGCAGATTGCAGGGTGACAACTGTTGCTGTCTTCTTGTCACCAAAGGAATGTGGACCTCTTAGAGTTTAAAAGAAGAGCTTCTCTGTCCCCAAAAATTTCGGTGAGGTTGGTTAGGGACTGGTGTGCAAAACCTGTTCTTTGGGTGTGGTTTGGCAGTAGATGACTGCTTTCTTTTCTGAAGTTTATGAATCTGAAAAGGTTCATCTCTCCTATGTGTCTGTGGTACAAACTCAGCTTGGGATTTGAAATCTCATAGCTCATGAATCATGCAATGGTTTGGGTTGGAAGGAACTTTAAAGCCCATCCAGTTCCACACCCCCTGCCATGAGCAGAGACACCTCCCACCAGACCAGGTTGCTCCAAGCCCCATCCAACCTGGCCTTGAACACCTCCAGGGATGGGGCAGCCACCACTTCTCCGGGCAACCTGGGCCAGGGTCTCACCACCCTCATTGGGAAGAATTTCTTCCTAACGTCTAATCTAAATCTTCCCCTTTCCAATCTAAAGCCATTCCCCCTCTTCCTATCACTGTATTCATTTGTAAAAAGTCCCTCACCAGCTTTCCTGGAGCCCCTTTCAAGTACTGGAAGCTGCTCTAAGGTCTCTATGGTTTAGTGATTGATGGGAATGGTTGGACTCGATCATCCGGTGGGTCTCTTCCAACCTGGTTGTTCTGTGATTCTATGACTTCGTGGTTCCATGGCTGGAGGGGAGCTGCTGCTCCCAATGGGAGTCAGGGAGCTGCTCCACTGAGATCCGAGCTTGTTAAACGAGCCACGCAGCTGCCCCCAATCTCTACTGAGGTCCCATCCTCACCTGGGGCTGCTCAGATTTAACATCTGCACCTGCTTTTTGCTTCCTTCCTCCAGGTTCTCAGCTGGAGTTGGAAGAGTCGAGTTGCCTTTTGCAGACGGCGGTTTCGGTGCTGCAGCGCTCCTATTTGGACTCTGCATCTCAGGACAGTTTTCAGTACAGCCAAGCAGTTTTGGTGGAAAACGATGTTTTTTTAAGTGAGGTAAGGCTGGTGGGGGAGCAGGGAGACCTGGCAGCTCGAGAGAGGGGGTGGCATTTCTCTGGGAGCTGCAAGTGTCTGCTCTGTTGGCAGATCTTCCCTTGGCAGTTCCTGACTGAAGGTAGCCTTGGCTTTCTTGCCCTTCTTCCAATCTCACCAGGAACAAAAGGTCCATTCAGCCAATGTTTCCAAACATTCAGTTCCTGGAGGAGGCTTTGGGGGCAGGTTGAAATCCTGGGTTGATATCTAGAGGAGAGCTTTGGTGTCAGCAGCACTCCTGCAGACTCACTGCAGAGCAGATCTCCCTGTGGTGTTTCTTCTGTCCTCACACCTGAGCAAGCACCAGTTTTAACCCTTTCTCCCTCTCTCCAACTGACTGGAATGTGAGGAAACACATTCCTGGAGAAGAGGAGGCTGAGGGGAGACCTCATTGCTCTCTCCAAGTCCCTGAGAGGAGGTTGTGGAGAGGAGGGAGCTGGGCTCTTCTCCCAAGGGCCAGGGGACAGGACGAGAGGGAATGGCCTCAAGCTCCACCAGGGGAGGTTTACGCTGAACATTAGGAAAAACTATTTCCCAGAAAGGGTGACTGGTCCCTGTCTGAGGCTGCCCAGGGAGGGGGTTGAGTCCCCTTCCCTGGAGGGGTTTAAGGGATGGGTGGACGAGGTGCTGAGGAACATGGGTTAGTGATTGATAGGAATGGTTGGACCATTGGTCTGGTGGGTCTCTTCCAACCTGGTGATTCTATGAAACCACTTTTAAAATGCCTTCATCCCTACAGTCCTGTTGGCATGGAAAACGGGTTGTCTCCTGTGGGGACTGGAGATGACCAGTCTGCTTGTTGTCATGAATGAAATAGGGCTTAGATGTTTTGGGTGCCTAAATCTGGGACACTCACTGTGGAGCTGGATAAAAAAAAAATGGAGAAAAAGGTATCAAGTAGAATCATAGGATGGTTTGGGTTGGAAGGGACCTAGAATATAATCCAATTCCAACCCCCCTCATATGTTGTTTCACCTGCAAGCTCTAAAGCCAAAATATGCAAAAGCAGTGATGAGATTGTTGTTTTCTTGGCTTCTAACCCAGTTTTTAAAATCCAATTCTTCTACAACTTCTTTTATTAAAGCCCCAAAACATCTTGGACTCAGACCTGCCTCTGCTGGCTCCTGTCATGTTCTCCCTGTCTGCACAGAGAACGTGCCCTGCTTTAATGATCATAGAATCTTTGAATGATTGGGTTGGGAGGGACCTTAAAGATCATCCAGTTCCAGCCCCACTTCGTGGGCAGGGACACCTCCCACTAGCTCAGGGTGCTCAAAGCCCCATCCAGCCTGACCTTGAACACCTCCAGGGATGGGGCAGCCACAACTTCCCTGGGCAACCTGAGCCAGGGCCTCCCCATCCTCATTTGGAAGAATTTCTTCCTAATGTCTAATCCAAGTCTTCTCCCTTCCAATTTAAAGACGTTTCCCCTTGTCCTGTCACTACAGGCCTTTGTAAACAAAATCCCTCCCCAGCTTTCCTGAAGCCAGTTCAGGTCCTGGAAGGTCACTCTAAGGTCTCCCTGGAGCCTTTTCTTCTCCAAGCTGAACGATCTCAGCTCTCTCAGCCTGTCATAGAATCATAGAATAACCAGGTTGGAAGAGACCCACGGGATCATGGAGTCCAACCATTCCCATCAATCACTAACCCATGTCCCTCAGCACCTCGGCCACCCGGCCCTTAAACCCCTCCAGGGAAGGGGACTCAACCCCCTCCCTGGGCAGCCTCGGACAGGGACCAATCACCCTTTCTGGGAAAAATTTCATCCTGATGTCCAGCCTGAGCCTCCCCTGGTGGAGCTTGAGGCCATTCCCTCTCGTCCTGTCCCCTGTCCCTTGGGAGAAGAGCCCAGCTCCCTCCTCTCCACAACCTCCTTTCAGGGAGTTGGAGAGAGCAATGAGGTCTCCCCTCAGCCTCCTCTTCTCCAGCCTAAACACCCCCAGGGCCCTCAGGCTTCTTCTCCAGCCCCTTCCCCAGCTCCGTTGCTCTTCTCTGCACTCGCTCCAGAGCCTCAACATCCTTCTGGTGGGGAGGGCCCAGAACTGACCCCAGGATTCGAGGAGCAGTCTCCCCGGGGCTGAGGCCAGAGGGAGAAGAACCTCCCTGGCCCTGCTGGTCATGCCGGGTCTGATCCAAGCCAAGATGCCCTTGGCCTTCTTGGCCCCCTGGGCCACTGCTGGCTCACGTTCAACCAACCCCCCCAAGTCCTTCTCCTCCAGGCACTTTCCAGCCAGCCTTCTCCTAGGCTGGAGCTGCCCAGGGTTGTTGTGCCCCAAGTGCACATGAAACGTGTTTTGCTGGGGACAGAGACCAACAGATGCATGGATCGGGGACCTGGTGGTGGGACACTGGGTGTACACGTGCCTGCGGGAGGGAATGGTGGGTGAACATGAGCTGGTCCCGCATCACCGAGCTTCTGCAACAGTTGAAATATGTGGGACACGCTGTCCTCGCACCGCATGTCCCCTGTACTGCTCAGCCACTTGGCTCTGGCACAAACGGACTAGAGCAAAGCGATGTTGTTTCTTCTGCAGCTCAAAGCTTTCGCTCAAGCGAAGGAAGCCGCCGGGTACAGCCAGGAGGAGCTGGAGGAGACCTTTGCCTTTCTCTTGTTTGATAACGAAGAAGAGGTAACCTGAAGTGTTTATTTGGCTTAAGATGTTTGACGCCAAGTGCCTGTACGTGTGCTCTGTCCCACCAAAGCCCAGTTCTGTTGATGGAAGTGTCCTGGCTCTCTCTACCCTGGCTGCAAGTCGTAGAATCATAGAATGGTTTGGATTGGAAAGGACCTTAAAGATTATCCAGTTCCAACCCCCTGCCAGGGGCAGGGACACCTCCCACTGGACCAGGCTGCTCCGAGCCCCATCCAACCTGGCCTTGAACACCTCCAGGAACGGGGCATCCATGGCTTCTCTGGGCAACCTGGGCCAGTGCCTCACCAGCCTCACCAGCAAAAATTTCTTCCTAAGGTCTAATTTTAATCTTTCCCTTTCTAATTTAAAGCCATTCCCCCTCTTCCTATCACTCCAAGCCCTTGGAAGAAGTCCCTCCTCAAGAGTCAATTACTCTTGGAGAATTTGCTGCCTTCTTTGCCCCTTGCAGGAAGATGGAAGGATTATTCCTTTGTCCCAGTGGATTTCTAATCAAGTACTGGTGGGTGAAGCCTTTCATGTATGTTTAGAAGAGCAAAGTGCCTTTTTGACAGAAGCCAGGAGTTTGTCAGGTGGCTTTGGGCAAGTTCACCTTAGTTTTTCCAGCGTAGTGGACAGAGGGCCCAGCACAGCTACTGGGAAAAGTTATTCCTGCCTATTTTTCATGAGGATGCTTTATGATTTTATGTGGATGCTCAGGGAATTGAGTGGAAATTTTAACTTTATTTAACGTGCTAAGTCATGGTAGGGATGGTTGTGTTCAGAATGAGCGTGGCCTGAATGCAGTCCAGTTCTGTTCAGTTTGGATTGAGCTACAGCAAAATAAACCGCTTCCAGGCTCAGTGTGGATGCAGGAATTATCAGGCTTCGTTTTAGCTGTTGAAGATGTAGCATAGTCCAGGCAAAGTGGCTGAGCTCCTCATACAGTTCTTTAAGAAAAAGGGAGCTCCTAGAGGACCTTTTAACCCAGTTTAATGCCAGCATCTGAAATCCTCGGGCTAAATTGCTTTCTGGAGGTGCCTCTGTCCATTGTTTGGAGGAGGAGTTTGGCAAGACACTTAGAATCATTAAGGTTGGAAAAGACCTTTAAGATCGTCAAGGCCAACCATAAACTGACTAAACCATGTCCTGAAGTGCCACGGCCACATGTTCTTTGGATCCCTCCAGAGATGGGGACTCCACCACTGCCCTGGGCAGCCTCATGCAATGCTTCACCGCTCCTTCAGTAAAGATTTTTTTTCCCAATATCCAATCTAAACCTCCCTGGCACAACTTGAGGCCATTTCCTCTTGTCTGTTGTTACTCAGGACAAGAGACCAACGCCCACCTCACCACAACCTCCTTTCTGGGAGCTGCAGAGAGCAATGAGGCCTCCCCTCAGCCTTCCCTTCTCCAGGCTGCAGTTTCCTCAGCTGTTCCTCAGAAGACTTGTTCTCCAGCCCTTCCCCAGCTCCATTCCCCTTCTCCAGATGAACTTTAGCCCCTCAATGTCTTTCTGGGAGTGAGGGGCCCAGAACTGAACCAAGATTTGAGGTGTGGCCTCACCAGTGCTGAGTACAGGGGCATGTTGAGGCTCTGGAGCGAGTCCAGAGAAGACCAACGAAGCTGGTGAGGGGGCTGGAGAACAAGCCTTATGAGGAACGGCTGAGAGAGCTGGGGGTGTTTAGCCTGGAGAAGAGGAGGCTGAGGGGAGACCTCATTGCTCTCTACAACTACCTGAAAGGAGGTTGTGGAGAGGAGGGAGCTGGGCTCTTCTCCCAAGGGCCAGGGGACAGGACGAGAGGGAATGGCCTCAAGCTCCACCAGGGGAGGGTCAGGCTGGACATTGGGAAAAAATCTTTCCTGGAAAGGGTGATTGGTCCCTGTGCGAGGCTGCCCAGGGAGGGGGTTGAGTCCCCTTCCCTGGAGGGGTTTAAGGGACGGGTGGACGAGGTGTTGAGGGACATGGTTTAGTGTTTGATAGGAATGGTTGGACTCGATGATCCGGTGGGTCTCTTCCAACCTGGTGATTCTATGATTCTATGTTCTCTTTGCTACCTCTGTTTTCTTGCCTTTTAGGAGGCAGAAGTTAGGAGAGGCGAGTGCCCTGTGTTGCTTTTGAAGGGGCAGAGCACAGTTTGACCAGTTTGTTTGTGTGTCTCACCCATAATGAGTTAGAACTCTTTGGCCTTTGCACTCTGTTATACATCTGCTTAGGGTGCGGATTAAATCCAAGTCCGTGAGATGCTCCGAAGTCAGAAACTCTGCTTATAGAGGAGTGAGCACAGAGAAGCAAAGAAGGCTGAGAGAGTTGGGGTTGTTCAGCCTGGAGAAGAGAAGACTCCAGGGAGACCTTAGAGCAGCTTCCAGTACTGAAAGGGGCTCCCGGAAAGCTGCGGAGGAACTTTTTCCAAGGGTCTGAAGTGATAGGATGTGGGGGAATGGCTTTAAATTGGAAGGGGGAAGATTTAGATGAGGCATTAGGAAGAAATTCTTCCTGATGAGGGTGGGGAGGCCGTGGCCCAGGTTGCCCAGAGACGTTGTGGCTGCCCCATCCCTGGGAGTCTTCAAGGCCAGGTTGGATGGGGCTTGGAGCATCCTGGTCTGGTGGGAGGTGTCCCTGCGCATGGCAGGAGGTTGGAACTGGCTGGGCTTTAAGGTCCCTTCCAGCCCAAACCGTTCTACGATTCATGCCAGCTCCCTTGCATTTACTTTTCCACAAATCACCCGTGCAAATAACGAAAGTGCAAAGTCCAGCCTCGCACTTGCAGTGCTGTCTGGAGATGTTGGATTTTTTCCAGTTTTTCCTCAGCCGTTGCTTCCATGGAACTGTTTTGTACAACACTTGATAAATACAAGTATTCAGCATCTGAAACAACAAATTTTCTTGCCATTGGTTCTTCTTGAGGGCATTATTTTCATTTTTCTTTATCACGCGGGTGTTCTGGGACGCGTGTCTGCCTGTTGCAAGCGTTTTGCCAGCCCTTGTGCTACAGAATTCAGTAGCTGTGTCCCTTACATGTGGAAAAAAGAACGTACAAGATGCTGTCTCTTCTTTTCTAGGTGAAAGAGGTGTGTCAGGCCGGCCTCCGGGTAAACAGCAGTTCGATTTCCATGCTTGGTGACCCAGCAAAAGGTAAGATTTCCATTCAGAGGACTGAAAGGCCTCTTCTGCTGTCCTGGGGTTATTGGCTTCTTTGAAAAGAAAACCAAAAGGCCAGACAAGTTCCTGGTGTTGCGGTGTTCACAGGAACTCCAGTGTTTGGAAAAGACTTCTGTGATCATTGAGTCCAACCGTACCTGTCCATGACTAAACCAGGTCCCTGAGCACCTCATCTCCTCATCTTTTAAACAACTCCAGGGATGGGGACTCCACCACCTCCCAGGGCAGCCTCTACCAGGGCCTGAGAACCCTTGTGGTGAAGATTTTTTTCCTGATTTCCAATGTGAACCTGCTCTGGTGCAACTTGAGGCTATTTCCTCCTGTCCTATCACCTGGCGCCTGGGAGAAGAGACCAACTCCCACCTCACTACAACCGCCTTTCAGAGAGTTGTGGACAGTGATAAGGTCTCCCCTCAGCCTCCTTTTCTCCAGGCTGAACAACCCCAAGTCCCTCAGCTGCCTCCATAAGGTTTGTTCTCCATTCCCCTTCTCTGGATGCTCTCCAGCCCTTCAATGTCCTTGGAGTGAGGGCCATAAGGACCCAAGGAACATGTGTGGAAGGGTCTGTGACACCCCATGGACCTGCTCTAGTGCCCTTGTGGTGTGTGTCCCCACATATAAACACCCCATTGCCTCTGTGTGACTCCAGATTGAGCAGAGTACCTGCCCTGCTTGCAGGCTGACCTGGAAACCCTTCATCAGATCTTCTTGTAAGAGACAAGCCCTCGCTCAGTATGTTTTCATGTAGTGTGGACAAAACTGACCTTAGCTGGGCTACTTCGCCCAGGAGAACCCCAAGTTAACGCCCGTCCTGGAGCTGAAACGTATTTCATTGATAAACATATTTTCATTGATGATATAGACAGCAAGAGCGAGGGCACCCGCAGCAGGTTTGAAGATGACACCAAGCTAAGTGGTGCAGTGTTCACACCAGAAGGACGGGATGGCATCCAGAGGGACCTGGGCAGGCTGGAGAAGTGGGGCTGTGTGAATCTCATGAGGTTCAACAAGGCCAAGGGCAACATCCTGCACCTGAGTCGGGGCAATCCCTGATTTCAGGACACGATGGGGGATGATGCAATTGAGAGCAGCCCTGAGGAGAAGGACTTGGGGTGCTGATCGATATGGAACTTGACATGGTCAGCAACGTGCGCTCACAGCCCAGGAGGCCAACTGCATCCTGAGCTGCATCAGAAGCGTGTCCAGCAGGGCGAGGGAGAAGATTCTGCCCCTCTACTCTACTCTCATGAGACCTCAGCTGGAGTCCCGTGTCCAGTTCTGGAATCCCCAACACAAGAGTGATATAGAACTGTTGGAACGGATCCAGAGGAGGCCATGAAGATGATCCAAGGACTGGAGCACCTCTCCTGTGAGGACAAACTGAGAGAGTTAGGGTTGTTCAACCTGGAGAAGAGAAGAGAAGGCTCCAAGGAGACCTTATAGCGACCTTCCAGTACCTGAAGGGGCTCCAGGAAAGCTGCGGAGGGGCTTTTTCCAAGGGCCTGGAGTGACAGGACGAGGGGGAATGGCTTTAAATTGGAAGGGGGAACATTTAGATTAGACATTGGGAAGAAAATCTTCCTGTGAAGGTGGTGAGGTCCTGGCCCAGGTTGCCCAGAGATGATGATGTCCCATCCCTGGAGGTGTTCAAGGCCAGGTTGGATGGGGCTTGGAGCCCCTGATCCAGTGGGAGGTGTCTCTGCCCATGGCAGGGGGGTTGGAACTGGATGGTCTTTGAGATCCCTTCCAACCCAAACCATTCTATCATTCTACGATTTAATGTTGTTCCACACCACCAGTCAAAAAAAGAGTCCAAAAGAGTTTCACCCTTTTTATGGCAGCAAACACTGCTCTGGTTTGCAGTCCTGGCTCTGCAGAGACTCCCGCTCTGGCCAGGAGGGTCCTCTTCACAGGCTTGTTTTGGCCATCGGCTCTACTCGATAGATAATTCACATCATAGAGCGTAGTTTTCTTTTCACAGGGGTTTATATTTCCAAGTACGCCGACTGTCTTCATCTGAGACCCTGGTATCATGGAAAATCTGGTTATATTGTCATTTGCAAGCTAATTAAGGTAAAATGCGAGTCTTCCTTTTTATGTGGAATGGTTTCAGAACCCGCTGTATGGTGCCACTCTTTTTTTAAGGAAACATTGGTGCCCATAACTGGGGTGGGATGGGGTGTTAAGTCAGCTTTGTTGGGATTTTTGATTATGGAAAGCAAGATTGGGCTTGGCTGGTGGCCCAAAGCAAGGCAGAGGATGTGGAGGACCTTCCAAGTTCCGCCATTGAGATCAGAAATTCCCCATAGGAATCACCTTTTTCCCTGGATTTGGGTGGTTTGAGGGGGTAACCATAACGTGGCTGAGATGAGAGCCCCATTCCCTTCCTCCATGGGTGTGTGGGACCTTTCTCCTCTTCCCACCAGCTCCGGTTCTCTGTAGGTGGCACTGAGAACGTGTTGCTCCCGTTGGCTCTCCCGAGCAGCGCTGGTTTGTCTGTTGTGCTGAGCTCAAGCCCTTCAGTTTGGAAGGACTAAACACACATAGTCCCCTCCCAGCGAGGAATGTGGGGCTGCCAGCAGCACTGTCTTCAGGGAAAAGAAGGATTCAGGTGTCTCAAGTCTCTGTGAACAATTGTAGCCTTTTTTTTCCTTTTCTTTCTTAATTTGCTGGCACAGGGGAAGGTCAAGGTGGTATCGGGGAATTACACAACCAGCTACACCTGCCCGTCTCCCGGCTACGACTGCCACGTGATGGTGAGCGGCGATAACGTCCCATCAAAGACCAGCCACTGCCAGGCCTTCGAGGAGAGCCAGGTACACGTTTCCACCAGGACCGTGCAGATGATGCGAGGGCTGGAGCACCTCTACTATGAGGACAGGCTGAGAGAGGTGGAGTTGTTCAGCCTGGAGAAGAAGAGGCTCTGGGGAGACCTTCTAGTCATCTTCCAGTCCTTAAAGGGGCTACAGGAAAGCAGGGACGGACTTTTTAGAATGGCCTGGAGTCATAGGATGAGGGGAATTGGCTTTAGGTTGGAAGGGGAAAGATTTAGATTAGACATCAGGAAGAAATTCTTAACGATGAGGGTGGTGAGGAGCTGGCCCAGGTTGTCCATAGAAGTTGTGGCTGCCCCATCCCTGGAGGGGCCAAGTTGGATGAGGCTCCAGGGAGACCTTATTGTGGCTCTCAAGGCGCACAGGGGGTTACAGGAAAGATGGAAGAGACATTTTACTAAGGCCTGTAGTGACAGGAGAAGGGGCAACAGCTTTAAAGTGAGAGAGGAAAGGTTTAGGCTGGACGTAAGGAAGAAATTCTTCACGATGAGGATGGTGAGGCACTGGCCCAGGTTGCCCAAGGAAATTGTGGCTGCCCCATCCCTGGAAGTGTTCAAGGCCAGGTTGGATGGGTCTTTGAGCAACCTGATCCAGTAGGAGGTGTCCCGGCCCATGGCAGGGGGTTGGAGCTGGATGGGCTTTAATGTCCCTTCCAACCCAAACCGTTCTATGATTCTGTGATTCCTCATGGGCGGACAAGGTGCTCAGGGCCATGGTTTAGTGACAGATAGGAATGGTTGGACTCCATGATCCAAGAGGTCTTTTCCAACCTGGTGATTCTACGATTCTGATTCTGTGACAGCTCGCAGGGGAGCGTCGCCCTTAGGCAGGTGCCTCCTCGTTCCTCTGTGGGTTTTCTCATCCGTGTTTCCCTTCTCTCCCCAGTATTACGTGTACGAAGTCTCCGACGGCAGCGCTGTGGAGCGGCCCAGGCAGATCTGCCCATACATCGTCATCGCCTGCCAGTACAAGGAGCGGAAGGAGATGCCCGTCTTGGCTATAGAGAACCTGTAAGCAACTCGCTGTCCTCCCAAAACACCCCATCGCTTTTGTGGGCCGTTTTCATTTTTGCAATGCTAAATATTCCTCTTTTTCTCCCTTTTCTCTAGACCTGAGCTTGACGACCAAGGTAGGAGCATCTGGTGGTTGGGTTTGTTTTATAAATGTGCCTTTCTCTGTTTGCCCTCCTCTCCTCCTGGGAGTTGGTTGGGTCCATCTGTTGGAGAAGGGGAAGAGCATCCTTGCTCATAGGCTTCCAACCTGGTGGAAAGGGCTTTAAAGTAAAATTGCCTGGGGAGGGGAACCTCAATCCATCCCACTCCTACCAGTTTATGCCAGTGCAAGCAGTAGGTGCCCAGAACCTGGAGAAGGATCCCAGGTCAGCAGGAGAGCACCTGAAGAACGGCTGAGAGAGCTGGGGGTGTTTAGCCTAGAGAAGAGGAGGCTGAGGGGAGACCTCATTGCTCTCTCCAACTCCCTGAAAGGAGGTTGTGGAGAGGAGGGAGCTGGGCTCTTCTCCCAAGGGCCAGGGGACAGGATGAGAGGGAATGGCCTCAAGCTCCACCAGGGGAGGTTAAAGCTGAATATTAGGAAAAAATACTTCCCTGAAAGGGTGATTGGTCCCTGGTAGAGGCTGCCCAGGGAGGGGGTGGAGTCCCCTTCCCTGGAGGGGTTTAAGGGACGGGTGGACGAGGTGCTGAGGGTCATGGGTTAGTGTTTGATAGGAATGGTTGGACTTGATGATCCGGTGGGTCTCTTCCAACCTGGTGATTCTATGATTCTAAGAGCAACACAAAGGGATTCCAGCCACTCCAGCCAGTGAGTTGGCTTCACTGGGGGCCCAGCTTCAATACAAACACACATGGCATGGAGGATAAACAAGAGGAGTGAGATATGTGCACATACCTGCAGGGCTGTGATCGTAGTGGCATCACGGAGATGTGGTGGGACAGTTCCTGTGACTGAAGTGTTGGAATAGAGTGCAGGGATAGGACAAGGGGGAACGGTTTGAAGCTGAAAGAGGGGAGATTGAGATGAGATCTTAGGAAGAAACATTTCCCTGTGAGGGTGGTGAGACTTTGGCCCAGGTTTCCCAGAGGAGTGGTGGCTGCCCCGTCCCTGGAGGTGTTCAAGGCCAGGTTGGATGGGGCTTTGAGCAACCTGATCTAGTGGGAGGTGTCCCTGCCAATGGCAGGGGGGTTGGAACTGGATGATCTTTAAAGTCTCTTCCGACCCAAACCATTCCATGTTTCTGTGATTCTCTCCTGCTTTCCCTGAGCCGTTTTCTTTTCCCCGTAGCATTGTACTGTCCATGGAGGGGGCAGCTCTCCATCCGGGGCCAGCTCTTGTGCAACATTGCCCTGAGGACTCCATACAGCTCCTCAATTCCAGCCCAGCTGTAAGTTGCTCCTTTCTCTTTGTTCTTTCCCATTTGTGGAGTGGGAAGCGTTACAGCCGCACTTGCAGATCATTTTGGGATCACCTTTCGGTGACCATGTACCAGTAAAAGCCAGAGTTGTCTCTCCTTGCCCCATCCCTTCAATGCTCAACATCTTCTTGGAGATGAACCAGCCTGCGCTATTGTGCACTTTTTGGGGTCAGGGAAGGGGTGATGAGCAGTGTCGCGGCAGCAGCTGGATAAGAACATGAGATCAGGCTGGGAGCAGCTATATTTTGTCACCTCTTTTTATTCCAAATCGCTTATTCCTGCATGGGATTTTTCTCCTGGTGAGAATTTGCACTCCCTGATGGTGCAGGTCTGATCAGCCAGTTGTATTTGTAGATCTGTGTGGTGGCAAATGAAGCATTGAGGTAACCAGCATTCTAAAAAAATGAGATATTTAAAATCTTCAATAGTCAGGAGCTCACCAGCAGGCAGCGATTTGAAACTGTTTACAAGTAGGATCCTCAAATCAGCAAAGTCCAAAGCAAGTTGCGCCTTCTCCACCCTTCTCCAGAGCTGTTTTCTCTGGTCTCACAGTGATGGGGTGAATGGGAATATTTGCTGTGCTTAGTCTTAAATGTCTTTTACACTTGTGATCTCGCTGTCTGCTCCTTTACCCTCACAGGCCTCCCAACCTGGACATTAACCATGTCATGGGTTTGTCTGACTTGAAGAAAAAGCTGCCAGAAGCTGCATTTGGGAAAAGAAATTACATTGAGAATGAAGGTGAGCACAAAACCTGCTGGTGTGATGAGTAACGTGTGCTTGTGCCGTAGGAATTCATAGAATGACTTGGTTGGAAAAGACCTTTGAGATCATCAAGCCAAACCATCCCTGTCCAGTACTAAACCAGATCCCTGAGCACCTCATCTCCCCATCTTTTAAACCCCTCCAGGGATGGAGATGCCACCACCTCCCTGGGCAGCCTGTTCCAGTGCCCAGTAATGCTTTCTGTGAAAAATTTTTTCCTGATGTCAAACCTGAACCTGCCCTGGTGGAGCTTGAGGCCATTCCCTCTCGTCCTGTCCCCTGTCCCTTGGGAGAAGAGCCCAGCTCCCTCCTCTCCACAACCTCCTTTCAGGGAGTTGGAGAGAGCAATGAGGTCTCCCCTCAGCCTCCTCTTCTCTAAGCTAAACAACCCCTTCCATGATCTAATCCTCTTCCCAAAGCAGCTCTTTCATCACTGAATCGTTGAATCGCTGAGTTTGGAAAAGACCTCTAAGGTCATCCAGTCCAACCATCAGCCCAACGACTTCTCCAGGCAACCTGTGCCAGTGCCTCACCACTCTCAGAGGAAAGATCTCATCTCAGTCTACCCTCTTTCAGCTTTGAACCAGTCGAAGGAGGTGTTTAAGAGACAGGTGGATGAGGTGCTGAGGGACATGGTTTAGTGATTGGTAGGAATGGTTGGACTCGATGATCCTGTGGGTCTTCTCCAGCCTAGTGATTCTGTGATTCTCCCTCATCCTATCCCTGCGCTTCTTGATCAAGGGTTCCTCCCCAGCTTTTCTGGAGCCTCTTTCTGTACTGGAAGCTGCTGTGAGGTGTCCCTGGAGCCTTCTCTTCTCCAGGCTGAACAACCCCAACTCTCTCAGCCTGTCCTTGTATGGGAGGTGCTCCAGCCTTCAGATCATCTTTGTGGCCTCCTCTTTCAGCTAAAAACTGAAGAGGCACGATTGCAACACCAAATTCTCTCTCTTTTACCTACAGTTTGCTTTCAAGGCATTTACTTCAGTCTGTACGAAGTAGAAATATCGAAGAAGGATCAATATAAAATGGATCAGCTGGTCGAAAATCTAAAGGAAAAGGATTTGGTAAGTAAACATTATCATTCTGGAAGGGAAGCAGCCTTGTGAAAGATTTCTTGAAATCTCGTAACGTTCACAGATTCTGAACTAATGCAAAATGGAATGGATTTCCCTGCTTGAAGTGTTATTTCCCTGCTTTGTTATTCTCAAACACATTTTAGTCTTTCTGTGTATAAACCATTGACTGAAGATCACCCACCGTGAGCTGGGAATGGAGCTTACTCTGCTGAGCAGATGTTCAACCAGGCAAACCTCTCCTTTGGCTGCTTTTATACCAGAGGAGATTATTTTATTGTCTACATGAATGATTTTCCTCCTAGCAGAGGTGCTCCAGCCCTCGGGTCATCTTTGTGGCCTCCTCTGGACCTGTTCCAACAGTTCCATCTCCTTCTTGTGTCGGGGATTCCAGAACTGGACACAGGACTGTATTGCAAAGAGCGTGGAGGACGAGGACTGCAAGGCGACCTTTGATATTAAGAAAGCAGAAACCAAGTCCCTCAATGCTGGAATGATAATTACTGAGCAAAAAATATAGAATCATAGAATATTTTGGCTTGGAAGGGACCTTAAAGCCCATCTAGTTCCAACCTCCTGGCATGGTCAGGGACACCTCCCACCGGACCAGGTTACTCAACGCCTCATCCAACCTGGCCTTGAGCACCTCGAGGGATGGAGCAGCCAAGACTTCTCTGGGCAACCTGGGCCAGTGTCTCACCACCCTCGTCATGAAGAATTTCTCCCTCATGTCTAATCTAAATCTTCCCCCTTCCAATTTAAAGCCATTTCCCCTCGTCCCATCAGTCCAGGCTCTTGTAACAAGTCCCTCCCCAGTTTTCCTGGAGCCCCTTCATGTACTGGAAGTTGCTCTAAGGTCTCCCCAGACCCTTCTCCAGGCTGAAGAAGCCCAACTCACTCAGCCTGTCCTCATAGCAGAGGTGCTCCAGCCCTCAGATCATCTTTGTGGCCTCCTCTGGACCTGTTCCAACAGTTCTGTATCATTCTCCTGTTGGGGATTCCAGAACTGGACACAGGACTCCACGTGGGGTCTCTCAGAGGGGCAGAATCCCCTCCCTTGCTCTGCTCACCAGGCTTCTTTTGATGCAGCCCAGGAGATGGTTTCTGGGTTTCATTGAGCTGGATTTACGCGGCAGAGATGCTGGCTCTTAGCCCACCTGCTCTGCTGGCTTGAGACAAGGAATTACACTTCTAAACAGTGAATGTTGCACTGGAATTGTTCAGCGTTTCCAAAGTTGTCCTGGAGAGAGGAGGTTGTAGGCATTACTCCAACCCTCTGTTATGTCTGAACACATTGAATGGGATCAGCAAAGCTTCACAACGCTCGAGGAGCCCTGGGGTTATTCAGTTCCTCTGTGTTTCCTGAAAAGACGTCACTGCGTGTAAGAAAGAGATCCAAATGGATGTCCCACGGAGGGAAAGGCAGCCCAAGCCAAGGTCTGCGATGAGGCATCAGCCACAAGAAAAGCTTCCATAAGTGCGCGTATCTTTTTAGACATGCGGTCATCCCGCTCCGAGACAGAGTTGTGGGAGTCTCTTAGACTCAGCAGATTCTTTTCCCCGTGTTCGTTGGTGCTGAGGCTGCACAGCCTGAACATCACTCAGGCTTGTGGCTGGAACAGTCACTTGTGTTCTGTTAGAAGCCGGTGTCCTGCTTTGCTTTCCCTGCTAGGAAAACCTCCCCCTTGAGCTGCGGAAAGCAATTCCTGGCTGAGATGCCCAGGAGCTTTTGAACTTCAGACGTTAAAATTACTGGAGAATCATAGAATGGTTTGGGTTGGAAGGGACCTTAAAGATCATCCAGTTCCAAGCCCTCCCACTGGACCAGGCTGCTCAAAGCCCCATCCAACCTGGCCTTGAACACCTCCAGGGATGGGACAGCTAGGACTTCTCTTGGCAACCTGAGCCAGTGTCTCAACACCCTCATCATGAAGAATTTCTCCCTCATGTCTAATCTAAATCTTCCCCCTTCCAATTTAAAGCCGTTCCCCCTTGTCCTGTCACTCCAGGCCCTTGTAACAAGTCCTTCCCCAGCTTTCCTGGAGCCCCTTCAGGTACTGGAAGCTGCTCTAAGGTCTCCCCAGAGCTTTCTCTTCTCCAGGCTGAACAACCTCAACTCTCAGCCTGTCCTCAGTGCAGAGGTGCTTCAGCCCTTGGATCATCTTTGTGGCCTCACCTGGACCCATTCCAACAGTTCCTTCTTCTTGCATTTGGGATTCCAGAATTGGACACAGGACTCCAGGTGGGGTCTCACAAGAGCAGAGTAGAGGGGCAGAATCCCCTCCCTCACCCTGCTGGCCACGCTTCTTCGGATGCAGCCCAGGACGCAGTTGGCCTTCTGGGTTGCGAGCACACGTTGCCGGCTCATGTTGAACTTCTCATCCACCAGCACCCCAAGTCCTTCTCCTCAGGGCTGCTCTTAATCACGTCCCCCATCCTGTATTGAAACGGTGGATTGCCCCAACCCAGGTGTAGGACCTTGGACTTGGCATTGTTGACCTCATGAGGTTCACACCTAATTAACCTCATTCATTAATTACAGCTAGTTTGGCTAAGTGTATTTATCTTCTAAGGATGAGATGGAAAGAATTTGAGCAATGGATAACAACATAAATGGAAAGGGTTACAGATCCCAGTGGACCCACGTAGTGTGGACTGAACTGTGTCCTCCTGAACAGGGATTGAGCTGGTGGTGTTGGCGCAAGTTAACCAGCAGCCAGGGCTTGTTGGCAGTCACGCTGGGCGATATAAAGTGTGCTAGGTGGGAAGGGAGGGGTTGCTCTAACTTTATTTATGTTTGTTATAGGCAATCATCAAATATTTACAAGATCAAGGAGTCCTTATCCTCCTCACGTCCTCTGCCTTGGCACGAGATGATGGTAAGTTGTGGTTACGTGGCAACCAATCCTTGTGCTTAAACACGCTGCTGTATCTTAGAGATGGAGGGCGTGCGCCCTCAGGCGAATCAAAACCCGTTGTTTTCTTTCGTAGGGTTTGACCCCAAGGAGCCCGTCAGCCTCCTGGCCCTGTTTCTCTTCACGTCGTCCCGGTCGGTGTGTCTGGGAGGTAGGGAGGTTCCCTTTGCTGGCTTTGGTCGCTGTGGTTTGGGGATGGATCCTCACCAGAGGCTCCTCACGGACACTTTCCTCTCGAGGGGTTGATTCCTCTGCTCAGAATCACCTGTGGCTTTAGCACAACGAGGAGAGGAACATCTCAGCTCTTTAGCTGTGCTGCTTTTTAAGCTGAGCTAGAGCAGGTCCCCGTGCCTCTGCCCTTCACTGCGCGTCCTTCACCCTTTGCGAGAAGTTGATGTGAGTGAAGAAGAATTTCTTTCCTCCCTGTTCCGTCTTAGCCTGGCAAATCTGGGCAGGTAAACCCAAGAAGTTGGGCTCCCAATTCCCTTTCCCCCCACCTAGGGAAAGAGAAATGAGAGGAAAGACTTGTGGGTTGGAAACTAATACTACAGCTTTAATGAAATAATAATAATAATATCAAATATGTACAAATATACCAAATCGTGTCCCCACCCCTCGATGAGTCCATCCCCACAGATGCCGTAGAGGAGGCATGAGGGGAAGGGTCTGAGGATAGGAGGGAGCTGGACTCAGGAACTGGATTCAGGAACACACGGATCCAGGATCAGGGAAACACACAGACGAGGTCCTCACCGGACGTTGGCCATCGAAGAAGAGAGTGATACCCTCGTGATCCCTCGGTTTTATATCGAGTGTGATAGGAACGGTTGGACTTGATGATCCAGTGGGTCTCTTCCAACCTGGTAATTCTGTATGGGATGGAATTCTCTTGCTGGTCAGGTTGGGGTCACCACCTGCCCTGTCCACCCCTCCCTACAGTTACAACTCTGTTTTGCTTCTGATTTACTGCTCCACCAGCTCGAAGATGGCCTTGGCTACTGTAGGAATAAGTATGAGCAGCGACTTTTCTGCATCCTAGTGTCCCATGTCATCGCTTCTGCAGACAAACACTGACTAAAAACCATGCAGTTCCCTGTCAAAAAATGAATTAACTTAGACTCAGCTGAAGTTAGAAAACTGATTCTACTTTAGCTCAAACCACAACATCCCTTTTCAGTTGGTTTTTCAGCAGTGTCCACACCCTGAGCTGTCTAACGTGTGACTCCTGTGGTGCTTGAATCCTGTCCCTGAAGGTGCTCTGGAGCTGTGCTCAGGGGTTGAGGTGACACATGGCATTTGGTGGACCCTGCACGATTTGCTAAACGAGCAGGAAACCAGCCTGCCCTAAAAAATAAGTGATTTGTTTTCTGCTGAGAAAATGAATGGGCAGAGTTGTCATTAATCTGCTGGAGGGGCGGGAGGCTCCAAAGGGATCTGAACAGGCCGGATCCATGGGCTGAGACCAACGGGATGAAGTTCAACAAGGCCAAGTGCCGAGTGCTGCACTTGGAACACAACAACCCTGTGCAGCTCCAGGCCTGGGGAAGAGTGGCTGGAAAGCTGCCTGGAGGAGAAGGACTTGGGGGGGTTGGTTGAACAGGAGCCAGCAGGGGCCCAGGGGGCCAAGAAGGCCAAGGGCATCTTGGCTTGGATCAGACACGGTGTGGCCAGCAGGGCCAGGGAGGTTCTTCTCCCTCTGGCCTCGGCCCTGGGGAGACCGCTCCTCGAATCCTGGGGTCAGTTCTGGGCCCCTCCCCACCAGAAGGATGTTGAGGCTCTGGAGCGAGTGCAGAGAAGAGCAACGAAGCTGGGGAAGGGGCTGGAGAACAAGCCTGAGGGCCCTGGGGGTGTTTAGGCTGGAGAAGACTAGGCTGAGGGGAGACCTCATTGCTCTCTCCAACTCCCTGAGAGGAGGTTGTGGAGAGGAGGGAGCTGGGCTCTTCTCCCAAGGGACAGGGGACAGGACGAGAGGGAATGGCCTCAAGCTCCACCAGGGGAGGGTCAGGCTGGACATTAGGAAAAAAATTTTCACAGAAAGGGTGATTGGTCCCTGTGCGAGGCTGCCCAGGGAGGGGGTTGAGTCCCCTTCCCTGGAGGGGTTTAAGGGCCGGGTGGACAAGGTGCTGAGGGACATGGGTTAGTGATTGATGGGAATGGTTGGACTCGATGATCCGGTGGGTCTCTTCCAACCTGGTGATTCTATGATTCTATGTAGCCGCTTGGCAGGAAAGTTCGGGGCTGTAGCAGACGTCGCCTGTGGCTGGCGTTGATGCTAAAGACGACGTGAAGCCTGGGCAGGCAGAGAGCAGCTGGTGCCAAAATGAAGAGGCAGGGGGAGAGGAGAACAGTGAACAAAACACTCCACATTTTTACGAGTCATGGTCTGAACGCTGATGGCTTCCAGATGTTTTCTCTCTGGTGCCAGCAGGACTCATGCACGTGCTGTCTCGTTCTGCCCTGAGCAGAGTTACCATGGTCCCCTGCATCCAAGACCTCGTTTTCCTGGGATTATAAACCCTTTAGGGCTTCTCCTTTCGATGGAGATGAGTGGGAACCACGCAGGGGTTTGGCGTTGGGAAGGGTCGGTCACTGAAGACGGTGAGGGAGACACAAAGAGAAAAGGGAGGGGAAGGAGACGGATGCATTTGGAATCGCTCAGCTCGTGCTGAGCTCAAAGCATGAATAATGTTTTCCGTTTCAAAACAAGCAGCCTCTGAATGGGTTCCCTTCCCGTCCAGACAGCCATCGGGAGGAACGTAGGGCGGGCAGAACAAGCCCCTGTGCAGCTGTGCCGCCGCGTTCCTGGGCCGGCAGCGAGGCCAGCGACTGGAAGACGGCTCGAGGGGGTGCCCGGGCGTGTCAGGAACAAAGACCAGCGTTGCTAGTGCAAAGTAGGGCCAACACGCAAAGAAAATCACAAATCGCTCAGCTAGAAGGGGAGGAGAAAGGCCTTTGCGTCGCTGGGAGGTGATCTTGGCTTGTATCAAAACCAGCGTGGCCAGCAGGACCTGGGCAGTGATTGTGCCCCTGGACTTGGCATTGGTGAGGCCACATCTCGAATCCTGGGTTCAGTTTTGGGCCCCTCACTCCAAGAAGGACATTGAGGGGCTGGAGCGCGTCCAGAGAAGGGGAACAGAGCTAGGGGAGGGTCTAGAGAACAAGTCTTAAGAGGAGCAGCTGGGGGACCTGGGATTGTTTAGCTTTGACGGACCTTAAAGATCATCCAGTTCCAACCCCCCTGCCGTGGGCAGGCACACCTCCCACTGGACCAGACTGATCAAAGACCCATCCAACCTGGCCTTGAACACCTCCAGGGATGGGGCATCCATGGCTTCTCTGGGCAACCCTCATCACCCTCATTGGGAAGAATTTCTTCCTAATGTCTAATCTTCTGCCTTCCGATCTAAAGCCATTCCCCCTCATCCTACCACTCCATGAGCTTTTAAGAAGACCCTCCCTAGCTTTCCTGGAGCCCCTTCAGGTCCTGGAAGGCTGCTTTAAGGTCTCTGCTGAGTCTTTCTTCTCCAGGCTGAACAAGCCAAACTCTCTCAACTCTTCCTCATAGTTGAGGTGCTCCAGCCCTTGGATCATCTTTGTGACCTCCTCTGGACCCATTCCAACAATTCCATATCCTTCCTGCATTGGGAATTCCAGAATTGGACACAGGACTCCAGCTGAGGTCTCACAAGAGAGGAGCAGAGGGGCAGAATCCCCTCCCTCGCCCTGCTGGCCGCGCTGCTTTGGATGCAGCCCAGGACACGGGTGGTTTCTGGGCTGCAAGCGGACGTTGCCAGCTCATGTCGAGCTTCTCAACCACCAGCACCCCAAGTCAGGGCTGCTTCTCAATCACATCATCCCCCAGCTTGTACTGAAACCATGGGTTGCCCCCACCCAAGTGTAGGACCTTGCACTTCACCTTGTTGAACCTCATGAGATTTACACAGCCCCACTTCTCCAGCTTAAGGAGACAGCAGGACTTGCTGGAGTGGAGGGACTTAGACCACTGTGTGTGTGATCTTGCCCTATAATTTCTACAGCCGCGGTCTTTCATCTTCTTTTCATCCACTTTTGACTCCCACGTACAATTCTTTACCTTCAGCCATGAGCTGAAGCATCCATCGTACCAGGACATTGCCCTTGGGGCTGGCTTTTTGTAGGTTGGCTTCTGGGGCTTCTTCATGGCTTTCGTGTTCTCAGCATCTAACAGGGGGGTGATTTGGGGAATGTAATCCTTTTTTTCGATCTGAATAAAATGCTGTGATTTTCCTCCAGCAACTGAAAAGCACGACCCAAAAGCTGGAAGAGAAGATGGTGACATCTCATTAAAAATAGCCTCCGTTTTGCCTGGACTTCGCTACGCCTTGCAGAAAGCCACCAGTTCTTCGTGGGACGATGCATCCAGCACCAGCAATCGGATCAAACAGCACTTCCAGGAGTACACGAAGCTTGGTCAACACCCACAGCCCATCTCTGACCAAACCAACCAAGATCCCCTTTCTGCTCTCCTCTCGCCAATCGAGGATAAAGGTCCTAATCCCACCCAAAAGTGCTCTGAGCAGACCTTCTCCCAGCTGCAGCGTTACCTCTCCGATCCCAGCAGCTACACTCTGGAAGTGTCGTCTGCCTTAGCGTGCTTGACTCTTCAGTCTCTTTGCTGCGATTCAGAAGCTGATGAGAAAGTGGAAACCTCTCCAGCTGTGCCACCAGATCCTTTTCCTCCCAACGCAGCAGCAGAAATAGAAGTCAAAAGTGAAAACCAAGAGTCCACCATGAGGCCAGATCGGAGTGAAGAAGAAGAACCCACACAAGATGTCAACGCAACCAACAAGCTGTGGGTGCAGCCGAGCAGGAGGAAATCCAGCCAAGTGGTTGTCACCAGCACCAAGAGGAAGTGGTCACCCCTCAAGATGCAAATGCATCCTTTGGGGGACGGTGGCAGGAACAGGAAAGCAACCAAGAAGAAGAAAATCAACATCACTTTCTCTTTTCCTAAAAGGCCAACGCTCGCGGCCAGTTCCAACGAGCCCATGCTCAAATTGGCGCATTTGCAGTTCCCACATAGAAGGAAAAGAGGTAAGTGCTCTATAAACAGGACTGGCTTCCTCCAGCTTCTCCAGGTTGTCTAAGATATTCAGGTTCACTAGGAGCCGTGTCCCCTCGCCACCCCCTGGGTGCCCAGAGCAAGGAGACCCTTCCTGAGAGCATCCAGATAGGTCTGTGGTGATGCCACAAGCTCTGCCAGGAGGTTCAGGCTGGACATCAGGAAAAAATTTTTCCCAGAAAGGGTCATTGGGCACTGGCAGAGGCTGCCCAGGGAGGAGATGGAGTCACCTTCCCTGGAGGGGTTTAAGGGATAGGTGGACAAGGTGCTGAGGGACATGGGTTGGTGATTGATGGGAATGGTTGGACTCGATGATCCAGTGGGTCTCTTCCAACCTGGCAATTCTATGATTCTATGATTATCACAGAACCATAGAGTCATGGAATGGTTTGGGTTGGAAGGGACCTTAAAGATTATCCAGTTCCAACCCCTCTGCCATGGGCAGGGACGCCTCCCACCAGACCGGGCTGCTCAAGGCCCCACCCAAACTTGCCTTGAACATCTCCAGGGATGGGGCAGCCACAACTTCCCTGGGCTACATGGGCCAGGGCCTCCCCACCGTCAGCGTGGTGAATTTCTTCCTAATGTCTAATCTAAATCTTCCCCCTTCCAATTTAAAGCCGTTCCCCCTTTAGTCCTATTACTCCAGGCCCCTGGAAAAAGCCGCAGCTTTCTTGGAGCCCCTTCAGATACTGGAAGCTGCTCTAAGGTCTCCCTGGAGCCTTCTCCAGGCTGAACAACCCCGACTCAGCCTGTCCTCATAGCAGAGGTGCTGCAGCCCTTGAAACATCTTCATGGCCTCCTCTGGACCCGTTCCAACAGTTCCATCTCTTCTTTATGTTGGGGGGATATTAGAATGACCTTTCCCCAGAGAACCCTTATTCCAGGTCAGGAAAGCAGGCTCGGAGCTTAAGAATTGATGCTTAATTGCTTATAAATCACTGACATCAGTAACAAACCCATTTGTAGGATCAAATGCATAAATCAAGTCGTTGAAGACTACTCTGCTGTTGCTGATCCCTTCTGGAGCAGTCCTGCCACGTTCCTTAACTGGATATTTTGCAGTTACTCCTTTTAAATGCTCTGAATAAATCTCAAACTAAAAGCAAATGCTCTCCCTTCTCCTCATCCCAGGTGCAGAGGTCCTGTCTGCAGAATTTGTGCACAGAACCCAGTCTGAACCAGTCAAGAAGGAAACCTCAGCTCCCAACGATCCTGGCGTGGAAACAAAGAGACTAAAGACACCCGAGGATCCAGAGATGGAAAAGGTTCCTGTTACCGAGACCGTCCCTAAGCCAGCGAAAAGTAAGATGTTAAGAAGTGTGGCCAACAGCCCATCAAAACCTCAACCCATAAAGCAAACGGAAAGCGGTAAGAGTGCTGGTCCTTGTGGGAATCTTTCCCTTCAAAGCTGAACCACCGAACGTCACAACCATAGAATGAATCGTTGAATAGTTTGGGTTGGAACGGACCTCAAAGCCCATCCAGCTTCACCCCCTGCCATGGGCAGGGACACCTCCTACTGGACCCGGTTGCTCAAAGCCCCATCCAACCTGGCCTTGAACACCTCCAGGGTGTCTGGGCAACCTGGGCAACCCCACCCTCACAGGAAGAATGTCTTCCTCGTGTCTAATCTGAATCTTCCTCCTTCCAATTTAAAACTATTCCCCCTGGTCCTATCACTCCAGCCCCTTGAAAAAAGCCCCTCCCCAGCTTTCCTGGAGCTCCTTCAGGTCCTCTAAGCTGCTTTATGGTCTCCCTGGAGCCTTCTCTTCTCCAGGCTGAACAACCCCAACTCTCTCAGCCTGTCCTTGTAGCAGAAGTTTTCTCAAGTTGTGTTTAAATGGCCAAACTAATCCATACAAGGAAAATATTCCGTCTAGATCCTGTGCCTGAAGTCGCGTAGATCCCACCTCTCCATCCCTTTTAAGCAGCCAAGGAGGTGGTTTTGTAGCAGGATCGTGGAGATGTTTGGGGTTTAAGCGTGTGCAGATTCCATATTGGAGGGAGACCTTCTTCCTGCCAGACTGGAAGCTGCTTTGAACCCCTTCTTGAGGCAGAGCCTTCATTTATTTGCGGTCTTTGTTTTCCTCATGCAGAGTGGAAGGAGCCATCTTCTGTCCTCCCAAGCGAAGTGTCTTCCCAGCACCATGGGGCAGAGAGCCAAACGAGTGAGATTTACCCCGTTGGGGTTGCTGATCTCGGTTCCGATCTGAAGGGGATCGACTACGAGTCCCACGCCTTGAACCTCCTGGCTGATCTGGCTCTGGGTTCTTGTATTCCTTCGTTTCTCCCCAGGGACAGCGGGATGATCCCTGTGTCCTGCAGCTCCTCCAGGGACTCTGCGAAGGAGCAGCAGCAGAGCCATCACAAGAACAAGCACTCGCGCGTTGCTTCCGACCACGAGTACCACAAGGTAGACAAGCTTGCAAAGGGAGCCACCTCTCCTAGCAAAGCAACCCCTGACCAGAAGCTTCCTCCTGCCGAAAAACCAGACTCGAATGACTTGGCCGCTGTTCCCAGGGAGACAAGCCCTGGAATCTTCAGCAGGAAGAACACCCTGAGCCCCAGCCCTTCGAAACCCCATGTGTTGCCTCCAAGAGAGACTCAAGAAGCCACCGAGGTGAACAAACACTCCTTCATCTCTGCTGAGCACTCCTACGCCTCGCAGCTGCCCGAGCACTCCAAGAGACACACGTATCCCCGAGGTGCCCCTTACCCTGGACCAGCAGCTTCCAGAAACGGAACCAGGAACGCCCAAGCAGGCCCCTTGGTTGGGAAGGTCCTACCTTTCTGCCGCCAGCAGAACAGCCCCCACCACCAGCGCCTCTTGGAGGCCGTGGCAACGAGGCGAAGGAGGAGCCTGCTCCACCCGAGGCTGAAGGAGGACTTCGCCAAGTCCCACACAGTCAACGTCACTGACAAGTCCGTGAAGGTGACGTGCCATTGGGATGCAGAATATCTCTTCAATTTGGACAGCAGGTACACCAAGGATGCCCTGGAGAAAACCGTCATCCGTGCCCTTCATGGGTAAGTCAGGCTGGAAGGCCTTTCCATGGAGTGTCTCTTGCTGGATGTCTGGAGCGCATTTGGAAGGTTTGCATGATCATAGAATCATAGAATAACCAGGTTGGAAGAGACCCACCGGACCATCGGGTCCAATCATGGAATGGTTTGGGTTGGAAGGGACCTCAAAGCCCATCCAGTTCCAACCCCACAGCACCAGGCTGCTCCAAGCCCCATCCAACCTGGCCTCGAACACCTCCAGGGATGGGGCAGCCCCAGCTTCCCTGGGCAACCTGGGCCAGGGCCTCCCCACCCTCATTGGGAAGAATTCTTTCTTATGTCTAATCTAAGTCTTCCAATATGAAGCCATTCCCCTTCATCCTGTCACTCCAGGTCTTTGGGAAAAGTCCCTCTGCAGCTTTCCTGGAGCCTCTTCAGGTACTGGAAGCAGCTCTGAGGTCTTCCCAGAGCCTTCTCCAGGCTGAACAACCCCAACTCTCTCAGCCTGTCCTCAGTGCAGAGGTGCTCCAGCCCTCGCATCATCTCTGTAGCTTTCTCTGGACCCATTCCAAGAGTTCCATCTCCTTCTTCTGTTGGGGATTCCAGAACTGGACACAGGACTCCAGGTGGGGTCTCACGAGAATGGAGTAGAGGGGGAGAATCTCCATCGCCTTGCTGGCCACGCTTCTTTTGATGCAGCCCAGGAGAAGAGAAGGCTCCAAGGAGACCTTATAGCGACCTTCCAGTACCTGAAGGGGCTCCAGGAAAGCTGGGGAGGAGCTGTTCCCAAAGGCTTGTGGTGATAGGACGAGGGGCAATGGGGATAAACTGGAGAGGGGCAGAGTTAGACTGGACATAAAGAAGAATTTCTTCACTGTGAGAGTGGTGAGGCCATGAAACAGGTTGCCCAGGGAAATTGTGGCTGTTCCATCCCTGGAGGTGTTCAAGGCCAGGCTGGATGAGGCTTTGAGCAACCTGAGCCAGCAGGAGGTGTCCCTGCCCGTGACAGGGGTTGGAACTTGATGGGCTTTAATGTCCCTTCCAACCCAACCCTTCTATGATTCTACGAGGTGAGTTGTGCTGGTCAACTGGAGGGAGGACGAAGATTATTTCAAGCTACGTTTGTTTCTCCTTACAGGCCCTGGGACCCTGATCTGCCCGATGACGTGGAAGAGATGAAGCTGATACTTCACATGTGGGTAGCTCTCTTCTACAGCAAACCCAGCAAACTCCTGAGCAGCACGAGGAAGGTGGTGGAGCACAGCAACCCCGAGAAGTACGTCTCGATAAACAGCTCTGGCGACATTCTTGAGCTGAGCGATGATGGGGAGGACTGTTTCAGGTTGGAGACTTGCCCTGCAGACTCTCGATCAGACCCTGATCAGATTCCCAGCAGCTCTCTGGATCGTAGCACATGTTGCGAGGGGTCTTTCCACCCAGAAGAAAGCCCTGCAGACTCTCAGACTGATGCTGATGGGTCTCCAGATCTTGTCGATAGTACCGTATCGTCTTCTTCAGGGGAGCTGCCCTGCGGGGAGGAGGAACCTTCCTCCACAAGCTGTCCCGAGAGCATTTCCCTCGCTGAAGGTGCTGATGAGAGCCTGGTTGTGAAAGATAGATGGACAGCGGTTGCTCCTGAGGACCGTGTGTGTGATGTCTCGACCATCACTGCGGTAAGAGCTTGGGGTTTGGATGATGGGAACCATTGTGCACTTGGAGGAGTAGGATCTTCCCAGAGGACTGGAGTAGATGTCCGTGTTGGGGCTTTTAGAGCCAGGTAGTGGGGAGACCTCATCACTGTCTACAACTCCCAGGAAGGAGGTTGTAGCAAGGTGGGTCCTGGTCTCTTCTCCCAAGTGAGAGGTGTCAGGACGAAAGGAAATGGCCTCAAGTTGCACCAGGGCAGATTTAGATTGGACATCAGGAAAAGTTTCCTCACCAGGAGGGTTCCCAGGCCCTGACAGATGCTGCCCAGGGAGGTGGTGAGGTCCCCATCCCTGGAGGGGTTTAAAAGATGAGGAGATGAGGTGCTCAGGGATCTGGTTTAGTAGTGGACAGGTACGGTTGGACTCGATGACCTCAAAGGTCTTTCCCAAGCAAGCGATTCTATGATTCTATGACTTATTTTAGAGCCAAACTCAACCTGATCTCCCCAGCTTCTTTTGGGATGGTTGTACTCATGAAGCCTGAGCATCTAAAATACTCGTGTTCTGCATGAGGGTCTCAGCTCCTGCCTTTTCCTCCTTTGAAGATTAACCTCAGGGTTGTGTCGTTTCAGGAGAAGCCACCCAAGGAGGGACAGCCGGACGCTACGACCAACTCCAGCCCTTTCGATGAGCTTGGTGATGCCAGCAAGCCCCCAGCTGCACCAGGCAGGGAAAATCCAAGCAGCCAAGCCCCAAATTCCAGTAGAGCTCCCTGGAACGATGCTCTGCGTGGACGTGGAGAGCAGCAGGAGAGCGGGTGGGCAGCAGCAGCTGGGAATGGCCCCGGCCCTCCCGAGGACAAGGAGAACATGAGAGGTGCTGGGCTCTGTACGGAGACTGAGGACAGCAGCCAGGCCACCAGTGAGGGACCACGATGTGCCTGCGATTCGATGCTGTTAGAAGCTCATCCCAAAAGCACAAAGCCTGGTGGAGCCAGTGAAGAAGAGAGGGAGTCACAAAACCCAGAAAAAGAGGAGGAAGAGGTGGTGGAGATAAAAAAAGAGAAAGAGGACTTGAAATATGAAAGCCCAGGCCTGGGGGCTGTTGATTTAGCATTTTCTGATAGTGATGCCAACATGGAGCACGAACATAGCGAGCAGGAGCCAGCGAATTCAGCACGTCCAAAGGACTTCGGCATTCCTGGAGAGGACCCTGTACCCAGCCCTGCTGCCTTAGCGTCCCCAGGCCCAGACAGATCGACACCAGCGCTGCCAGATGGGACCGAAACTGGCCCTCAAGACCTTCCTGGTGAGATGGCACCAAGCCTGGACACGCTGCAAGAGGCTGTGGCCACCCCAAATGCAGAGACAAGCGGTCCTGGTTTGGCACACGCGGCCAGTCCGGCTGAGGTGGGGTCGCCCCGTGGCCGTGGGTCAACGTGGCCGTTAGCATCTGATCCAAATCTTATCTGTGGGGCACAGCCAGATAGCTTTCCAGGCAGCGTGGGACCTGCTGGAGAGACGCTAGGGGACAGCTTGGAGCAGAAGAACAAGGAAGGGGACGGCTTGGAGCAGAAAGACAAGAAGCGGGCGCCCTCTGCAGAAAGGTGGGTGCCTGCTGGGAGCGAAGCTGCTGGCACAGCTGACCTAACCTGGTCCCCTGGCTGCAGCTCCATCCACCAGACATCTCTTGATGGAGCAACAGACCCTGCAGCTCCTCCAGAGGACCAGGAGGCCGTGGAAAGCATCCAGTCTCCATCACAGAGCGACCTTCCCCAAAGGTGTGGAGGCAATGTTTGCGCTGACCTCGCTTTGCTGAGCGCTGGGGGATCAAACCAAGAAGAAAAGAAGGTTTCGGTGGAAGAAGAGTGCGGTGGCCCTTCTGCCAACCGCACAGATGTGCTGGATGAGTCCTGGGGAGCAGGTGATGGCCAGGGCTTCACCTTTGACTGTAGAGCCTTAGCAGGTGCCTCTGACGGTGGGGAGAGCGATGACATGTGCCTCAGCGCAGAGAAGTCCCCCAAGAGTGACAAAGAGGACACAGGGATGGTGGCTAACGCAGCAGAGGAGCCAGAGACCTCTCTCCATCATCTCCTGGAATCAGAGAAGTCCCCCAAGAGTGACAAAGAGGACACAGCGATGGTGGCTAACACAGCGCAGGAGCCAGAGACCTCTCTCCATCATCTCCTGGAATCAGAGAAGTCACCCAAGGGTGACAAAGAGGACACAGGGATGGTGGCTAACACAGCGCAGGAGCCAGAGACCTCTCTCCATCACCTTCTGGCATCAGAGAAGTCACCCAAGGGTGACAAAGAGGACACAGGGATGGTGGCTAACACAGCGCAGGAGCCAGAGACCTCTCTCCATCACCTTCTGGCATCAGAGAAGTCACCCAAGGGTGACAAAGAGGACACAGGGATGGTGGCTAACGCAGCAGAGGAGCCAGAGACCTCTCTCCATCACCTCCTGGCATCAAAAAAGTCCCCCAAGAGTGACAAAGAGGACATGGTGATGGTGGCTAACGCAGCAGAGGAGCTGGAGACCTCCCTCCATCATCTGGAATCAGAGAAGTCCCCCAGGAGTGACAGAGAGGACACAGTGATGGTGGCTAATGCAGCGCAGGAGCCAGAGACCTTTCTCCATCACCTCCTGGAATCAGAACCTTCCTCCTTGGTGAGCGAGGGGATGTCAGCCATGAAGGAGCACCCCAAGCAGCAGCAGAGCTCCCCGAAAGGATGGTCCCCACCTGCCTGCGCAGGCTCAGCTCCTTCTTCTCCCCCAGAGCAGCACCTTGTCCCCTGCGGCAGAGACACAGACTCCCACCATCTGTTAGAGCGAAGCGAGCAGGGGCCAATCTCGTGCCAACACGTCAAGCCCTGCGAGTTGGTGGCTGCTGAGGAGGTGAGGGTGGCTGCTGAGAGCCCAGGTGGCTCCTTAAAGCCCAGATGTGCAGAAGAGGTGGAAAAAGACACAGCTCCGTGCCACGCCGAGTGGGCAGAGAGCTCTGCTGTGGATGTGCTCGTGCCAGAGGACCTGGGAATAACGCCTCCTTCTCCTCGGCGTGGTCACAAAGCAGGTCTGTGCAGCACTGAGCCGGATTCAGGTCTTGGTGGGCACACCGAGGAACTGTCTCCTGGCACGAGTCCGGCTCCAGATGGTTCCTCACGTTCCTGCTGCATGGACACCACCTGGCCCAGGTGTGCCAGCCCCGGAGGCCAAGTAGGGGATGTGACAAGGAGCCACGAGGAGGAACCCATCCTGCTTGAGGATTTGGAGAGTAGAAGCAGCGTCCCTCTTGCCAGTCCTGCATCTTTTTCACCTGAGGAGTGTCTCGTGCCGCTGTACAAGCCCCAATCTTGGCACGAGGCTGAGGGATCCGACACGTTTGCTGACCTGGGCGGTGCTGGCAGGGAGGTGAGAGAGAGAGAAGACCCCCCTTTCCCCTTCCCGATGGCGCCGTTCCACGTGCACGGAGGGTTCTCTGGAGAAAGCTCGGAGCTTAGTGATGCTGAGGATGCTTCAGCCGTGCTCCCGCGGGCCGAGCAGCTCCCCGGCAGAGACAGGCACGTGGGCTTGACCTTGGAAGATCCGTTTGAGTCTTTCTCTGGCGACTCGGACCAGGAGTATTTTGGAAGGACTTCCCAGTCGTGGGGTTCCTACAGCGCGAGATCCATGGATGCTGCAGACGCAAGGACTACGTGCGCCTCCTCCTCCGCGAGCTCCGAGCGCGCGGAGGGGCGCAGCGAGGACTGGGGGTCGCTGGGCACAGAGCGAGGATGGACGTGGGCTGAGCGCTGCTGGCCCGTCGGCCTGGGGGGACCCAGCAGGGGACACGTTCCACCCTATGTCAGTTTTAGGGACAGCCAGGGGTTCACCAAGGACTATCAGAACTTGGTGGTCACCAAAACGTACCGGGAAAGGATGAGAAAATCGCAGCCTTCGAAGAGGCGCAGTCGCTGCGAGGGTCGGTCTCCTTTGTTAAGGTCACTGATGGGGACTTGGAGGGGTTTTGAGGAGCTCACCCAGCACACTTTGGACATGGAGTATCTCCGTTTCCATTATAAGCTAAAAGAAATCCTAAGGAGTGGGAAGCCACCCTTTTCTACCTCCAAAAGCATCTTTCCAAAAGACTTTTCTCCTCAGGGGATGGCTGAGGCATCGCTTGTGCGAGAAGCTCCTGTCCCGCTCTCCCCGTGGAGCAGGAGCCCTTTGCAGGTGACGATCCTGCCCTCGGACGCGGGGCAGAGCAGGTTCAGCTGGCGTGAGGACCCGTGTCCTCCGTGGCAGGACACCCTCTGTGGTGAGAGGAGCAGGGCCAGATCCCGAACCAAGAGCCAAGGCCGCGCAGCTCCTTTCCACCTCAGCAAGCTCCGATATGATAATAAGCTAGAAGATTCCCAGGGGGACATCGGTGGCATCCTCGATGAATACGCCGAGGTCCACAGGGTGATGCTGAGCAGGGTGGATGCAAGGAGTGAGGGTGGAGGGCCCGTCCCGGTGTGCAAAGAGGCCACGAGCAAGCGGACGTGTGCATCGTGTCCTGGGAGGACGGGAGCCTTCGAGGAGATGATCACGGAGCTGTGCAACACACTGCGTTCCCGCCTGCGCAGCCTGGCCAGGGGGGCCTGCGGGCACGCTGGGATGTTCTACCTGGTGGAGACGGGCAAGGACCCTTTCTTCTCAAGAGTGAAGGTAATTGTAGAATCATAGAATCGCCAGGTTGGAAGAGACCCACCGGATCATCGAGTCCAACCATTCCCATCAATCACTAACCCATGTCCCTCAGCACCTCGGCCACCCGGCCCTTAAACCCCTCCAGGGAAGGGGACTCAACCACCTCCCTGGGCAGCCTCGGACAGGGACCAATCACCCTTTCCGGGAAAGATTTCTTCCTGATGTCCAGCCTGAGCCTCCCCTGGTGGAGCTTGAGGCCATTCCCTCTCGTCCTGTCCCCTGTCCCTCGGGAGAAGAGCCCAGCTCCCTCCTCTCCACAACCTCCTCTCAGGGAGTTGGAGAGAGCAATGAGGTCTCCCCTCAGCCTCCTCTTCTCCAGCCTAAACACCCCCAGGGCCCTTAGACTTGTTCTCCAGCCCCTTCCCCAGCTTCGTTGCTCTTCTCTGCACTCGCTCCAGAGCCTCAACATCCTTCTGGTGGGGAGGGGCCCAGAGCTGACCCCAGGATTCGAGGAGCGGTCTCCCCAGGGCCGAGGCCAGAGGGAGAAGAACCTCCCTGGCCCTGCTGGCCACGCCGGCTCTGATCCAAGCCAAGATGCCCTTGGCCTTCTTGGCCCCCTGGGCCCCTGCTGGCTCCTGTTCAACCAACCCCCCCAGGTCCTTCTCCTCCAGGCACTTTCCAGCCAGCCTTCTCCTAGGCTGGAGCTGCCCAGGGTTGTTGTGCCCCAAGGGCAGGACCCGCCATTTGGCCTCGTTAACCCTCATCCCGTTGGTCTCAGCCCATGGATCCAGCCTGTTCAGATCCCTTTGGAGCCTCCCGACCCTCCAGCAGATCCAGGCTTCCACCCAGCTAGTGTCATCTGCAGACTTGCTGGGCTGGTGCTGCTCTGGACGAGGATGGTGGCCCTGGGGTGGGAGCTGAAGGCAGCAGGAGCAGGCACGGGGCACACTTGCTCAGCTTGGCATGGCTGGTGTTTGGTTCCTTTCAGTCAGGAGCTGTCTTGGATGTTTCATCTTGGCTCCAACTAACTTTCCTGGAGCCCCTTCAGGTACTGGAAGCTGCTCTAAGGTCTCCCTGGAGCCTTCTCTTCTCCAGGCTGAACGACCCCAACTCTCTCAGCCTGTCCTCGTAGCAGAGATGCTCCAGACCTTCAACAGAGCGAGTCCCTCTCTCCTTGTCCCCAGAATTCCAGGAGAGGAGCACTGCTGTCTCAAAGACCCTCTCCGTACAAACCTTCTTATGCAATTTCTCTTTCAGACCTTGCTGAGGAAAGACGGCCACGTGGAGGTAGAACCTCTGAGCTTCTGTGAAGTGGAACGGCCAGACACCGACACGCTGCTCGTTGTGGTCAGGAACGAGGACATCTCCTCACACATCCACCACGTAAGGCCTGAGTCTGTCCTTTTTTTCACTAACAAACAGACGTATTTTTGATTCTCAGGATCCATTTTAAAGGGATTTAAATTTTATGCGAGGTACGGGTGTAGATTTAATGTCGGTCGCTGCCGATGTGCTGGTCTCTACACTGAAAGCTTCATGAAGAGCGGTTAAAAATAAGTATCTCTAAACTATGAAGCCAAGCAGGTCTGCTTTTCATAGAATCATAGAATAGTTTGGGTTGGAAGGGACCATAAAGATCATCCAGTTCGCTAGATCAGGCTGCCCAAGGCCCCATCCAACCTGACCTTGAACACCTCCAGGGATGGGGCATCAACAACTTCCCTGGGCAACCTGTTCTAGTGCCTCCCCCCCATCACGGTGAAGAATCGTAGCACGTCCTGAGTTGGAAGGGAACCACAAGGATTATCAGGTCCAACTTCTGTCCCTGCACAGGACAACCCCAACATTCTCACCGTGTGGCTGAGGGTGTTGGCCAAACTCTTCTGGAATATTGTCCAGCTTGGTGCTGTGACAACCAGTGCTCCACAACCTCTGGGTGAAGAACCTTTTCCTAACCTAACCCTCCCCTGACACATCTTCCTGCCATTCCCTCGGGTCAGAGGGAACGGATCAGGGAGGTTCTTCTCCCTCTGGCCTCGGCCCTGGGGAGACCGCTCCTCGAATCCTGGGGTCAGTTCTGGGCCCCTCCCCACCAGAAGGATGTTGAGGCTCTGGAGCGAGTGCAGAGAAGAGCAACGAAGCTGGGGAAGGGGCTGGAGAACAAGCCTGAGGGCCCTGGGGGTGTTTAGGCTGGAGAAGAGGAGGCTGAGGGGAGACCTCATTGCTCTCTCCAAGTCCCTGAGAGGAGGTTGTGGAGAGGAGGGAGCTGGGCTCTTCTCCCAAGGGCCAGGGGACAGGACGAGAGGGAATGGCCTCAAGCTCCACCAGGGGAGGCTCAGGTTGGACCTCAGGTGGAACTTCTTCACCAAAAGGGTCCTCAAGCCCTGTCCGAGGCTGCCCAGGGAGGGGGTTGAGTCCCCTTCCCTGGAGGGGTTTAAGGGCCAGGTGGCTGAGGTGCTGAGGGACATGGGTTAGTGATTGATGGGGATGGTTGGACTCGATGATCCGGTGGGTCTCTTCCAACTTGGTTATTCTATGATTCTCTGAATAACGTGGAGTAGCCAAGGTCACAGGAGCCAGGCTGGGCTCATCTCGTGTGACAGAGCTGTTCAGCCCGGCTTTGGCTCATGGGTTCCAGTGAATATCACAGGAGCTGATGTGCTTGTAGCTCCCCGTGTTGACATCCATGGCTTCAGGGTTGGGCTCTGGAGACACAAGCATGGAGGTGATGCAGGCAGAGGACAGGCTTGACTCCTCAGGTCTCCCAGGAGTGAAGATGAATTCCAGAGAGGTGCAAACGCTCTTGAGACACGGCAGCATCCACAAAACCGTCTTTGCCTTGAGCAGATCCCATGTTTGCTGAAGCTGAAGCACTGTCCGAATGTGGTGTTTGCTGGAGTGGACAGCCCCGAAGATATAACGGGTCACACGTACCAGGAGCTGTTTCATGCCGGTGGCTTTGTGGTGTCGGACGACGAGCTGCTGGAAGCGGTAACCCTGGGTGAGTCTCACTGCGACCTCTCGCTTGGCTGCAAACACAGCGTCGCTCCCTGCCTCGTCTGGTGGCTTGCAAACAGCTTCCAAAAAACTTCCCATCAGCGTCCTCGGTTCCTGCTTTAGTGGAGCAATTCTTCTCATCTAGTTGACCTCTTAGATCCTGTCTGGATAGTGAATCCAGATCAGGGCTCCCAAAACCAGAAACCAAATTTGGGAGTCTCCATGCTTGGAGATGTTCAGATCCCACCTAGACAAGGTCCTGAGGAGCTTCAAGTGGTCCAGCCTGGAGCAAGGGTTGGGCTGGAGCCCTCCAGGCACTCCTTCCCTGTTCCATTACCCTCTTGCTGTCTCTCCAGGCCAACTGAGAGAGGTGGTGAAGGTGCTGGAGGAGCTGAACAGAAGCGCGAGGTGGAAGTGGCTCCTTCACTACAAGGAAAGCAAGAAGCTCAGAGGAGACAGCAGGTATCAGCTCCGCGGTGGCAGCTCCCTCATCCCTGCTGTCCCTGGGGGAGGGTGGTGTCCCATTGCACAGGGAAGATGATCCAAGGGCTGGAGCACCTCCCATACAAGGACAGGCTGAGAGAGTTGGGGTTGTTCAGCCTGGAGACGAGAAGCAAGGTGTCCTTCCATGGTCCATAGGGCGATGCTTGCTCCCACCATCTCCATTTAGTGCAGGAACCACGAGGCTGGAGGAAACCCCCGTGGGGGAAAGGCTGATCCCATCCTACCTGGGAGGGGAGAGAGGGGTGAAACCCGTCTCCGCACCACCTTGCGGCTCCATCTCCTCCCTCTGCCAGCAGGGTGGACGCCAACGCCCGCAAGAAGGATTTGATCCTCAAGTCGTGCCAAGGAGCCGATCTCATCGAGGTGCTGCACTACCACGCCTGCGACTCTGGGTTGTCCTCCAAAGCCGAGTACGTCAGGTGCCTCTTGGACCTGCAGGTTCAACGCGTCAGCGCCAGGTTCGCTGTGTATCTCACAGGTGAGGACGCGCTCTGGGTGCTGCCCTGGGCAGCTGTTCCCAGCTCCATGGGCACAGGAGGTGGTGGAGAAGGGCCAAGAAACACCCTGTTCACCCTCATTTCTGCTGGAATCATGGACAAGGCGTGAGATGATTCTTTGAGATGATTCGTAGCAGCCTTCCAGTACGGAAAAGGGCTCCAGGAAAGCTGGAGAAGGGCTCTTGATCAGGGAGTGCAGGGATAGGCTGAGGGGGAATTATTTTAAGCTGAAAAAGGGGAGATGGAGATGAGATCTTAGGAAGAAAGGTTTTCACGTGAGGACGGGGAGGCCCTGGCCCAGGTTGCCCAGGGAAGTGGTGGCTGCCCCATCCCTGGAGGGGTTCAAGGCCAGGTTGGATGGGGCTTGGAGCAACCTGATCCAGTGGGAGGTGTCCCTGCCCATGGCAGGTGGAGTTGGAACTGGATGATCTTTAAGGTCCCTTCCAACTCAAGCCTTCCAACATGACTCTTCCAACATAGAAATCCTTCCAGGGCAGCACCACGTAGCTCTTAGACCTTTGTGCAGCAGATGGAGGGTGGAAAGTACCCATGAGTGTGTAATGAGGCAGTTTGAAGGCTTTGTTACAGGCCGTCAAGTGCATCCTTGTCACTCCTGCTGTTTCCATCATGCCCTTGCGTAAAAGCCAACGTGTGGCACATTCTTCTTGTCTTCGTTGAGAAGAGCAATGAAGCTGGGGAATGGGCTGGAGAACAAGCCTCAGGGCCCTGGGGGTGTTTAGCCTGGAGGAGGCTGAGGGGAGACCTCATTGCTCTCTCCAACTCCCTGAGAGGAGGTTGTGGAGAGGAGGGAGCTGGGCTCTTCTCCCAAGGGCCAGGGGACAGGACGAGAGGGAATGGCCTCAAGCTCCACCAGGAGAGATTTAGGCTGAACATTAGGAAAAACTTCTTCACAGAAAGGGTGATTGGTCCCTGTGCGAGGCTGCCCAGGGAGGGGGTTGAGTCCCCTTCCCTGGAGGGGTTTAAGGGACGGGTGGACGAGGTGCTGAGGGACATGGGTTAGTGATGGATGGGAATGGTTGGACTCGATGATCCGGTGGGTCTTTTCCAACCTAGTGATTCTGTGATTCTGTTATCCCGCTGACACAATCATTTAGGTTGGAAAAGACCTTTAAGATCGAGTCCAAACCTTGCCATGAGCAGCCTGGTCCAGTGGGAGGTGTCCGTGCCCATGGCAGGGGGGTTGGAACTGGATGGGCTTTGAGGTCCGTTCCAACCCGTTCCATATTTCATTGCCCGTCAGTGCAGGGAAAAGCAAAACAAATGGATTTCTGGAGCTCTGGAAAGTTCAGGCAGGTTTTTGAGCCTGCAGACGCGTTTACGCCTCGCTCTTTATTGTGGCCTTGCTGGGCTGAGGCTGCTCACGCAGCAGCGCGGTTAATCTGCTCACGTTTGGCGAAGAGATTAGCGGCTGTGGGATCTGGGGAGGTTTTCCATAGGTTTCGGGACAACCTTGTTGGTTGATTTGAGTCACGGTGCTGCTCATTTCTTTACAGAAAAGCCCAGCGCCAGCAGGGAGGTTCTTGAGAGCAAAGGAATCCTCGTGGTGGATGTCAACACCTTCCTTGGGACGATGCAGAAAGCGGCTGTTCCGTTTAGAAGAAGCTACTGGTAAGGGGTGGGGGGAGCTCGGGATTGACCCCTTCTCCCCCAAAAAGTTTGGGAGCAGCTCCTGGCTTCCCCTGGGGCTGCTTCAGGGGCTGCTCCAGCTCTGCTGAGACTTGGGGCCAAGTCCTGAAGCCGTGGCCAGCGGGGAGAGCAGAGCTGGCTACGGGGAAGCTCTGGGAGACGTCTGAGCAGGAGCAGAGCAGGAACCCGTGTCCCAAAGAAAGATGATGCGAGGGCTGGAGGACGGGCTGAGAGAGCTGGGCTTGTTCAGCCTGGAGAAGGCTCCAAGGAGACCTTCTAGCAGCCTTCCAGGACATGAAGGGGCTCCAGGAAAGCTGGGGAGGGACTTGTTACAAGAGCCTGGACTGATGGGACGAGGCTTTAAATTGGGAGGGGAGCTGGATGGGCTTTGAGGTCCCTCCCAATGCAAACCATTCCATGATTCTATGGTCTCTCATCTTGCAGGTGACGAAGCGAAGCCGCAGCACAGCTCCTCCCCAGGCCCTGGGGAGCTGGTTGGAGCATCCTGCTTCTCTTCAGGACGCACCCGACGTCCCCGTGAGTTTTGGGCGCTGCACACGGGAGCTGCACAGAGAGAGAAGTCACCTCTGATGCTGTAAATACAAATTATTTAACGATGGCTCGTGCCCATCCTCCTGGGGTTTCCTCCCCGCGGTCGCATAGAGGACAGAGGTTACTTTAACATTACATGGGTTTAAATTATTGGAGCCTTTCTAAGGGATGGGAAAAAAAAAATAGGGAAAAATACGTTCTACAAGCTATTTACTTGAAGTTAGGAGCGACAGGAGCGCTGGGCAATGCGGTTCCCGCGTGGCAGTTGCTGGGAATAGAAGTTAAACGAGTGCTGGGACCCACGTCCTCCTGCAAGCTGCTCCTCTTCCCTCTTGGTACCATTTCCAGCACCCGGAAGCCTTGTAAATAGCCGAGTGCTGGGAAGCAAGAACAAAAAAGCTGTTATTTATGGTGGTTGAAACACACTCCAGAAAGAAAACGCCGCATTGAAGCGTTTGTGAGGTTCCCTGCGTATTCGTGTAGAGGACAGCGTCGTCCTCTGTTTTAATAAAAGGGTGCAAGGCATTCTGTACAGGAGTTTGATTAATAAAACCTAAAAGCTTCCGTTTCTTGTGCTGCTGCTCTCCCGAGGAGGGATTCCCGCTCGGCAGAGCCTCTTCCCCGCGGCAGGACCGGACCCAGCGTACCCGGTTCACACATCAAATCAGCTCGGGGCTGCGTCGAGTCCAGCTTTGAAGCCCAAATGGGGAGGAATCCAAGAATCACCAGGTTGGAAAAGACTCACGGGATCATCGAGTCCAACCGTTCCGGTCAGGAAGGAGCGAGCCAGACGGGCACGTGGAGACTCGGGGCTGCAGGCTCAACGCTCGCTTCGTTCCCAGGTGGAGAGGTGGATGGAGAGCGGGAGGAGTAACCCAGGAATGGAGGCGTTGAGGGGCAGGAGCTGGTGTTGCGTCTTCGTTAGGGTCTCTCCGTTTCCTGGAGGACGTGCAGAGAAATAAAAATTTCTTCACCAAAAGGGTTCTCAGGCCCTGGCAGAGGCTGCCCAGGGAGGTGGTGGAGTCCCCATCCCTGGAGGGGTTTAAAAGACAAGGAGATGAGGAGCTCAGGGATCTGGTTTAGTCGTGGACAGGGATGGTTGGACTCAAATCTCAAAGGTCTTTTCCAACCGAGCGATTCTACGATTCGATTTCTCGCCTTTGGAAAGGCTCAGCTGGGTCCCACCAAGCACTGAGAGAGAAGGTCAAGGCAAGGGAGACGGGCTCCACCCGCCCCTGGCTCCCAGCAGGCCCTGAAACAGGAAGGTTCCTGGAACCTGAGTGCAGGGGGAGGAAGTGCCGAAAGCCCCTGAGCCCAAGAGGGAAGGGGCAGCGCAGCCAGGTTCAGCGCAGCCCCGCCGGGTGAAGGGATGTGGTTAAAGGTCCGGTTCCTCTTTGAAGGGACCTTCACGAGCCATCAAACCCAGCCACCTGCAGCTGCTGAGGGCACAGAGCTGGTCAAGGAGTCTGGCTGGAAAGTGCCTGGAGGAGAAGGACCTGGGGGGGTTGGTTGACCAGGAGCCAGCAGAGGCCCAGGTGGCCAAGAAGGCCAAGGGCATCTTGGCTTGGAGCAGACCCGGCGTGGCCAGCAGGGCCAGGGAGGTTCTTCTCCCTCTGGCCTCGGCCCTGGGGAGACCGCTCCTCGAATCCTGGGGTCAGTTCTGGGCCCCTCACTCCAAGAAAGACCTTGAGATGTTGGAGCACGTCTGGAGAAGAGCAACGGAGCTGGGGAAGGGGCTGGAGAAGAAGCCTGAGGGCCCTGGGGGTGTTTAGCCTGGAGAAGAGGAGGCTGAGGGGAGACCTCATTGCTCTCTGCAACTCCCTGAGAGGAGGTTGTGGAGAGGAGGGAGCTGGGATCTTCTCCCAAGGGACAGGGGACAGGACGAGAGGGAATGGCCTCAAGCTCCACCAGGGGAGGCTCAGGCTGGACATCGGGATGAAATATTTCATGGAAAGGGTGACTGGTCCCTGTCTGAGGCTGCCCAGGGAGGGGGTGGAGTCCCCTTCCCTGGAGGGGTTTAAAAGCCGAGGAGATGAGGTGCTCAGGGATCTGGTTTAGTCGTGGACAGGGATGGTTGGATCCGATCTCAAAGGTCTTTTCCAACCACCTGCTTCCCAGCCCAAAGCAGCGCTGGGAGCAGCCGGAGCCCCTGGGGCAGCAGGAGACGCTCTGCCCAGCTCCCCTTTCGAAGCCTGGCGGGCCGAGATCCACGGGATCTCGGAAAGGACCTGAAGTGAATCAGACCAGAGCACAGGACTGTGTTTTTCCAGAATTTGGCTTTACTTCGCAGTACAGAAATCATGTGGAGCCTTCGAGGAGAAGCACAGGCTCTGTCATACCGATACCGCAGCGCCGTTTGGTCCATCCGAGAAGCCGCGAGGCTACAGAAAATACTTCCACATCTTGCCTGCATCTGTAATTTGTTCTCTCGATTTTTATTCAGATTAAAACACAAAGGAGCCTTGCGGCACAGCTGTGTCCCAACCGCTGTAAACAGGTTTAGAAGCTTAAGTGGAGGTTAAGTCCTGTGCCCAGAACTAAAGCCAACATTCGCTGCTACAATAGACGTGGGCTTTTGTCCAGAATACAACTTGCCACAGAGTTAAGATTGATGGGAAGAGGCTTTAGGGATGCTGTCCACAATAATGGAGTGCTCGGTTTCTAATCTCCCTGGCTGGCTGAGGGGGAGGGGTTTGAGTGACAACCGTCACGGCTACTTTAGCTCACCAGAAGCACATAATTCGTGAAGGACGTTTTACAAATGAGTTAAACCACACGGGGCAGACACAGCTGGCAATGAGTTATTTCAAACCGGCACCAACGTCTACGTCTGCGAAAAGAAAAAAAAGAAAACCAGGCTCGGTCTGCGGTTTCCCTTCCCGGGTTAGTCGAGGAAATGGGGCGGGGGGCGCCAGATTCTGGACAGCAGCCCTACTAGAATGAAAGAATTAAACACATGATATCCAAAAGGGGAACATTACCAGTGCAGGACTCTTCGAATCTCTCAGAGATGGGATTACAAAAGCAGGCCTTACAATATTGAATTTCATACAGTGTTCATTAAGTTCCTTATATATTCATATTAGCCGATTTAATTTTTTTCTCCTAATTAGATGCTCATTACTGCTGCTCCTCCTCCCCGTAGATATCGTTTTTCTTGCGTTTCATCTCCTCGAAGTCGAACTCTGATCCCATCATCCGCTTGTAAATATCTTTGATGTCATCGCACGTCGTCTCGAAGTGAGTGGTGGCGTCGTAGGTGCGAGAAATGAAGATCTGGAAGGAGAAGGAGGAGTTGAGCACCGGGCCTCACCCCTCGCCCCCCTCGAACACGAGCTCGGCCCTTACCAACCTGGCTCTCAGTCCCCAAGTCAGTGGGTGCAAACAGGTCACTGATGCTGACGAACCTGCAAGGAGGGGAGAAAAAAAGAGCTTCAGAATCCATAGTTGCACTACAGGCTGGGAGACACTGATTGAGAACAGCCCTGAGGAGAAGGGCTTGGGGCGCTGGAGGATGAGAAGCTAAACGTGAGCCGGCAACATGCACTCATCGCCCAGAAACCAACTGTGTCCTGGGCTGCATCCAAAGCAACGTGGCCAGCAGGGAGGGAGGGGATTCTGCCCCTCTGCTCTGCTCTTTGAGATCCCATCTGGAGCCCTGTGCCCAGTTCTGGAATCCCCAACAGAAGGAGATGGAACTCTTGGAATGGGTCCAGAGGTGGGCGTGGAGATGATCCGAGGGCTGGAGCACCTCGGCTACGAGGACAGGCTGAGAGAGCTGGGGTCGTTCAGCCTGGAGAAGGCTCTGCAGAGACCTTCTAGTGACTCCAGTAAAACTGGGGACTTTTCCCAAGGGTCTGGAGTGACAGGATGAAGGGCAATGGCTTTAAATTGGAAGGGGAAAATTTAGATTAGACATTAGGAAGAAATCCTTCCTGATGAGGGTGGGGAGGCCCTGGCCCAGGGAAGCTGTGGCTGCCCCATCCCTGGAGGTGTCCAAGGCCAGGTTGGATGGGGCTTTGAGCAGCCTGATCCAGTGGGTGGAACTGGATGGGCTTTGAGGCCTCTTCCAACCCAACCCATTCCATGATTCTATGACTGGATTGCAAGCACGGGAGGAAGAATGGCTCAATTAAAACGTCGCTGCTCTGCGCAGCGTGTAGGCAGTCAGGGCGCGGAGGGAATTCTGAGTTCCAACACTTCCGCGAAGGCAAACAGCCTCCAACCCGGAGAGGTGAGGAGGGGAGAGGGGGCTCCTCGAGGCCTTACTTCTGCTCGATGGGCTCCAAGAGGTCCAAAGCCGGTTTGATCTCCTTCTCCGGGTCCGCGGTCTCCACAGTAGTGCTGGCAATGGCGATGTACTTGCCCTGCGCCGCCACGTTGTGCGCGGAGGAGATCATGCAGACGTAGATATCTAGGGAAACAAAAGAACCGTGCGGGTCAGGCCTGCTCATCCCTAAAGCCTCCTCCAGCTCACACGTTCCTCTTCCTGCTCCCCCTGACACTTCCCACCTTGTTTAAAGCCACACTTCGACGAGCTCTGTCCCTGCCGTGCGTGCTTCCAGGCTTCTGGTGGATGAGCCCACGCACAAGCACCCTGAAATTCAGCTTCCCGTGGCTGTGACATCTCCTAGAAGCCAGCGAGCTCCCCCCGCAGCCAGCTCATCCCTCATTCGAGAGCAAGAAAGCATCCCCTCTCCTTCCCTCAGCCCTTAGAATCATAGAATCATAGAATAACCAGGTTGGAAGAGACCCACTGGATCATCGAGTCCAACCATTCCTATCAAACACTAAACCATGTCCCTTGCCCCCTCGCAGAGAACCTCCCTGCTCCTCGCCCACTTCTCCCAGCTCGGGCCCTTCCTTCAGCAGGTTCCTCACTCGGCTTTCCGGCCACACGAACCTCGGCCTCTCCCACCTTCCCCAGCGCTGCCTTGCGCTCCAACAGCCCTGCAGGGACACCAAGGATCTCCGGACACGGACTCTGTGGCAGAAGCAGCACTAAGTGTGTCTTCCTGATTCCATTCTCACTGGACAAGTGGACCAAGTGTCCCCTCAGTGAGGCTGGAGGGACATCAAGCTGGGAGGGAGCGATGATCTGCTGGGCAGGAAGGCTCAACAGAGAGATTGGGCCAGGCTGGATCCATGGATGGAGGGCAGGAGGATCTGCAGAGGGATCGGGACAGGCTGGATCCATGGGCCAAGGCCAAGAGAATGGGGTTCAACCCAGCTCAGCACTGGGTCCTGCACTTTGGTCACACCAACCCCATGCAAGGATTCCAGGCTTGGGGAAGAGCGGCTGGAAAGCTGCCAGCAGAAGAGGACTTGGGGGTGTTGGTTGGCAGTGGCTGAACATGAGCCAGCAGGGGCCCAGGTGGCCAAGAAGACCAAGGGCATCTTGGCTTGGATCAGACCCGACGTGGCCAGCAGGGCCAGGGAGGTTCTTCTCCCTCTGGCCTCGGCCCTGGGGAGACCACTCCTCGAATCCTGGGGTCAGTTCTGGGCCCCTCCCCACCAGAAGGATGTTGAGGCTCTGGAGCGAGTCCAGAGAAGAGCAACAGAGCTGGGGAAGGGGCTGGAGAAGAAGCCTGAGGGCCCTGGGGGTGTTTGGCCTGGAGAAGAGGAGGCTGAGGGGAGACCTCATTGCTCTCTGCAACTCCCTGAGAGGAGGTTGTGGAGAGGAGGGAGCTGGGCTCTTCTCCCAAGGGACAGGGGACAGGACGAGAGGGAATGGCCTCAAGTTGCACCAGGGTCGGGGTGGGTTAGATTGGGTATCAGGAAAATTTTCTCTACTGGAAGTGGTGAAGCACTGGAAGAGGCTGCCCAGGGCAGTGGTGGAGTCGCCATCGCTGGAGCTGTTTAAACGCTGCGTGGATGTGGCGCTTAGGGACACAGTCCACAGGGCTGGCAGTGCCAGGTTTACAGTTGAGACTCCACGATCTGAAGAGCTTTTCCACCATGAACGATTCCACAACTCCGACTACCACGCCCGTTTAGTACAAGGCTGTTCAGGAGTCCCCCCAGCCTCAACCTCAGCGCGAAGAGAGCCCCTCCGTTCTCTCCACACACCTGATTTTCGGTTGACCTGGTTCTGTGGAATGATGATCTGGCACGAGTTGGCATCGTTTGTGTTCTTGATGGGGTGGCTCAGGATGCAGATTACCCGAATCACTTGGCCAACCTTCGTTACGCGGTCCGAGACGTAGCTGGGGTCGCAGATGAGCTGTTTGCAGCGAGCAACCTGCAGGGACAGACAAAGCTCGGGTGACCACCTCACGGAGATACAGACCCAGCCAGTTTGGAGGAGAACGAAGAGGGGTTCTGAGGTGGCTGTGCCAGCAGTGGGTCCTTATTTCAGTGCCAGCACGACACTTCAGCTCAGACAACCAGGAGTCTTCCCAAGGGAAGGGCAGCCACAACTTCTCTGGGCAACCTGGGCCAGGGCCTCCCCACCCTCATCTTGATGAATTTCTTCCCAAGATCTCACCTCAATCTCATCTTTTAGGTTAAAACTATTCCCTTTCGCTCCACCCCTCCACTGTGATCCAAAGCCCCTCCCCTCCAGCTTTTCTGGAGCCCCTTTCCGTACTGGAAGCTGCTCTAAGGTCTCCCCACAGCCTTTTCTCTTCTCTAGGCTGAACAACCCCAACCCTCTCAGCCTGTTCTCCTATGGAAGGTGCTCCAGCCCTCAAATCATCAGCTCCTACCCTACCTGTCCACATGTAATTCATACCCCTATGCACTTCATCTCCTGGCCTTTTAAATACCTCCAGGGATGGGGATTCCACCGCCTCCCTGGGCAGCCTCTGCCAGGGCCTGAGAACCCTTGCAGTGAAGAACTTTTTCCTGATGGCCAATCTGAACCTGCCCTGGTGAAGCTTGAGGCCATTCCCTCTCATCCTATCACCTGTCACTTGGGAGAAGAGACCAGCACCCTCCTTGCTACAACCTCCTTTCAGGGAGCTGCAGACAGTGATAAGGTCTCCTTTCAGCCTCCTTTTCTCCAGGCTAAACAACTCCATGTCCTGTCCCTCAGCTGCTCCTTAAGTCTTGTTCTCCAGCCCCTTCACCAGCTTCATTCTCTTCTCTGGATGCGCTCCAGCCCCTCGAGGTCTTTCTTATAGTGAAGGGCCCAAAACTCAACTCAGGATTCAAGGTGCAGCCTCACCAGCGCTGAGTACAAGGGCACAATCACCTCCCTGCTCCTGCTGGCCACACCACGGCTGATCCAAGCCAAGATGTCACTGGCCTTCTTGGCCACCTGGGCCACTGCTGGCTCACGTTCAGCCACTGTCGACCAACACCCCCAGGTCCCTCTCTGCCAGGCAGCTTTCCAGCCGCTCTTCCCCAAACCTGGAACACTGCACAGGGGCTTTGTGTCCCAGAGGAGATCCACAACCTCCTTTGGACTCGCTCCAACAGATTCATGTCCTTCTTGTGCAGTGGTCAAGGCTGAACCAATCAGATTATTATCAACCCCTCTGCATAGGAACTTATTTTTGCAGTTATAGTTTAATATTTCACAGAGTCATCAGGTTGGAAGAGACCCACTGGATCATCGCGTCCAACCATTCCCATCAGTCACTAACCCATGTCCCTCAGCACCTCGTCCACCCGGCCCTTAAACCCCTCCAGGGAAGGGGACTCAACCCCCTCCCTGGGCCTGAGAACCCTCTCAGGGAGCTGGAGAGAGCAACGAGGTCTCCCCTCAGCCTCCTCTTCTCCAGGCTAAACACTCCCAGGGCCCTCAGGCTTGTTCTCCAGCCCCTTCCCCAGCTCCGTTGCTCTTCTCTGCACTCGCTCCAGAGCCTCAACATCCTTCTGGTGGGGAGGGGCCCAGAGCTGGCCCCAGGATTCGAGGAGCGGTCTCACCAGTGCTGAGTCCAGGGGGAGAAGAACCTCCCTGGCCCTGCTGGCCACGCCGTTTCTGATCCAAGCCAAGATGCCCTTGGCCTTCTTGGCCACCTGGGCCACCACTGGCTCACGTTCAGTCGCTGTCAACTAACACCCCCAGGTGTTCTGTACAGCCAGGTTGAGATAAAGCTGCAGAAAGGCTGCAGCTCCTTTCTGGTTCTACTTGATTTACTCAAAGAGAACCTTCCACCCCATGGATATGATCTCATTCCGTCTCCTGGAGCAGGGCTGCTGTACCATAATCATCACCATGAAAACACAGACATGAGTTGGCATGGGGAAAACTGGCACCAGCCACCTAGTTTTGCTCCAAGGGCTCTAATGAGAGGTTTCTTACTACATTTGATCACATCCTGACCAGCAGCAATGATTCTCAGAGGCGCGAGGTGGGGTGGGGATTAAGGAAGGAACTGGAAGGCACCGTACCTCCCCTTCAGACTTCACGCCAACCACTTTGCCGTTTTCTATCACGATCTCCTCGATGGGCTTGTTCAGCATGTAGGTACCTCCGTAAATAGCGCTTAGCCTGCAAGAGGGAAGCCGCTTCAGCATCTTCCACAGGTGCGCATTTGGTTTTTCACAGCCCTCCCAGTCCCTCCTTTCTGTTCCACTTGGACAAACCCCAAAATCTGACTGACACCTCCTCAAAATCCGCTGCTTTTAGCCATCTACGTGGTGGATGCTGTTCTTTCTGCAAGACCTCCAATCAATTACACACAACCAGAAAGAATCTGCTTGGTGCAACCCAAACGTTCTGACAGCGCAAGTGCTGGGAGCTCCTCCAGGTCGGCAAATCCGACTTCTCGGATAAAGTCGCTGCTAACAGCACCTCTGAGCAAACCCAGAACGACCACCGCTAACAGGAATTGCAGTAGAGAAGTCCCGAAAGAAGGAATCTCACACGGAGAAATCACTTCTTGGTGAAGACAGGGAGAGAACTAGTAACCATCACAGTATTTTTACGCAGCGTCGTGTTCTGGAAGCCCAAGTGCTGACCCCATGTCTGATCCACCCCACTGGAACCCCCAGCCAAATTCTCACCTTGCAAATCCCTGGGGCAGCTCGCCAAGGCCGTAGAGGGGATAAAGGTACGGGCTTTTCCCATATCTAGCCAGCGACTCGCTGTAGAGCTTAATCCTGTTGATTGTTTCTTGGCAGGGTTGATCTAGATAGCTGGAGAGGGCAGTTAAATCATTGTCAACGTCAAAAACTGAGACTTGCAGCAGAATACAACCAGAAAGCAACACATTGTCTTCCCATGAAGCTTCTTTCCCCACCCTCTGGCTCCTCCTGGCAAGCATTTCCCTGCAAGTTCCCTTTTAGAAGCACTTTGTGTCACGAGGGGGTTTAGTCAGGAAGGAGAAGCTTCATTAACCCCACAAAATTCAAACATCCCACCAGGAGAGGACCCGGTGTTTTAAGATCTATGTGGCACCCAAGGACAGAGTTCTTGCCCTCAACCCTTGTGAGAGAACCAGCACTTACTCGTCAGTCCTGTAGAGCGCGAGGGCGTGGCCCGTGAAGTCTATAACGTCCTGCCCCAGGTCAAACTTCTTATACACGTCGCGCATGGTGGTCTTCTTGGGATCGACGCCTTCAAAAGTCTTGGGGTCATTCTCATCAAAGTTGGCAACGTACACTAGGAATTTCCTGAACCGGCGTTTCTCGAACAAGCCCATTAAGCCTAAAACCAAGGTATTATTGTCAGAAACCAGAGCTATTAAATGGCTTTTCCATTGCCACAGAGCATCAGAAGCAAGTAAGCGAGTGTTTAAAATATCAAGAACAAGGAGTTCGGCCTTCAGGGCTAACCAAGGTGCTCTGCTCAAGGGGGAGACACCAACGTTGCCAAAATGGTCCACACCAGCAGCTGTCCTGGTACTCTGGACATCACAGGGCGAGACGGCCAGCTCCTTCCAAGCTGTGGCTGGAGGCTGAACTCCTACACTCTGCTCCCAGCTCAGGGAAAGCCTGGAGAGCAGCTTCCACTTAGCCGGGTTTAAATCCTGGGCTGAGCTTCCCTAAGCACGGGCCTTTGCGTTTGGCATCTACCAGACTTCCCATCAAAGTGAGCGGCACTGAGCTCTCTTGCAGCCTCGCCAAGGAAGCAGAAAGCGCGGCAGGGGTCAGAATTCCGAACACAAGATCGGATGAGGCACCATTTACACGTTTTGATTTTCTACAAATCAGAGACGCAAGACTGGACTTAGAATCACAGAATCATAGAATAACCAGGTTGGAAGAGACCCACTGGATCATCGAGTCCAACCATTCCTATCAATCACTAAATCATGTCCCTCAGCACCTCATCCACCCGTCCCTTAAACCCCTCCAGGGAAGGGGACTCAACCCCCTCCCTGGGCAGCCTCGGACAGGGACCAATCACCCTTTCCGGGAAGAATTTTTTCCTAATGTCCAGCCTGAACCTCCCCTGGTGGAGCTTGAGGCCATTCCCTCTCGTCCTGTCCCCTGTCCCTTGGGAGAAGAGCCCAGCTCCCTCCTCTCCACAACCTCCTCTCAGGGAGTTGGAGAGAGCAATGAGGTCTCCCCTCAGCCTCCTCTTCTCCAGCCTAAACACCCCCAGGGCCCTCAGGCTTCTTCTCCAGCCCCTTCCCCAGCTCCGTTGCTCTTCTCTGCACTCGCTCCAGAGCCTCAACATCCTTCTGGTGGGGAGGGGCCCAGAACTGACCCCAGGATTCGAGAAGCGGTCTCCCCAGGGCCGAGGCCAGAGGGAGAAGAACCTCCCTTGCTGAAACAAAAGCAGAGACAACACCAAAGGCACCTCCTACTTCTGCCAGGAAGAGTCTCTTAAGACTCTTGGCAGACAGCAATGTGGCCAAACTGAAGGAATGGCTGATTTCTTCACAGCGAGAAGGAGCAGCTGCTGTAAGGAAGGCTCCGATGCACAGACAAGCTGCATATTGCAGTCGTATTTGCAGGAGTTGCTTCATTACAAGGCTTTTCAGAGATGCTCCTAATTCTATCCCACATCTGAGGCTCCTGGACTGCCCTCTGCAAGCTCCTGATGTATCTCTGTTAGGAATTATTGGTAGTTCTATCTGGAGGGACATTTAAAAAGACAATTAAGATTTTAACGAGGTGCCACACGTTGGATTTACTCATTCCAATTTGCCTGCTGACAAATGTGACAACACTTCACACGCCCCTCCATCCAAAAAGACCCAACTTTAAATCTTTCTGGCAAGGCTGGGAGCGTAATCCCCAAACGGAACCTCTTTAAGAATCACAGAATCACAGGTTGGAAGAGATGCATTGGATCATCGAGTCCAACCATTCCTATCAAACACTAAACCATGAAGTAACATCTTGTCACGTTCCCACCAGAGAAGCCACAGAACAGGCAGCTTGGTCAGCTCCATCTAAAAGCTCCAAGAAAACAGTAACGCCAAGGCCCAGGAAGCCCACGACTCAACTGCAAGTGGTGCTTGAAGTCACATAAGCTGTAGAAGAATCCTAGGCTAAGCAGAGCTTGTTATTGAGATGGAGCCTACACACAGCACCACGTGAGGAGCATCAGGATTTCTTTCCGGCACGAGCACCTAATATACCAAGACGTGGAGGGCAGGGACCCGTTTCCCCTTTCCTTAGCTGTGGTAGCTTCAGGAGGAAACAAAGTAAGGTGCAAGTACTCACTGGATGCCAAAGCTTCTGCCTCAGTGGAAGGAACTTTGTAGATCTTTCCTCCCTTGTAGACGAAGCTCCCCTCGATCACCTTGAAGTCCAAGTAGCGAGTGACTTCTGTGTAGAGCAGCATCTTTACCAGTTGACCTGGAAAGGAGGTTTGGCACAAGTCAACTGGCTGGTCTGAAGCAAGAAGCCACAAGGACAGCGCCTCTCACCAGGCAGGCGGCTCTTCCAGAGCAGACAAGGCTCCAGGAAGACCTTAGAGCAGCCTTCTCGTACCTAAAGGGGCCTACAGGAAAGCTGGGGGCTCTTGATCAGGGAGCGCAGGGATAGGCTGAGGGGGAATGGTTTGAAGCTGAAAGTGAGGAAATTGAGATGAGGTATTAGGAAGAAATTCTTCACTCTGAGGATGATGAGGCACTGGCACAGGGTGCCCAGAGAAGTCATGGCTGCCCCATCCCTGGAGGTGTTCAAGGCCAGGTTGGATGAGGCTCTGAGCAGCCTGATCCAGAGGGAGATGTCCCTGCCTGTGGAGTTGGAACTGGATGATCTTTAAGATGCCTTCCAACCCAAGCCATTCCACGATTCTGTGACTCTTCCAACACAGAAACCCTTCCAGCACAGAACCACATAGCTCTTACACCTTTGTGGAGCAGATGGAGGGTGGAAGGTACCGATGAGCATGTAACGAGGCAGTTTGAAGGCTTTGTTACAGGCCATCAACTGCGTCTTTGTCACTCCTGCCATTTCCATCATGCCCTTGCGTAAAAGCCATCGTGTGGCATGTTATCCCATTGACCCCAGAGTAACCACAGAATCATTTAGGTTGGAAAAGACCTTTAAGATCATCGAGTCCAAACCTTGACTGGAATCAGAGCAAGTCTTCCCCTGCACTAGCCTTGAGCAAGGTGGGCACAATCTACACAATCTATCTGCCTCCTTGCGCTCCAAGGACAAGATTCCAGCAGCACGTGGCCGGTAGTTGGCAAAATGAGTTGTCCTTGAACTTGTTGGCATCAATAACCACTTTATTGACAGTGGATTTGGTCCAGAAGACCTGTCCCAGTACTGGAACATGGATTAAAGAATGAGGATTTGCAGCATCAATAAGGGATGAGAGTCTGCAAGCCATAAAACGGGAACAAAGGGGATTAACAGTCACATGGAATCACCTGTTTCTTCCTAAGCCATGGAGGAACAACAATGCACAATTCATGGTGTTAACTCTGGAGAGAAACATAAACACTCGGGGAAGAAATGGATGTTAGAAAAGTGGATTTCCAGACCTTCCAAACATGGTGATGCTGCGCACTCCAAGCTGGAGCCACCTTCCAAGTTTGTAAGGTCCACAGCCAAAACAAGTCAGAGGGTGGAAGCTGAGGTGCTTGCAGCACCAATCATAGAATCATAGAATCACCAGGTTGGAAGAGACCCACCGGATCATCGAGTCCAACCATCCCCATCAATCACTAAACCATGTCACTCAGCGCCTCGTCCACCCGGCCCTTAAACCCCTCCAGGGAAGGGGACTCAAACCCCAGCCTGGGCAGCCTCGGACAGGGACCAATCACCCTTTCCGGGAAAGATTTCATCCTGCTGTCCAGCCTGACCCTCCCCTGGTGGAGCTTGAGGCCATTCCCTCTCGTCCTGTCCCCTGTCCCTTGGGAGAAGAGCCCAGCTCCCTCCTCTCCACAACCTCCTCTCAGGGAGTTGGAGAGAGCAATGAGGTCTCCCCTCAGCCTCCTCTTCTCCAGCCTAAACACCCCCAGGGCCCTCAGACTTCTTCTCCAGCCCCTTCCCCAGCTTCGTTGCTCTTCTCTGCACTCGCTCCAGAGCCTCAACATCCTTCTTGTGGGGAGGGCCCAGAACTGACCCCAGGATTCGAGGAGCGGTCTCACCAGGGCCGAGGCCAGAGGGAGAAGAACCTCCCTGGCCCTGCTGGCCACGCCGGGTCTGATCCAAGCCAAGATGCCCTTGGCCTTCTTGGCCCCCTGGGCCCCTGCTGGCTCCTGTTCAACCAACCCCCCCAGGTCCTTCTCCTCCAGGCAGTTTCCAGCCAGGCTTCTCCTAGTCCGGAGCTGCTCAGGGTTGTTGTGCCCCAAGTGCAGACCACCCTGACTGACCCCAAGGGAGCTCTTGGATTTGTGCTCCCACAGGTCACGGAGAACCAGCCAAAGGGCTATTTACTTGATTACAGCACTGAGCGTAAACCCAGGCCGCGCTTACGAGGCAGACTGCGGATGTCAGAATCACTTACCATTAGCCATAAGGAATTTTGGAATGAGGTCCACATTCCAGTCCCTTCCTCGCCCCATGGATTCTGGTGGAGTTCCTGGTAAGTTAAACCTTTTGTAGAGCTTTGGAGAGAATACAAAACTTGTTATAGTGCAGGAAACGGCTACGGGTATGATTTCTCCCACACGAAGAGACACATTCCACCCCCACATCTCCCCAGCTGAACACAAGCTCCTCACAGCAAGGTTTTGGCCTGCGTTTGAGCTCCCGTTTGATTTGCGATGCAATGCACAAAGCACATGCAGTAAATTCTCACAGTAAGAATCGAGCAGCTTTGTTCTGCTCATCCAAGCTCTCTTTCTTCAAGTCTTAAAGCTTGGGAATTTACGACCTGCCGAACCGAAATACTGTTTAACATTGCTAAAGGTAACCCGATCAAAACGCCTTGGAGAGGGAAGCTCCTCTACGCACTTAAATCAAACGCTCCAGTATAAATATTTAACCCAGTTAGATGGCAAGGAGAGCAGTGATTTCCTGACATCCAATTAATCAGCCTCGCTAACAGCTCTAGAAGCTTCACGCTTGCAAGTTGTAAGCAGGAGGTGGCGTCTGTCAAGATGGAAGCGCTCGCAGGCCAAGGACCAAGCGCAGTGTCGAGGCACAGATTCGTTAGGCCGGCATTCGCACGGCAGTAACCATTTAGCTGATGAGTTTTCCCATCATGCTTCTCTCCTGCTGGCGTGGAAGTGTCATAAAGCTTCCTTACTCAAAGGAAGCCCCCAGGAATAATTACTTGGAATCCACCCCTAGGAGAGCTTGACATGAAGCCTTCGTTTTTCGGTGGGGGAGAAGACAATAGGTGGGCACCCGCCCCGTACTTACATCCTCCAGGGGTGTAATGGATGCGCTTTCCCCTCCATAGTAAGAGTTACGGTCCATGTGAAGGACTTTCTTTCCATTCACTGACATGATTCCAGAGAGGATGCATTCCTGAGAAGAGGAAACAAGAAAGAACGTGAGGGCCATGTTAGCCGTGTTTGAGCCTCCTTCCACCTTTCCAAAGGATGCTCCCTCAAAGAGCATGTTCTGACAGCCACCTGCGCGCCCAGACTCGGAGACACACGCACAGTCCTTCACAAACACAGCAGTTGCCTCACTCCAGAACCAAGATACGCATGCTGAAAGCCTTTATTGAGATGGATTAACCCCTTATGAGGTTTGTTCCCTCCTCTGTGCAGCCAACGAGGATATTTTAACTCCACATCTACCACCTGTCAGGGCTCCCCTGAGGGTATTTCTGGGAAGTCCATGCATTTGGACTTCCTAAATTGCCAGCTATCAGACTCAAAGAGGCAGCATCCTCCTTTATGGATGACACCGGGAATATAAAACCTTGCCTAAAAGACTCCGGGAAGTCTCCCCAAAACCTCAGTCTTTGATAACTGAGACACGCAAGAGCTACTCTTAGAGGACAGGGGTAGCACAAAGGAAAAATCAAGCCATTTGGGAGCTTTTATCATCTCAGTAGATACTTTGCTATCCTTGCTACGTACCCACCACAATTGCATCCACTGCGATCCCCTGGAGCAGCCAATCAGCTGCTCTGTCTGAGCGCCACACCATGAGGCTGAGAGTAACCACAGGGGTCACCAGTTAGAGTTTGCAGAACCAGCCAAGGACTTGCCTGGCTAAATCCCCACTAAAGCACCACTTCGCAGCAACCCCGGTCACCGGCTCCGGCGTTCACAATCCAGAGAGCTTAACAAAAACTTAAACGCTTGCACGCTTAGGGCCGCTTATCACGGAGGTTTTACTGATCTTTTCCACTCAGCTCTCTTCCAAAGCAGAGTTTGTGTTCACCATCAGCATTATCTAAATTTGTAGATCCCAGCCACATCCCACATTCCCTTTCATCCAGCCTGTAAACCCGCCGTCCAGCTGCGGAGCGATGCCTCTGCTGCACATCAGCTCACCCATGAGCGGAGGAGCCGTTCATTCAAGGAAAGCAGCAGCCTGGCCTTCCTGGCAGAGACCTGCATCTCTACAAGATCCTTCTTGTTTACTCTACAGGTCTCGTGCCGTGGAACATTCAGAACTCCTGTGCGTCACCTCCTCCCTGCTGTGGAGTTCAGGAGGCAAACGATAGAGAATCATAGAATCACCAGGTTGGGAAAGACCCATTGGATCATCGAGTCCAACCATTCCTATCAATAACTAACCCATGTCCCTCAGCACCTCATCCACCCGTCCAGGGAAGGTGACTCAACCCCCTCCCTGGGCAGCCTCGGACAGGGACCAATCACCCTTTCTGTGAAGAAGTTTTTCCTAATGTCCAGCCTGACCCTCCCCTGGTGGAGCTTGAGGCCATTCCCTCTCGTCCTGTCCCCTGTCCCTTGGGAGAAGAGCCCAGCTCCCTCCTCTCCACAACCTCCTTTTAGCAACGCTGCCCAGTACAGGTACTGGTGAACACAACCAGCCAAACCACCAGCAGAACACAGTTTCCCACCACGTATTGTTTATAGAATCACAGAATGGTCTGAGTTGGAAGGAACCTTAAAACCCATCCAGTTCCAACCACCCGTCAAGAGCAGGGACACTTCCCACTGGATCACGTTGCTCCAAGCTCCATCCAACCTGGCCTTGAACACCTCCAGGGATGGGGCAGCCATGACTTCTCTGGGCAGCATGTGTCAGGGCCTGACCACCCTCATCACAGGAGAGCATTTCTTCTTAAGTTCTCATCTCAATCTCCCCTCTTCCAGCTCAAATTCATTCCTCCTTGTCCCATCCCTGCACTCCCTGATCAAGAGCCCTTCTCCAGTTTTCCTGTAGGCTCTCACTACCCCTTAAGTGACTTGCAAATCCTAACTCCATTAAATCACAGAATCCTTTAAGTTGGAAAAGACCTTTAAGGTCACCAAGTCCAATCAAAATCTTGGTGTCAAGGAAGCTTTGAAACCCATCTTCACCTTCAACGAAGGCCAAATAATGGTAAAGGCAGCGTGCGGGAGGGGTTATTTGGTTCCGAAGTGTCTCAACATCTGCAGGTGCGTGGACGTCTGCCAGGAATCGCTGGCACCGGGACTTGCTGTTCCTGAACTTCCAGGTGGCAATGGGCAAGTCTTCTCTGCTAGAAGACCAAGGAGCTGCTGGCCAGCCTACTGCCCACCCAGATGCCACGAGAAGTCAACCACGGCCCTGGAAAGCAAAGCAAGTGCACTGGTGCATAGCAAGAACGGGCTGCTTGCTGAGTTTAAGCCCTGAAGTTGGGGGTGATTTCACAGCTTCATGATTGTCACATGGATCGTGAACAAAGTGAGCCACAGGGCTTCCCGCAAAACCTCTCTACAAGCCATCAGCTGCCCCTTCCAGCACTGCAGCATCCTCCACAGACTCCAGACCTCTCACAGCCTAAAAGGCCCCTCTGCTTTTTCCAGGCAGGCTAAAGAGAGCCCTACAGCCGACACGGCTGCACTAAACCCAGAAACATCATGACCAGCAGGGCCAGGGAGGTTCTTCTCCCTCTGGCCTCGGCCCTGGGGAGACCGCTCCTCGAATCCTGGGGTCAGTTCTTGGCCCCTCCCCACAAGAAGGATGTTGAGGCTCTGGAGCGAGTGCAGAGAAGAGCAACGAAGCTGGGGAAGGGGCTGAAGAACAAGCCTGAGGGCCCTGGGGGTGTTTAGGCTGGAGAAGAGGAGGCTGAGGGGAGAGCTCATTGCTCTCTCCAACTCCCTGAGAGGAGGTTGTGGAGAGGAGGGAGCTGGGCTCTTCTCCCAAGGGACAGGGGACAGGACGAGAGGGAATGGCCTCAAGCTCCACCAGGGGAGGGTCAGGCTGGACAGCAGGATGAAATCTTTCCCGGAAAGGGTGATTGGTCCCTGTCCGAGGCTGCCCAGGGAGGGGGTTGAGTCCCCTTCCCTGGAGGGGTTTAAGGGACGGGTGGATGAGGTGCTGAGGGACATGGGTTAGTGATTGATGGGGATGGTTGGACTCGATGACCCAATGGGTCTCTTCCAACCTAGTTATTCTATGATTCTATGATTCCTCAAGAGAGCTGCGAGCCCTACAGCGCTGAAGAACCGCAGGAGTGAAAGTACAGGAGGCTTTTATGGTGACGTTAATGATTTACCACATGCAACGTGGGACAAACACACCAGGAACACCGATACAGAATCATGGAATCATTAAAGCTGGAAAAGGCCTCTAAGATCATCCAGTCCAAGCGTCAGCCTGCCACCACCATGCCTACTAAACCCATAGTCCCATAGTGCCACATTTATACAGTTTTTGAACCCCTTCAGGGGTGGTGATTCCACCACTTCCCTAGGCAGCTTCTTCTAATACTCACCAACGGGATCTCCTGACTTACACTGAACCAGAGCTCCACACCTGGGCTCTGGTTTGACTCTTTCCTCTAACCTGCAGCTTTACTCCCTCAGATCACCTTCCAAAACCCCGGCTCGCCAGCTCTGCCAGATGGTGGTGCAGGACTGACAACGTCCACGCTGGAGCTGAGTCACAAGGAAGCCAACGAGGATTTCCAAACAAGATAAATATCAATGGGAGGAACAGTCACAGTCAAAGCTGCTGAAGCTACGTTCTTCATTCCAGATGTCAGCTGATTTCCTTCCTCCATTTAGGGGCAGTTCAAAGCATTTCTTGCTCTATTTTCTCATTCATCACAACCCAGCAAGCCCGTATCCATTCAACAGGTTGCCTGGCAAAACCAGGACTCAGGGTAACTCAGAGCTATCCGTTTCCCTGCTTGCTTAAAATCACGCCCCTAGAATGAACCCAGGAACCAGCAGAAGATGTTAAGAGGTCTTTAGTATCTTTTCAATCATGTTTCACATCCATTAAACACCAGCACAGGGATCAAGGTGGAGGTACGACGATAATGTTTTATCCACGGCTCATGTAACAGGCTCGTTCCATCACCCAGGCTCCCGCAGAGCCCCGAAGTGTTCAAATCCTGCGTAGGCCTTTCACCATCATTTCCCTTTGCGGCCGATGAGGCAACGGCACAGCGATAAAACACAAGAGACGCACAATGGATTTGTCCTCCCAGCTCAGCAATTCCTTTTGCCGGCTGAGCGCAGGCCAAACCCATCCGCAGGGCACTAGGTTGCATCTAGGAACCGCTTGATGTGTCATTATATCACCTGGGTCAGGGAATGAGGAAAACAAACAGCCCGGACCGATAAGAGATGGGCCGGAAAAGAGTTTGGACTGCAAATAAAAAAGGGGAAGCATCAGAGTTCAAATCTGCGGCTTTGCGACTTGTGAACAGCCACCCTTGGTAAAACCGAGCAGCTGCTGAGAGCAAAAACAGCAGCAAGACACAGCAGGGAACGCTCCAGGGATCCAGTCGGGGTGGAACGCAATCTCCAGGCAAATTACAGTCACGATGCGCTACTATAATCCACCGCTTGGGCCAGTTGGGGTTACGCCGGGCTCCCAAGAGCTCGCATTGCGTTGCTGAATGAATGACAGAGCAAGTCTTCCAGCGATCGATGTCTGCAGCACCTCTTGGCCGCTCCGAACAGCCACGGAACACAGGACCAGCGAGCAGAAGCCACAAGAAACACGGAAACAGCACGCTGGACGCAAATCCATGAAAAAAGAGGAGTCAGGGGTAACTTGGTGGTATCGGTGTTTCCATGTTTGCTTAAGACCATCAGCTCTTCCCTCGCTTGCATGAACTGGCCAGGAATAGACCTTCGGCACGCAAATGCCTTTGAGAATCGAGGGAATCAAGTAGGTTTACATGGATATTCTCCAACTAGGGCGGTAGTTCAGAAAGGCTCAGGCAGACGGATGGGAACCTGAGCCAGTGCGGATCCATTTAACCACGCTGAGGGGAGGATCCCACACAAAACTCCTTTCATTTTTGGGAGCGGGTTCTGGCACAGGGCCCCGGCTACGCCACGTCCAGTGTACATGGGCTACATCGACCACACTGGACTCCAAGGAGCACGATTCAACATTCTCTTCAGCCGTGTGATAGGCAGAAGCCTTCACTCACTGCATCCCCTGCTACCAGAGGACGCAAGGGATGGCGACGCTCTGCTTGGTCCTCGCTGTCATTTTGACCTTCATGTAGGCCCTTCAATCAGCAAGGCTTGAGCTGACACAATTAAATATATCTTGAATCCAAGACTCTGGCTGCTCTGCTCCTACAGAAAGTGAATCTGCCTCTTTGCGAGGGATTTATACAGGTTTAAGGTGGTGAGGCAGCTGGCAAGTAAGAAGCTTTAGTTCAGCGCACAGGTGCCTGCAAGGAGTGAAAACCCAGAAGGGACACAGCGTTCATCTGCGAGGGCTCGATGAGACAGTTTAATTACACCCAACATTCACGTTCAATAACTCAGGTTGGTTAGAGCACAGAAAACAAGCGACAAATGCTTTTCAGGGGTCACAACATCCCACTCCCGGGTGTTGTCGCAGCAAGCAAGCACCGAGGCCTTTCCAGATCAATGTAAATAAAGGTGAAGTGAAAAGACGAGTCTGAAAATCGAACCACGAGGTGTTCTTCAGCCCGCTATCATCACAACACATTAAAAACAGGTTTGAGCAGTAGGCCTGAAGAAAGATGCTGCCTCATCTGCAACGTACGATGCTCCTCACAAGCCTGAGCCAAGCATCTTAAAGCTATTAAGGCTTAAGCAACTCCCGAGAGGCCATTCCCACCAGCGGCTCCAGGACGCAGTACCTGGAAGAGCTACCAGATCTCATGCCGGGGCAGCCAGACCCATTTTGTCTGCCCTGTAGTGCCTGGAACTTCACCACCGCTCAAGGCACAGAGGGACTGGGAGGAACGCGGTGCTCCAGAACAAGCGCTGGGAAGTTAAGGGTACCTTGTGTAAGTCGTATCAGCGGTAATTCAGGATTAAAGATACTCTGGGATTATTTTTACAATATCTTTACAAGCTTGGCACTGCAACAGGGCTTCCTGTTTGCATAGCTAAGGGAAAAAAAGTATTTTTTGTGCCCGTGATCCCAATCCTAAAGCTGCTCAAGCTCCTCATTACTGAAGAAGAGAGCACGGACATGATTGAGAGCAGCCCTGCAGAGAAGGACTCAGTGGATGAGAAGCTGGACACAAGCTGGCAATGGGCACTCCTAGCCCAGACCAAAGAAGCGCAGCCAGCAGGGTGAGGGAGGGGATTCTGCTCTCGTGAGACCCCGCCTGGAGTCCTGTGTCCAGTTCTGGAATCCCCAACAGAAGAAGGACATGGAGCTGTTGGAACAGGTCCAGAGGAGGCTACGAAGATGATGTGAGGGCTGGAGCACCTCTGCTCTGAGGACAAGCTGAGAGAGTTGGGATTGTTCAGCCTGGAAAAGAGAAGGCTCCAGGGAGACCTTAGAGCGACCTTCCAGTACCTGAAGGGGCTACAGGAAAGCTGAGGAGGGACATTTTCCAAGAGCCTGGAGTGACAGAACGAGGGGGAATGGCTTTAAATTGGAAGAGGAAGATTCAGATCAAACATTAGAAAGAAATTATTCCCAATGAGGGTGGTGAGACACTTCTCACAGAAGTCCTGGCTGCCCCATCCATGGAGGTGTCCTCGCCCATGGCAGGGGGTTGGAACTGGGCGGTCTTCGAGGTGCCTTCCAACCCATCCCATTCTACGATTCTATGATCAGCACCCAAAATATTCATGTGATGCTTTCAGATCCATCCAAAGCAGAATCTACAGAGAGACTCTTGTGGCCCTGCAAACCCGACCAGACTGACCACTGCCACAGATGTGTTTGTGGCTCTTCTACAAAGGCTGTGACGCTTATTTTTTTCCTCTTTCAATCACCAACTGAACTTTCACTGCGGAAAGAGAAATAAAAACGCTTTAGGGCAGCGCTACACCTCCCAGATGGGCTGGATTACATTTCTTTCATGGACTTCATACAAATCTGAGCAACAGATGCTGGGACGAGTCAAGAGCTAACACTGATGGGACAAGACGCAAGAGGGCACAACCCAAGAGGCAGCCTGGCAAAGGGCTCGGGACTCCAGTACCTCAACCGACAATCAAGAGCCCTTGTTCATCTCATTTCCTCCCAGCAGCATTAAGATCGGGACGTGGAGTGCAAGTCCGGCCTTTCCAAGAGGCGAGACAAACTCACTCAGCTACAACAGGAGCTGCGTGGGACTCAAACCCATCTCTGCAAGAGCCAGAATGAAGGGAAGGCTGGTTGAAAGCATCACCTGAAGCTTTGTGACAGCTCAGGGCTCTTAAGAAAAGGAAAGAGCCAACTGAACACGTTTCCCCACAGCGTTTTCCAGCTCCTTTTCCTCTGCCAGCACTGCTACCAGACCAAAGTCAGAGCAGCAGCCTTCAAGCTTCCAGTTCGACGCCTCATCTGCCTGCAGAGTCCTTGCAGCCCAGCCTGAACCAGGCTCTGCTCCGACACCGCTCGCCACCCAAAATGGTTGAGCCAACAATTTGCGTTTTAGGACTGGGAACGGCCCAGCTGCACCACGTTTCCATTCACTCACTTTTCTGCACGAGCTGCTCAAGTGGAGAAGAAGTCCATTCCATTCTAATTGGTATTTCAGAGGGAAATTCTGCACAGCAGAAGCAAAATGAGCCCTCCTGTGTGCTCCTAGCCTCTGGAGTTTGCTCAGCACACCTTAAAAATGGCTGTAATTTATTCCTTTTAACTCAACTGCTGATCATTAGCATCAGCTCTTCTAAAAAGTGATTGCACAAGAGGCCTTTTGTCCAATTTACACTGGCGTTTGTCAGTTTGGGATTAAGCTCGGTGCTTACCAACTTGATACCAGCTCACTCTAAAGCATAAATTAACATTTTAATGGAGCTCTGGATCTATCGGAGGCCCCTCCACTAGGAGCTCATTATATTTCACCTCCCCACAAAGTCCACTTCCCTGCTTTGCAGAGCCAGACGCAGGTTTTCAGACAGACTGCAGCTTTCCCTATCGAAGGGAAGAAGCTTTTGCCTCCTAAAGTCACTCCTGCAACCTCAAAGGAAGAAAAGGAACGAAAGCAACCACGGAAGCTGGTTTTACCCTACGGCAGCAGCCAGGACGACGCTCCCACACGCCGCACATTTTCTTTGTGCTACATCCTGATTTTATTACCATTATTCTCATAAACGGAGGGGGGGAACAGCACAGATAAAACAGATTTGTGTCCGCAGACGCGATGCTTTTGCCTCTGTGCAGCCCCTGTCAATTCCCAGCACCAAAACCACATGTATTTCTATTTACAATTACCACCCTTAGGGGCCGTGGGGGGGAAATCCCTCACGGCCAACCCCAAAGACGTCTCATGAATGGGGCGAGAAGACAACAGGAGGAAACACAAGCAGGAAAGGCTCTTTACCAGCGAGGAAAACCCTCTCTCCACCATATTGGATTTTCTTCCCCCTTTTTCAAACAATACCTCTTATTTTGAACCCGCAATCCACCATTCCAGCCCCTACTAAACCCCCAGTGGAGAAGGTAACGGTGGCCCCAGGCATCTGTGGGGCTTGAAGGGAGGCAGGAATCCGAAGAAATCGCCCCGGGCGGCAACGCTGCCATGTTTTTCCCCCCCCAGCAGCCCGCAGCGCAGCCTGCATCCTCCACAATAGGACAAAGCCCTCGCACGGCTCATCCCTGTCCCTCCGCCGCACCCCCCGAGTGCCGTCAGCTGTCAGTTTTCCTCAGGGATGGCCAAGATGAAGCGACAACGCACAAGTGGATTTTTATTTTTTTTTTTTTTGTTTTTGGGGGGGTGGAGGGGCATCAGATCAATTTGACAGGCGTGCAGGGCTCGCCCGCCTTCCCATCCCCCTCCTGCTGCAGTCAGGGCTGGCTGGAGAGCCGAAGGCTGCAAAGGCGGAGCGGGGAGAGGCGGGGTGGGGGGGGGGGATAGCCAGGTTCTGCCTCCACCCTCCGCCAGGCTCAGCAGACGTGGCCACCTCGGGTGTGGGGGGTGAAAGGAGAACTAGCTCAATTAAAAAAATAAAATTAAAATATCAGGCAATAAATCCCCGTTAGCGTTTTATTGTCTGGCAGCCCCACACCCTCCCTCTGCTAAACAACCACATCCCCCGGGGCTTCCTGGGAGCTGGGCCCAGCCCCAAGGGGATCCAGGGGGGACAAACCTCGCATTCAAACATGGGGGGGCTACGGAAATCGTGGGAAAAGTGAACCCTTCCTGGAGGGGGGAAAAGGGCTCAGATCCAAGCCAGGGGGGTGATTAGTGATGATAATTAGCAAGAGAGACAGGGGATGGGATAAAGGGGACCAGAAGCCAGGCACCTTGCGGAGATTAGTGATGGGGGGCTGTGATAATTAAATGGAGGATGGGACGGGGGGACCAGAATCCAGGCCCAGCGGGTGATCGGTGATGGGGGGGCTGTGATAATTAGATGACAGATGAGGGATGGGATGAGGGGGAGCACAATGCAGGCACCCCAGAGCGATACTGGAGGGGGAAGACGTACGCAGGCACCCAGCCAGAGCTGGCTGTTGGGGGGGGACTACGGTGATAAGGTGACAGACGAAGGACCATGGAGGGTGTTGGGGGTGAAAACCCAGTGAAGGATTGGGGAAAGGGACCTGAGCAGCCAGGGGGAGAAGCCAAGACCTGAGTACCAAAGGGAGGGAAAAGGAGGGGGTGCAGACCCCCAGCATCTCACCCCCAAGGCTGAGGGGAGGGGGAATCAAGAGGGGAGAGACGGGGGAGCAGGATCAGCAGCTGTATGAGGGATCGGGAAAGGGATCCCAGCATCCAGGGGAGGGAGCTGGAACTTGGGTGGGGAAAGGTGAGGACACAGACCCCCAGCACCCCAGTGTGAGGTTGAGCGGAGCGGGAGGAGAAGCATCAGGGGAGCAGGATCAGCATCTGTGTGAGGGCTGGGGAAGGGACCCTGGCATCCAGAGGAGGCAGCCAGGACCCAGGAACACGAGGCAGGGAGGGCAGGGAGGGTGCAGACGCCCAGCATCCCAGCCCAGGGCTGGGAGCAGTGGGAATCAACAAGGGAGAGATGGAGGAGCGGGATCAGCACCCGGGTGAGGGACGGGAAAGGGACCCTGGCATCCAGGGGAAACAGGACCTGGATGCCCAAGGCTGGGGAGGTAGGAAGGGCGCAGACCCCCAGCGTCTCAGAGGTGGGGGGAATCATCAGGGGAGATGGGGGTGGGCTCAGCAGCCGTGTGAGGGATGGAAAAAGGATCCCGGCATCCAGGGGAACCAGGACCTGGATGCCTGGAGAGTGCAGGGGGGGCACAACCCCCCAGCTTCCCAGTCTGGGGTTGAGTGGAGGGGGGAAATTATCAGGGGAGTGGAGTCAGCAGCCATGTGAGGGATGGGGAAGGGATCCTGGCATCCAGGGGAGGGAGCCAGGACGCAGGAACCCCAGGCAGGGAGGGTATAGAGGGTGCTGACCCCCAGCATCCATCCGGGGGCTGGGACGGGGAGAAGAAAATCAATAATGGAGAGATGGGGGGGCGGGATCAGCAGCAGAGGGGAGGGATGGAGAAGGGATGGAGAAGGGATCCTGGCATCGAGGGGAACGAGGACACAAATGGGGAAAGGGGAGGGGGCACAGACCGCCAGCATCGCTGGGAGGTGGGGAAGAAAATCAAGAAGGGAGAGATGGGAGGGAAGAAAATCATCAAGGGAGAGATGGAGAGAAAAAGAAAATCATCAAAGGAGAGATGGAGAGAAAAAGAAAATCATCAAAGGAGAGATGGAGAGAAAAAGAAAATCATCAAAGGAGAGATGGAGAGGAAAGGAAAATCATCAAAGGAGAGATGGAGGGGGAAAGAAAATCATCAAGGGAGAGATGATGGGGGAGGAAGAGAATTCTCAACGGAGAGATGGGGGGGGGGAGAAGAGAATTATAAACGGAGAGATGGGGATCAGTCCCTGTGTGAGGGATAGGGAAGGAATCCTGGCATGCAGGGGAACCAGGATCAGGGTAGGGGAAGAGGAGGGGGCACAGAAACCCAGGCAGGGGTTGTAGGGAGGGTGCAGACCCCCAGCATCCCAGAATGGGGAGGGGGAGAATCATAAAGGGAGACACAGGGGAGTGGGATCAGCACCCGTGTGAGGGATGGGGAGGGGACCAGGACACTGGAACCCCAGGTAGGGGGTGTAGAGAGAGTGATGACCCCCAGCATCCATCCCAGGGCTGGGAAGAGGGGCACAAAATCAGGAAGGGAGAGATGGGGGGCGGTATAAGCAGCTGTGTGAGGGATGAGGGGGGAAACGGGGAAGGGATCCTGGCATTCAGGGCGAACCGGGACCCGGGTGGGGAAAGGGGAGGGGGCGCAGACCCCCAACATCCCATCCCAGGGCTGGGAAGGGGGGGCGGCAAATCAACAAGGGAGAGATGGAAGAGCACGATCAGCCCCCGTGTGAGGGGTGGAGAGGGTCCAGGCTCGGGCGAGGCCTGAGGGCAGGGAGGGGGCGGGGGGTGCAGGGCGGCGGCCGCTCGCTGCGAGGCCCGAGGCCCCGTCCGGGCGGCTCCTCCTCACCGTGAGGCCGGTGCCCAGCACGATCACGTCGTACTCCTCATTCATGGCGGCGCGGGAACCGTTTCTGCGGGGAGGTGAGCGGTTTCCTCTCTCTCTTTCTCTCTCTCTCACCGCCGGGCTGGGGCGAGCCGGGCGCTAGCGGGAGCGGCAGAAAATGGAGCCGCGCCGTGAGGAGACCGCGCCGGGAGGGGGCGGGGCCAGACGCCTGTCAATCAAAGCCCGGCTCCGTCTGCTATTGGGTGAGCGTCGCGGGGAGGCGGAGCCGCGCGCCTGTCAATCAAGTCCGGCTCGGTCTGCTATTGGCTGGGCGCCGCGAGGGGCCGGGGTCAAACGGCTGTCAATCAACGCCCGGCGCCACTCGGTACCAACAGCGGGGGGGGCGGGACCAAGCGCCTGTCAATCATCACGAGAGCTGGCGCGTTATTGGCTGACTGCCGAGGTGGGCGGGGCTACAAGCCTGTCAATCAATGAGCAGGGCGGAGCACGATTGGCTCAGAGCCGCGAGTGGGCGGGGCCCGCGCGCATGTCAATCAATACACGGCGCCGATCGCTATTGGCTCCCCGTTGCTAGGGGGCGGGCCCTGCCACCGCGGTGAGGCGGGACGAGGCTGCGCATGCGCAGTGCGGGTTCGGGCAGCGCCAAGGGCGTCCTCAATGAGGGGGCGGGGGGAGTTTGACTGAGACCCCCCTCGAACAAGCCCAAAGACCACAAAAATAAGCTCAGAGAACATAATGAGGGGCACAGAGACCCCTAAAATGGTCCGAGGGACCCCCAAAGCAAGCTCAGAGACCCCGAAAACAGAGTCAGAGACCCTAAAACGGGTGCAGACACCCCCAAAATGGGCTCAGAGACCCACAAAGTGGGTGCAGACACCCCCAAAATGGGCTCAGAGACCCCCAAAATGGCACAGAGACCCACAAAGTGGGGGCAGACACCCCCAAAATGGGCTCAGAGACCCCCCAAATGGCACAGAGACCCACAAAGTGGGGGCAGACACCCCCAAAATGGGGTTAGAGACCCTCAAAAAGAGCACAGAGACCGCCAAAATGGGGGCAGACACCCCCAAAAAGGGCTCAGAGATCTACAAAAGGGCACAGGGATGCTCAAAATGTGTGCAGACACCCCCAAAAATGGCGCAGAGACATCAAAAATGGCACAGAGACCCCTAAAATGGGTGCAGGCACTCCCAAAATGGGCTTAGAGACCCTCAAAAAGGGCACAGAGACTGCCAAAATGGGGGCAGACCCCCCCAAAAAGGGCTCAGAGATCTAAAAAAGGGCACAGGGATGCTTAAAATGTGTGCAGACACCCCCAAAATGGCACAGAGACCTCAAAAATGGCACAGAGACCCCTAAAATGGGTGCAGGCACTCCCAAAATGGGCTTAGAGACCCTCAAAAAGAGTATAGAGACCCCCCAAATAGGTTCAGACACCCCCAAAAAGGGCTCAGAGATCTAAAAAAGGGGACAGGGATGCTCAAAATGTGTGCAGACACCTCGAAAAATGGCACAGAGACCTCAAAAAATGGCACAGAGACCCTTAAAATGGGTGCAGACACTCCCAAAATGGGGTTAGAGACCCTCAAAAAGGGCACAGAGACCCCCAAAATAGGTGCAGACACCCCCAAAAAGGGCTCAGAGACCTAAAAAGGGGCATAGGGGTGCCCCAACTGTGCACAGAGACCCCCCAAAATGGCACAGAGATCTCAAAAATGGCACAGAGACCCCTAAAATGGGTGCAGACACTCCCAAAATGGGCTTAGAGACCCTCAAAAATGGCACAGAGACCCCTAAAATGGGTGCAGACACCCCCAAAACGGGCTCAGAGATCTAAAAATGGGCACAGGGATGCTCAAAATGTGTGCAGACACCCCCAAAAATGGCACAGAGACCTCAAAAAATGGCACAGAGACCCCTAAAATGGGTGCAGACACTCCCAAAATGGGCTTAGAGACCCTCAAAAAGGGCACAGAGACCCCCAAAATAGGTGCAGTCACCCCCAAAAAGGGCTCAGAGACCTAAAAAGGGACATAGGGATGCCCCAACTGTGCACAGAGACCCCCCCAAAATGGCACAGAGACCCCAAAATATGTGCAGACCCCCCCAAAATGAGCTTAGAAACCACCAAAAATGGGACAGAGACCCCCAAAATGGGTGGACAACCTCCAGACAAGGTAAGAGCCCCCAGAAATGTGCCCAGAGTCCCGAAAATAAATCCAGAGATCCCCCAAAAAGGTGCAGAGACACTGAAAACGGGCACAGAGACCCCCAAAGCCATGCAAAAAAAAACCCCAAAATGGACAGAGATTGCAATAAAGGGCACAGAGACCCACAAAATGGGTGCAGATACCCCCAAAATGGGGTCAGACCCACAGAAATGTGCCCAGAAACACTGAAAATAAGTCCAGACATCGCCCAAAAGGGCACAGAGACACCAAAATGGGCTCAGAGACCTCAAAACCAGCAAAGAAATCCCCCCAAAATGGGCATGGACTGCACCGGTCCCAACTCAAACTCAGAGCAGCAGCCTTCAAGCTTCCAGTTCGATGTCTCATCTACCTGCAGAGTCCTGCAGCCCAGCCTGAACCAGGCTCTGCTCCGACACTGCTCGCCACCCAAAATGGTTGAGCCAACAATGATTGTCCAGTTCTGGAATCTCCAACAGAAGAAGCAGACGGATCTGTTGGAGCAAGTCCAGAGGAGGCCACAAAGATGATCTGAGGGCTGGAGAACCTCTGCTATGAGGACAGGCTGAGAGAGTTGGGGTTGTTCAGCCTGGAGAAGAGAAGGCTCTGGGGAGACCTCAGAGGGGTCTTCCAATACCTGAAGGGGCTCCAGGAAAGCTGGGGAGGGGCTCTCGATCAGGAAGTGCAGGAAGAGGACAAGAGGGATTGGGTTTAAGCTGGAAGAGGGGAGATTGAGATGAGGTTGCCCAGAGAAGCTGTGGCTGCCCCATCCTTGGAGGTGTTGAAGGCCGGGTTGGATGAAGCTTTGAGCAGCCTGATCCGGTGGGAGGTGTCTCTGCCCATCGTAGCGGTTGGAACTCGATGGGCTTTGAGTTCCCTTCCAACCTGAACCATAGTCTGTGCAAGGGCACACGTGTGTGCGAGGACAGAGCCCTCCTGGCTTCAACACCATCAACATCCCCACGTGTGGAGCAGAGCAGCACCACAAGACCATCCAGCATCCCCTGCCACAAGGCTGGTGTTTTCCCCCTGCATCCCACAGACCACAGGGAAGTGCTTCGTTAACGATAACCAGAAACTATGCTAATTACGGCGTATTTCTGCTTCACAAATGCAGGGTTTCACTTCTCACACACAGCACCACTCACATTTCCCTCTTTTCACCCCAAAACACAGGAACATGAGCATTTTCTCTCGTTCTGGGTGCAGGAAATCCCCTCATCCGTGTCACGACCGCAGAGCGGCGCCGACGCGCTGGGGCCGGAGAGATTTTTCGGGAAAGATTTGACCTTCTTTTTGCATTTAAGAGGGTTTTTTCATCCTCGCCGCTACCCAGTCTCCACCACCCACTGCTTCCTCGAAGCGAGGCAGGAATTTCCAACCTCCGCTCTGGTTTTAAAGCCCTGTGGATCTGCATCCCGGGGAAGAAGAGCAAATCGGGGAGGGAAAACTTATGGTAAAGCTGCTTACATGCCTCGGGGCGGATGGTGTGGATTAGACACGCTCCGGGGCTTAAGGCATCTTAATTTGGTCACACAGTTGCGTCTCTGCCATCCACCAGGACGCACAACGTGGAGGGGAATGTGCCAGGGACGATGGAGAACCAGGCGAAGCTCCATCCCATGGTCAAAAGCACGGAATGATCTGAGTTGGAAGGGTTCAACGAGGATAATCGAGTCCAACTTCTGGTCCTGTATGGGACGACCTCAACGTTCACACCGTGTGGCTGGAGGCGTTGGCTAAATGCTTCTGGAATATTGGCAGGCTTGGTGCCGTGACTGCTTCACTGGGGAGCTCTTCCACCACCCTCTGGGTGAAGAACCTTTGCTAATATCCAACCTAACCCTCCCCTGGCATCTTCCTGCCGTTCCCTCGGGTCCTTGATCACCAGAGAGAGGAGATCAGCACCTGCTCCTCCTCCTCCTCTTGTGAGGAAACTATAAACTGGTGAAGGGGCTGAAGAACAAGGATTATGAGAGGTGTCTGATGGACCTGGGGTTGTTCAGCCTGGAGAAAAGGAGGCTGAGGGGAGACCTTATCACTGTCCACAACTCCCTGAAAAGAGGTTGTAGTGAGGCGGGTGTTGGTCTCTTCTCCCAAGTGAGAGGCGATAGGATGAGAAGAAATGGCCTCACATTGCACCAGGGCAGGTTCAGATTGGACATCAGGAAAAATTTCTTCACCAAAAGGGTTCTCAGGCCCTGGCGGAGGTTGCCCAGGTTGGTCATGGAGTCCCCATCCCTGGAGGGGTTTAAAACACAAGGAGATGAGGTGCTCAGGCATCTGGTTTAGTAGTGAACAGGTACAGTTGGGCTTGATGGTCTCAAAGATCTTTTCCAACCAAGTGATTCTATGATATGTGGAGGAGTCTTAAGATGCTCCAAGCGCTGCGTCTCCCCCTCTTTCAAGCTACCACCCCCTTTCGCAGCCCCCCAAGTTATTCTTGTGAGCGTGCTGCCTCTTCTTGAGCAACACGAGCTGGAAGAGGGGAGCAGGCCCTAACCCTGCCACGAGGGATGTTGAATTGAGGAGAAGAATGTTGTCACTCTAGGGTTGTTGTGGTAAATTCTGCTCCACAGGGTGGGAATTTCTCACTCAAACAGAGCTCAGCATCATCTTAAACCCACCCGGCAGCACGTCAGACTGCAACATGAGCACCAAGGCTTGAGCAGAGCGAATCCAAGCTTGCTCACTCACTTGTAGGTCTGACTTTTATCACTTGCTGCCACCAAAACCACAGAAACCCACTGTTTTTTACATCTCGACGTGACATAAATACATGGGTGGTTTTTTCTACGTAAATCCAAATATATAATTCCAGATGGATACACACAAACCAAACAGCCACAGCAGCTCTTACAGAATCACAGAATGGTTTTCGTTGGAAAAGACCTTTGAGGTCACTGAGTCCGAACATCAATCCAGCCCTGCAAAGCCTGTCATGAGACCGTGTCCCCAAGTATGACATCTGCTTGTCTTTTAAACACCTCCAGGGATGGGGACGCAGCCACCTCCCTGAGAAGCCTCTTCCAATGCCAGACAACCCTTTCAGTAAAGAAATTCCTCCTAATATCCAACCTGAATCCATTCCCCTTGTCCTGTCACTGGCTGCCAGGGAGAAGAGAGCAACACCCACCTCGCTACAACCTCCTTTCAGGTAATTGTAGAGTAATAAGGCCTCCCCTCAGTCTCCTTTTCTCCAGAATAAACAACCCCAGGTCCCTCAACCACCTCTTCTAAGGCTTGTGCTCTAAACCCTTCCCCAGCTTCGTTCCCTTCTCTGGACACGCTCCAGCCCCTCAATGTCTTTCTTATAGTGAGGAGCCCAAAACTGAACCCAGGATTTGAGGTGTGGCCTCCCCAATGCCGAATCCAGGGGCACAATCCCTTCCCTGTTCCCACTGGCCACCCCATGGCTGATCCAAGCCAGGATGCTGCTGGCCTTCTTGGCCACCGGGGCCACTGCTGGCTCACGTTCAGCTGACTATCAATCAACACCCCCCAGGTCCTTCTCCTCCAGGCAGCTTTCCAGCCGCTCCTCTCCAAACATTGCAGGGGGTTGTTGTGACCCAAGTGCATGACTGAGCACTTGGCCTTGATGAACCTCATGCAATTAGCCTCAGCCCATGGATCCAGCCCGTCCAGGTCCCTCTTGTACCTTTACCTGTATTCCAGGCTGTTGGAGACATATTTGCTACATTAAATATTAGAGTATTTCCCTGTACACTTCAAAGAGCAGGATTTGTTTCCAAGTTCCTTGGTGGTGGGTGATATCAAGCAAGTCTGGAAAAACAAACACCTTCTTTTGAGCCTGATTCAAAGATCCTTGATGTCACTACAAGGTAGAGGCCTCTGTATTGAGGACTGAAGAGTCCTCATGCTTGTCCTCTGCAGCTCAAACCCGATGAAGGAAGAGTCACCAACCCACTTAGACTGCACCACACTCAGCCTCTCTCAGGAGCTACCAAAAGAGAGGCCACTTAAAGCAGCTGAAGAGATTAATGGAGACCAAGGGTTATAAAAATGAAGGATCCACGTGCATCTTCTCCTTCAGAATGTCCCGATGGAAACGTTCCAGCAAAAGCTACGCAGGCTCCAGCGGGTTCAAGCCACGCAGGTCCTCAGAGGTCATCTAGCAATGCTCTTCCTTGCATGGTTTATCCTTCAACGAGTTGCAGCCTCAGCCGTTTGGACATGCTGGGTGCTGCACCCAAAGAGGTGGAGTTCAGCCCTGAAATTTGGAAGTAAAAGAAAAGTAGCCATGAATTTACAAGGATGGGGTCAGGAAGGTGAGAGCCCAGACTCATTATCTCCATTATTATATGAGATAATTCTCTTTAAAATATGTTTCCACCTACACATATTTCCGACGTGGGAAGTTTGGTTTCTCTACTCAATCCTTGGGCAAAATTTCATCATTTTAAATAGGTGTTTGACTAAATCTGTAGATATTAAGTGATAATCAGAGAATCATAGAATCACCAGGTAGGAAAAGACCCACCGGATCATCGAGTCCAACCATCCCCATCAATCACTAACCCATGTCCCTCAGCACCTCGTCCACCCGTCCCTTAAACCCCTCCAGGGAAGGGGACTCAACCCCCTCCCTGGGCAGCCTCAGACAGGGACCAATGACCCTTTCTGTGAAATATTTCTTCCTGATGTCCAGCCTGAGCCTCCCCTGGTGGAGCTTGAGGCCATTCCCTCTTGTCCTGTCCCCTGTCCCTTGGGAGAAGAGCCCAGCTCCCTCCTCTCCACAACCTCCTTTCAGGGAGTTGGAGAGAGCAATGATAACTAACGTACCACACTGAACTGAAGTGGGTTTCTCTTCTCCCAATTCTTCTCACGTGCTGATATTCATTTCCTGGAACACCTGGATGACATCTGGCTTCCTTGCGAGCTGCCGGGCCAGCAGGCCTGTGCCATCCGGAGTGTCCTGCAGGCCAACGCGGAGCAGGAGCCTTGCGGCGTCCGCCTGCTGCCCAGCACAGGCCACGTGCAGGGCTGTGGAGGAGATAAAAAGTCAAGACAGGAGCTGAGATCGCCCAGCAGGATCAACTGGGGGTGCTGGTCGATGAGAAGCTCGACATGAGCTGGCAATGTGCACTCGCAGCCCAGAAACCAACCGTGTCCTGGGCCGCATCCAAAGCAGCGCGGCCAGGAGGGCGAGGGAGGGGATCCTGCCACTCTATTCCTCTCTTGTGAGACCTCAGCTGGAGTCCTGTGTCCAGTTCTGGAAGCCTCAATGAAAGAAGGAGATGGAGCTGTTGGAACGGGTCCAGAGGAGGTTACAAAGATGATGCGAGGGCTGGAGAACCTCCCGTACGAGGACAGGCTGAGAGAGTTGGGGTTGTTCAGCTTGGAGAAGAGAAGGCTCCGAGAAGACCTTATAGTGACCTTCCAGGACTTGAAAGAGGCTCCAGGAAAGCTGGGGAGGGGCTGTTCACAAAAGCTTGGAGTGATAGGACAAGGAGCAATGTCTATTTATCAGGACTCCAATATTGGACGTGTACGACCAATGTCACATTGTTAGAGGTAAGGAGGCTGGAATCCCACAGCAACCCAGTGTCCACTGGGGTCATAAATTTAGCTTCATGTGTCGTAATCTAGCTGGCTTCATTTTTTTTCCCCCCAAGGTGTTGATTGACAGCGACTGAACAGGAGCCAGCAGTAGCCCAGGTGGCCAAGAAGGCCAAGGGCATCTTGGCTTGGATCAGACCCAGCGTGGCCAGCAGGGCCAGGGAGGTTCTTCTCCCTCTGGCCTCGGCCCTGGGGAGACCGCTCCTCGAATCCTGGGGTCAGGTCTGGGCCCCTCCCCACCAGAAGGATGTTGAGGCTCTGGAGCGAGTGCAGAGAAGAGCAACGAAGCTGGGGAAGGGGCTGGAGAAGAAGCCTGAGGGCCCTGGGGGTGTTTAGGCTGGAGAAGAGGAGGCTGAGGGGAGACCTCATTGCTCTCTCCAACTCCCTGAGAGGAGGTTGTGGAGAGGAGGGAGCTGGGCTCTTCTCCCAAGGGACAGGGGACAGGACGAGAGGGAATGGCCTCAAGCTCCACCAGGGGAGGTTTAGGCTGGACATTAGGAAAAAATTTTTCACAGAAAGGGTCATTGGTCCCTGGCAGAGGCTGCCCAGGGAGGGGGTTGAGTCATCTTCCATGGAGGGGTTTAAGGCACGGGTGGACGAGGTGCTGAGGGATATGGTTTAGTGTTTGATGGGAATGGTTGGACTCGATGATCCGGTGGGTCTCTTCCAACCTGGTTATTCTATGGTTCTATGATTCTATGATTTTTTAGCCTGGAGAAGATGAGGCTGAGGAGTGACCTCATTGCTCTCTACAACTGCCTGAAAGGAGGTTTCACCAAGGTGAGTGTTGATCATCTCTGATCATCTTTGTAGCCTCCTCTGGACCTGTTCCAACAGCTCCATGTCCTTATTCCGTTGAGGATTCCAGAACAGGACACAGGACTCCAGCTGAGGTCTCACAAGAGAGGAGCAGAGGGGCAGAATCCCCATGGATCACCCAGGGAGGAGCAGAGGGTGGGCAAGAAGTCCCTCAGGATGCCAGGGAACAGAGCAGCCGATGGACTCGAGGAGCCACCACGAATGTCCCCTGCTTGGATGAGTTCAGTAGAGCTCAAATTAATCACCAAGGAGGCGGAGGGCGAGACCAAGAGGTACAAGACTGTTCACGCTCACCGCTGAAGCGTGTTATTAAGCAAACCTGAAGACTGGGGAAGTTGCCAATTTTGGCAGTGGCTGAAACCATTTATAGATACATTTATTTTTTTGTTTGAGAGAGATGCTGATGCAAGAGTTGCCTCACACGTTCACGCTGGGAATGTCAACCCACTGCCATTACTATAGCGACTATATTTATGTTCGAGCTCTCTCCTATGCCATTCTAAAGCAGTTTGCTAAGGAATTGAAGCATAAGAGGTTGTGTAATCATCGTATTCATCTGCCCACCCCACGCGTTTCAAATTGGCTCATTTCAACCAAATTTGATGGCGAGGCGGCGGCATCGACGATGTTAAGCTCCTGAGTTTCATGCAAAATAAGCAGCCGGGTAAAGAGAAACGGCAATTAGCATCTCTGTTCTTCCCCCAAGGGAAGGGCTCCAGTGCAGGCACCACCACGCCGTTAGAGACCAGAAAGTCCAGCAGGAAGGGAGCCAGAGAATGAAAAAAGACGCAGGTTGTGGTGCTCCAAGAGCCATTTGCATCCGCGCAACTGGCATCGTCTTCCACGAGCCGCTGAGCAGCCGCAGCGCAGCCCTGGAAACTGGGCTCCTGTTATCAAAAGGGACTCTCATTGTCACGATATCATAGGATGGTTTGGGTTGAAAGGGATCTTAAAGATCATCCACTTCCAACTTCCCCTGCCACAGGCAGGGACGCCTCCCACCAGACCAGGCTGCTCAAAGCTCCATCCAACCTGGCCTTGAGCACCTCCAGGGATGGGGCAGCCACAACTTCTCTCGGCAACCCACATCAGGAAGAATTTCTTCCTAATGTCTAATCTAAAGCTTCCCCCTTCCAATTTAAAGCAATTCCCCCTCATCCTATTGCTCCAGGGCCTTGGAAAAAGTCCCTCCACAGCTTTCCTGGACCCCCTTTCACTACTGGAAGGCTGCTAGATGGTCTCCCCAGAGCCTTCTCTTCTCCAGGCTGAACAATCCCAACTCTCTCAGCCTGTTCTCCTAGCAGAGGTGCTCCAGCCCTCACATCATCTTTGTGGCCTCCTCTGGACCCGTTCCAACAGCTCCATCTCCTTCTTATGTTGAGGATTCCAGAGCTGGACACAGGACTCCAGGTGGGGTCTCACAAGAGTAGTCTAGAAGGGCAGACCCCCTCCCTCACCCTGCTGGCCACGCTTCTTTGGATGTAGCCCAGGACACACTCAGCACGGCTTGGCAGCCTTACCAGAACGGCTCTTCCCATCCTTCGCGTGGACATCAGCGCCGAGGGCCAGCAGCGTCTGGATGGTGTGCACGTGTCCTTCCTGCAGCGGGGAGCGCAAGGACGTGGGTTATTTACTCAGAAGCAGCTCTGCACAATTTCTCACTTTTGCATTTAGAATAATAGAATCGCTTTCTTCAAAAAGATCTTTGAGACCATCAAGCCCAACCGTACCTGTCAACTACTAACCAGATCCCTCAGCACCTCATCTCCTTGTGTTTTAAACCCCTCCAGCGATGGGGACTCCACCACCTCCCTGGGCAGCCTCTGCCAGGGCCTGAGAACCCTTCTGGTGAAGATACTTTTCCTGATGTCCAATCTGAACCTCCCCTGGTGCAGCCTGAGGCCATTTCTTTTTGTCCTGTCCCATGTCACCTGGGAGAAGAGACCAACACCCACCTCGCTACAACCTCCTTTCAGGGAGTTGTAGACGGCGATAAGGTCTGTCTGTTTAGTTACTCAGGCCTGGGAAGAAAGGAGGCTGCAAGCAATCTGGTGTCCTCAGGACTCAGTGCTGGGTCCAGCCCTGGTCAATGTCTTTATCAATGACCTGGATGAAGGCATCGAGCGCACCCTGAGCAAGTTTGTGGGTGACACTGAGCTGGGTGGAAGTGTGGATCTGCTGGAGGGTCAGGAGGCTCCAAAGGGATCTGAACAGGCTGGATCCATGGGCTGAGACCAACGGGATGAGGGTTAACGAGGCCAAAGGGCGGGTCCTGCCCTTGGGGCACAACAACCCTGGGCAGCTCCAGCCTAGGAGAAGTCTGGCTGGAAAGTGCCTGGAGGAGAAGGACCTGGGGGGGTTGGTTGAACAGGAGCAAGCAGGGGCCCAGGGGGCCAAGAAGGCCAAGGGCATCTTGGCTTGGATCAGACCCGGCGTGGCCAGCAGGGCCAGGGAGGTTCTTCTCCCTCTGGCCTCGGCCCTGGGGAGACCGCTCCTCGAATCCTGGGGTCAGCTCTGGGCCCCTCCCCACCAGAAGGATGTTGAGGCTCTGGAGCGAGTGCAGAGAAGAGCAACGAAGCTGGGGAAGGGGCTGGAGAAGAAGCCTGAGGGCCCTGGGGGTGTTTAGGCTGGAGAAGAGGAGGCTGAGGGGAGACCTCATTGCTCTCTCCAACTCCCTGAGAGGAGGTTGTGGAGAGGAGGGAGCTGGGCTCTTCTCCCAAGGGCCAGGGGACAGGACGAGAGGGAATGGCCTCAAGCTCCACCAGGGGAGGGTCAGGCTGGACATTAGGAAAAAATTCTTCACGGAAGGGTGATTGGTCCCTGGCAGAGGCTGCCCAGGGAGGTGATGGATTCTCCATCCCTGGAGGTGGTTAAGGGATGGGTGGACGAGGTGCTGAGGGACATGGGTTAGTGGCTGACGGGAATGGTTGGACTCGATGATCCGGTGGGTCCTTTCCAACCTGGTGATTCTATGATTCTGGGCACCTTCTCCAGCCCTGCCGCTGGCAGCCAATGAGAGGAGTCAGAGTTTGGCCCTCAGTCAGTGTGTCTGCGTGTCCCTGGCAGCAATTTAGACCCAGGGTGTGAAAGAGGCAGCAAGAGGCATCCCAGGGGTGTAACTGTGTCTGCAACTTCTAAACACAATGTTGAACAACCAGAAATGTTCAGTTAAGACCAAGAGGGCTTAAAATTAAAACCGTGCTTGCTTTTAGAATCATAGAATCACAGAATGGCTTGGGTTGGAAGGGACCTCAAAGCCACTTCCACCCCCTATGATGGGCAGGGACACCTCCCACTGGATCAGGTTGCTCCAAGCCCCATCCAACCTGGCCTTGAACACCTCCAGGGATGGAGCAGCCACCACTTCCCTGGGCAGCCACAACCTCGACAGGAAAACATTTCTTCCTAATATTTCTTCCTGATTTCTTCCTTTTAGACACCTTTAGATCCCACAGGGTCTTCCTGGTCATGGTGAACAGGTCCAGCTTGCACCGTTGGACCCTGAGTGAGGAATCTGGAGGACACTCCCAGCACAGCTTCGTCTTCGCCAGTGGCTGCAGAGGAATTACTGCACAAACATCCCGTGACTTACGACCGGGTGATACAACCTAAAGATGTTTCTTAATTGCTAATTAGTGCCCTAATTTGTCAGGCAATCTTGCCTTTTCCTCTGTGTTCCTTGCTTACAAACAAGTAACTCAATTAAATTGCTTCAGCTGTCCACAGAGCTGGCAGATCCTAGAATCACAGAATCATTAAGGCTGGAAAAGATCATCCAGTCCAACACAACTAAACCATGTCCCAAAATGCCATGGCCACACTGTTTCTGAACATCTCCAGGGATGGGGACTCCACCACTGCCCTGGGCAGCCTCTGCCAGTGCTTCAACACTCTTTTTTTTTCCCAATATCCAATCTAAACCTTGCCTGCCACAACTTGAGGCCATTTCCTCTTGTCTGTTGTTACTTGGGACAAGAGACCAACACCCACCTCATCACAACCTCCTTTCCGGGAGGTGGGGAGAGCGATGAGGTCCCCTCAGCCTCCTCTTCTCCAGACTAAACAGCCCCAGGTCCCTCAGCTGCTCCCAGAACTCCTGTTCTCCAGCCCCTTCCCCAGCTCTGTTCCCCTTCTCCAGACGCTCTCCAGCCCCTCAAGGTCTTTCTTGGAGTGAGGGGCCCAAAACTGAACCCAGGATTCGAGGTGTGGCCTCACCAGCGCTGAGTTCAGAGGGATGATCCCTTCCCTGCTCCTGCTGGCCACCCCATGGCTGATCCAAGCCAGGAGGCTGTTGGCCTTCTTGGCCACCTGGGCCACTGCTGGCTCACGTTCAGCTGTTGACCAGCACCCCCAGGTCCTTCTCCACCAGGCAGCTTGCCAGCTGCTCTTCCCCAAGCCTGGAACCCTTGCACCGGGTGGCTGTGACCGAAGCGTAGGACCCAGCACTTGGCTTGTTGAACCCCATCCTGTTGGCCTCGGCCCTTGACTTCCCTCCCATAACAGCACCTGGCTATTTAGACTATTTCATAGAATCATAGAATCATCAGGTTGGAAAACACCCATCGGATCTTCGAGTCCAACCATTCCTATCAAATACTAAACCAATTTCAGTACAGCCTGGGGGATGACATGACCGAGAGCAGCCTGAGGAGAAGGACGTGGGGTCCTGATTGAGGAGAAGCTCAACATGAGTCGGCAACATGCACTCACAGCCCAGAAGGCCAACAGGGTCCTGGGCTGCATCAAAAGAAGCGTAGCCAGCCGGGTGAGGGAGGGGATTCTGCCCCTCTCTTCTGCTCTCGTGAGACTTCTCTGGAGTCCTGGATCCAGTTCTGGAATCCCAACCACAAGAAGGAGATGGAGCTGTTGCAGTGGGTCAAGAGGAGGCTATGGAGATGATGTGAGGGCTGGAGCAGCTCTACTATGAGGACAGGCTAAGAGAGTTGGGGTTCTTCTCACCCTGGAGAAGAGAAGCCTGCAAGGAGATCTTAAGAGTGACCTTCCAGTACCTGAAGGGGCTACAAGAAAGCTGGAGAGGGACCTTTTATCAGGGAGTGCAGGGATAGGACAAGGGGGAATGGCTTTAAATTGGAAGGGGGAAGATTTAGATTAGACATTAGGAAGAAATTCTTCCTAATGCGAGTGGGGAGGCCCTGGCCCAGGTTGCCCAGGGACATTGTGGCTGCCCTGTCCCTAGAGGAGTTCAAGGCCAGGTTGGATGGGGCTTGGAGCAGCCTGGTCTGGTGGGAGGTGTCCCTGCCCATGGCAGTGGGGTTGGAACTGGCTGGGCTGTAAGGTCCCTTCCAACCCAAATGATTCTAAGTGCTAGCAAAAATCGTGGTGTTTTCCCACTTCATGTTCCATGGGGATCCGGAGCTGCACTCACTGAGCTGTAGTTCAGCTCAGAGAGCAGAACCTGTTGCTGGTCTCAACTGTTGCGCCTGTGGTGCCCTCAGTCCTCCGGCATTTCCTAAAGGATCACTCCTGTATTTTTAACGCTCAATGAGAAGACGCACAACCCCACACTTGTGCACCTTCACGCCCCACCGTGCAATCCAGCCCCCACCTCCCTCCTCTCTACACAAGCTTCTCCATAAATAAACCCTCTCTCCCTAAACAACACGGCTGATTTTGTAATTACTTCTTCAAGGCAATGAATTAAGTCTTTGTCGTGCAGCATGAGAACGACAGGCCCTTATTTTTATCCCCCGCACCCACTCTTTCCCCCTCCAAGATCGTACGGCTCGGTAGCATCTTCCTCCCTGCTCGAGGCTCCCGTCTCCCTCTGCACAAACAGACACCGAGCCAGGAACCGTTTTCACTTCCCCAGCCTTGGCAGCAAATCGAGTTGCGAGCGTAATTTGATTTTCACGTATTTATAAACGCAAAGGAATAAGAAAAGAAGAAGAAGAAAACCCATCAGCCGAACAAACGATGCTGTAAATATGAAGTGACGCTGAAGCCTCGGGAAGGAAGACAAACCCATCAAATCGCTCCCCAATCAGCCGCTCGCCAAGACGGAGCTGGGATCCTCTCCAAGGTGCATTATATTCCCCGACAGCCTTGCTGTTAAACGTACCCTTGGCAACCAAAGAGCTTTCAACGTGGTTTCTTGGAGCATGAGGAAGGGATGGTGGGAGAAAAGCCTCCTTTGTGGGAGCTGGCAAAGGCCACGGCTGGGTCCTGCTGGAGCAGAACCGTTGCCAGCGCTCCCAGGACGAGTCATTGATGCTTTTGTAGGAGCAGGGAGCTGGAAGGCTGCTTTGCTCCGGCTACAAGTCGAGACAAAGCTCTGAGTGGTGTCCGCACAGCTGTCAGATCCTTGAGTCACCAAATCATTAGGGTTGGAAAAGAGCTCTAAGGTCACCCAGTCCAACTGTCAGCCGGAGCCGAGCAGGGATCTGAGCAGGGATCCAATAATTATCTCAGCAGGGATCCAAACAATTATCTAAGCAGGGATCTCAGCAAGGATCCAAACAATTATCTGAGCAGGGATCCAAGCAGAGACCTGAGCAGGGATCCAAGTAATTATCTGAGCAGAGATCCAAGTAATTATCTGAGCAGGGATCCAAGCAGGGATCCGAGTAATTATCTGAGCAGGGATCCGAGCAGGGATCTGAGCAATTATCTAAGCAGGGATTTGAGCAGGGATCCAAGCAATTATCTGAGCAGGGATCCAAGCAATTATCCAAGCAGGGATCTCAGCAGGGATCCAAACAATTATCTGAGCAGGGATCCAAACAATTATCTGAGCAGGGATCCGAGCAATTATCCAAGCAGAGACCTGAGCAGGGATCCAAGTAATTATCCGAGCAGGGATCTGAGTAATTATCTGAGCAGGGATCCGAGCAATTATCTGAGCAGGGATCCGAGCAGGGATCTGAACAATTATCTGAGCAGGGATCCGAGTAGGGATCTGAGTAATTATCTGAGCAGGGATCCGAGTAATTATCTGAGCAGGGATTCTGTGATTCTGTGATCTGAGCAATTATCTGAGCAGGGATCCGAGTAATTATCTGAGCAGGGATCCAAGCAGGAATCTGAGCAGGGATCCAAGCAATTATCTGAGCAGGGATCCAAGCAATTATCTGAGCAGGGATCTGAACAATTATCAGAGCAGGGATCCGAACAGGGATCTAAGCAGGGATTTGGGCGAGGATCCAAACAATTATGTGAGCAGGGATCTAAGCAGGGATCCAAGCAATTATCTGAGCAGGGATCCGAGCAGGGATCCAAGCAATTATCTGAGCTGGGATCTAAGCAGGGATCCAAGCAGGGATCTCAGCAGGGACCCAAGCAGGGTTCCAAGCAGGGATCTGAACTGGGATCTGAGCAGGGATCCAAGACGGAATTCAAGGAGGGATCTGAGCAATTATCCAAGCAGGGATCTGAGCAGGGATCCGAGCAGGGACCTTCCCTTGCCACCAGCTGCCAGTACGCTGGGGTGCAACAGCATCAAGAGGAAGGAAGGCAGCAGAGTCCCAGGAGGGATCCTGGCCAGCGATGAGGCTTTTGGGATCTCCTCTGCGCTCCCAGAGAGCGTCGCAGGACCCACAGCCCACCAGGTGCTGCTTCCAGCACAGCCCTGAGATGGGAGGAGGACAAAGCTCCAACAACTCTCACTGCCTGGAATTCAAAACAGTGAAGGACACAGATAAGCAACCAGGCGCTCCCTTCGCCTTTCCACCTCTCTTTTCTCACGTCTGGGCAGGGCAGAACCCGTCCCATTGGGAAAAATCAGTTGCTGTTTTACAGCTATTCCCTGTCCAGGGCTGAAGACATGCAGAAAGAGAAAAAGTGGTCAAGCTCTACCCACAGAATCATGGAATGGTTTGGGTTGGAAGGGACCTCAAAGCCCATCCAGTTCCAACCCTCCTGCCATGGGCAGGGACACCTCCCACTGGATCAGGGGCTCCAAGCCCCATCCAACCTGGCCTTGAACCCCTCCAGGGATGGGGCAGCCACAACTTCCCTGGGTGACCTGGGCCAGGGCCTCCGTACTTTCCCAGGAGAACATTTCTTCCTAAGATCTCATTTCAATTTCCCATCTTTCAGCTTCAAACCATTCCCCCTTGTCCTATCCCTGCACTCCCTGATAAAAAGTCCCTCTCCAGCTTTCCTGGAGCCCCTTCAGGTACTGGAAGCTGCTCTAAGGTCTCCCTGGAGCCTTCTCTTCTCCAGGCTGAACAACCCCGACTCTCTAAGCCTGTTTTTGTATGGGAGGTGCTCCAGCCCTGGGATCATCTTCATAGCCCCCTCTGGACTTGATCCAACAGCTCCATGTCCTTCCTGTGTAAAAGACTCCAGAACTGAATGCAGGACTTAGGTGAGGTCTCACAAGAAAGAATCCCCTCCTTTGCCCTGCTGGTCCCACTGCTTTGGAGGCAGCTCAGGATACAGTTGCCTTTCCGGCCTGCAAGCACACATCGTTGGCTTATGTTGAGCACTGTCGACTGGAGGAGCAGCAAATGAGTTGAGCTTCACTGTCACCCGCTTCCCCCAAAGCCAAGTGCCAGGCAGGAGGGCCCAGTCACTGGCTGGGGCAGAAGGGTGGAGAACAGAGCAACTCTGATACCCACCACCACTCTCTGGACAGCTGGACACCCTTTATCACAGAACCATAGAATCACCAGGTTGGAACAGACCCACCGGATCGAGTCCAACCATTCCTATCAAACACTAACGTCCACCAATCACCCTTCCAGGGAAATATTTTTTCCTAATGTTCAGCCTGACCCTCCCCTGGTGGAGCTTGAGGCTGTTCCCTCTCGTCCTGTCCCCTGTCCCTTGGGAGAAGAGCCCAGCTCCCTCCTCTCCACAACCTCCTCTCAGGGAGCTGGAGAGAGCAATGAGGTCTCCCCTCAGCCTCCTCTTCTCCAGGCTCAACACCCCCAGGGCCCTCAGGCTTCTTCTCCAGCCCCTTCCCCAGCTTCGTTGCTCTTCTCTGCACTCGCTCCAGAGCCTCAACATCCTTCTTGTGGGGAGGGGCCCAGAACTGACCCCAGGATTCGAGGAGCGCTCTCCCCAGGGCCGAGGCCAGAGGGAGAAGAACCTCCCTGGCCCTGCTGGCCACGCCGGCTCTGATCCAAGCCAAGATGCCCTTGGCCTTCTTGGCCCCCTGGGCCCCTGCTGGCTCCTGGTCAACCAACCCCCCCAGGTCCTTCTCCTCCAGGCAGTTTCCAGCCAGCCTTCTCCTAGGCTGGAGCTGCCCAGGGTTGTTGTGCCCCAAGGGCAGGAGGTGCCGTTTGGCCTCGTTAACCCTCATCCCGTTGGACTCAGCCCATGGATCCAGCCTGTTCAGATCCCTTTGGAGGGTCTAAAACTCATTGGGACCGGTCAGGAGCAGACAGACAGTGACAGCAGACGAGGAATGTAAATCACATCATCATTAAGGTTAGAAAAGACCTCTAAGGCCATCCAGCCCAACTGTCAGCCCAACACGAATGTGCCTAATAAACCAAGTCCCAAAGTGCCACAGCCACAAGCTTTATGAACCCCTCCAGGAACGGGGACTCCACCACTGCCCTGGGCAGCTTATTCCAGCGCTTCATCACTCTTTTTTTCCCCAATATCCAATCTAAACCTTGCCTGCCACAACTTGAGGCCATTTCCTCTTGTCTGTTGTTACTTGGGACAAGAGACCAACACCCACCTCATCACAACCTCCTTTCCGGGAGGTGGGGAGAGCGATGAGGTCCCCTCAGCCTCCTCTTCTCCAGACTAAACAGCCCCAGGTCCCTCAGCTGCTCCCAGAACTCCTGTTCTCCAGCCCCTTCCCCAGCTCTGTTCCCCTTCGCCAGACGCTCTCCAGCCCCTCATGGTCTTTCTTGGAGTGAGGGGCCCAAAACTGAACCCAGGATTCGAGATGCGGCCTCACCAGCGCTGAGTTCAGAGGGATGATCCCTTCCCTGCTCCTGCTGGCCACACCATGGCCAATCCAAGCCAGGAGGCTGTTGGCCTTCTTGGCCACCTGGGCCACTGCTGGCTCACGTTCACCTGCTTTTGACCAGCACCTCCAGGTCCTTTTCCACTGGGCAGCTTTCCAGATGCCCTTCCCCATCATCCTCCACCCAAGGCAAACATCTAAACCTGCTTGTTTCAGACACCTGCCTGTAGGACACCAACTGGTAAAGACTTTGCAGAGGAAGCCTAGGAACAGGGACAAACCTTGGCTGCGTAGTGTAGCGCTGTGAGCTGGAGGCTCGTCGTTCTCTCGTTTACGTCAACACCCAGCTCAGAAACGAGGAACTGGATGGCTTCATCCTGGCCTGTGATGGCTGCTCGGTGCAGAGCCTGAGCTCCCAGCGCATCCACAGCTGTAGGACAGGCCTGGAACGGGGAAGAAGGGAAAAGGAATGCAATGAACAGCCTGGTCAAACTTTCACAGACAATCATCGGCCTGAGCAGAATTATGTCTGCCTGCCATGGCCATGGTGATGCCAATGACCACGTGGGATGTCACCAGCAGTTGGTGGCACTACAATCTGCACACCAGGTCCAGGTCTCTGCTGAGATTGATAAGAAATAAGCAAAACTGGGACCAAAAAGGAATAAATACCCACTCTCGTCTTCTGGAAGAGATATTATTGTTTCAAATCTTTAAACTGGCAAGAGCAGGTTGCCCAGGGAAGCCGGGAATTGTTCAAGGCCAAGTTGGATGGGGCTTTGAGCAGCCTGGTAGAGTGGGAGGTGCCCCTGACCATGGCAAGGAGGTTGGAACTGGATGGGCTTTGAAGTCCCTTCCAACCCAAACCATGGTTTAGTGTTTGATAGGAATGGTTGGACTCGATGATCCGGTGGGTCTCTTCCAACCTGGCGATTCTACGATTCTGAAAAACAACCCACCTCCAGCCTTTGTGTTGGTGGAGAAGGACTCGGACGCAGGCAGAGGGAGGGAGGTGGGTGGTTGACCTTATGAGCTGTCTCTTCGTGTGAACCACAAAGACATAAAACCAAGAAGGGTAACGAAAGCAATAACGCGGCGCACTCATCTTCAGGGATACAACCCACATTCTTGCAGCCTAGTGGGCCTGACTCATGGTTTTATAAAACCTAGAAGGTAGCAGCAGTGCCATTAGTGCTCCCAGGGCTGCATCACGGCCGTGAGCCAGGGCACCACGAGGAAATTAAATCAACCAATCCATCTTTGCTGTCTGAAATGTTGAGACTAAAAACGCAGGCAAACTTCACACGCGTTTTATCCTCTAAGGCCAGATGAGCGACAAGCACAAGAACGGCCATCAACTTCATTATAAGAAATTTCTTCCTTATTTCTAGTCTACATCTCCCCTCCCTTAGTTTAAAACCAATGTGACAGGACAAGGAGCAACAGGCCTTGATAAAAAGTGTCTTTCCTGTAGCTCCTTTCCTTAGCAGACGGCTGCTCTGAGGTCTCCCTGGAGCCTTCTCTTCTCCAGTCTGAACCACCCCAACTCTCTCAGCCTGTAAATCATACAGGAGGTGCCTTCAGATCATTTTTGTGGCCTCCTCTGGACTCACTCCAACAGATCCACGTTCTTCTTGAGCTCATTTTGCTCATCTCCAGGGGTAATTTGCCTTTTTTTTTTCCCAGTTTGCTTCTTTACAGGTCGGGAATTTGCTTCTTTACAATTTGGAAATTTACTTCTTTACAATTTGGTTTCAGCGAACGTGTGGATTGCTTGTCCTGGCAGTTCTAGGTCAGGTCCTGGAGGAGGAAGGTAACGTTTTTGGCACCTACCTGGTGTTTTTCCAAGAGTAGCCGCGCAACGTTGACATGTCCGTTCTGGATAGCGTCCATAAAGGGAGTGACTCCACATTTGTCTCTGCTGTCAGGTTTGTATTGGCACCTGGGAGAGAAGACAAAAGCCAGGTTAGAATTGTTGCCAGCTCTGAAATTCTTATCGCAGCAGTTGCTTTTGCATCGGTGGGGTAGGAGACTCAGCAGATGGGATCGGAAAAGGCAGATAGAAACCACGCAGAAACCTTTCTTAGTGCTTTATGGCTTGGGGTCTTGGGTCAGAGATCTGGTGCAGGAAAGCCAAGGCTCCACAGACTGTTTATATTTCTCTTGCTGTCCAAACAGAGGATCTCTGGAAGAGGTTAAGTGGAAAGTTGTGGCCAGCAGGTCGAGAGAAGGGATTCTCCTCCTCTACTTGGGTCTGGTGAGACCTCACCTGGAGCCCTGTGTTCAGCTCCGCAATCCTCAGCACAGGAAGGATGTGGATCTCTTGGAACAGGTCCAGAGGAGACCATGAAAATTATCTAAGGGCTGGCGCACCTCTACTGCAAGGACAGGCTGAGAGAGTTGGGCTTGCTCAGCCTGGAGAAGGCTCTGGGGAGACCTTAGAGCAGCTTCCAGCAGTGAAAAGGAGTCTAGGAAAGCTGGAGAGGGACTTTTTCCAAGGGCCTCAAGTGGTAGGACAAGGGGGAATGGCTTTAAACTGGAAGGAGGAAGATTTAGGTAAGATATGAGAAGAAATTCTTCATGACGAGCACGGTGAGGCCCTGGCACAGGTTGCAAAGGGAGGTAGTGGAGGCCCCATCCCTGGAAACATTCAGCGTCAGGTTGGATGGGGCTCTGAGCAACCTGACCAAGTTAAAGATCTTTCTGATCCTGCAGAGGGGGTTGGACTGGATAATCTGTAAAGGTCCCTTCCAACCCAAGGCATTCTATGATTCCAAGGCGTTCACTGGCAGAGGTGAAAATAATAATACCACACATAAAATCAAAGCTCAAAGGTCTTGCTCAGATTAAAGCTCCATTGATATGAGAAACAACTGAATTAAAATTGAAAGGATGTTGAGGCTCTGGAGCGAGTGCAGAGATGAGCAACGAAGCCGGGGAAGGGGCTGGAGAACAAGTCTGAGGGCCCTGGGGGTGTTTAGGCTGGAGAAGAGGAGGCTGAGGGGAGACCTCATTGCTCTCTCCAACTCCCCGAGAGGAGGTTGTGGAGAGGAAGGAGCTGGGCTCTTCTCCCAAGGGACAGGGGACAGGACGAGAGGGAATGGCCTCAAGCTCCACCAGGGGAGGGTCAGGCTGGACATTAGGAAAAAATATTTCATGGAAAAGGTCATTGGTCCCTGTCCGAGGCTGCCCAGGGAGGGGGTTGAGTCCCCTTCCCTGGAGGGGTTTAAGGGCCGGGTGGATGAGGTGCTGAGGGACATGGGTTAGTGATTGATGGGAATGGTTGGACTTGATGATCCGGTGGGTCTCTTCCAACCTGGTGATTCTATGATTCTGCGCAAGCCCAGCTCGAATCACAGGGCTATGGGAAGGAATTATCACGACTGGGATGGGAGCTGCGATGCCTGGGGGAAGCTGCTCCAGCACTGGCAGCAGGCAGTGCTGCTCAGGAAGGTACCAGGGTCAGGATGACCGGACATCGGCTGATTTAAAGCCATTTCACAGCAGCCTCCCGAGAGGTGCAGCCTGAAAATAAAGCCTGGAGACTGAGCCCAGCCTAATGGAGCTGCACCCAGACCCAAGCTGTTTTGTCGTTGTCGTGTGGCCTCGGACACATCAGAGCGACGGGAATGAATCAGCACAGAAAAAGAGCCGAGTTACATAAGTGAGGCTTATGTCATAGCGAAGTCAGAGCCCATCGAGACAGCGTCCTTGTCTCAAAGGGCAATAACCACCCGTGAAAAACCTGGAGGAAACAGAGACAACCTCGCGATCGCACGCAGGGCAGCTGAGCTTCCCAAACTGCATAAATGCTCTTTGTGTCCGGGCGGCTGGAGCGAGCCTGGGACTGGAGGAGAGGTGGGGGAGAGCGGGGAGGCAGAGATAGCGCGTGTGTCTTCGCTTGGAGCTGGGAGGAAGCCTGCTTACCGCTCCAGGAGCAGCTCCACAGCGTCAAAACAGCCGTGCAGTGCTGCGAGAGAAACAAGAAGCGCAGGGTTAATTTCTGCTTTCATGTCACCATCCACCTACGGGGAAACATAATCAGGTTGCTGACCCTCCTGGCTTAATCATGATGCAGGAAGGGGTTCCAGGAGGCTTTAACTATAAAGGTTTTGATTTTTTCTTTTGTAATTAAAACATCGTCTCCAGATCTCAAGCATTCCCTTCCCCTGATCCGATAGGAAATCACCAGATAAAACAGGGAAAAAGCACGTCTCCAGGCACCGTTTGCCTCCACCTGCAAAGCACACGCATGAGATTCTACCTGCAATTCAACTGACACTTTCTTGCAAGCATTTGTTAATCCCTGAAGTGAAATCTGTGAGAAGCCAAAGGAGCACAAAGCAGGGAGGCGGCGAAGAGCTGAATGTCATTTCCACCCCTCCTCGGCCACTCAGGAAAACCCATCACACTCCCATCTCATCATCCTAATGAAACATCCTCACCCAGACAGCGTCTCAGAGGGAAAAACAACAACAGCGGGGGAGGAATCGAATGCCACGCACTGAAATATTCGCTTTCTTTTTATTTAACCTTCGCAGCTGCACAATAGACGCTCTTTGAGAGCCCAGCCAGGGGTTCCCATCCTCCCTGATCCTGACCATTTGCCTCTGTTGCCCCCTTTCTCACCCGAGCTGATGTAAATAGAGGCAAAACCACACTGCGAAAAGGATTTTTGAAACGGAGGCTTTAAAAAAACCCAAGCTCTGAGAAGAAAAACCACGCCAAGCAACACAGTTGCATCCTTTAACAGCAAGAAAGCTGCGGCGCTCACATCCACTGTTGCACTCCGCTTCCTCTAATTACATCTCCCCCGGCTTTCTTGCCGCAGGCTACGGATATAAGAAGCAGCAAAGCTTGAGGAATCAACCCCGAGGGAGAAAATTACCCATCATCTAGCCAGGGATAACTGTGCCAGGAAGCCAGCTGGACCGGTCACGGGGTAATGTGCTCATATCCACACCCTTGGGATGGAAACTCATTGAGAAAGCGGTTCTTCTTGACATGATTTCCCTGGGCAGCTCCAGCATCGTCTCCGGCCCCTTGCCTGCGCCCCAACCTCACGAGCCGAGCTACGTGGTGATGGGGACGCTGGCAACGGTACCCGCCAAGCAGCCACCTCCAGCATCGTCTGGTTTAAAATTAAGCTGGAGAGAGATGGTTAAAGATTCCCATACGAGGGAATAGGAACATACCTCCCATCTGAGGACAGGCTGAGAGAGTTGGGGTTCTTCAGCCTGGAGAAGAGAAGGCTCCAAGGAGACCTTAGAGTGACCTTCCAGTACCTGAAAGGGCTCCAGGAAAGCTGGAGAGGGACTTTATCCAAGGGTCTGGAGTGATGGGATGAGGGGGAATGGCTTTAAATTGGAAGGGGAAGCTTTAGATTAGACATTAGGAAGAAATTCTTCACAATGAGGGTGGCCCTTAGGCCCTGGCCTAAGGAAGTTGTGGCTGCCCCATCCCTGGAGGTGTTCAAGGCCTGGTTGGACGGGGCTCTGGGCAGCCTGATCCAATGGGAGGTGTCCCTGCCCATGGCAGAGGGGTTGGAACTAGATGATCTTTAAGGTCCCTTCCAACCCAAACTATTCTATGATTCTCTGATTCTAAGATGCTCCAGCCCTTCCTGCTGTCCGGTTGCTCCCACACCAGCTGCTGCTGCGGAAAGTCAAAGATGGGTGGCCACAAAGAGGCAGAGACACCTCTGTAAAGCAGTGAAAACCCGGCGCCACATCCCCCCATCGCTGTCTGTACCACATATCTAAGTGCTATGAGAAGGAAGGAGACTTTAAGCTCAAGGTCAAAAGGGCTTCTTCTCCCCAGGACAGTCCTCACCCCACTCCTGTCCCTGTCCCCAGATCCTACAGGATTGCCTCCAGGAAAGCTGGGGAGGGGCTCTTTGTCAGGGAGTGAAGGGATACGACAATGGGGAATGGTTTTAAGCTGAAAGAGGAGAGATTTGAGATGGGATCTTCAGAAAAAATGTTTTCTTGTGAGGGTGGTGAAGCCCCGGCCCAGGTTGCCTAGAGAATTCTTGGCTGCCCCATCCCTGGAGGGGTTCAAGGCCAGGTTGGATGGGGCTTTGAGCAACCTGATCCAGTGGGAAGTGTCCCAGCCCATGGTAGGGAGGGGGAACTGGATGGGCTTTGAGATCCCTTCCAACTCATTCTATGACTCTACGATTCTCAGCCCCCAAATCCCAACCCCACATCCACCTCTCTGCGAGGGGAGGGCTGAAAGGTATCTCTGAGCCCCATCCTCCAGTCCAGGCATGACAACTCAAGGCCTAGGCTAGAGCAGGGACAGGAGGACTCACAAATAAATGAGGATCTGCCATTTCTCATTCAACCAACCTGCTCCTCGCCGCCCAGCTCGAAGCATCAACAGCTCATCAGCTCTTCCTCCTTCCCAGGTCAAGGACGGAGGCGCAGCCGGTGCCCCTGGGCTGGGAATGTCACTGCTGATGAGCAGAGCGTGGCAGACGGCGACTTACTGAAGGCTGGAGAAACAAGGGAACGACAGCCAGGAAGCAACACACCCAAGAGATTAATTACAGCACAGCAGGGGGCTCCTCCGATACTTCGGGTATTTCCGGAGAGTCGATCCCTATTAAATTCTTCGGGAAATGAGTGTAGGCAGCTGCAGCTTTGAGCGGTGGCTCCCCATGCTCTCCTCTCCCGTGGCGACACTGCTGAGCCCTGGGATAAAAAACCTACTCCCTGCTCAGGGATGGGGCACACGTCCGATTCAAGTCGGCCACCACCCTCTGGCCCTGAGCCTGCCCCCCAACATCATCCCAACCTTCTCTTCCCCATCCTAGAGGTCAGGGAAAAGGGATTTAAGCACTAGGAAGACATAGACTTTCCCTTTTCTCCCTGCTTACGCAGGTCTATGGGGCAATCAGACTGTGGAAGGGGCAATGAGACACGGTGAGAAAAAGATATCATAGAATGATCAAATGGTTTGGGTTGGAAGGACCTCAAAGTCCATCCAATTCCAACCCCCTTGCCACTAGCAGGGAGACCTCCCACCTCCACAGTTTGCTCAAAGCTCCATCCAACCTGGCCTTGAACACCTGCAGGGATGGGGCAGCCACGACTTCCCTGGGCAACCCGGACCAGAGCTTCACCACTCTCATCACACAGAATTTCTTCCTAACGTCTAATCCAAATCTTCTGCTTTCCAATTTAAAGTCATTCCCCCTCATCCTATCACTCCAGTCCCGCCCGAGCTTTCCTGTAGCCCATTCAGGTACTGGAAGCTGCTGTAAGGTCTCCCTGGAGCCTTCTCTTCTCCAGGTTGAACAACCCCAACTCTCTCAGCCTGTCCTCGGATGGAAGGTGCTCCAGCCCTCGGGTCATCTTTGTAGCCTCCTCTGGACCCGTTCCAACAGCTCCATCTCCTTCCTATGTTGAGGATTCCAGAACTAGACATGGGACTCCAGCTGGCGTCTCACGAGAGTGGAGCAGAGGAGGAGAATCCCCTCCCTCGCCCTGCTGGCCACGTTCTTTGGATGCAGCCCAGGACCTGGGTGGCCTTCGGGGCTGAAAGCACACATTGCTGGCTCATGTCAAGCTCCTCATTCACCAGCACCCCAAGACCTTCTCAGGGCTGCTCTCAATAACATCATCCCCACCCTGTAATGAAAGCGCAGACCCTCCAACTTCACAAACTCCATCCCTGGTTCATCATTAAGCCTAATTCTTGATGTTTACTTATCTTTAAGCAACTAAAACGTGTCTGTCTTATCGTGGAACCCTGCACAGATACAGCAAAGTGCTGTGAGCAGCGAGGCTTAGACAGGTGAACTCCCACCAACACCTACCACTAGCCTCCTTTCATTTAATTTCAATAATTTAGTATTTAACTGTGTTCCTGTGGTTTTGTGTCAAGAGAGGTCATGCTTTGCTTCTTCAAATTAAACAAGAACTCAAACGGCAGCTCCTTTCTGTTCTCCGCTATGATCACAACGCAGTCTTCTCTTCCAAACCACCTGATGGCAACAGGACCCTCTTACCTGCCGTGTGCAGAGGTGTTCTCTTTATCGTGCTCTCCGTGTCCCAGCTGCCTGGGGACACATCCAGCAGATACTGGAGGACGTGGGGATGGCCCTCCCGGCTCGCAAGGTGGAAGCAATTCCAGCCATCCTTGTTCTTCAGCAGCGGGTTGGCTCCATGCTCCACAAGAACTTTGATCACCTCCAAGTTCTGCCTGGTGCAAGCCATCATCAGGGGAGTCCTAAAAGAATCAGAGAGGGATTTGAGTTGGAAGGAACCTTAAAGATCAGCCAGTTCCAACCCTCTTCCATAAGCAGGGACACCTCCCACTGGATCAGGTTCCTCAAAGTCTCATCTAACCTGGCCTGGAACATCTCCAGGAGCAGTAGGAAACTTTTCCCAAGCAGGAAACTTTGCTGGCCAGAGGCTAAGATCTCCTCCAAGCTGAGGGCTGAATCTGTCATCTCACCTGCATTCAGGCTCACCACGTGCTGCATACGGACTCAGGAGATTTTTCAGCACCGTAGCCTGAGGGAGTTGGGGTTGTTCAGCCTGGAAAAGAGAAGGCTCCAGGGAGACCTTAAAGCAGCTCCCAGTACTGAAAGGTGCTCCAGGAAAGCTGGGGAGGAGCTTTTGATCATGGAGCGAAGGAAGAGGACAGGGGGAACAATTTTAAACTGAAAAAAAGGGAGATTGAGATGAGATCTTAAGAAATGTTCTTCTGTGAGAGCGGGGAGGCTCTACCACAGGTTGCCCAGGAAAGTTGTGGCTGCCCCCTCCCTGGAGAGGTTCAAGGCCAGGTTGGATGAGCCTTGGGCAGCCTGATCCAGTGGCAGGGGGTGGAACTGGATGGGGCTTTAAGGTCCCTCCCAAACCATTCCATGATTCTATGAACTCCACATCTCCTGGCAGTGCAGCACATTTCCAATGCGGAGCTGCTGACCCGAGAGTTTCATGTTCCTGGAAACCACCTTTGATATTTAAAAGTGCTTTTACAAGCTTCCCAGAGGAAAAGCATCTTCTCCATCCTAGAATTTCCTTGCACGGACTGTGACTCCTCGAAAGCCAGTGGGTGCACGATGGCAAATAAACCTTGCAAACAGCCCATCTCACCCTGTTTTCAACCCCGTAACCAGCAACAGCCACATTTTCACACCTATAATGTAAGCGCTGCAGATTAACAACCACCTTTCCTAAGTGACAGGCAACAGGACGAGAGGAAACGGCCTCAAGCTGCACCAGGGCAGGTTCAGACTGGAAATCAGGAAAAAATTTCTTCACTGAAAAGGTTCTCAGGCCCTGGCAGAGGCTGCCCAGGGAGGTGGTGAAGTCCCCATCCCTGGAGGTGTTTCAAAGATGACATGCTGAGAGATCCAGTTGAGTAGTGGACAGGTACGGTTGGACTTGATCTCAAAGGTCTTTTCCAACCAAATAATTCTATGATATCTCCAGGCTATGAAAGCCTGTTCCAGTGCCCAATGACCCTTTCTGTGAAGAATTTTTTCCTGATGTTCAGCCTAAACCTCCCCTGGTGGAGCTTGAGGCCATTCCCTCTCGTCCTGTCCCCTGTCCCTTGGGAGAAGAGCCCAGCTCTCTCATCTCCACAACCTCCTCTCAGGGAGTTGGAGAGAGCAATGAGGTCTCCCCTCAGCCTCCTCTTCTCCAGGCTAAACACCCCCAGGGCCCTCAGGCTTCTTCTCCAGCCCCTTCCCCAGCTTCGTTGCTCTTCTCTGCACTCGCTCCAGAGCCTCAACATCCTTCTGGTGGGGAGGGGCCCAGAACCGACCCCAGGATTCGAGGAGCGGTCTCCCCAGTGCCAAGAAAGCTAGGAGTTCACTTGCAAAGTAACTCAGGCTGATGAACCTCAGACTTTGCCCGTGTTTGGCTTTCCTTGAGAAGCTCATTTCTCTGATGTCACCAGCACTAACCCCTGTCTTCCTTCATTACCACATTAGATAACAATAATAACTTAGGATCTGGAGTACAGGGGTTCTGGGAGTGGCTGAGGGTCCTGGGGCTGGTTAGTCTGGAGAAAAGGAGGCTGAGGGGAGGCCTCATCGCTCTCTGCAGCTCCCAGGAAGGAGGTTGTAGTGAGGTGGGTGTTGGTCTCTTCTCCCAAAGAACAAGGGATAGGACGAGGAAACGGCCTCAAGTTGCGGCAGGGGAGGTTTAGATTGGATATTAGGAAAAAATTCTTTACAGAAAGGGTTGTGAACCACTGGCAGAGGCTGCCCAGGGTAGCGGTGGAGTCCCCATCCCAGAAGGGGTTTAAAAGCTGAGCAGATGTGGTGCTTAGGGAAATGGTTTAGTGGCAGAGTTGGCAGCGTCGTCTTTATGGTTGGACTTGATGTTTTTAAAATCCCTTTCCAACCAAAATGATTCTGTGATTCTATGAATACTTTAACTGCTGCAAGTGGGGGCTGCAGTCTCTGTTTTATCTGTTTATAAGCTTCACCCAATCATCAAACACTGAGTGCATGGACAGATCAGACAGAAACCTTTGAGCTTTCCCATAAAAGCACTTCTCCAGCACGGAGAGGGCTTATCTGCTCTGTGCCAACCCACATGCATCAGCTGGGAGACAAAAACAACCAGACCATTCCTCATTTAGGAAAAGCTGCAGCACAAACACTTCCCACTGCAGAAGGGATAAGGATTCGCGGGCTTAAACAGCAGGGAGAGAGATTTGGCTTAGAATAATAGAATGATTTGGGTTGGAAGGGACCTCAAAGCCCACCCAGTTCCACCCCCCTGTCATGGGCAGGGACACCTCCCACTGGATCAGGTTGCTCAAAGCTCCATCCAACCTGGCCTTGAACACCTCCAGGGATGGGGCAGCCACAGTTTCCCTGGGAAACCTGTTCCAGGGCCTCCTCACCCTCAGAGCAAAACATTTCTTCCCAAGATGTCATCTCGATCTCTCCTCTTTCAGCTTCAAACCATTCCCCCTCATCCTATCCCTGCATTCCCTGATCAAGAGCCCCTCCCAGCTTTCCAGGAGCTCCTTCAGGTTCTGGAAGCTGCTCTGAGGTCTGCACCCAGGCTTCTCTTCTCCAGGCTGAACAATCCCAACTCTCTCAGCCTGTCCTTGTACGGGAGGTTCTCCAGGCCTCGGATCACCTCCGTGGCCTCCTCTGGACTCGCTCCAACAGCTCCACGTCCTCCCTGTGCCGAGGGCTCCAGAGATGAACACGAGGCACCAGGTGAGGTCTCACACGAGCACAGTAGAGGGGCAAAATCCCCCCTGTTGACTTCAGGACAAATGCTCCAGTTTTGAGGATGGACAAGGACAAGAAAATAGCCCTGAGAAGGATCTTATGAGGAACGGCTGAGGGCCCCGGGGGGTGTTTAGCCTGGAGAAGAGGAGGCTGAGGGGAGACCTCATTGCTCTCTCCAACTCCCCGAAAGGAGGTTGTGGAGAGGAGGGAGCTGGGCTCTTCTCCCAAGGGACAGGACGAGAGGGAATGGCCTCAAGCTCCACCAGGGGAGGTTTAGGCTGAAGATGAGGAAGAAATTTTTCATGGAAAGGGTGATTGGTCCCTGTCCGAGGCTGCCCAGGGAGGGGGTTGAGTCCCCTTCCCTGGAGGGGTTTAAGGGCCGGGTGGACAAGGTGCTGAGGGACACGGGTTAATGATTGATGGGAATGGTTGGATTTGATGATCTGCTGGGTCTCTTCCAACCTGGTGATTCTATGAGATCTCCAGCGATGGAGATTTTTAAGAAGAGATCGGACACGCATGTGCTGGAGAGGCTGGGGTAGAGCTGAGCTCGGTGCTGAGTTTCCTGCAGCTCCATTTCTATTCGGCGCCGCAGAGCAGAGTGTATTTTCAATGCAAATGAGGCTTTGTGCGAGGGCTGTGTGCTAGCAAGCACGGAGCTCCTCGGTTTTAATCAGTGGATGGAAGGCTTGTGCGGACCTATCAAAGAAACCCAGGCTCGCACACACGTCTGTATGCAGCTCTCGAGATCTCTGCCTCCCTCTGGCCCCCCTGATGTCAGTACGGCAGCGGCACAGCCTCGAATTATGAGGACTGGGATGTTGCCTTTGTATTTGCGTTAGTTAAGCTTCAAAAAGTCACCTCTGGCCTTTCATTTGTGGGCTGAAGGGGACTCTTTGCTTTCTTCTGCAAGGTCATAGACAGAAATCTCCCTCCCCAAGAGGAGAATTCGACACCAGCCAGGCCTGCTGCGTGTCTGAGGATTAGACCTTGGATTTTATTCCCTACTCTCTCACCATTCGCTTACGTGTTACCCACATGGCAGGCAAAAAAAAGCTCTGAAGAAACAAGTTGTTTCTTGGATTGTTGAGGCTGATAATGTATCAGCGGCAAATCTGACTTAAGAGGCTCCATTTGCTGGGGGAAAACAGGAGGAAAACTTGCTTTTTATCTTATTTCAGTTCCTGAGGAGCAGGACACAAAAATGTGAATCTGTATCGCTGATTCGCATCAAACCGGGGAATTGGGAAGATGAAATAGCTGTGGATGAAAGCTTTTAGGTTGGACCTGTTAATGAAACAATGATTTACACCTTCTATGATAAACAGAGGGGAAAAAAAATCAGTGATTGGGCTGAAATTTAGCCAGGCCAACCATATCCTGGGCTGCATCCAAAGCTGTGGGAGCAGCAGGGTGAGGGAGGGGATTCTGCCTCTCTGCTCTGCTCTCAGATCCCACCTGGAGGCCTGCGTTAAGATCTAGAGCCCTCGGCGCAGGAAGGACATGGGTCTGTTGGAGAGAGTCCAGAGGAGAGCATGGAGATGACCTGAGGGCTGGAGCACCTCCCACACGAGGACAGGTTGAGAGAGTTGGGGTTGTCCAGCCTGGAGAAGAGAAGGCTGCAGAGAGACCTTAGAGCAGCTTCCAGTACCTGAAGGTGCTGCAGGAAAGCTGGGGATGGACTCTTTATCAGCGGGTGCAGAGACAGGATGAGGAGCAACAGTTTTAAACAGGAAAGGGGAAGATTCAGACTAGATGGAAGGAAGAAATGTTTTCCTGTGAGGGTGGCGAGAGGCCCTGGCACAGGTTCCCTAGAGAAGTCACGGATGCCCCATCACTGGAGGTGTTGAAAACCACGTTGGATGAGGCTTTGAGCAACCTGATCCAGTGGGAGGTGTCGCTGCCCGTGGCAGGGGGGGTTGGACTGGATAGGCTTTAGAATTCCATTCTAACCCAACCCATTCTGTGACTCTAAATCACAGCTCCTGCAATCACGTTGCCACCTTCTGTATCCAAAACTCTTCTGGCTGTCACTCAGACCCATGGCCAAGCAAGCCAGTGACCTACCAGTCTGCCTTCTTCAAGCAGTCCACACTCGCGCCTCGCTCCAGGAGGTAGGAGACACATTCCCCGTGTCCCATGGAGGCTGCTTCATGGAGGGGCCTTTTGTAGTCGCTATTGAACGCCTCAAAGTCCATCCCCAGCTCCTCCACCAGGTAGGCGAGGACATCCTGGTGGCCGTACCGGGCAGCGTGGTGCAGCAGCGTCTCCTCCAAGCGTCCATAGCGCTGGCTCCGCACCGACGGCCCCAGCATGTCATTCCGTCGCAGCTCATCCCGGAGTAGATCCAGCCGGCCCTCCTGCACCAGCCGGAGGAGCAGCTGTGAATTCTCCCCCTCCACCATGGCTCCAGGGCTGCAAGAGGCAAAAATCATAGAATCACCAGGTTGGAAGAGACCCACCAGATCATCAAATCCAACCATCCCCATCAATCACTAACCCATGTCCCTCAGCACCTCGTCCACTCGTCCCTTAAACCCCTCCCGGGAAGGGGACTCAACCCCCTCCCTGGGCAGCCTCAGACAGGGACCAATCACTCTTTCCAGGGAAGATTTCATCCTGATGTCCAGCCTGAGCCTCCCCTGGTGGAGCTTGAGGCCATTCCCTCTCGTCCTGTCCCCTGTCCCTTGGGAGAAGAGCCCAGCTCCCTCCTCTCCACAACCTCCTCTCAGGGAGTTGGAGAGAGCAATGAGGTCTCCCCTCAGCCTCCTCTTCTCCAGCCTAAACACCCCCAGGGCCCTCAGGCTTCTTCTCCAGCCCCTTCCCCAGCTTTGTTGCTCTTCTCTGCACTCGCTCCAGAGCCTCAACATCCTTCTGGTGGGGAGGGGCCCAGCACTGACCCCAGGATTCGAGGAGCGGTCTCCCCAGGGCCGAGGCCAGAGGGAGAAGAACCTCCCTGGCCCTGCTGGCCACGCCGGGTCTGATCCAAGCCAAGATGCCCTTGGCCTTCTTGGCCCCCTGGGCCCCTGCTGGCTCACGTTCAACCAACCCCCCCAGGTCCTTCTCCTCCAGGCACTTTCCAGCCAGACTTCTCCTAGGCTGGAGCTGCCCAGGGTTGTTGTGCCCCAAGGGCAGGACCCGCCATTTGGCCTCGTTAACCCTCATCCCGTTGGTCTCAGCCCATGGATCCAGCCTGTTCAGATCCCTTTGGAGCCTCCTGACCCTCCAGCAGATCCACACTTCCTCCCAGCTCAGTGTCATCTCCAGACTTGCTCAGGGTGCGCTCGATGCCTTCATCCAGGTCATTGATAAAGACATTGAACAGGGCTGGACCCAGCCCGGAGCCCTGGGGACACCACTTGTCACTGGCCTCCAGCTGGAGTTAACACCATCTCCCACCACTCTCTGGGCCCTCCAGCCAACCAGGATGAGGATTATGGATTCAAACTGTGCAAATACAATGGCTGCTCCCTTGCTTGGGATTGACACAAATTAGCTTTTGCCTCAGGAAAAAACAGAACCTGCGCTCTCCCTCCAGAAATTTCCTTTTCCTTCAACAAACCCGCAAATCGGTCTCTCCCTCAGGGTAATTAGAAATCTCCTTCTCCCTCAGGCTAACCAAAAACTAGCCTCCCCTTAAGGAAAGACAGAAATTTCCTCTCCGCTTTGGAAATCCAGGAACCAGCCTCTCTCTCAGTAAGAACAGAAATATCCTTTTTCCTTGGGAAAACCAGGAGCTGGTCTCTCCTTCCATAAAACCCTACATTTTCTCTCCCTTAGGAAAACCAGGATCTAACTTCTCCCTTGGGAAGAAAACCCAAAAAACACAAATATCCTTTCCCCTCCCTAAAACAAGAAGTTTCTTTTTCCCTTGGGAACTGGAGGAACCAGATGTTCCCAGTGGAAAACCAGAAATTCCCTTATCCTTTAGGAAAACCAGAACTTTCCTTAGAATTCCAGTGGGAGGTGTCCCAGCCCACGGCAGCTGAGTTGGAACTGGCTGGGCTTTGAGGTCCCTTCCAACCCAACCCACTGGTTCCCACTGGAAAGAAAAGGAAATCTCCTTTTCCTGCAGGAAAAGCAGAAACCGGGCACTCTCTCTCCGGAAAAACCTGAAATTCCAAGCGAAAAGGAAGTTCTTGAGGAAGACCATGAAGGGGCCTCTCAGTCAGGAAAACCAGAAATTTCCTTTTCCATGAGGAAAACCAGAAACCAAACTTTGCCTCCACAAATTGAGAAATTCCCTTCTTCTCATGAAAAAAACAGAAACAAGATTGTCACTCAGCAAATCCAGAAATTCCTTTACCTTCAGGAAAACCAGAAATGTGCCTCCTTCTCTAGAAAAAAAAAAGTCATTCCCTTTTCCCCCAGGAAAACCAGACAATTCCTTTTCCATCAGGAAAAGAAGGAGCATGCTTCTTCCTCCAGAATACTAGTAATTTCCTTTTCCCCTTGGAACTGTCAGAACCTGCCTCCTCCTTCAGGAAAAGCAGGTATTTCCTTTCCCTTTAGGAAAACCAGAAGCTTCCTTTTCCCTTAGGAAAAGCCCAGCAATTCCCCGTTCCCTGGAAATCAAACAACTCCCCTTTTCCTTCGGGAACCCCAGCAATTCCCCTTTTCCTTCGGGAACCCCAGAAACTCCCTTTTCCTTCGGGAACCGAACAACTCCCCTTTTCCTTCGGGAACCCCAGAAATTCCCTCTTCCCTTGGAAACCGAACAACTCCCCTTTTCCTTCGGGAACTCCAGCAATTCCTCTTTTCCTTCGGGAACCCCAACAACTCCTTTTTCCCTCTGGAACCCCAGCAATTCCCTGTTCCCTTGGAAATCAAACAATTCCCCTTTTCCTTCGGGAATCCCAGCAACCCTCTATTTCCTCGGGAACCCCAGCAATTCTCCCTTTCCTTCAGGAACATCAGCAAACCCCTTTTCCCTTGGGAACCCCAGAAACTCCCTTTCCTTCAGGAACCCCAGCAACTCCCTTGGGAACGCCAGCAACTCCCTTGGGAACGCCAGCAATTCCATTTTCCCTCTGGAACCCCTGTAATTCCCTGTTCCTTTAGGCAGCTCAGCCATTCCTTTTTCTCTCAGGAACCCCAGCAATTCCCTTTTCCTTCGGGAACTCCAGCAACTCCCCTTTTCCTTCGGGAACCCCAACAACTCCTTTTCCCTCGGGAACCCCAGCAATTCCCTGTTCCCTTGGAAATCAAACAATTCCCCTCTTCCTTCGGGAACCCCAGCAACTCCCCTTTTCCTTCGGGAACCCCAGCAACTCCCCTTTTCCTTCGGGAACCCCAGCAACTCCCCTTTTCCTTCGGGAACCCCAACAACTCCTTTTTCCCTCTGAAACCCCAGCAATTCCCTGTTCCCTTGGAAATCAAACCATTCCCCTTTTCCTTCGGGAACTCCAGCAACTCCCTTTTCCTTCAGGAACCCCAGCAATTCCCCTTTTCCTTCAGGAACCCCAGCAATTCCCTTGGGAACCCCAGCAATTCCTTTTTCCCTCCGGAACCCCTGTAATTCCCTGTTCCTTTAGGCAGCTCAGCCATTCCTTTCTCTCTCAGGAACCCCAGCAACTCCCCTTTTCCTTCAGTAACCCCAGAAATTCCCTGTTCCCTTGGAAATCGAACAATTCCCCTTTTCCTCCGGAAACCTCAGCCCTTCCCCTTTTCCTCCGGGAACCCCAACAGCTCCTTTTTCCCTCGGGAACCCCTACGAGTCCCTCTTCCCTCAGGAATCCCGGGTCCCCCCCTCCCCGACCCCATTCCCAGCCGTGTCCCCTCCTCTCCCAAACCCACCCGCGCTTTCTTGGCGCCGCGTGACGTCACGCGCGGCGCCGCGATGTGACGTCACGGCGCGCCGGTAAACAAACCCCCGCGGGAAGGGAGAGCGCGCGGCCCCCGCTAAGCCCCGCCCACTCGAACCCGGGAGCGCCTCGCCATTGGGTAGCGGGCCCCGTTAGGCCCCGCCCACCAGACCCCGGAAGCGCCTCCCCATTGGGTAGCGCCGCGCCTCCTCCCGCTCCGCGTGCGCTGATTGGTCGAGAGGGCGGGAGGGGGCGTGGTCAGGGGGAGCGCGCGCGGAGCTGGGTGAGCGCGTGAGGTGGGGGGGCTTGAGGTAAAGAAGGGCCCCCCCCCCCATGGAAATGGGGGGACTGGGAATGGAGGAGGGGGAGGCCTTGGGAATGGGGGGGGGCTTGGGATAGAGAAGGGACGCCCCCCAATGCAAAGAGAAGGGGGTTGGGAAGAGGGGGAGCCCTTGGAATGAGGGGGGGGGCTTTGTAATGAAGGGGGAGGCTTGGGAATGGGGGGGCTTGGGGAGAGAAGGGACCCCCCCCTGTGCAAAGAGAAGAGGGGTGGGAATGGGAGGGAGCCTTGGGAATGGGGGGAGGGCTTGGTAACATGGGGGGGGGCTTTGATAGGGGTGGAGAGGGAAAAAAGGGGGGCTTGGAGTAGAGAAGGGACCCCCCCCCCAGTGCGAAGGGGGGGGCTGGGAATGGAGGAGGGGGAGGCCTTGGGAAGGGGGGTGGGCTTCATAACGGAGGGGGTCTTGCTGGTGGGGGGGCTTGATAATGGGGGGGCTTTAGCAATGGGGTGGAACCCTGGAAATTTGGGGGGGGGGTGTTGGTAATGGGGGGAGATCCTCGTTAAGGGGGGGGGCTTGGAAAGGGGAGAGACCTTTGGGAAGGGGGCAGGATCCCTGATGATGAGGGGGGGCCTTGGTGTTGGGGGGGTGGCCTTGAAAATGGGGGGGGGCTTGATGATGGAGAGGACCCTTGATAATGGAGGGGGGGAGGCACCTTGCTGATGGGGAGGGAGCCTTGGTAGAGGGGGGGGCTTGATAATGGGGGGTTCTTGGTGATGGGAGTCTTGCTAATGAGTGGGACCTTGATGATGGGGGCGGCTTGATGCTGGGGGGCTGTTCTGGGTGTTGGGGGGGCTTCTTAAGTTGGGGGGGTTAGTCATGGGGTGGTTTTGATAACGGGGGGGTTTATTCTGGGCACTGAGGGGGCTTGGTGGTGGCTGGGGGGGGTAATAATGAGGCAGAGGATTGATAATGGGGACCCTTAGCAATGGATGGGGGGGGGCTTGATGATTGGGGGGCCTGGCGAATGAGGGGGGTGCCCTGGGAAGGAGGGGAGGGGGGCTTGATAATGAGAGGGGCCCCTGGTAATGACGGGGACTTCAAAATGGAGGGGGAGCTTTGGTAATGGGGGATCTTTGGCCATGGAGAGGGACTTTGGCCATGAGGAGTGGAAAAAACCCTTGGTGATGGATGCAGAAGGTTGGGGGTAGGAGTTGATACTGGGGGGTCCGTTCTGGACCAGTTAGGGGGGGCTGGGCTGCTAGGGGTCTCCCCAGTTGGGCGTTGTGGTGGGGGGCACAAGGCTGGTGGGTCCATGTGGGAAGAGGGGTTGGTGTAGGGGACAGGCAGCTCCAAACTTCTCCTTCCAAAAAAAACTTCTCGTCCTCACAGAGCTTCCCTCATCCTGCTTGTGGCCTCCGCTTCGCAGCTGGAGTGTCTGCTCATGGGACGAGCTCCGTTCCTCAGCGCATTCCCCGTGTGATTGAAGCCGTCAACGAGACGGACGCCGCGGCCTTTGCTCATGGAAAACCTTGGGAAACGGGAGAAAAGATGAATGCAGGTGAGGTCTGAGCGGCTCATCTTCTCATGGTGGGTTCTCTAGAGTTGAACCCTCTGCCACCTTCCTGGCACGAGGGGGTTTTGCTGCCCTGGGATGGAGGAGCAGAGGTTTTGCTCCCAATCCTCCATCCATAGTCGTGTGAGACCGTTCTGTGTCCAACAGCTCCAGGAGCCACGGAATCATCGAATGGTTTGGGATCGAAAGGACCTTAAAAATCATCCAGTCCCTCCTCCCTGTCAGGAGCAGGGACACCTCCCACTGGATCAGGTTACTCCAAGCCCCATCCAACCTGCCCTTGAACACCTCCAGGGATGGGGCAGCCACCTCTTCTCTGGTTAACCTGGGCCAGGGCCTCCCCACCCTCATAATGAAGAATTTCTTCGTGATGTCTAATCTAAATCTTCCCCTTCCAATTTAAAGCCGTTCCCCCTCATCCTATCACTCCAGGCCCCTGTAAAAAGTCCCTCCTCAGCTTTCCTGGAGCCACTTCATGTCCTGGAAGGCTGCTAGGTCTCTGTGGAGCCTTCTCTTCTCCAGGCTGAAGAATCCCAACTCTCTCAGCTTGTCCCCTTAGCAGAGGTTCCCCAGCCCTCAGATCATCTTCGTGGCCTCCTCTAGACCTGTTCCAACAGCTCCATCTCCTGTTGAGGATTCCAGAACTGGACACAGGACTCCAAGTGGGGTCTCACGAGAGCAGAAGGGGGCAGAATCCCCTCCCTGGCCCTGCTGGCCACGCTTCTTCTGCTGCAGCCCAGGACGTGGTTGGCCTTCTGGGTTGTTAGCGCATGTTGTTGGCTGATGTCGAGCTCCTCATCGATCAGAAAGGGCACAGAGCTTGTCCCTCGGCTCTGATGTTTGCTGTGACTGTGTACTTAAGCAAATAGGCATATTTCAATCATTTGTGCTTTTTAGTCCAAAACCAACTTCTCCATTTCAAGTGAAAAATACCATTTTTAAGTAGAATAGAGTCATGGTGTTGTTTAGAGTTCCAGGTTGGAAGAGACCCTCTGGATCATCGAGTCCAACCATTCCCATCAATCACTAAACCATGTCCCTCAGCACCTCGTCCACCCGTCCCTTAAACCCCTCCAGGGAAGGGGACTCAACCCCCAACCTGGGCAGCCTCGGACAGGGACCAATCACCCTTTCAGGGAAAAATTTTTTCCTAATGTCCAGCCTGACCCTCCCCTGGTGGAGCTTGAGGCCATTCCCTCTCATCCTGCCCCCTGTCCCTTGGGAGAAGAGCCCAGCTCCCTCCTCTCCACAACCTCCTCTCCGGGAGTTGGAGAGAGAAATCCTCCCCCTTCCAGTTTGAAGCCATTCTCCCTCATCCTATCACATGGCCAAGTCCCTTCCTAAACCATTTCCATAAGCATTACAGGATTGTCTTACGTTGTTTTTTTCTTCCACTTCCCTTCTTTGCTGTGTTTTGAGGAGCACTGGACCTTCCAGGACCTGAAGTGGCTGCAAGAAAGCTGGGGAGGGGCTGTTCCCAAAGGCTTGTGGTGGTAGGATGAGGGGCAATGGGGATAAACTGGAGAGGGGCAGATTTAGACTGGACTTCAGGAGTAATTTCTTCACAATAAGGGTGGTGAGACCCTGGAAGAGGTTTCCCAGGGAAGTTGTGGCTGCCCCATCCCTGAAGGTGTCCAAGACCAGATTGGATGGGGCTTTGACCACCCTAATCCAGTGGGAGGTGTCCCTGCCCATGGCAGAGGGGTTGGAACTGGATGATCTTTGAGGTCCCTTCCAACCCAAACTATTCTATGATTCGGTTTTAGGAAACAGCCTCCCTGAGGAGCTCAGCAGGCGCTTTTAACGCCGCTCTGTGGTGCTTCTCTAATCGTGATGAAGGAGTTAATCCTCTGCTGTGCGGTGTCACATGAAAAGTAGAAGTGAAACCACCCAAGTGGTGTTTGCCAATAGTTCTCCAGTGCTATGGGTGGTGTTTTCATCCCATCTACAGAAGAGCAGATCTCCCACAGGTTTTAAGTAAGGTTGTCCTCAAACAATTCTTCAGATAAGTTTGTGTTCCTTTGTAAGCGTCCTCCTCGTGGGGAAGGGCTCTGCAGCAAGTGGCTTCTGTCTCCTCCTTAGAGGAGGAACCCGGCTTGGATGTGGTGGGGAGAGGCTCCGGTTTGCGTGTTAGAGTGGTAGCACTGAGCTTCCCTGTGCGAGCATGAGCCGTGCGGTTGAGCCTCCGCAAGCTTCCTCAGAGTCCTCATCGTGCTATGGGGTTAACTCCAGCTGGAGGCCAGTTCCAAGTGGTGTCCCCAGGGCTCAGTGCTGGGTCCAGCCCTGTTCAACGTCTTTATCAATGACCTGGATGAAGGCATCGAGCGCACCCTGAGCAAGTTTGGAGATGACACTAAGCTGGGTGGAAGCTGGATCTGCTGGAGCGTCAGGAGGCTCCAAAGGGGTCTGAACAGGCTGGATCCATGGGCTGAGACCAACGGGATGATGGTTAACGAGGCCAAACGGCGGGTCCTGCCCTTGGGGCACAACAACCCTGGGCAGCTCCAGCCTAGGAGAAGGCTGGCTGGAAAGTGCCTGGAGGAGAAGGACCTGGGGGGGTTGGTTGAACAGGAGCCAGCAGGGGCCCAGCTGGCCAAGAAGGCCAAGGGCATCTTGGCTTGGATCAGACCCAGCGTGACCAGCAGGGCCAGGGAGGTTCTTCTCCCTCTGGCCTCGGCCCTGGGGAGACCGCTCCTCGAATCCTGGGGTCAGTTCTGGGCCCCTCCCCACCAGAAGGATGTTGAGGCTCTGGAGCGAGTGCAGAGAAGAGCAACAGAGCTGGGGAAGGGGCTGGAGAACAAGTCTGAGGGCCCTGGGGGTGTTTAGGCTGGAGAAGAGGAGGCTGAGGGGAGACCTCATCGCTCTCTACAACTACCTGGCCAGGTTGCATGAGGCTTTGAACAACCTGGTCCGGTGGGAAGTGTCCCTGCCCATGGCTGGGGGGTTGGAACTGGATGATCTTTAAGGTCCCTTCCAACCCAAACATTCCTTGATTCTATGGTTTGATATTGTTGCTCTCTAACAGCTTGGGTTTGGGGTCTTTATTTTTATTTGGCATGTTGGCAAAGCAGTGAAGCGGTTTAAAAAAACTCACCTCACAGCCACTGACTGCGAAGCTCTGGCACGGAGCCCAGAAGGTTCGTCCTCCCTGACGCAGCCGTTGAGTCAAAGGAGAAGTAGAGGAGATGTAAACAGGGGCCTCCATCCCACCCACTGGACACGGAGACGTCCAGGAGGTACGTGTTGATGGCCAGTAAGTTGAAGCGCAGAGGAAGATGTTAATATGTTTTGGAGCAAAAGGGTGTCAGATAATTCATTGTTGGTCTTGTGCTGGTGGGACAGTGATGCAGGAAAGGGCCTTCAGGAGAGCTGGGATGGGGCTCTTGGTCTGGGAGCGCGGGGTTAGGACGAGTGGGAAGAGTTTGAAGCTGAAAGAGAGGAGACTGCGATGAGATCGTAGGAAGAAACGTTTTCCTGTGAGGGTGCAGAGGCCCTGGAACAGGTTGCCCAGGGAAGTGGTGGCTACCCCATCCCTGGAGGTGCTCAAGGCCAGGCTGGATGGGGATTGGAGCCTCTGATCCATTGGGAGCCCTGTGGAAGTATCTACCACCTCTCATCACCTCTGGGCTCTTTGTCAGCTCAGGAACAGTGCTCTTTGCTCCTGTTGACTTCTCTTGTTCTCTTCCTCTTCCCACAGGCCGAGGACGGCAGAAGAACATCACAGATTACTTCAGGATCTCTCAGACACAACGAGTAGGTGCCGGTGGCCTGAAGACCGGTGGGATCAAAGAAGAGCTACTGGATCTCATCTTTGCTAAACCTGATGATTCCTTCAGCACCGTGATTGAGACGAGTGGTGATTCTCGCTCTTTTCTGAAGGATGAGGATCTTGTTCCACCTCGCAGGGAAAGCTCCAGGAAACGGCATTTGTCCGCTGCAGGTGTTCACAAGCAGGAGCACGATTTGTGGGGTGAACCTGAGAAGAACCCAGTCTTGGTTCACCCAGAGCACATCCAGATCAAGCAAGAACTCGATGATATGGATATTGAACCCATCCCTGATGCCCACTACGGACTCCTGGGGACTCGGAACTGGGAAGTGCCTCAGGGAAGCATTGAGGAGCTGCCAGTTGAAGTCCTGAGGCACATCTTTGCTTTCCTACCGGTGACAGACCTGTACCAGAACCTGAGCCTGGTGTGTCGCTGCTGGAGAGAGATTGTTGTTGATCCTCTGGTAAGAACTGCTGTGACATGGATTTCAGCCTCTTCTGTCGTGGTCTCGTGGCTGCATGTGTTGTTCTAGGAGCACCCGTGCTGTGTTTGTCTCTCTTTGTTCCGTTAAATCTCTTTATTGTTCCCCAATACCCCCATCCTTTCTTAGCAGGTCGTTTTTTTTTGGTCTTCAGGACTATGGTGGAATAGAATCATGGAATAGTTTGGGTTGAAGAGACCTTGAGCAGCCTGATCTAGTGGGAGGTGTCCCTGCCCATGACAGGGAGGTTGGAACTGGGTGATCTTTCAGGTCCCTTCCAACTCAAACCGTTCTGTGATTCTAATACCCTCTTTCTTTGAATGCTTTGGGTGATGAACCAACATCACCCTATTCCCATCAGCCTAGAAAAACAACCTGTTATGGACATGTTTGCAAGCTGTGAGGAGCAAGTCGTTCCCCATCTCCTCCTAGGTACCTGTGTCCATCAAGCCCCAGGGACATTTTTGAGCTCCATACTGGTTAGCTTGTTGCCACAAGAAACCTATTTTCCTGTATTATGAGAGGAAAGATGATGGCATGTGCTTCCCATTCTAGTTCATTCCTTGGAAGAAGCTCTATCATCGGTACCTCATGAAGGAGGATGGAGCCCTGCACAGAGTTGATCAGGTCTTGCAGGACTTCGCCATAACGAAGGAGCAGGAAGAATGCGTGTTGGGGCTGATCAGGTGAGTTCTCTTCAGCACTTGACTTTGTATCTGTAGGTCCTCAGACCTTCCTTCTTTTGACTCCTCTTCCATTTCATCCTGTGACTGACAAAGAGAGAAATGAGTTTGTCTTCAACAGGTGGGAGACATAGAGGAAGATGAGGAAGCAGAAATTGTTTTAACAGTAGAAATCACTAGTAGGGTTCTAGAAATGGGTAAAAAACTTTCCCTTTCCACTTTCTTGTTATGCTCGTAGAATCGCAGAATCATTTAGGCTGGAAAAGGCATTTAAGACCATTGAGACCAACCATTAATTTCGCACTGCCAACTCCACCACTAAACCATGTCCCTCAGCTCCACATCCACACGGCTTTAAATCCCTCTAAGGATGAACAGGCTGGACCGCTGGGCTGAGACCAACGGGATGAGGGTTAATGAGGCCAAATGGCGGGTCCTGCCCTTGGGGCACAACAACCCTGGGCAGCTCCAGCCTAGGAGAAGGCTGGCTGGAAAGTGCCTGGAGGAGAAGGACCTGGGGGGGTTGGTTGAACAGGAGCCAGCAGGGGCCCAGGGGGCCAAGAAGGCCAAGGGCATCTTGGCTTGGAGCAGACCCAGCGTGGCCAGCAGGGCCAGGGAGGTTCTTCTCCCTCTGGCCTCGGCCCTGGGGAGACCGCTCCTCGAATCCTGGGGTCAGTTCTGGGCCCCTCCCCACCAGAAGGATGTTGAGGCTCTGGAGCGAGTGCAGAGAAGAGCAACGGAGCTGGGGAAGGGGCTGGAGAAGAAGCCTGAGGGCCCTGGGGGTGTTTAGGCTGGAGAAGAGGAGGCTGAGGGGAGACCTCATTGCTCTCTCCAAGTCCCTGAGAGGAGGTTGTGGAGAGGAGGGAGCTGGGCTCTTCTCCCAAGGGACAGGGGACAGGACGATAGGGAATGGCCTCAAGCTCCACCAGGGGAGGCTCAGGCTGGACATTAGGAAAAAAAAATTTTTCCCAGAAAGAGTGATTGGTCCCTGTCCGAGGCTGCCCAGGGAGGGGGTTGAGTCCCCTTCCCGGGAGGGGTTTAAGGCACGGGTGGACGAGGTGCTGAGGGACATGGGTTAGTGACTGATGGGAGTGGTTGGACTCAATGATCTGGTGGGTCTTTTCTAACCTGATGATTCTATGATTCTACTCGGCGAATAAACTCATAGAATGATTTGGGTTGGAAGGGACCTTAAAGATCATCCAGTTCCAACCCCCCTGCCCTGGCCAGGGCCCCTACTCATTTGCTAAAGCTCTTTTGCAAACGCTGCTGTTCCCCTTCTCCGCAGGTGCGTGTCTGCCATGCCCACCGCCAACAAGCTGGATCCCAATGTGGTTCTTCAGTGTTTGAAGAGTCATCACCTCTTCCCAAAAGCTGAAGTCTGCATCGCCAACAAACTGCCGCATTTACAGAGCAGGATGGGGGTGAGTTTAATGGATATTAACTGAATCATAGAATCACGAGGTTGGGAAGGACCATTCCCATCAATCACAGCCTCAACATCCTTCTTGTGGGGAGGGGCCCAGAACTGACCCCAGGATTCGAGGAGCGGTCTCCCCAGGGCCGAGGCCAGAGGGAGAAGAACCTCCCTGGCCCTGCTGGCCACTCCGGGTCTGATCCAAGCCAAGATGCCCTTGGCCTTCTTGGCCCCCTGGGCCCCTGCTGGCTCCTGTCCAACCAACCCCCCCAGGTCCTTCTCCTCCAGGCAGCTTCCAGCCAGCCTTCTCCTAGGCTGGAGCTGCCCAAGGTTGTTGTGCCCCAAGGGCAGGACCCGCCATTTGGCCTCATTAACCCTCATCCCGTTGGTCTCAGCCCATGGATCCAGCCTGTTCAGATCCCTTTGGAGCCTCCCGACCCTCCAGCAGATCCAGCTTCCACCCAGCTTAGTGTCATCCGCAAACTTGCTACGGTTTCTTTAACTACTGCTGCTGCTTCGAGGTCATTCCCTGGAGATGTTCAAGGCCAGGTTGGATGGGGCCTTTGGCAGCCTGATCTAGTGGGATGTCCCTGCCCCTGGCAGGTGGGTGGAACTGGATGATCTTTATGGTCTCTTCCAACCGAAATTATTCTGTGGTTCTATATCTGTCCTCCTGAATCACCTGTAGGCTTAACCTTCTTGCTCACTCTTTCTTCTTGTTGCCTCTTCCAGCCTGAGAAGGTGTGGGCCATCGTTGCAGTCATGGTGCTTTTCTCTGACGGCGTCAGCGACATCCAAAACTTGATGGTGTGTCTCCAGAGACCTTGTTGCAACCTCTCTGTGGTGGATGTGACCGAGAGGCTTTACTGCATCGCCACGCTGCTGAACGCGATGAGGGACAGGAACATTGCGATCACCAACAGGTAACGACTGCAGGAGATGCTTCCCGCTTGCCTACCTCTTCCTAGGCATGGAGATATGGGATGTCTATTTTAGGTTCCTCACTCCAAGAAAGACATTGAGGGGCTGGAGTGTGTTCAGAGAAGGGAATGGAGGTGGAGAAGGGGCTGGAGAACAAGAGTTTTGAGGGGCAACTGAGGAACCTGGGGTTGTTTAGTGTGGGGAAAAGGAGACTGAGAGGAGACCTCGTTGCTGTCTACAACTGCCTGAGTGGAGGTTGTAGCGAGGTGGGTGTTGGTCTCTTCTTCCAAGTGCCAGGTGATAGGATGAGAAGAAATGGCCTCAAGTTGCACCAGGGCAGGTTTGGATTAGACATCAGGAAAAATTTCTTCACTGCAAGGGTTCTCAGGCCCTGCCCAAGGAGGTGGTGGAGTCCTCATCCTTGGAGGTCTTTAAAACACTAGTAGCTGAGGTGCTCAGGGATCTGCTTTAGTAGTGGACAGGGATGGTTGGACTCTGATCTCAAAGATCTTTTCCAAACAAACACTTCTATGATTCTATGAAGTATTCATGACGTTGCCCGTCTTTTAGGTGGCTACAGACATATAATTTTTTATTGATGATTTCACAATACCAGTTTCTTTTTTTCCCTTTCTACCAGGATCCATTACAATATTTTCTACTGCCTCTATCTGATGGAGAACGCTTCCGTAACTACGCAGACAGTGGAAGAAGAAACACCGGCTTCGTGCTATAGACAAGACCTATGGGCCAGGTAATGCAATTTTAGGCAGTCGTACGCAAGGCCTTAGTGGGGGGCTGAACCTGGCAGGGGGAGCTAACGTCTCATAGAATCACTCGGTTGGAAAAGACCCACCGGATCATCGAGTCCAACCATTCCCATCAAACACTAACCCGTGTCCCTCAGCACCTCGGCCACCCGGCCCTTAAACCCCTCCAGGGAAGGGGACTCAACCACCTCCCTGGGCAGCCTCGGACAGGGACCAATCACCCTTTCCGTGAAGAATTTCATCCTGATGTCCAGCCTGACCCTCCCCTGGTGGAGCTTGAGGCCATTCCCTCTCGTTCTGTCCCTTGGGAGAAGAGCCCAGCTCCCTCCTCTCCACAACCTCCTTTCAGGTAGTTGTAGAGAGCAGTGAGGTCTCCTCTCAGCCTCCTCTGAACGACGTGATTGAGAACAGCCCTGAGGAGAAGGACTTGGGGTGCTGGTGGATGAGAAGCTTGACATGAGCCAGTAATGTGCACTCGCAGCCCAGAAACCAATCATGTCCTGGGCCGCATCCAAGCAGCGTGGCCAGCAGGGTGAGGGAGGGGATTCTATCACTCTGCTCCACTCTTCTGAGACCTCCTCTGGAGTCCTGTGTCCAGTTCTGGAATCCTCAACATAAGAAGGAGATGGAACTGTTGGAACGGGTCCAGAGGAGGCTACAAAGATGATGCAAGGGCTGGAGCACCTCCCACACAAGTTGGAGTTGTTCAGCCTGGAGAAGAGAAGGCTCCAAGGAGACTTCATAGCGACCTTCCAGTACTTGTAGGGGCTTCAGAAAAGCTGTAGAGGGGCTTTTTCTAAGGGTCTGGAGGAATGGGATGAAGAAGAATGGCTTTAAATTGGAAGGGGGGTGATTTAGATTAGACATTAGGAAGAAATTCTTCCTGATGAGAGTGGGGAGTCCCTGGCACAGGTTTCCCAGGGAAGCTGTGGCTGCCCCATCCCTGGAGGTGTTCAAGGCCGGGTTGGATGGGACCTTGGGCACCCTGAGCTAGTGGGAGGTGTCCCTGCCCATTGCACGGGGTTGGAACTGGCTGGGCTTTGAGGTCCCTTCCAACCCAAACTATTCTATAATAAAAAACCAAATCAAGGCTTTTCACCCTCCAGATGCTCTTGGGGACCCCGTGCAAAGGGATGGGTCACACTGTTGGCTGATTGCAGGTTTCCAACCTTTATGAATCATAGAATCACCAGGTTGGAAAAGACCCATCGGGTCATCGTGTCCACCCATTTCCATCAATCACTAAACCATCTCCCTCAGCACCTCGGCCACCCGTCCCTTAAGCACAATTGCAGTTGCACTTCAGGCAGAAGCCCTGAATGACTTCCTTCATGTTAATCAAAGTTTTCAGCTCCTTGGAGAGTCAAGGATAATCAATCTGTCTTCCATGCTGAGAAGCAGGAGAGTAATTTAAGGTAGAGGCTCTCAAAAGCAACAAATCACCCCAAACCCAAGTGGCTGTTTGTTTTCAATAAGCTGAAGGACTCGGGGGGGCCAAATTCATTTTGGCTTCAAGCCTTTGAGAAGATCTTTTCTGCTGCGACCTTCCTCAAGGTTTAATTTTTTTTTGCTGTCTCCAATCTTTTCTTATTCCCTGCTTTTCTCATTTGCAAGAGAACGAGGTTGCTCCAGTGCCACGTTCCTGCTTGTGGGGTGGGATAAATCGCTCCTTGGTCTCCTCCTTGTTTGGTTTATGTGGGAGGATTTATTTTCTTCATTCCTTTCACTCTGCTTTTGGTTCCTGTTTTTAGCAGCTGCCCTGAAGTAAAACTGACCCACGAGCAGCAAAGGATTTTGAATCACAAGATTGAGCGCGGTCAAAGAGTGAAAATCATGGCGTTTGCAGGTAAGAGCCAAAAATGATGCATTTATTCTTAACACATAACTTTTAGATTTTATAGAATCATAGAATAGTTTGGGGTGGAAGGGACCTTAAAGACCATCCAGTTCCAACCCCCTGACATGGGCTGGGACACCTCCCACTGGATCAGGGGCTCCAAGCCCCATCCAACCTGGCCTTGAACACCTCTAGGGATGGGGCAGCCACAACTTCCCTGGGCAACCTCTTCCAGGGTCTCACCACTCTCATCGTAAAGAAATTCCTCCTCGTGTCTAGTCCAAATCTGCCCCTCTCCAGTTTATCCCCATTGCTCCTCGTCCCATCCCCACAAGCCTTTGTGAACAGTCCCTCCTGAGCTTTCCTGGAGCCCCTTCAGGTACTGGAAGGTCACTATAAGTTCTCCTTTTTTTGGCTCCTTCCCTCCCTGCTGCTTGTGTCCGAGGAGCTCTGTGGATGCCGGGAAACCACCTTGCTTTTAATCATTGCTAAAATTCAGAGCAAGCTTTTGCAGAGAAATAGGAGTTGGAAGCGTGGTGGGGGTCCCTTCCATGCTGGAGAAACATCTTATTGGGGCACGATGCCGAAACCGAAGGTTTGGGCGCTGTTGATGACTGCCCAGAGCAACTTATTGGGAACCCAGGAGAGGAGAAGCATCTCCTCAAGGCCAGGTTGGATGGTTTCTTGGGCAGCCTGATCTAGTGGGATGTCCCTGCCCGTGATAGGAGGATTGGAACTCGATGATCTTTGAGGTCCCTTCCAACCCAAACTATTCTCTGATTTTATGATTCTCTCCGTTTGTTGCTTTGTCGTGTTCAGAGCCTTTTTCGCAGTGTTGTCCGGAGGCCACTAGACGGATTCGCTCTTTCTTGTTTAGATTTAGCTTCTCTGTAGGAGCAGCAGAAGCCAAGAAATCTTCTACAGTTGTGATTGGTCCTCCAGGAGGGAAGCAACAGAGCCACGAGCTGTGGCCAGGGCTGTCCTGCAGCAAGTGGGAGTGAAGGAGAGCAGCACTCGTAGATCTTACAAGGAAATGAGCTCATGAATCATTCAAAAGAGCAATTTTAATGTTTCATTTACCAAGCTGGCTTTCAAGAGACCCAGCACCTTCATTGTGCTCAGACTTTCAGCATATTGGGTGACCATATGAGGATAATGCGTTGTCAGCTATGAGGACAGGCTGGGAGAGTTGGGGTTGTTCCACCTGGAGAGAAGAAGGCTCTGGGGAGACCTTAGAGCAACCTTCTGGTACCTGAAGGAGCTCCAGGAAAGCTGGGAAGGGACTTTTTAGAAGGGTCTGGATGAGGGGGAATGGTTTAAATTGGAAGAGGGGAGCTTTAGATTAGACATTAGGAAAAAACTCTTTGTGATGAACGTGGGGAGGCCCTGGCCCAGGTTGTCCAGGGAAGTTGTGGCTGCCCCATCCCTGGAGGTGTTCAAGGCCAGGTTGGATGGGGCTTGGAGCCCCTGATCCAGTGGAGGTGTCCCTGTCCATGGCAGGGGGGTTGGAGTTGGATGAGCTTTAAGGTTCCTTCCAACCCAAACTATTCTATGATTCTACAAAATGGGTTTTTTTAAAAGGCTTTTCAGCTGCAGACTGTGGTTTTCCAGAGCTGCTCTGCTCCACAGCTTCTACTGATATCAATTCCAGCAGTGAATTCGTTCCCATTAGCTGCAAATAGTCCTGCTGCACAGTTGGGACAGCAGGAGGGGGAAGGTAAAACTGCTGAGAGATCATAGAATCACTCGGTTGGAAGAGACCCACTGGATTATCGAGTCCAACCATTCCCATCAATCACTAACCCATGTCCCTCAGCACCTCGGCCACCCGGCCCTTAAACCCCTCCAGGGAAGGGGACTCAACCCCCTCCCTGGGCAGCCTCGGACAGGGACCAATCACCCTTTCCAGGAAAAATTTCATCCTGATGTCCAGCCTGAGCCTCCCCTGGTGGAGCTTGAGGCCATTCCCTCTCGTCCTGTCCCCTGTCCCTTGGGAGAAGAGCCCAGCTCCCTCCTCTCCACAACCTCCTCTCAGGGAGTTGGAGAGAGCAATGAGGTCTCCCCTCAGCCTCCTCTTCTCCAGCCTAAACACCCCCAGGGCCCTCAGGCTTGTTCTCCAGCCCCTTCCCCAGCTCCGTTGCTCTTCTCTGCACTCGCTCCAGAGCCTCAACATCCTTCTGGTGGGGAGGGGCCCAGAACTGACCCCAGGATTCGAGCAGCGGTCTCCCCAGGGCCGAGGCCAGAGGGAGAAGAACCTCCCTGGCCCTGCTGGCCACACCGTTTCTGATCCAAGCCAAGATGCCCTTGGCCTTCTTGGCCCCCTGGGCCCCTGCTGGCTCACGTTCAACCAACCCCCCAGGTCCTTCTCCTCCAGGCAGTTTACAGCCAGACTTCTCCTAGGCTGGAGCTGCTCAGGGTTGTTGTGTCCCAAGTGCAGGACTCGGCATTTGGCCTCGTTAACCCTCATCCCGTTGGTCTCAGCCCATGGATCCAGCCTGTTCAGATCCCTTTGGAGCCTCCCGACCCTCCAGCAGATCCAGCTTCCACCCAGCTCAGTGTCGTCTCCAAACTTGCTCAGGGTGCGCTCGATGCCTTCATCCAGGTCATTGATAAAGACATTGAACAGGGCTGGACCTGTGCTGATTCATTCATTCCTGACATTCCTGTGTTTTGTTCCCTTTCTTCTGTTCCTCAGGTACAGGGAAGACCTCAACCTTGGTCAAGTATGCCGAGAAGTTTGCCGATATGAGGTTCCTTTACGTGGCATTTAACAAAGCTGTTGTGGAGAGAGGGAAAAGCGTCTTCCCCAGGAATGTGACCTGCAAGACTTTCCATTCTTTAGCGTACGGAAGTGTCGGCAAACGGTGAGTGGGGATTTGAGACGCCTTCCTTGAAGACCAGCGCAGCAGGGAAAACAATGTGTCGGGAAAGGGAGGTCTGGTTTTGACGTAAGCCTCCAGGAACTGAGGGAAAAAGAATGAGGGAAATCATAGAATCATGGAATGGTTTGGAAGGAACCTTAAAGCCCATCCAGTTACAACCCACCTGTCATGGGCAGGGACACCTCCCACTAGATCAAGCTGCTCAAAGCCCCATCCAACCTGGCTTTGAACACCTCCAGGGTGGAGCATCCATGACTTCTCTGGGCAACCTGTGCCATTGTCTCGCCATCCTCATCATGAAGAATTTCTTCCTAATATGTAATCTAAAGCTCCCCTTTCCAATTTAAAGCCACTTGGAAAAAGTCCCTCCCCAGCTTTTCTGGAGCCCCTTCAGGTACTGGAATCTGCTTTAAGGTCTCCCTGGAGTCTTCTCTTCTTCAGGATGAACAGCCACAAATCTCAGCCTGTCCTCAGAGTAGAGGTGCTCCAGCCCTCGCATCGTCTTTGTAGCCCCCTGCTTGGCTTTGAAAACACTGTAATTACAGGGGTGAATGATGGGAATATCTTTCTGGTTCACCTTTTCATCTATGACATCTATAAAATGAACCAGTTTGTGCTTCCACTAGGTCGAGAGGAGGCTACAAGGATGATGTGGGGGCTGCAGCACCTCCCATAGGAGGACAGGCTGAGAGAGCTGGGGTTGTTCAGCCTGGAGAAGGGAAGGCTCCAAGGAGACCTTATAGAGACCTTCCAGTACGTGAAAGGGGCTCCAAAAAGCCTGGAGAGGGACTGTTCACAAAGGCTTGGAGTGATGGGATGAGGAGCAATAGGGATAAACTGGAGAGGGGCAGATTTAGGCTTGATATAAGGAGGAATTTCTTTACAATGAGGGTGGTGAGACACTAGAACATGTTGCCCGGGGAAGCTGTGGCTGCCCCATCCCTGGAGGTGTTCAAGGCCAGGTTGGATGGACCTTGGAGTCCCTGATCCAGTGGGAGGTGTCCCTGCCCTTGGCAGGGGGGGTGGAACTGGATGGGCTTTAAGTTCCCTTCCAACCCAAACTATTCTATAATTCTAAAAATGTGCAGATTTCAGAGATATTCCATTAGCAGGTCAAAGTGGGTGCATAGAACTTCTGCAAGTGTTAGATTGCAAGAGGAGCAAAAGTGAGCTTGCTTTTGCAGTAGGATTTCTCGTGTGTTTCAATGTCTCTCTCTTATTTTTTTTATTATCTGTGGCCCAGCTATAAAGAAAAAGGCAAGCTCAACTTCTCCAAGATGTCCGTGTATTCCATCAGTTCCCTTATCCAGAACCGCGAGGGACAATCGCTGTTTATAAGAGGAAAAACAGTCTCGCAGACCCTTGAAAGCTTTTTTGCCTCGTCAGATGAAGAGATCTGTGAAGAGCACGCTCCGATTTGGTTCAAAAATACTCACGGCGAGAGAAGACTTGTCAGTCGAGAAGAAAAGAAAGTGAGTGTCGGAGATGAAGCAAAACTTGGGCTCCAGGGTTTGGAGAATGGGGCAAAACTCTCATAGTTCATGAATATTTGTGCCCTGTAAGGGAAAAAGAGAAGATTGAGAGACTTGGGGTTGTTCAGGCTGGAGAAGAGAAGGCTCCAAGGAGACCTTATAGTGACCTTCCAGTCCTTGAAGGAGCTCGAGGAAAGCTGGGGAGGGGCTCTTGATCAGGAAGTGGAGGGGTAGGATGAGGGGGAATGGTTTTAAAGCTGAAAGAGGGGAGATTGAGATGAGATCTTAGGAGGAAATGGTTTGCTGTGAGGGTGATGAGGCCCTGGCCCAGGTTGCCCAGGGAAGTCATGGCTGCCCCATCCCTAGTGGTGTTCAAGGTCAAGTTGGATGGGCTTAGAGCAACCTGATCTAGTGGGAGGTGTCCCTGTTTGTGGCAGGGAGGTTAGAACTGGGTGGGCTTCAAAGTTCTTTCCAACCCAAACTATTCTACGATTCATAGAATCGTAGAATCACCAGGTTGGAAGAGACCCATGGGATCATCGAGTCCAACCATCCCCATCAATCACTAACCCATGTCCCTCAGCACCTCGGCCACCCGTCCCTTAAACCCCTCCAGGGAAGGGGACTCAACCCCCTCCCTGGGCAGCCTCGGACAGGGACCAATCACCCTTTCTGGGAAAAATTTTTTTCTTATGTCTAGCGTGAACTTCCCCTGATGGAGCTTGAGGCCATTCCCTCTCGTCCTGTCCCCTGTCCCTTGGGAGAAGAGCCCAGCTCCCTCCTCTCTACAACCTCCTCTCAGGGAGTTGCAGAGAGCAATGAGGTCTCCCCTCAGCCTCCTTTTCTCCAGGCTAAATACCCCCAGCTCTCTTGGCCGCTCCTCATAAGGACTTCTCCTCAATAAAGCCTTTTCCAAATGCATCCCCCTGAAAAGAACATTCCCTTGGCTCAGCTAGTAGGGCAGTAGAACACAAACCCTCTAATTCCTGCACATTAACACCAACTTTGTGTTTATTTTGGCTTCTCTTGATACCTCACAAGGTACTTCAAGGTATTTTGAGGCTGTCAATTCATTCCCTGCCAGGGTTGGAAGGGTCCTCCAAGCCCATCCAGTTCCAAGCTCCCTGTCATGGGCAGGGACACCTCCCAGCCGTTGCTCCAAGCCCCATCCAACCTGACCTTGAACACCTCCAGGGATGGGGCAGCCACAGCTTCTCTAGGCAAGCTGGGTCAGGGCCTCCCAACCCTCATCAGGAACAATTTTTTCCTAATGTTTAATCGAAATCCTCCCCCTTCCAATTTAAAGCCATTTCCCCTCATCCTATCACTCCAGGCCCTTCTAAAAAGTCCCTCCCCAGCTTTCTTGTAGCCCCTACAGGTCCTGGAGGTTATTCAGCAAGTCCAGGGAGGCAATTGTGCTCCTGGACTTGGCCCTAGGGAGACCGCTCCTCGAATCCTGGGGTCAGTTCTGGGCCCCTCCCCACCAGAAGGATGTTGAGGCTCTGGAGCGAGTGCAGAGAAGAGCAACGAAGCTGGGGAAGGGGCTGGAGAAGAAGCCTGAGGGCCCTGGGGGTGTTTAGGCTGGAGAAGAGGAGGCTGAGGGGAGACCTCATTGCTCTCTCCAACTCCCTGAGAGGAGGTTGTGGAGAGGAGGGAGCTGGGCTCTTCTCCCAAGGGCCAGGGGACAGGACGAGAGGGAATGGCCTCAAGCTCCACCAGGGGAGGACATCAGATGAAAAATTTTCACAGAAAGGGTCATTGGGCACTGGCAGAAGCTGCCCAGGGAGGTGGTGGAGTCACTGGAGGTGTTTAAAAGACAGATGGATGAGGTGCTGAGGGACATGGTTTAGTGATTGATAGGAATGGTTGGAGTGGATGATCCTGGAGATCTTCTCCAACCTTGTGTTTCTGTGATTCCATGGAAGGCCGCTCTAAGATCTCCCCCGAAGAGAAGAGAAGCAGGAGGAGAAGAGCTTCGGAGAAGACCTGTTTTGCCTGGTTGGGTTTTCTGCTCAAAGCGATCTATCCACACCCTTCCCTTTTCTCTTTCTAGATCAACGTGGAAGAGGCAAAAGAGATATGGCGCAACATGAAGAAGCTGGATGGAGATGTGGAGAAGAAATACAAGATGACTTGTGATGGTAAAGCATTAAATTCCTGTGCTCCTGCTCTCACCAGGGAGCTCAAAACAGGTCTGAAGGCTGGGAATTGGTTCATTTTTCCTCTTTGGCATGAGGAGGTGGTGGAACTATTTCCTCTTGCTTCTTAGCGTGGGTGCAGATAGTGCCGGAGGTGGCTCATACTGGAGAAAACGTTCTTCCTTGTCGTTTACTTTGTGCTTTAACAGCTTTGTAGCTGTTGAGGTGGCTGCTGTGGGGTTGGCTTCTTCATATTTCATAGAGCTGAGGCAGATAGAGCCACATCTGGGAGCAACAGAGATGTTTGCAGCCCCTCCATGCAAATTCCGAGCGAGAATCGTAGGACAGTTTGGGTTGGAAGGGACCTTAAAAATCCACTTCCAACCCCCTGCCATGGGCAGGGACACCTCCCACTGGATCAGGCAGCTCCAAGCCTCATCCAGCCTGGCCTTGAACACCTCCAGGGAGGTGACATCCATAGCTTCTCTGAGGAACCTGGGCCAGGGCCTCATCACCCTCATTGTGAAGAATTTTTTCCTCATGTCTAATCTAAATCTTCCCCCTTCCAATTTAAAGCCATTCCCCCTCATCCTGTCGCTCCAGACCTTTGAAAAAAGTCCCTCCCCAGCTTTCTTGTAGCCCCTTCAGGTCCACTCTGAGGTCTCTGTGGACCCTTCTCTTGTCCAGGCTGAACATCCTCAACTCTCTCAGCCTGTCCTCATAGCTCCAGCCCTCAGATCATTTTTTTCACCCTCCTCTGGACCCGTTCCAACAGCTCCATCTCCTTCTTCTGTTGGGGGTTCCAGAACTGGACGCAGGACTCCAGGTGGTGTCTCACAAGAGCAGAGTAGAGGGGCAGAATCCCTCACCCTGCTCTCCACGCTTCTGGTGCTGCCCAGGAGATGGTTGGCTTTGAAGAAGTAGGGCCAGAAACTCTTCTAAAAAAGGACTTGTTTTAAAAATCGTGGTATTTTAAGCTGCGAGATTTACCCTCTCATGGACACGCCTTGTTCTTTCTCTCAGGATATTTGAAGCTCTGGCAGCTCAGCAAACCTTGGCTCTCGGGATATGATGCCATTTTTGTCGATGAAGCTCAGGACTGCACTCCAGGTGAGCAGGACCAGGAGATGGAGCTGCAATCATCCTAAACACATACAGAGAGAGGATGTTTGTGTGCTCAGGGATGCGAGAAGTAGCCCAATTAAAATTTGTAGAATCATAGAATCACCAGGTTGGAAGAGACCCACCGGATCATCGAGTCCAACCATTCCTATCAAACACTAACCCATGTCCCTCAGCACCTCATCCACCCATCCCTTAAACTCCTCCAGGGAAGGGGACTCAACCCCCCCTCCCTGGGCAGCCTTGGACAGGGACCAGTGACCCTTTCCATGAAATATTTCATCCTGATGTCCAGCCTGACCCTCCCCTGGTGGAGCTTGAGGCCATTCCCTCTTGTCCTGTCCCCTGTCCCTTGGGAGAAGAGCCCAGCTCCCTTTGCATCGTCCTGGATCCTTGCAAATAAAATAAGGCAGCTTGGAAGCAGGGTACTATGGTTGGACTCGATGATCTAGTGGGTCTTCTCCAACCTAGGGATTCTATGATTCTATGAAACAAAACTACGTGTGCATCAGCTTGAGGAGTTGCTTTCATTGCTTTGGGCATCCAGACGTGCCTTCCAGAGCTTTTTCTTCTGGCTTTGCTGCTAACGGGGAAAACCAGAATGCCAGCAGAGCCCAGGGCAGGGTTTAGTGCAAGAGGCATGAGATGTTCTGATGGTTCAGCCACCAGAAAAGCAGAGCTGCTCCGTCCCACCCTGGCGCAGGGCGTGGGTTTTGCCTGTTCCTTGTACTTGAGATTCTTGAGTCATGGAGCAGGAAGGCTTCGCTGGGGATATAGAATCATAGAATGGTTTGGGTTGGAAGGGACCTTAAAGACCATCTTATTCCAACCCCCTGGCCATGGGCGGGGACACCTCCCACCAGAATAGGCTGCTGCAAGCCCCATCCAACCTGGCCTTGAACACCTCCAGGGAGGTGACATCCATAGCTTCTCTGAGGAACCTGTTCCAGTGCCACATCACCTTCATTGTGAAGAATTTCTTTTTAATGTCTAATCTAAATCTTCCCCCTTCCAATCTAAAGACATTCCCCCTCGTCCTATCACTCCAGCCCCTTGGAAAAAGTCCCTCCCCAGCTTTCCTGGAGCCCCTTCAGGTACTTGAAAGCCGCTAGAAGGTCTCCCTGGAGCCTTCTCCAGGCTGAACAACCCCAAATCTCAGCCTGTCCTTCTAGCAGAGGTGCTCCAGCCCTCGCGTCATCTTTGTGGCCTCCTCTGGACCATCTCCCACCTGTCCTCACTGGAGGGCCTGGTCTTGTGAGCATTCAAGTGCCCACATGGCACCAGTTGCCTTGCCAGCATCACCGATCCTCAGGCAGGATCTATTGAAGTGGCCTGAAGGACTTCCTGAGGTGGCCACTGTGGCGTGTCCGGGTCACTGGGAATGGCTGCTGGGCTCTTCTTCCAAGGGACAGGGGACAGGACGAGAGGGAATGGCCTCAAGCTCCACCGCGGGGGGTTCAGGCTGGACATTAGGAAAAAAATTTTCATAGAAAGGGTCATTGGACACTGGAATGGGCTGCCCAGGGAGGGGGTTGAGTCCCCTTCCCTGGAGGGGTTTAAGGGCTGGGTGGCCGAGGTGCTGAGGGACATGGGTTAGTGATTGATGGGAATGGTTGGACTTGATGATCCAGTGGGTCTCTTCCAACCTGGTGATTCTATGATTCGATGATTTGTACTGGGCTCACACTTCTGGAGCTAAGATTCTGTGCAGCTCCAGCCCAGGTGGAACCATAAAAATAGCAGGAGGATCTTTGTAGAGCTCCTAGTCAGCTACTTCCCTTTGCTTCTTCCCAGCTTGGTGTCTCCTGCACCTGCATTGACCTCTTAAACGCTGGGAGGCAGCAGGCGAGATGCAGCGTACAGTTTGCTCTTGGTTTATGAGCAGGTTCTCTCTTAATGCTCCGATGTTGTCCTGCAGCCATCGTGGATATAGTCCTGTCACAGACATGCGGCGTAATCCTCGTAGGAGACCCTCACCAGCAGATCTACACCTTCCGAGGTGCTGTCAACACCCTCTACTCGGTGCCTCACACCCATGTCTACTACCTCACCCAGGTAAGATGGGGTTCTGCTGCTCTCCTTCCCCAGATAGATCCAGGGAAGTGGAAAACGCTTCCTGTCTTCTTCAGAAGACCAGACTTCCTCAATATAAGAATCATGGAATCACCGGGTTGGAAGAGACCCACCGGATCATCGAGTCCAACCATTCCTATCAAACACTAACCCATGTCCCTCAGCACCTCGTCCACCCGGCCCTTAAACTCCTCCAGGGAAGGGGACTCAACCCCCTCCCTGGGCAGCCTCGGACAGGGACCAGTGACCCTTTCCATGAAATATTTCCTCCTGCTGTCCAGCCTGACCCTCCCCTGGTGGAGCTTGAGGCCATTCCCTCTCGTCCTGTCCCCTGTCCCTTGGGAGAAGAGCCCAGCTCCCTCTTCTCCACAACCTCCTTTCAGGGAGTTGGAGAGAGCAATGAGGTCTCCCCTCAGCCTCCTCTTCTCCAGCCTAAACACCCCAGGTCCCTCAGAAGAAGGAGATGGAGCTGTTGGAACGGGTCCAAAGGAGGCTCCAAGGATGATGCGAGAGCTGAAGCACCTCCCATACGAGGGCGGGCTGAGAGAGTTGGGGTTGTTCAGCCTGGAGAAGAGAAGGGTCTGAGAAGACCTTAGAGAGACCTTCCAGCACCTGAAGGGGCTCCAGGAAAGCTGGGGAGGGGCTGTTCCCAAAGGCTTGGAGTGATAGGAGAAGGGGCAATGGGGATAAACTGGAGAGGGGCAGAGTTGGACTGGACATCAGGAGGAATTTCTCCACGAGCGTGGAGTCTCTGGCCCAGGTTGCCCAGGGAAGTTGTGTCTGCCCCATCCCTGGAGGTGTTCAAGGCCAGGTTGGATGGGGCTTGGGCACCTGATCCAGTGGAGGTGTCCCTGCACTTGGCACGGGGGTTGGAACTGGATGATATTGAACAATGATGATATTTCCAACCCAAACTATTCTATGATTCTATGATTCTTGAGTTTGTCGCTGTGGAGGGTTTGCAGCGCCTGCATTAGTGGGACATTTTGCTGTTCCCACTGCTCTGCAGAGCTCTTAGAGGAGCGATCCCATCACTAGGAGAGTCGCGTGGCTTGAAAAGGAAAGAGTGGGCAGGGGCAGATACTCACAGAATCGTAGAATCACCAGGTTGGAAAAGACCCACCGGATCATCGAATCCAACCTGGCTGATATTGCCAGTCATGACAACACTGGCTTCAGTGCAGAGATGAAGGAGCTAGAAGCAAGGAGATGAGTTGTGTTCTGGTAGTGACCTCCTTGAGACAAACCCTTGTTGATTAGGAAGAAAGATTTGCTGGCTTTACCAACTCTTGCATAGAATCATAGAATTGTTTGGGTTAGAAGGGACCTCAAAGCCCATCCAATTCCAACCCTCTGCCGTGGGTGAGGACACCTCCTACTGCATCAGGTTGCTCAAAGCCCCATTCAACCTGGCCTTGGACAACTCCAGGGATGGACCATCCACTTCTCTGAATGACCTGTTCCAGTGCAACATCGCAGTTCCATCTCACAGCACAATTCCTATCACCTTAGGTGCACGAGTAACCAAGTTTTTAGGAATAGTTTGGGGGGATTTGGATCGTTTTTCCAAGGGAAACGTTGTCCGGAAGGTTTGGGGATTGTATAATTCCATAGATAACGATACTTTCATAGGTTTTAACAAGTTCCTCTTCTTTTCCTGCTCTTCCCTTCATGATTTCCACGTAGAGTTTCAGATTTGGACCTGAAATAGCTTACGTTGGAGCAACCATTCTGGATGTCTGCAAGAGGATCAGGAATAAGACATTAGTTGGTGGAAACCAGAAGGGTGAGTTGTGTTGAGGAACCACCCAGCTCTGTCACCTCAGTCTGATAACTGGGAGTCACAAAGCTGCTACATAATTAAGTGTCCAGGATGAATCCTGATTTATGGAGATCTCTGGTTTTTAGATTCCAACCCCACCTAACTGGGAACTTCTTTGTGCAGGTGACGTGAGAGGCACCACGGGAGGGAAGATAACGTTGTTATCACGAAGCAATTTTAACGTGTTTGAGGATGCCGTGAAGCTTACTGAGAGGGAGAGACCGATTAAAATACACGTGATCGGGGTAAGGAGAAAACGCCAACGCATTTTTCTCATCCCAACGTCAAGTCCCCGTACCTGTTGGCACTTGTCGTGGTGACACCTCTGTGTGTCTTGAAATAGGAGTGGCTGATCCATCACCTGCGGCACCCAAGCTTCAAACTGATAGTCCTGGAGAAAGCAGCGATCTGGTGTGGTTGGGGAAAGGTTATTTGGAGCACATGCTCCTCAAACTGGACCCCTGGCCTGAGACCAACGGGATGAGGGTTAACGAGGCCAAAGGGCGGGTCCTGCCCTTGGGGCACAACAACCCTGGGCAGCTCCAGCCTAGGAGAAGGCTGGCTGGAAAGTGCCTGGAGGAGAAGGACCTGGGGGGGTTGGTTGAACAGGAGCCAGCAGGGGCCCAGGGGGCCAAGAAGGCCAAGGGCATCTGGGCTTGGATCAGAGCCGGCGTGGCCAGCAGGGCCAGGGAGGTTCTTCTCCCTCTGGCCTCGGCCCTGGGGAGACTGCTCCTCGAATCCTGGGGTCACTTCTGGGCCCCTCCCCACAAGAAGGATGTTGAGGCTCTGGAGCGAGTGCAGAGAAGAGCAACGAAGCTGGGGAAGGGGCTGGAGAAGAAGCCTGAGGGCCCTGGGGGTGTTTAGGCTGGAGAAGAGGAGGCTGAGGGGAGACCTCATTGCTCTCTCCAACTCCCTGAGAGGAGGTTGTAGTTATGTGGGTGTTGGTCTCTTCTCCCAAAGAAGTGATTGGATGAGAGGAAATGGCCTGAAGTTGCACCAGGGCAGGTTCAGACTGGACATCAGGAGGAACTTCTTCACTGCAAGGGTTCTCAGGCCCTGGCAGAGGCTGCCCAGGGAGGTGGTGGTGTCCCCATCCCTGGATGTGTTTAAAAGACAGGGAGATGATCAGTGATCTGGTTTAGTAGTGGACAGGTATGATTGGACTCCATGATCTCAAAGGTCAACCAAGTGATCCTATGATCCTCCCTTTTTAGGCTCATCTGTCCCTTTTCTCCTGAGGGAATAAATATTTATCAAGCTCTCTTCAGAGGTGAAGACAGTGGTTGAAGCTGAAGGTGACCTTCGGGCTTCTGGATGCCACAGAGATCTGTGCCCTGCTCGTTCCTGATTTCCAGGCTTGTGATGGTCTCATCATTCCAATCCTGGAGGTGTTGAAGGGCAGGTTGGATGGGGCTTGGAGCAACCTAATCCAGTGGGAGATGTCCCTGCAGGGGGGTTGGAACTGGACGGTCTTTAAGGTCCCTTCCAACCCAAACCATTCTATGATTCTATGAATTCACATGCTTGAATCACAGGAAGGTTTTAAGGAAGCTCCACATCACAAAAGCCTCAGAGGAATCATTGGTCTTCAAGCTCTGAATCCTTGATACCAATGATTTAATTTGAGATCTTGTTCTGAACCCAGAAAAGCTGAATCCCAAAGGCAATGAACAGTTGTCTTAGTGCTGATTATGTTTGAGGACAAGCCTGGGCTTTTGAATTTTAGACTGATTTTAAGTTCCTAATCTCTTTTTTACCAGAAAGCTGCATATTACAAGGCAGTGAGGGTTTGAACTGGGCCTTTTCAGCTGCCTTGGGTTGTGTTGTGGCTCCAAGGATTTTGGGAAACCAGCTCTGCAGAGCATCATGGGATGGTTTGAGTTGGAAGGGACCTCAAAGATCATCTAATTCCAAACCCCCTGCCATGGGCAGGGACACCTCCCACTAGATCAGGTTGCTCCAAGCCCCATCCAACCTGGCCTTGAACACCTCCAGGGATGGGGCAGCCACAGCCTCCCTGGACAACCTGTTCCAGGGCCTCACAGCACTCAGCGTGAAGGAATTCCTCCTAATGTCCAGTCTAACTTTGCCCCTCTCCAGTTTAAAGCCGTTCCCTCTCATTCTGTCACTCCAGGCCTTTATAAAAAGTCCCTCCTCAGCTTCCCTGGAGCCCCTTCAAGTACTGGAAGGTCACTATAAGGTCTCCTCGGAGCCTTCTCTTCTGCAGGCTGAGCAACCCCAACTCTCTCAGCCTGTCCTCGGACGGGAGGTTCTCCAGCTCTTGCATCATCTTCATGGCCTCCTCTGGACTCACTCCAATAGATCCATGTTTTCCTACCTTATCTGGAAACTCTAGACGGCGCCTCCGCTCCTGTACATTAAGATAAATTGTTTGTTTTAGGGGCTTGCCCGTTTTGGCCTGAGCAGAATTTATGATATTTGGAAACTCAGTCAACCTGCGGATGAACGGAAGAAAGGTGAGTCCGTCCTCAGCCTCCTCTCTGTGAGACGTCTTCCCTGCAGCGAGGTAGATGCTTTAGTTCTTGCTGTGGTCATGGAAAGCAACGTGACACCAAGTTGGGTGGGAGTGTTGATCTGCTGGAAGGCAAGGAGGCTCTGCAGAGGGATCTGGCCAGGCTGGATCCGTGGCTGGAGGGCAGGAGGATCTGGCAAGGTTGGATCTATGGCTGGAGGGCAGGAGGATCTGCAGAGGGCTCTGGATCCATGGCTGGAGGGCGGGAGGATCTGCAGAGGGATCTGGATCCTTGGCTGGAGGGCGGGAGGATCTGCAGAGGGATCTGGATCCATGGCTGGAGGTCGGGAGGATCTGCAGAGGGACCTGGATCCATGGCTGGAGGGCAGGAGGATCTGCAGAGGGGTCTGGATCCCTGGCTGGAGGGCAGGAGGATCTGCAGAGGGATCTGGATCCATGGCTGGAGGGCAGGAGGATCTGCAGAGGGATCTGGATCCATGGCTGGAGGGCAGGAGGATCTGCAGAGGGCTCTGGATCCATGGCTGGAGGGCAGGAGGATCTGCAGAGGGGTCTGGATCCATGGCTGGAGGGCAGGAGGATCTGCAGAGGGATCTGGATCCGTGGCTGAAGGGCAGGAGGATCTGCAGAGGGGTCTGGATCCATGGCTGGAGGGCAGGAGGATCTGCAGAGGGATCTGGATCCATGGCTGGAGGGCAGGAGGATCTGCAGAGGGATCTGGATCCATGGCTGGAGGGCAGGAGGATCTGCAGAGGGATCTGGATCCATGGGAGGAGGGCAGGAGGATCTGCAGAGGGACCTGGATCCATGGCTGGAGGACAGGAGGATCTGCAGAGGGACCTGGATCCATGGCTGGAGGGCAGGAGGATCTGCAGAGGGATCTGGATCCATGGCTGGAGGTCAGGAGGATCTGCAGAGGGATCTGGATCCATGGCTGGAGTGCAGGAGGATCTGCAGAGGGATCTGGATCCATGGCTGGAGTGCAGGAGGATCTGCAGAGGGACCTGGATCCGTGGCTGGAGGGCAGGAGGATCTGCAGAGGGACCTGGATCCGTGGCTGGAGGGCAGGAGGATCTGCAGAGGGATCTGGATCCATGGCTGGAGGGCAGCAGGATCTGCAGAGGGACCTGGATCCATGGCTGGAGGGCAGGAGGATCTGCAGAGGGACCTGGATCCATGGCTGGAGGGCAGGAGGATCTGCAGGGGGATCTGGGTCCATGGCTGGAGGGCAGGAGGATCTGCAGGGGGATCTGGATCCATGGCTGGAGGACAGGAGGATCTGCAGGGGGATCTGGGTCCATGGCTGGAGGGCAGGAGGATCTGCAGGGGGATCTGGATCCATGGCTGGAGGGCAGGAGGATCTGCAGAGGGGTCTGGATCCATGGCTGGAGGGCAGGAGGATCTGCAGAGGGGTCTGGATCCATGGCTGGAGGGCAGGAGGATCTGCAGAGGGGTCTGGATCCATGGCTGGAGGGCAGGAGGATCTGCAGGGGGATCTGGGTCCATGGCTGGAGGGCAGGAGGATCTGCAGGGGGATCTGGATCCATGGCTGGAGGGCAGGAGGATCTGCAGGGGGATCTGGCCAGGCTGGATCCATGGGTTGGAGAGCAGGAAGGGAAGGGATTGTGCCCCTGTGCTCGGCCCTGGTGAGGCCACACCTCGAATCCTGGGTTCAGTTCTGGGTCCCTCACTCCAAGAAAGACTGGAGTGGAGCATGTCTGGGGAAGGGTCTGGAGCCCAGAGGTTCTGGGAGCAGCTGAGGGTGCTGGGGATGTTTTCCCTGGAAAAGAGGAGGCTGAGAGGAGACCTCATCACTCTCCACAGCTCCTGGAGAGGTGGTTGGAGCCAGGTGGGGATCAGGCTCTGCTCCTAAGGAGCAAGTGATAGGACAGGAGGGAACAGGCATGAACTGGAACACAAGAAGTTCCATCTCAACGTGATGAACCTTTTACCTATGAGGATGATGGAGCACTGGAACCAGCTGCCCAAGGACGGTGTGGAGTTTCCTTCTCTGGAGATATTCCAGCCTACCTGGACATGTTCCTGTACAGGCTGCTGGAGATGACCTCAGGTTGTGCCGGGGTGGGGTTAGATTGGATAGTAGGAAAAATCATAGAATCACCAGGTTGGAAAAGACCCACCGGATCATAGAGTCCAACCATCCCCATCAATCACTAACCCATGTCCCTCAGCACCTCGTCCACCCAGCCCTTAAACCCCTCCAGGGAAGGGGACTCAACCCCCTCCCTGGGCAGCCTCGGACAGGGACCAATCACCCTTTCTGGGAAAAATTTCATCCTGATGTCCAGCCTGAACCTCCCCTGGTGGAGCTTGAGGCCATTCCCTCTCGTCCTGTCCCTTAGGAGAAGAGCCCAGCTCCCTCCTCTCCACAACCTCCTCCCTCCAGGGATGGAGACTCCACCACTTCCCTGGGCAGCCTCTTCCAGGGCTTCAACGCTCTTTCAGTAAAGAAATCTTTTTCTAATATCCAATCTAGATCTCCTCTGGTGCAACCTGAGGTCGTTTCCTTTCATCCTATCGCTTCTTACTTGAGAGAAGAGACCAACACCCAGCTCACTACAACTTGTTTTCGGGTAGTTGTAGAGCGATGAGGTCTCGCCTGAGCCTCCTCTTCTCCAGGCTAAACAATCCCAGTTTTCTCTGTTGCTCCTCATAAGCCTGGTTCTCCAGACCCTTCACCAGCTTCGTTGCCCTCCTCTTCCCCTTTTCATGCTCTGAAATTTGAGTAGAACTAAAAAATCCTGTTGTACACATCTGTCAAATCAACTCACCTCATCTGCTCCTTGCTTTTCAGCAAACCTTGTTATAAACGACTCCTTCATCAAAAAATGGGAAGAAACTCAGGGCTACCTCGGTTTAAGGGAATACGCCGAGCGCATCGATGACAGAGAACTCGAAACGAAGATTGCGATAGTGGAGAAATACAATGAGTGCCTCCCCGAGCTGGTGCAGAGGATTGAGCGCAGCCACGTGTCCCAGGAAGCTGTGGCAGGTAGGGCCGAGCTGCTTCTTTGGTAGAGGAGCAAATTCGGGTCTCCTTTTCCATCCAGCTTCAGCGCTAAATTCATTTTCATAGAATCATAGAGTCACCAGGTTGGAAGAGATCCATCGGATCATTGAGTCCAACCATTCCTATCAAACACTAAACCGTGTCCCTCAGCACCTCGTCCACCCATCCCTTAAACCCCTCCAGGGAAGGGGACTCAACCCCCTCCCTGGGCAGCCTGTTCTACCTCCTTTCAGGGAGTTGGAGAGAGCAATGAGGTCTCCCCTCAGCCTCCTCTTCTCCAGCCTAAACACCCCCAGGGCCCTCAGGCTTCTTCTCCAGCCCTTTCCCCAGCTTCGTTGCTCTTCTCTGCACTCGCTCCAGAGCCTCAACATCCTTCTTGTGAGGAGGGGCCCACTTTGTCCTACAAAATGCTAAGTTTAGATCAAGTGGGTCTTTTAGGGAGAAAGGAAGGTGAACAGCAGCTTTTGGGGTACGTCTGGACCTCCAGGTGGGGTTCAGTGCGATGAATCTGCCACCGAAGGTTTTCTTAATGAGCAAAGCTAGAGGCAAATAAACCTTTGGATGCAACATTTTCTGCACTGGAAAGAACTAGGACGTAATCTTAGAATCATAGAATAGTCTGGGTTGGAAGGGAACTTAAAGACCAACCAGTTCCAACCCCTGAGATGGGCAGGGACACCTCCCACTGGACCAGGCTGCTCAAGTTCCATCCAACCTGGCCTTGAACACCTCCAGGGATGGGACAGCCCCAGCTCCTCTGGGCATCCTGGGTCAGGGCCTCCCCACCCTCATCATGAAGAATTTCTTCCTGATGTCTAATGTAATTCTTCCCCTTTCCAATCTAAAGCCATTTCTCCTTCATCCCATCACTCCAGGCCCTTGGGAAAAGTCCCTCCCCAGCTTTTCTGTAGCCCCTCCAGGTACTAGAAGCTGCTTTAAGGTCTCCTCAGAGCCTTCTCTTCCCCAGCCTGAACAACCTCAACTCTCTCAGTCTGTCCTCGTAGCAGAGATGCTCCAGTCCTTGGATCATCTTCGTGGTCTCTTCTAGACCTGAACCAACAGCTCCATCTCCTTCTTACATTGAGGATTCCAGCACTGGACTCAGGACTCTAGATGAGGTCTCAGAGGAGAGGAACAGAGGGGCAGAATCCCCTCCCTTGCCCTGCTGGCCACGCTTCTTCTGATACAGCCCAGGACACGGTTGGCCTTCTGGGCTTCAAGCTCACCTTTACGCCGCTTTTCAGGATTCCAGTTGCCCTTTGTTGACTCTAATTTGGAGAGGGGACAAAGCAATCGAGTCAAAACTTCACCAAATAATGAGGGTTCCTGCTGGGGCTCAAGCCACTGACCACCAAGCGTTTTCCTTGGCAGGGACGTCGTGTTCAGCAGTTTCGATTCTCGGCAGAGGCGCTTGGCTTCTGATTTGTGTTTGGGCAGAAGTGAAACGAAGGCAAAAGGAAATCGTTTCTCTTGATTCTGCGCCTGGTGAACTTAAAAATAGCTTTGTTGCTGATGTGACTGATCTCTTTTCCTTCTCGTTCTCGATGTGCTCTGCTTCCAGATTACCTGGTAGGGACCGTCCATCAAGCCAAAGGGCTGGAGTTTGACACCGTGCTGATTGCAGACGACTTTGCGAATGTACCTTGTCTTGGTGGCAATCAGAGAAGAATCAACTTCAGTGTCGGTAAGAGAACGGCTGCGTCTGAGACCGTCTGGAGCTGGAATTGGGAAAGCAAAATGTGCTGCCAGCTCTTGTCATAGAATCATAGAATCATCAGGTTGGAAGAGACCCACCAGATCATTGAGTCCTGTCCCCTGGGAGAAGAGCCCAGCTCCCTCCTCTCCACAACCTCCTCTCAGGGAGTTGGAGAGAGCAATGAGGTCTCCCCTCAGCCTCCTCTTCTCCAGCCTAAACACCCACAGGGCCCTCAGGCTTGTTCTCCAGCCCCTTCCCCAGCTTCGTTGCTCTTCTCTGCACTCGCTCCAGAGCCTCAACATCCTTCTTGTGGGGAGGGGCCCAGAACTGAACACAATTGTCCTTTGAGCCTGGGCTTCTCTGTGGTCTCAGGTGAGATGGGGGCGGGAGTATATTCCTGCAGTCAAGCCTGCAGCCTTCTCACGACAAAACCCAACTCCACAATTAGGCAAGACCCTGTTTGGCTTAGTCCATGCTACAGTTCTTGCTTTGGAATCATAGAATTGCTTGGTTGGAAAAGACCTTTGAGATCATTGAGTCCAACCGTACCTTTCCACTTCTAAACCAGATCTCTGAACATCTTATCTACCCATTTTTAAACCCCTCTAGGGATGGGGACTCCATCGCCTCCCTGGGCAGCCTCTGCCAGTGCCGGAGAACCCTTTCGGTGAAGAGATTTTTCCTGATGTCCAATCTGAACCTCCCCTCACACAGCTTGAGGCCATTTCTTCTCGGATTATCTCCTGTCACTAGAGAGAAGAGACCAACACCCACCTCGCTACAACCTCCTTTCAGGGAGTTGTAGACAATAATAAGGTCTCCTCTTAGAGCTGGTCTCTTCCCAGTGAGCAGAGAGGAGCCTGCAGAGTGAATCTAGCGATGGAGAAACTCCTCCAGTGCCAATTTGTGCCTGGGAGGTAGGAAAACATGTAGCAGCGAGCTCCTTCGGGCATGTAGAGTCCTGCCTTTGCCTGGAAGGGAGAACGTGGAATGAGGCAGGAGCAGTCGGTGGTTTCAGAAGTGATTGACAAACAGAAGAGAGTGCAGCTCTGCAGGTTCCTGCTCGCCCAGAGGAGCACGGAGTGTCCTTCCAGAAGCCTCAGAAGAATAGCAGAGCTGTTCTTTCTTGTTTTCTAAAGCCATTGATGGTTGTTCCTCTGACCTAGGAATGTATCCCGAGGATGAATGGAACCTGCTCTACGTTGCAGTGACGCGCGCAAAGAAGCATTTGCTGATGTCCGAGTCCCTGGAGAACCTTCTAGCGTTGGCTGGGGTAAGTGAAGAAGTGAAGTCTTTCCAAGGTAAGCAAATCAGGAGAATTCAGGGCCCTGAGAGCTGCACTTAGAGTCGCTTGGTTGGAAAAGACCTTTGAGGTCATTGAGTCCAACCGTACGTGTCCACCACTAAACCAGATCCCTGAGCACATCATCTGAGCATCTTTTAAACCCCTCCAGGGATGGGGACTCCACCACCTCCCCGGGCAGCCTGTTCCAGGGCTTGAGAACCCTTTCGGTGAAGAACTTTTTTCCTGATGTCCAATCTGAACCTGCCCTGGTGTGACTTGAGGTCATTTCTTCTCATCCAATCACTTGCCACTTGGGAGCAGAAGTCCCCAAGTCCTCACTACCACCTCCTTTCAGGTCTCCCTTCAGCCTTTTCTCCTGGACCTCAGGAAAAATTTCTTCACCAAAAGGGTTCTCAGGCCCTGGCAGAGGCTGCCTAGGGAGGTGGTGGAGTCCCCATCCCTGGAGAGGTTTAAAAGATGGGGAGATGAGGTGCTCAGGGATCTAGTTTAGTAGTGGACAGGTACAGTTGGACTTGATGATCTCAAGTCTCTTCCAACCAAGCAATTTAATGATTGTCAAAGGTTCATCAAGATCCTAGAATTCCTGCTGAGCATGGGCTGAGCTCTGGAATAGCCGAGGTCACATTTTTTCCTCAATTCACGCTGTTCTGTACCATGATTTTAGAAGCAAGACACAAGATTGCAGCATTTATTTTCCACAGTCCTTGCATTTGGGTGTTGTCGACCACAGATCCTGACTTCTTATCTCAAAGCAAACATGCAGGTTCCCTTTTCTCTGTGGTTTCCAGCTCTTACTTCACTTCCTTTGGAGGTGCTGCTGGATGAGAAGCTTGACATGAGCCAGCAGTATGTGCTAACAGCCCAGAAACCAACCGTGTCCTGGGCTGGATCCAAAGAACGTGGCCAGCCGGGTGAGGGAGGGGATTCTGCCTCTGCTCTGCCCTCATGAGACCCCTCTGGAGTCCTGGATCCAGTTCTAGAATCCCAACCGCAAGAAGGAGATGGAGCTGTTGCAGTGGGTCAAGAGGAGGCTATGGAGATGATGTGAGGGCTGGAGCACCTCTACTATGAGGACAGGCTAAGAGAGTTGGGGTTCTTCTCACCCTGGAGAAGAGAAGGCTGCAAGGAGATCTTAGAGTGACCTTCCAGTACCTGAAGGGGCTCCAGGAAAGCTGGAGAGGGACTGTTCCCAAAGGCTTGTGGTGATAGGACGAGGGGCAATGGGGATAAACTGGAGAGGGGCAGAGTTAGACTGGACATAAGGAAGAATTTCTTCACTATCAAGGTGGTGAGACCCTGGAGCAGGTTGCCCAGGGAAGCTGTGGCTGCCCCGTCCCTGGAGGTGTTCAAGGCCAAGTTGGATGGGGCTTTCACCACCCTGATCCAGTGGGAGGTGTCCCTGGACAGGGCAGGGGGGTTGGAACTGGATGGGCTTTAAGGTCCATCCAACCCAACCCATTCAATGATTCCTTGCTCATGAGCTGCTGCCTTCTGCTCTATTTCTGCTTTCACCAGAACTCTGGGATTCGCTTCGTTTTGCTTTTTTTTCCACGTTGCTCATCACTTCCCAGGCGGTTAAACAAACCTCTGAAACAACCTATTCCGGCATCTCCGCCCCCTCTGAGTCGTGTTGTTCCCTTTTTTCTTCTTTCTTAGGAGTGTTTCCTTCGAGTGGAGCTGATGAGCGAGGCTGCAAAGGATGGGGCCACCCTTGTTTGTTCCGTGCCGCAGTGTATGGGAACAGCACAGTCCCAGCTGGTTGTGAAGAAGCTGCCGTTGACTCACGTACGTCCCTTCCCTGGGCTTTGGGATCGTGGTGCCCTGGTCAATGTCTTCATCAATGACCTGGATGAAGGCATCGAGCGCACCCTGAGCAAGTTTGCGGATGACACTGAGCTGGGTGGAAGCTGGATCTGCTGGAGGGTCGGGAGGCTCCAAAGGGATCTGAACAGGCTGGATCCATGGGCTGAGACCAACGGGATGAGGGTTAACGAGGCCAAATGGCGGGTCCTGCCCTTGGGGCACAACAACCCTGGGCAGCTCCAGCCTAGGAGAAGGCTGGCTGGAAAGTGCCTGGAGGAGAAGGACCTGGGGGGGTTGGTTGACCAGGAGCCAGCAGGGGCCCAGGTGGCCAAGAAGGCCAAGGGCATCTTGGCTTGGATCAGACCCGGCGTGGCCAGCAGGGCCAGGGAGGTTCTTCTCCCTCTGGACTCGGCCTTGGGGAGACCGCTCCTCGAATCCTGGGGTCAGTTCTGGGCCCCTCCCCACCAGAAGGATGTTGAGGCTCTGGAACGAGTGCAGAGAAGAGCAACGAAGCTGGGGAAGGGGCTGGAGAAGAAGCCTGAGGGCCCTGGGGGTGTTTAGCCTGGAGAAGAGGAGGCTGAGGGGAGACCTCATTGCTCTCTCCAGCTCCCTCAGAGGAGGTTGTGGAGAGGAGGGAGCTGGGCTCTTCTCCCAAGGGACAGGGGACAGGACGAGAGGGAATGGCCTCAAGCTCCGCCAGGGGAGGGTCAGGCTGAACATTAGGAAAAAATTTTCACGGAAAGGGTGACTGGGCAGTGGCAGAGGCTGCCCAGGGAGGGGGTTGAGTCCCCTTCCCTGGAGGGGTTTAAGGGCCGGGTGGCCGAGGTGCTGAGGGACATGGGTTAGTGATTGATGGGAATGGTTGGACTCGATGATCCGGTGGGTCTCTTCCAACCTGGTGATTCTATGATTCTATGTTTATGAATCAAGAGCCTTCATAGAATAGTTTGGGTTGGAAAGGACTTTAAAGATCATCCAGTTCTACCTCTGCCACGGGCAGGGACACCTTCCACTGGATGTGGCTGCCTAAGCCCCGTCCAACCTGGCGCTGAACACCTCCAGGGATGGGGCAGCCACAGCTTCCCTGGGCAACCTCTTCCAGAGCCTCCCCACCCTCATTGTGAAGAAATTCCTCCTGATGTCCAGTCTAACTCTGCCCCTCTCCAGTTTATCCCCATTGCCCCTTGTCCTGTCACCACAAGCCTTTGGGAACAGTCCCTCCCCAGCTTTCCTGGAGCCCCTTCAGGTACTGGAAGGTCTCTCTAAGGTCTCCTCGGAGCCTTCTCTTCTCCAGGCTGAACAACCCCAACTCATGAACCGTTCTGGTTGTTGGCAGGGCAGCTCTGCTCTGTGACTCTTCTGACCCATCAGGGACAGTCCAAGGGCCAAGCTTCACTGGGAGCAAGCAAGGAACCTGGATCTCATGCCCACAACTCCTCAGCCTTTTGCTTCATAGAATCATGGAATCATTTAGGTTGGAGAAGACCTTTAAGGTCATGGAGTCCAACCATCCTCTGCCACAACCCCAGCTCATAACTGGGAGTGGTTTCCCAACCACGTGATTCAGGGTGGTGGTGCAGTTACCACAGATCCACTCAAGCTCTGATCCCTCTTCCGAGAGCGATTGTGGTCTCGGATGGGGACAGTTCTGGGGTTTTGTTGTGTCAGATCCCATTTCTGACCCATTGTTGAGCCCCTAAGGCCACCAAACATCCATCTGGGGTTGGCAGAGCTCCCTTCGCCCCTGCCAGGCAGCTGGGAGTGATAATCTGACTTCTTCAACCTGCTTTGGCTTCAGTCCTATCTTCTGGTCGATCCTTTCTCAGAAGGTGCAGTGAAAGGCCAACTTGGAATAAACGAGCGTGCAGTAAATCTGATGGAGCTCCACGTCCACAACATGAGAGGGGAGGTGGCTCCGAGCCATCATCTGGGGACGTGAGCACAGAGATGGGTGAAGCATCATTCTTCACCAATCAAGACCTGCCCAGGGACTTGAGGTGCTCAAGGCCAGGCTGGATGAGGTGTTGAGCAGCCTGGTCCAGTGGGAGGTGTCCCAGCTCATGGGAGGGGCTGGAATTGGATGATCTTTCAACTCCCTTCCAACCCAAACCATTCTATGATTCCATGATTCTCTGATTTTGGTTGTTGCAGCTGTTGAACCAGGTGTCCCAGAAGGTTTTTTCCTTGCAAGGGAGGTGGCAGGAGATGCTTTGGGCACATCATCGCTCCTTTCCCTTGAGGGAAAGGGGTTGTGTCTGAGGTTTGAAGCCTTCCTTCAGCCTTCTTCTCCTCTCAGATCTCCTCTTTTCCCCCACAGAGCGACGGCAGGCAGGATGGGGGTGGCTACCTTTGCCACACTTGCACGCAGAAGCACTTTGGCTCCTTGACACCACTCACCTTTATCCCAGCACTCTAGGAACAACCCATCCACCTCTACTGAAGCCCTCTAGGTCCCTTCTCTTGTGTCCTGGAGTCATCGTGGGTTGGTGACAAGGCCCGTTGTCACCTCCCAGCCCCATAATTATGTGCGTATTGGAGCAGAATTTCAAACCAGCTCCAAGAGGAACCTTCCAGGCTTTCTGCAAGGAGGTGTGAGACCTTTTCTCCAGCCCTGCCTTGCCCTCCAGGAGCTGCTCAGCACGGTCTTCATCGCTGCGTGGAAGAAGAGGTGCTACATAAACTGTATTGGCCACGACGGCTTTTTTTGAGCCTGACCAAACTGCTGGGACATCACTGCCTGTTGCATCACGTCCCACCTCGGTGAAATCCCTGTGATCCATGAGAAGAAGAGGAAATGCACCACGGAAAGTACCCAAAGAAACACTTTATTCCTGGAAAATGGACTTTTTCCTGGAATCTTTCAATGGGGAGCATTTCACTGTCAACTGTGGGAAGAAGTCCTTCATCTCTCCCAGCCGAATTAATTTTCCATACTTGCAGCCAAGGGGTTTTCCCAGACTCTTGATTCCCTTCTCCCTGCAGGAAACCACAAGTGAAGAAGATGCAGCCCCTGAAGAGCCGCTTTGGTTTGGTTTCAGTCACTCAGAGCCAACCTGGAGAGCATTTTTAACACAGAAAAAGCATTAATGCTTCCTTTTTTCTCCTTCCCTTCTGTTAAGACGTCATCCCGGCTTGCACTTGTTGACCAACCATCTCAGTAGCAATGGTCCACGCGGCGTGGTGGGTCTTGAAAATGAGATGGTGGCTCACGCTCTTCGTTTGAAGGCGCCGCAGCTCGTCGTGCCAGAGCCCGGGTCATGCAGAGACCAAAAGTGAAAGGGATTTTGGAAGAGCTCTTGGACACGAGCCTGGAGCCGTGGGCCATTCCTACTGGAGGAAGCTCGTACGTCCTGATTTATTGAAAGGTGGCTCCTTTCGCTTTCAAAGCACCAAGTCCAGAAGGACTTTCCCTGTTCTGCTCACCTAAGTTCCCCCCACGTCCTGGATGTCGGGTGTAACCACAAAGCTCCGAGTAGATGTTGGACCCGGCACCTCCAGCGATTCCCACCCAGCCTCACGTGTTTTCCACCTGTCTCGTGGTGCGTTGAGGAGACTCGGTGCCATCACCGGAGGGTTCGGTCCATCACCCATCCGAAGCGCAGCTTCCTCCAGCTCTTGATGGTCCAGATCAGTGGCACAAACAGAAGAGCAGCGAGGAGAGGACGGTGTCCTCCTCACCATCGCACGTGGGTTATTTTAGATGTAATATCGACGTGTTCATGCATAAAACGGCGTTGGTTCTGTAGCACGAAACGACAGGATAAAAAAGGGAAAACACGCAAAGGGAAGCATTTCCTAGGCTGGTCCTGCCTTCAGTCCTTGGTAGTGAAGTCATTTCTGCTCCCTGGTGCTGGTGGGCACCTGGGGTCGGTGCTGAAAAGTCCTTCTGAAGGATCCCTGAGCCGCAGAAGACCAGATCCTGCAACCACAGCAGAACAGCGCCGGCACCGTTCCCTGTCGTTCCGAGTTCACCAGCTGAAAGAGAGCAGGAAGGGGATGAGGACGTGGTGGAGAGATGCTCAGCCAGGTTTCTCTCTCTGTTTGCCGTGAGCAGCGTTGCCTTCTGGGGTTTGGGGGCAATTTTAGAGCGAAAAAGCTCTAGGGAAGGGGCTGGTGTCCGGCTGAGCCACCTCTGGTCTTGCTTCCAACCAGGGAACGGGTGTTTCTTGCAGCTTCACCCCCAAACAGCGTGGGACGCAGCCCCCAGCCCGCTCCCCGTCGACCACCAGCACCCACAGAACCACGTCCTCTGATCTCTGGACTCCTGATAGGACACCCACTGCCTCCAGGCCCCCTTGAGGTGCTCGCAGGGCTCACCCGCCTCCTGTTGAGCCCCACAATGAGATATCTGCCCACCTTTGGGTGCTGGAGTAGTTTCATCCATGGGAGTCGCTTCGTTCAGGCTGGGAAGAGCAACCACGTGTCCCTGGGATGAACGTTCTCCACAAGCTGAGGACCACGACGTGTTCTACACGCTGCTGCTGCCGCTCAGGGAAGCATCCAGCTTCCCATCCAAGCCCTGAACATCCTCCGGGCTGGCAGCTGCACCGAGTTGCCCGGTGGTGGGATGTTCAGCCCGTGGGGGAGTCGTTGGGTGGCAACATCTCCTCGTTTTCGGTGGCAGAAGCCACCATGGGGATGGTTGTCACCGCAGAGTCCTGCCTCGCGTGCCTGCGGAAGGGAGAGGAGCATCCAAAGAGCTTTCCTCGGCTTTGAGAGAGCGAGGAGAACTCATCCCCAAGGTGGAAAGATCAACACACTTACATTTTCATCCTCCAGCAGCAGCAGGCCACGACGCCGGCGACCACCACCAGCAGCAGCCCTGCAGGAGAGACGACGATGAGCTCCACAAGGAGCTAAAAACGCTTCGTGCACGTTTGCAAGGCGCCCTCCTCACCTCAAGAAGAAAGGTGAGTCCTGCATCCTTCCTCCCTTGGAAAGATGCAGCACCTTCTCCTCCAAGGAAGGAAGGATGCAGCACCTCAACTGCACCAAAAAACCTCCCACAGCCCCCAGGAGGGCTTTTAAGTTAAAAAATTAAAGAAAATAAGCCCCTGCTTGCCAAAATAAGGGGTGTTTGGTGTTTTTTTTTTTCTCAGCTTACCAAGGGAAGAGGCCACGGTCTGGATGGAAACTGGAAAAGAGAAATGGAGATTTTGAGCTGCCAAGCCAGGAAAGGGGGGGGATCCTGGGGGTGACCTCATTAAAAGGGGGTTGAAAAGAAGGGGAAAATGTATTGGAAAAGTAAATCGTGGAATAGTTTGAGCTGGAAGAGAATTCAAAGCTCATCCTGTTCTAATACCCAGTCAGAGGCAGGGACACCTCCCACTGGATCAGGGGCTCCAAGCCCCATCCAACCTGGCCTTGAACACCTCCAGGGATGGGGCAGCCACCACTTCCCTGGACAACCTGTTCCAGAGCCTCCCCACCCCCACAGGAAAGCTTTTATTCTTAAGATCTCATCTTGTTTTCCTCTCCTCCAGCTTAAAACCATCCCCCCTCATCCTCTCCCTGATCGAGAGCTCCTCCTCAGCTTTCCTGGAGCCCCTTTGAGTACTGGAAGCTGCTCTAAGGTCTCCTCAGAGCCTTCTCCAAGCTGAACAACCCCAACTCTCTCAGCCTGCCCTCCTACGGGAGGTTCTCCAGCCCTCAGATCATCTTTGTAGCCTCCTCTGCACTCGCTGGAGCAAATCCATGTCCTTCCTGGGCTTTGTTGGTTGAAACCAACCCCAGTGGTGGGTTCTCTCAACCTGACCTGCAGCGTGGTCGATGGGGTCAGGGGGCAAGGGGGTTGTCCCCTCTCCCAGTGTGGATGTCTCCAGTGGTGGGGTCATCTCCAACAGCGTAGACGTTGTCTCAGGTGATGAGACAGGTGGCAGGAGGGACCTGCTGGCGGTTTCTGGCACCTTGGGCATTGGTGCTGGAGAAGGGATGGAGCTCGGGCTGCCATCGGCGGTTCCTGCTGGGGAAAATAGTGTAAAACTTTTTAATTTAGAATTAAAAAAAGAAAAAAAATTAATGGAAAGGGTGATCGGTCCCTGTCCGAGGCTGCCCAGGGAGGGGGCTGAGTCCCCTTCCCTGGAGGGGTTTAAGGGCCGGGTGGACGAGGTGCTGAGGGACATGGGTTAGTGATTGATGGGGATGGTTGGACTCGATGATCCCGTGGGTCTCTTCCAACCTGATGATTCTACGATTCCTCACCTCTTTGCGTTGTCCTGGTGGTGTGCGGTGCCTTCGGGAGCTCAGGGCTGGGCGTCACTGGAGGTAGAGCTGGATCTCCTTCAGGAAGACACAAGAGAAACAACATCAACCGTAGAGCCCATGCCTCCCCACCTTCTCCTCCACCGTGTCAGCGATGGAGACGTCCCTCCCTCATCCCAGATGTTGAGCGAGGGCTTACGGATGCATTGGAGCGTGGTGTCGGTCCACTGGGGCTTGGTGGAGCCGGGGTAGACGATGCACTGGATGAGGCTGGAGGTCCCGGCTTTGCGTTTGAAGCCCGGGTTGCAGGCGTAACGCAGGCTGGTGTTGAGCAGCGTGTTGTTGCCCACATCGATGTGAGCGTTGGGCACGGCCTTGGGGTGGCTGCATCGCGCTAGGGGGGTTAAAATGAAAAAAAAAAAAAGAGATGGAGATCCCAACGGGGAGATTGGGCACCTTCTGACCCCAGCTCATTGTGCTGAGCGGCATCCAGGGGGGTCAAAGCCTGGAGAAGTGGGGCTGTGAGAACCTCATGAGGTTCAACAAGGCCAAAGGCAACGTCCTGCACCTGGGTCGGGGCGATCCATGGTTTGAGTACAAGCTGGGGGATGATGTGATGGGAGCAGCCCTGAGGAGAAGGATTTGGGAGAAGGATGGAACGATGCACAGGAGGGATGGGAACGTGCTGGTGATGGGGACAGGGGCACAAGAGGGATGGGAACGTGCTGGTGATGGGGACAGGAGCACAAGAGGGATGGGAACGTGCTGGTGATGGGGACAGGGGCACAAGAGGGATGGGAACGTGCTGGTGATGGGGACAGGGGCACAAGAGGGATGGGAACATGCTGGTGATGGGGACGGGAGCACAAGAGGGATGGGAACATGCTGGTGATGGGGACAAGAGCCCACCAGCGACAGGAGTGTGATGGCAGTGGGGACCATGATGGAGATGGGAGCACAATGGGAACAGGAGCACAATATGTTCCTCCAGGCATCCAAAACACCCACAGCTAAAGCCTCCTTAATCGTAAAAGTCTCCTGCCCCAATTTGTTATCCATCCCCAGAACATCCTAAGGGGTTCTGTTCCTTTTTTCCATGCTTGGATGGGGCTGAGCTGTGTCCTCTGGCTGGGCCACCCCAAAGAGCAGCAGCTGCTGTGCCTGGAGAGCTGAGTGAAGGGCCATGCGCCCAACGCACGTGTTCTCAGCCCCTGCTGGGGAAACTTTAGGGAGTGTTTTGAGGAAATGCCATTTTGCAACGTATTGTCTGAAGTGTCCCCATAAAACAAATGAATAAAAAGCTCTTCCAGTGCCAAACCAAACCCCAGCCATGTCTGCAAAGGTAGCACAGCAGAACATCCAGCTGCCAGCAACAAAATTATCCAGGGAAAACAGGGAACAGTGAGTCCTGTTTATGCCGTTCAGATTTAAAACTAATCTCCTCATTTGGAGTCCTGTGTCCAGTTCTGGAATCCCAAACACAAGAAGGAGATGGAGCTGTTGGAACGGGGCCCGAGGAGGCTACAAGGATGATGTGAGGGCTGGAGAACCGCCTGTACGAGGAGAGGCTGAGAGAGTTGGGGTTGTTCAGCCTGGAGAAGAGAAGGCTCCGAGGAGACCTCAAAGTGACCTTCCAGTACCCGAAGGGGCTCCAGGAAAGCTGGGGAGGGACTGTTCACAAAGGTTTGGAGCGATAGGACGAGAGGGAACGGGGATAAGCTGGAGAGGGGCAGATTTAAACTCGACATAAGGAGGAATTTCTTCACTATGAGGGTGGTGAGACCCTGGAAGAGGTTGTCCAGGGAAGTTGTGGCTGCTCCATCCCTGGAGGTGTTCAAGGCCAGGTTGGATGGGGCTTTGATCACCCTGACCCAGTGGGAGGTGTCCCTGCCCGTGGTGGGGGGGTTGGAACTGGATGATCTATAAGGTCCTTTCCAACCCAAACTATTCTATGATTCTACGATTCCTCATCCGAATCCCACCAAAGCAATTTTATCCCAGTGAATTTGACCATAAAATTAACTCTTCTTCCAAGAAATGTTGAAGTCCTTCAATGGGAAGATCCCCCAGTCTCCACTCCCCAGGATCACAATCTTGGTATCTTGCACTATTGCTGCACACATTCCAGTTCATTTCCCAAGGGGAGAACGGAGAGGAAATAACAGAATCATGGAATTGTTTGGGTTGGAAGGGAACTCAAAGCTCATCCAGTTCCAACCCCGCTGCCACAGGCAGGGACACCTCCCACTGGATCAAGTTGCTCAAAGCCTCATCCAACCCGGTCTTAAACATCTCCAGAGATGGAGGATTCAGGTTTCTAGCGCTGCTACAGCCCTGGAGATGCATGGCCAGGATTTAGGGTTTCTTCTATACCTTGGTAGAGAAGTGGAAATCATGTAAAATGTGGATGGATGGATGGATGGATGGATGGGACTGTGATAAAGCCCTTGCTTCCAAGCAAAGAGATCTACAGGAACTACAAGCCTCTCCCTCTCTTATTTCAAGGTCAGACTGGATGGGGCTTTGGGTAATTTGATCTAGTGGGATGTCCCTTCACTTGGCAGGGGGTTGGAACTGGATGATCTTTAAGGTCCCTTCCAATTCTTAACTATTCTATGATTATCTATTGTTTTCTTGAAGCAGAATGACAAAATTCTTTGGGTCTGAGCACCACCAGGGACTTTACACTGAACAAAAGAACATCTGCCTTGCATTTTCGTGTTCAATTCTGGGAAAAGCTCGCAGTACTCTCTAACTGCCAAAAGCATCTTGACTCTGTTCCCTTTTTGCTTTGCTGGTTGAGTTTTCATAGAATAATGGAGTCATCAAGTTGGAAAAGACCTCTGAGATCATAGAGTCCAACCAGCCCCATCAATCACTAACCCATGTCCCTCAGCACCTTGTCCACCCATCTCTTAAACCCCTCCAGGGAAGGGGACTCAACCCCCTCCCTGGACAGTCTCTTCCAGTGTTCAGTGGCCCTTTTCATGAAATATTTTTTCCTGATGTCCAGCCTGACCCTCCCCTGGTGGAGCTTGAGGCCATTCCCTCTCGTCCTGTCCCCTGTCGCCTGTAACCTGATCGCCTTCTATGACAAAGTGACTCAGCTGCTGGATGAGGGAAAGGCTGTGGATGGATCTTCCTGGACTTCAGCAAAGCCTTGGACACAGTTTCTCACAGCGTTCTGCTTGAGAAACTGTCAGCCTCTGGCCTGGACAGGCGCACACTCTCCTGGGTGGAAAACTGGTTGGCTGGCCGGGCCCAGAGAGTGGTGGGAAATGGAGTTAACTCCAGCTGGAGGCCAGTGACAAGTGGTGTCCCCAGGGCTCAGTGCTGGGTCCAGCCCTGTTCAATGTCTTCATCAATGATCTGGATGAAGGCATCGAGCGCACCCTGAGCAAGTTTGGAGATGACACTAAGCTGGGTGGAAGTGTGGATCTCCTGGAGGGTCGGGAGGCTCCAAAGGGATCTGAACAGGCTGGATCCATGGGCTGAGACCAACGGGATGAGGGTTAACGAGGCCAAATGGCGGGTCCTGCCCTTGGGGCACAACAACCCTGGGCAGCTACAGACTGGGAGAAGTCTGTCTAGAAAGCTGCCTGGAGGAGAGGGACCTGGGGGTGTTGGTTGACAGCAACTGAACATGAGGCAGCAGTGGCCCAGGTGGCCAAGAAGGCCAATGGCATCTTGGCTTGTATCAGAAATGGTGTGACCAGCAGGTCCAGTGAGGTTCTTCTCCCTCTGGCCTCGGCCCTGGGGAGACCGCTCCTCGAATCCTGGGGTCAGTTCTGGGCCCCTCCCCACCAGAAGGATGTTGAGGCTCTGGAGCGAGTGCAGAGAAGAGCAACGAAGCTGGGGAAGGGGCTGGAGAAGAAGCCTGAGGGCCCTGGGGGTGTTTAGGCTGGAGAAGAGGAGGCTGAGGGGAGACCTCATTGCTCTCTCCAACTCCCTGAGAGGAGGTTGTGGAGAGGAGGGAGCTGGGCTCTTCTCCCAAGGGACAGGGGACAGGACGAGAGGGAACGGCCTCAAGCTCCACCAGGGGAGGTTTAGGCTGGATGTTAGGAAAAAATTCTTTACAGAAAGGGTCATTGGGCACTGGCAGAGGCTGCCCAGGGAGGTGGTTGAGTCACCTTCCCTGGAGGTGTTTAAGGCACGGGTGGATGAGGTGCTGAGGGATATGGTTTAGTGTTTGATGGGAACGGTTGGACTCGATGATCCGGTGGGTCTCTTCCAACCTGGTTATTCTGTGATTCTGTGATTCTGTCCCTTGGGAGAAGAGCCCAGCTCCCTCCTCTCCACAACCTCCTCTCAGGGAGTTGGAGAGAGCAGTGAGGTCTCCCCTCAGCCTCCTCTTCTCCAGGCTAAACACCCCCAGGGCCCTCAGGCTTCTTCTCCAGCCCCTTCCCCAGCTTCGTTGCTCTTCTCTGCACTCGCTCCAGAGCCTCAACATCCTTCTTGTGGTGAGGGGCCCACATCAATTCCCATTGATGTGTCAACCCAAGGGCTCAAAGACTCATCACATCGTTAGCCGATCTCCGAAACAAACCATGGTACCAGGTACCAGCCTTGGAAAAATACTTCTGGCTGCTTTATTTCCACCTTTAATGGCTGAGGTGCTGAAGGACGTGGTTTAGTGACTGATAGGAATGGTTGGACTCGATGATCCAGTGGGTCCTTTCCAGTGCTCCACCACGCTCTGGGTGAAGAACCTTTCCCTAATGTCCAGCCTCCTCTTTCCCTTGTAAGGAAGGTGTAAATTGTAATGAGGTGACGTGCAACCTATCAAGTTACTTCAGCTGCTTCTCACGTGTCTAAACCCTTTGCCAACTTCGTGGCCTCCTCTGGCCCCTCTCCAGCAGCTTTAGAACCTTTTTAAGCTGCGGTGCTCAAAACTGCACCAGCGCTTAAGGTGCTTTGGGTTGGGAGGGACCTCAAAGACCATCCAATTCCACACCTCCCACTAGATCAGGCTGCTCCAAGCCCCATCCAACCTGGCCTTGGATCGCTCCAGACCCTTGTAAGAAGTCCCTCTCCAGCTTTCTTGTAGCCCCTGGCCACCCAGGAGGGGCAAGGGGTGCAGCCGGGGCACCCCAGGGCGCAGTGTGGGTGCCCCAAGGGGGTGCATGGGACACCTAGAGGAGGGTGGGCATGCAGGGAGAGGCCTGGGCACCCCTGGGTGCAGCCTGGACACCTTGGAGAGGAGAGTGGGCACCTCGGGAGAGGGTTGGGCACCTCGATGGGTGCACGGGGCACCTAGAGAGATGGATGGGAACAGAGGGAGAGGTGTGGCTACCCCAGCGTGCAGTGTGGCCACCTCAGTGGGGTGCATGGGGCACCTACAGAGAGGGGTGGGAACACAGGGAGTGGTGTGGCCACCTCAGGGTGCAGGGTGGGCACCTCGAGGGGTGCATGGGGCACCTATAAGAGGGGTGGGCATGCAGGGAGTGGTGTGGCCACCTCAGGGTGCAGTGTGGCCACCTCGATAGGGTGCACGGGGCACCTAGAGAGAGGGGTGGGCATGCAGGGAGTGGTGTGGCCACCTCAGGGTGCACTGTGGCTACCTCGATAGGGTGCACGGGGCACCTAGAGAGAGGGGTGGGCATGCAGGGAGTGGTGTGGCCACCCCAGCATGCAGTGTGGCCACCTCAGTGGGGTGCACGGGGCACCTAGAGAGAGGGGTGGGCACACAGGGAGGAGCGTGGGCACCCCAGGAAGCTGAGGGAGCACCCCAGGGATGTCGTGGGCACCCTGAGAAGCATTGTGGGTGCCCCAGGAACAGGCATGGGCACCTCGAGGGGTGCACGGGGCACCTAGTGAGAGGGGTGGGAACACAGGGAGAGGTGTGGCCACCCCAGGGTGCTGTGTGGCCACCCCAGTGGGGTGCACGGGGCACCTAGAGAGAGGGGTGGGCACACAGGGGGTAGTGTGGCCACCCCAGGGTGCAGTGTGGCCACCTTGTTAGGGCGCATGGGGCACCTAGAGAGAGGGGTGGGCATGCAGGGAGTGGTGTGGCCACCTCAGGGTGCAGAGTGGCCACCTCAGTGGGGTGCACAGGGCACCTATAAGAGGGGTGGGCACACAGGGAGGAGCGTGGGCACCCCAGGAAGCTGAGGGAGCACCCCAGGGATGTCGTGGGCACCCTGAGAAGCATTGTGGGTGCCCCAGGAACAGGCATGGGCACCTCGAGGGGTGCATGGGGCACCTCGAGAGACGGGTGGGCATGCAGGGAGTGCTGTGGCCACCTCAGGGTGCAGTGTGGCCACCTCGATCGGGTGCATAGGGCACCGAGAGAGAGGGGTGGGAACACAGGGAGCGGTGTGGCCACCCCAGCGTGCAGTGTGGCCACCTTAGTGGGGTGCATGGGGCACCTATAAGAGGGGTGGGCATGCAGGGAGTGCTGTGGCCACCTCAGGGTGCAGTGTGGCCACCTCAGTGGGGCGCATGGGGCACCTGTAAGAGGGGTGGGCATGCAGGGAGTGGTGTGGCCACCCCAGCATGCAGTGTGGCCACCTCAGTGGGGTGCACGGGGCACCTGTAAGAGGGGTGGGCACACAGGGAGGAGCGTGGGCACCCCAGGAAGCTGAGGGAGCACCCCAGGGATGTCGTGGGCACCCTGAGAAGCATTGTGGGTGCCCCAGGAACAGGCATGGGCACCTCGAGGGGTGCACGGGGCACCTAGAGAGAGGGGTGGGCACACAGGGGGTAGTGTGGCCACCCCAGGGTGCACTGTGGCCACCTTGTTGGGGCGCATGGGGCACCTAGAGAGAGGGGTGGGCATGCAGGGAGTGGTGTGGCCACCTCAGGGTGCAGAGTGGCCACCTCAGTGGGGTGCACGGGGCACCTATAAGAGGGGTTGGGCACACAGGGAGTGCTGTGGCCACCCCAGGGTGCAGAGTGGCCACCTTGATGGGGTGCACGGGGCACCTAGAGAGAGGGGTGGGCACGCAGGGAGTGGCGTGAGCGCCCTGTATAGCAGCGTGGGCACCCCGGGAAGCTGAGCGAGCGCCCCAGGGACGAAGCGCACCCCCTGAGAAGCCCTCGGGCGCCCCGGGGAAGGCGTGGGCTCTCCGGGCAGCCCGTGGGGGACCCGCTTACCGGTGTCGGCGTTGGCCCCGGGCAGCAGGAGGGCGAGGGCAGCGCAGAGCAGCGGCAGCGGCGGCCGCTCCATGGGGCCGGGGGCTCCGCGCTGTCACGGACATTCCCGGCGTGGCCAGAGCCGCTTTTCCCGTTTCGCTTTCGCTTTCGATCCGCGAGCCGAGGGGCAGGGAGGGAGGTGGCGCCCCGCGGGGATGGGGACACCGGGAGGGACGGGATGCGGCTCCAGGGATTCGGTAACGGGGGAGGGATGCGGTACCCGGAGGGATGCGGTACCCGGAGGGATGCGATACCTGGAGGGATGATGTATCTGGAGGGATGCAGTACCTGGAGGGATGCGGTACCTGGAGGGATTTGGTACCCAGAGGGATTTGGCACCTGGAGGGATGCGGTACCCAGAGGGATGCGGTACCCGGAGGGATGCGGTACCTGGAGGGATTTGGTACCCGGAGGGATGCGGTACCCAGAGGGATGCGGTACCCAGAGGGATGCGGTACCTGGAGGGATTTGGTACCCGGAGGGATGCGGTACCCAGAGGGATGCGATAGCCGGAGGGATTTGGTACCCAGAGGGATGCGGTACCTGGAGGGATTTGGTACCCGGAGAGATGCGATACCCAGAGGGATGCGATATCTGGAGGGATGCGGTACCCGGAGGGGGATGCGGTACCTGGAGGGATGTGGTACCTGGAGGGATGCGGTACCCAGAGGGATTCAGTACCCAGGGAGGGATGCGGTACCCAGGGAGAGATGCGGTACCCGAGGAGGGATGCGGTACCCAGGGAAGGATGCGGTACCTGGAGAGATGCGGTACCTGGAGGGATTTGGTACCTGGAGAGGGATACGGTATCCAGAGGGATTTGGTACCAAGGGAGGGATGCGGTACCCAGAGGGATTTGGTACCAAGGGAGGGATGCGGTACCCGGGGAGGGATGCAGTACCCAGGGAGATGCGGTACCCAGGGAGATTCGGTACCCAGGGAGAGATGCAGTACCTGGAGAGATGCGGTACCTGGCGGGATTCGGTACCCGGAGAGGGATACGGTATCCAGAGGGATTTGGTACCAAGGGAGGGATGTGGCACCCAGAGGGGTTTGATACCTGGAGGGATTTGGTACCCGGGGAGGGATGTGGTACCCGAAGGGGGATGCGGTACCCAGGGAGATTCGGTACCCAGGGAGAGATGTGGTACTCAGGGAGGGATGCGTAACCTGGAGGGATTTGGTATCCAGAGGGATGAGGAACCCAGAGGGATTTGGTACCTGGAGGGATGTGGTACCAGGGGCGAGATGTGGTACCCAGGGAGGGATGTGGTACCCAAAGGGATGCGGTACCCAGAGGGATTCGGTACCCAGAGGGATGTGGTACCTGGAGGGATGTGGTACCGGGAGGGATTTAGTACCTGGAGAGATGCGGTACCCAGGGAGGGATTACGCTTCAGGGTAAACAGAATAGTAATAATTTAACTGAATCAACTGACACTTAAAGAAAAGCAGAATAGAAGCTGCTCACACTTAAAGAATTCACAGGATGACAGATGTTTAGCTAAAGCAATATATTTCTATAAGCCTTTACGTAGGAAGCGGGTCTGTTGCTAGATTTCTGATAAGCAGGACAAGTCATCTGGACCTGTGATAAGAGTGGAAAACAACATAGATAAGGATGGCAAAGACCTGGAGAACACGCGTGCAGATTGAAGTTAAAGGAAGTTAAGACAATCGACTTCATCCCTGAGGAGACACTGTGCAGGCACAAACAGGAAGAATCTTCTCAAACTCATTACAATAAGAAGTGGGGAAAGGTTATGGATATGTATAGGTGTTTTTTGGAATATGAATTTACTGTATAAAACCAAGACAAGTTGCCACGACGGGCACGCACATTGTTTTAGAGAAATAATTTTCCTGTGCGTCTCAGCGCTGAAAACACATTTACTTTATAACCTTATAACTTTATAAGTTATAGAGTCTTGATTCTGTGTGTCAGCACTACCCGGGGGGAATTCAGCATCCGGAGAGGGTTGCAGTACCCAGAGGGGATGTGGTACCCGGGGAGGGGAGGCAGTGCCCGGGGGCTTTGGTATCAGGGGGGATGTGGTACCTGGGGAGGGATGCGGTACCCAGGGGATCATAGAATCATAGAATCACCAGGTTGGAAAAGACCCACCGGATCATCGAGTCCAACCATCCCCATCAATCACTAACCCATGTCCCGCAGCACCTCGGCCACCCGGCCCTTAAACCCCTCCAGGGAAGGGGACTCCACCACCTCCCTGGGCAGCCTCGGACAGGGACCAATCACCCTTTCTATGAAATATTTCATCCTGATGTTCAGCCTGAGCCTCCCCTGGTGGAGCTTGAGGCCATTCCCTCTCGTCCTGTCCCCTGGCCCTTGGCAGAAGAGCCCAGCTCCCTCCTCTCCACAACCTCCTCTCAGGGAGTTGGAGAGAGCAATGAGGTCTCCCCTCAGCCTCCTCTTCTCCAGCCTAAACACCCCCAGGGCCCTCAGGCTTGTTCTCCAGCCCCTTCCCCAGCTCCGTTGCTCTTCTCTGCACTCGCTCCAGAGCCTCAACATCCTTCTGGTGGGGAGGGGCCCAGAACTGCACCACCTGCTGCACCAGGTACACACCAGCAAGGTGATAATTGAGATTTCCAGGGCTCGGTGCTTAAATTGCACTTTCTTTATTCTGTGTACTCTGGACAGGTTGTGATTTCACCTGACGGGCGTTATGAGAAGCAATCAGCAGTTTAGAGTTCACAGCTTATGCAACAAAGAGCTGAGGATAGTACAGGGATCTGATAAAGAAAATGCAGTCCATGAAGGCTTTGTCCTTCTTCTCCAAGCATTCCCTCAAAAGCCACATGGAACCTGATCATGTCAGAACTTTCTGGGCGAGGATTTTTGTAATCATAGAATTGTTTGGGTTGGAAGTGACCTTCTGCCCCTCTGCTCCACTCTTGTGAGACCCCATCTAGAGTCCCGTGTCCAGTTCTGGAATCCTCAGCATAAGAAGGAGATGGAGCTGTTGGAACGGGTCCAGAGGAGGCTACGAAGATGATCAAAGGGCTGGAGCTCCTCCTGTATGAGGACAGGCTGAGACAGTTGGGCTTGTTCAGCCTGGAGAAGAGAAGGCTCCAAGGAGATCTTATAGTGACCGTCCAGTACCTGAGGGGGCTACAAGAAAGCTGGTGAGGGACTTTTTACAAGGGCTTGTGGTGATAGGATGAAGGACAATGGGGATAAACTGGAGAGGGGCAGATATAGACTGGACATAAGGAAGAATTTCTCCATTACGAGGGTGGGGAGGCCCTGGAACAGGTTGCCCAGGGAAGTGGTGGATGCCCCATCCCTGGAGGTGTTCAAGACAAAGTTGGATGGGGCCTTGGACAGGCTGATCTAGTGGGAGGTGGGAACTGGATGAGCTTTGAGATCCCTTCCAACCCAAACTATTGTATGATTCTATGATTCTGTGATTCTGTAATTTAACAATATGAAGTAGCTGATGTTTTAAGAGATACAGAATCTTCTACAGGTTCACAGAACTGTTGAGGTTGGAAAAGACCTGTAACACCATTGAGTCCAACTGTACATTTAAGTGCTTAATGAATTAACACCAATGGCAAAGTCTAATAAATAAGGGATTTGTTGCTGAAGCAGCCTCCAGAAAAGTATCGTCACAGTTTCATAGAATCATAGAATCACTAGGCTGGAAAAGACCTTTGAGATCACCAAGCCCAACCATACCTGTCCACTACTACCAGATCCCTGGGCACCTCATTTCTTTGTCTTTTAAACACCTCCAGGGATGGGTCTCCATCACCTCCCTGTGCAGACTCTACCAGGGCCTGAGAACCTTTTCGGTGAAGAAATCTTTCCTTATGTCCAATCTGAACCTTCCCTGGAGCAATTTGAGGCCATTCCCTCTCGTCCTATTGCCTGGAAGAAGAGACCAGCAGCCACCTCACTACAACCTCCTTTCAGGGAGTCGTAGACAGTGATAAGGTCTCCCTGGAGCCTTCTCTTCTCCAGGCTAAAACACCCCGGTTCCTCCACCTGCTTCTGGCAAACTTTCAACTGAAAGAATGCAGCTCGTTCGGAGTTTATCTTTGCTAGATTGGAGGGGAAAACAGAATCAGAAATACTAAGAAATACTCCACCTAGAACCCTGTGTCCAGATCTGGAATCCTCAACAGAAGAAGGAGATGGAGCTGTTGGAGCGGGTCCAGAGGAAGCTACAAAGACAATCAGAGGACTGGAGCACCTCCCGTATGAGAAGAGGCTGAGAGAGTTGGGGTTGTTCAGCCTGGAGAAGAGAAGGCTCCAGGAAGACCTTATAGCGACTCAAGTAGTTATAAAACATGGTGTTTGAGATCCTCACCCACGCTGTTTATTTTGCAGCGGTGCCAATCATTTTTCACACTTTATAAATATAACTCAAGAAAGTTCTCTGGACTGCTCAGAAGAGCCAAAAATGCTAAGGACAAAACATGGGAAAGGAAAAAAGAATGCTTGAAGTGGCTCTGACATTCATGCTGGTGGTTTAGATTGTTTTCTTCTCATGCATTTCACGACTCTAGGGAAAAAGACACTAAATTAACAATCTGAGAAGTTGGTCCTGTCCCCATTTGAGCAGTTGAGTAGGACATTCCAGAAATGGCCACTCAGTTCTTTGTGTCTTGCCCAATATTCCTGTCTGCACAACTCAAGATTTTGGTTCAAAATTGGCTGCACCTCAGTGGCCCATGAAAGAACCTTGGCTAAGAATAAATCCCACCTCAGCGCTTCATAAAATCAGAGTCACAGAATCATTACAGCTCGAAAAGACTTCTGAGATCATCCAACTGTCAGCCCAACCCCACTAAACCATGTCCCAATGTGCCATGTCCACATGCTTCTTGAACCCCTCCAGAGATGGGGACTCCACCACTTCCCTGGGCAGCCTCTTCCAGGGCTTCAACGCTCTTTCAGTAAAGAAATCTTTTTCTAATATCCAATCTAAACCTCCTCTGGTGCAACCTGAGGTCGTTTCCTTTCATCCTATCGCTTCTTACTTGAGAGAAGAGACCAACACCCAGCTCACTACAACTTGTTTTCAGGTAGTTGTAGAGCGATGAGGTCTCGCCTGAGCCTCCTCTTCTCCAGGCTTCACGGGTTTTCCGTGAGGTTAGATTTCCTAATATCCAATCTAAACTCCCTCTGGCACAACTTGAAGCCATTTCCACTTGTCCTATTGCTTGTTACTTGGAAGAAGAGACCAGCACCCATCTCACTCCAACCTTTCAGCCTCCTCTTCTCCAGGCTAAACAGCCCCAGGTCCGTTTTGACCTTTTTTTTGAGGGGCACCTCATCTCCCCTTTCTTGTTCTCTGTAAGTCTTCGAAAGGAGGTTGTAGCGAGGTGGGGGTTGGTCTCTTCTCCCAAGTAACAAGTGATAGGACACGTGGAAATGGCTTCAAGTTGTTCCAGAGGGGGTTTAGATTGGATATTAGGGAAAAATTCTTTATGGAAAGAGTGGTGAAGCGTTGGAAGAGGCTGCCCAGGGCGGTGGTGGAGTCTCCATCCCTGGAGGGGTTCAAAAAGCACGTGGACACGGCACTTCGGGACGTGGTTTGGTCGCCGTGGTGGGGTCGGGCTGATGGTTGGACTGGATGAGCTCGGAGACCTTTTCCAACCTTAACGACTCCGGGATTCAGTGATTCTGAGGGGAGATGGTGGGTGAGCTCCCAAGGGGTGAACTCTGGGGGGCTATTTCTGCCACGGGGCTCAGTTTGTCTGCCTGTCAGTCAGCCTGTGTGTCTGTCTGTCTTTCCGTCACTCTACATGCCAGTCTGTCAGTCAGTCCGTCTCTCTGTCTATATGTCAGTCTGGCTGTATCTCTGCCTCTCAGTCTGTCTGTCAGTCAGTCTGTCTGTATCTCTGTCTCTAAGTCAGTCTGTCTCTCTGTATATGTCAGTCTGTCTGCATCTCTGTCTGTCTCTGTCTGTGTCAGGCAGTCTGTATCTCTGTCTCTCAGTCTGTCAGTCAGTCCGTCTGTCACTCTGCCTGTCCATCAGCCTGTCTCCCTGTCTGTCAGTCAGTCTGTCTGTCTGCTTGTCTCTGTCTCCTTGTCTGTCTGTCTCGCAGTCTGTTCATCTCTCAGTCTGTTTGTCTCCATCCGTCTTTCAGTCTGTCTGTCTCCGTCTGTCCCTCAGCTCATCTCTGCCTGCCTCTCCGTCAGTCTGTCTCTCAGTCTGTCTGTCTGTCTCCCTGTCTGTCCCTCAGCTCATCTGTCTGTCCCTCAGTTCATCTGTCTGTCCTTCAGTTCATCTCTGCCTGCCTCTCCGTCTGTCTGTCTCTCAGTCTGTCTGTCTCTCAGTCTGTCTGTCTGCGTTCCTGTCTGTCCCTCAGTCTGTCTGCCTGTCTGTCTCCTTGTCTCTGTCTCGCAGTCTGTTCATCTCTCAGTCTGTTTGTCTCCATCCGTCTTTCAGTCTGTCTGTCTGTCCCTCAGCTCATCTGTCTGTCCTTCAGTTCATCTCTATCTGCCTCTCTGTCAGTCTGTCTGTCCGTCTGTCTGCCTCCCTGTCTGTCCCTCAGCTCATCTGTCTGTTTCTGCCTCTGTCAGTCAGCCAGCCAGTCAGTCAGTGCGTCTATAAGTTCATCTGTCTGTCTGTCCACCCCTCCTTCATTCACTGCAGGTTGAGCATCATCCTCCCCCCCCACCAAGATGGCGGCGCGGCCCCTTTAACACGCGCTCCCCCCTTCCCGCCGCAGCCGCGCTTAGCCCCGCCCCTCAGCCCGCGAGACGAGGGGGCGTGGCTTATGAATGATTGACATCTCCAAGAACCAATCATATCTAAGAGAAGTCTGAAGGGGGCGGGCTTGTGTGGGGGCGTGGCTTAAACAGGCGGAAGCCGCCCAGCAGGCCTGAGGGCGGGTGGGGATGATTGACAGCACCGCGGGCCTATCATACCTCACAGCATCGAGCAGGGGGCGTGGCTCTCTCGGGCGGAAGTCGCTTGTGGATGATTGACAGCCACGAGAACCAATAAGAAGCTAGAGCGTGCCCGGAGAGGGGCGGGACTTCCGGCGGGGCCTCGCGAGGCGGGGCGGCGGCGGGAAAGGAGGAGACCGGGCGGTGGTGGCGACATGATCAAGAAGTTTGACAAGAAGGACGAGGAGTCCGGTACGGGGGTGGGGAGGGACTTGGGGGCGGGAGGGAACTGAGGGGAGCGGCTGTGGGGAGCGATCGTGAGGCGCTCGGTGCGCGCCGCGGCCTGGAACGGCCTGAGGGGGCGGGGGGATCGGTCTTGCGAAGGGGGCGAGGCCGCCGAGGAAGCCGTTCCCATCACCTCGGTGTCCCCCGCTGCCTTCTCGGTGCCCTCGCCTCCCTCCCGGTGTCCCGCATCCCCCTCCCGGTGCCCCCCAGTCTTCCTCCCGGTGCCCCCCCACTATTTCCCGGTCCTCGCCTGCTTCTTCCCTGTGCCTCCTGCCTCCCGCGCGGTTCCTCCCTGCCTTGCTGCTTCCTCCTGGTGTCCCTGCCTCTCTCAGAATGATCTGTGGCCACCCTGCGAGTCAATTGGTTCCCCAGTCCTCAAGAAATTAAGTTCAGGTTGCTTGTAGTGGCTGCTGCTGGCTTGGATTCTCCACTAAAGCAGCCTGGAGGAGGAAATCAGCTCCCCTGCCCTCAAGAAGCTAAACACTTACCTGTGTTGGCTGCTGCCGTCTTGGATTCTCCGCTAATGCAGCTTGGAGGAGGAAACCAGCTTTCCAATCCTCAAAAAGTTAAACTCTCCTTGCCTGTAGTGGCTGCTGCCGTCTTGGATTCTCTGCTAATGCAGCTTGGAGGAGGAAACCAGCTCTCCAGTCCTCAAAAAGCTGAACTCTCCTTGCCTGTAGTGGCTGCTGCCGTCTTGGATTCTCCACTAATGCAGCTTGGAGAAGGAAACCAGCTCCCCTGCCCTCAAGAAGCTAAACACTCCTTACCTGTAGTGGCTGCTGCCGTCTTGGGTTCTCTGCTAATGCAGCTTGGAGGAGGAAACCAGCTCTCCAGTCCTCAAAAAGTTAAACTCTCCTTGCCTGTAGTGGCTGCTGCTATCTTGGATTCTCTGTTGCTTGGAGAAGGGAACCGGATCCCCAGTCTTCAAGAAATTAAGTTCAAGTTGCCCAGAGTCGCTGCTGCTATCTTGGATTCGCTGCTGCCGCTGCTTGGACATCTTCTGAGCCACAAGATGTACCCGGTTGGGTTGAGTTTTCATTCTCGTTTTCCTTCTTCGGATGTGAGAGCTGAAGAATGAATGGACTGAAAATGAAAGGTGACTGCTGAAGGAAAAGGATCGGAAGCAGCCGTGAGGGATTGGAGGGATTTACGTGTCTCTAACGGTGGCTCTGAGGGGTGAATCAGGACGTTGCTCTCTGCACGCTGCTGGCAGAGAAGTTTCGTCTCCAAGAAGTTTGTTACTCCCAGCAGTTCCTTATAAAGACCCCCTCCCAGCTCTCCTCGTAAACACCTTTCTTCTTCTTCACCTTCTAGCTGTGTTGAAAGTGCCTCTCCCTTTTTTTTCCTCTGAATATACAAATTAAGACAAAGCTGCTGCTGGAGAACATCAATTATTCCAAGAAGAACGTCTCTCTAGCACTGAGATGATTTTGTAAAATTTAGGGGCTATTCCTGCACGTTCCTGCATTTCCTTAACCAAGAGGTCTCTTTTCTTCCTCAGGTAGCGGCTCGAATCCTTTCCAGCATTTGGAGAAGAGCGCTGTGCTTCAGGAGGTATGAAAAATCACAGGATAATACTGTTTAACTCTTCTTTTTCTTCAGGAAGTATTAGGAATTCAAGGAAGTTCTAGAGTGCAGCTCCCAGAAATGCAAATGGCTAAATCCATACAATTAACTTAACATCGCGTGGTATTTAAATGCTCATGAAGTGGCTCCGTGAGCGGTTTATGCGTGGTAATTAGGTTACGTGTGGCTTCTGCCTTCCCTGGGGACACGCAGGATCTCCATGTGCTCTTTCTGAGCTGGTTTTCCTGCTGGGTTTCCTTCAACGTACTGCGTAACGGGTTTTCCTGCTTCTTTTTGCGTGCTCCAAGATTGATTGGAAGCGGCGAGGTGAACACGTGGTTAAATAACGAGGAATTTTGGTGGATGCAAAGAACTAGAAGTAGGAACTTAAGAATTTTCATTTTGTGTTCCTACAGACTAGCGTTAAGAAGAGTTTGAGCTACTGATGCTGTGGAAAGAATCGTTGTGCTTCTCTTTTCAATTATTTTTGCCACTTCCAGCTGATAAAACAAGTCATTGATCTTTGTTCAGGTTGCTGCTCATCCAGAATGAGCTGAGTGACAAGAGCGTGTCCTCTGGGAGACATTTTAGAGTGAAAAAAGTTCTAAGCTACTTGGTTGAGAACAAAACTTCACTTTTTCCAGTGAAAGAGAAATGATTATAGTTAGTTTAGACTGTGATACAGTATGTGTTGTGTTTTCAGGCACGTATCTTTAATGAGACACCTATAAATCCACGAAGATGCCTGCACATCCTCACCAAGATCCTTTACTTGCTGAACCAGGTAACTGTTAGCGTTGCTTCTAGCCGGAATGAATGTTCCTGAAGCGATTTCTGATCAGTATGAAAGTCATAGAATCACAGAATAACCAGGTTGGAAGAGACCCACCGGATCATCGAGTCCAACCATTCCTATCAAAAGTCATAACTCTTCCTGCCAAATCTGGGAGGTGGCTTTAAGGAGAGGGAAAACCAGAGTGTTTTTGCTGTAGTGTTGTGTTCTCTCTTCCAATTTTGCCGCTGAGGTGAGCGAGATGGTGTCACTGAAGGTTTTCTCTCCGTGCCAAGTGAGAGCTGCCCTTTGGTCTGGGTTCACTGCGGCTCCGGGCAATTAAAATGCTGCTTGTGTTTGCCAAGCTGAAGTAGGAATAACTGAGGAAGCGATGGAGTGGTGAGGTTTTTTGGGTTTGAGGAGAAATTAGAAGCGTGATAAGAAAGGGGATTTCAGGTGTCCACTTAGATCAGGTTTACTGTATGTCCAGTATTTAACATTGAGTTCTGATCAGTGAGGATGAACCTACGCTGTCATCTTAGAGTAGTTAAGATTGGAAAAGACCTCTAAGCTCATCCAGTCCAACCATCAGCCCAGCCCCACCGTGCCAACTAAACCATGTCCCAAAGCGCCATATCTCCATGGTTTTTGAACCTCTCCAGGGATGGAGACTCCACCACAGTCCTGGGCAGCCACTTTCAGTGCTTCACCACTCTTTTAGTAAAGAAGATTTTCATAATATCCAATCTAAACCTTCCCTGATCTCTGAGTAGATCCCTTTTAAGCAAGAGGATCGTTCCAGTTAACGAGAACGAAGCAAAACCTGCTACACGCTAACATCAAAAGAGGGAACACAGGCTTCTTGTCAAGTTATTCCCCCACTGTCGATGACATTTGTAATGAAACCAAGTAGGTAATAGTGGAGAACGTGGCATGTGCTCCCTAAGAGGGACAAGGTGAGGAGGGGGACTGCTTCTCACATGAGAAGTCTTCAAATGAAAGATTCTTCATGGAGTCCAGAGGAGGCTACAAGAATAATCTGAGGGCTGGAGCGCCTCCTATACAAGGACAGACTGAGAGAGCTGGAATTCTTCAGCCTGGAGAAGAGAAGGCTCCAAGGAGACCTTAGAGTGACCTTCCTGTACGTGAAAGGGCTTCAAGAAAGCTGGAGAGAATCTGTTCACACAGGCTTGGAGTGATAGGATGAGGAGCAAAGAGTATAAACTGGAGAGGAGCAGATTTTGTGTAGACGTAAGCAGGAATTTCTTCACGATGAGGGTGTAGAGGCCCTGGAAGAGGTTGCCCAGGGAAGTTGTGGCTGCCCCATCCCTTGAAGTATTCAAGGATTGGCCTTGGGCAGCCTGATCCAGTGGGAGGTGTCCCTGCTCATGGCAGGAGGTTGGAACTGGATGATCTTTAAGGTCGCTTCCAACCTAAACTATTCTATGATTCTGCCTGTGAGTAGGTCTTATGAGTGGGGGCTGAAAGGTGGAGGCAGTGGATAATAACGTTGTATTTTCTCTTGCTGCTTTTATGCTCTTTTTAGGGTGAACATTTTGGAACCACTGAAGCCACAGAAGCTTTTTTTGCGATGACCAGATTGTTTCAATCTAACGATGTAAGTACCTTGTGTTTACCGCTTGCTGCCTTCCTGGTTTTGTCTGGATTTACAGTAATTACAAAACTCTTGGATACTGGGACGTGGGCGGAGGGTGAGACGCTCCAGGGAACAAGCTCTGTACACAAAGTACTTGAATACAACTCGTGGTTTGGAAACAAATGACTAAATAAGAACATTCGGTTGCTTCTTCAGGTTGGTTTTGGCGCTGGGGTTTGTTTTCCGAGTTGAATTCGTGTTATAAAGAATGTGAATAAAGACGGAAAGCTTAATATCCATTCAGGATCATTTTGTGACTCTTACACTTGCAAATCAATCCCCATCTGCTTAACTCAAAATAGAATTGAAAAGCTGCTTGTAGTTCAAATCCTGAATTCCCTAGAACTATTCCTGAATCAGTGTGGAGTCAAGGAATGAGAACATCCTAAAAGTGCTGGATTAAACGTTGGACTTTGCCCAACGCAAAGTCCTTTTCAGCAGAGCGTAAGAACTGAGAGGAGTGTGCGTCATGTTACGACTCTCGTTAGCGTTTGTTAAAAATGAACTGATGCGTCAGGTTTTCAGGGATTTGGCTGAGGGAGGTGCAACTATTTAAAGATGGAATGAAAATTCTGGAGTGTTTGAGACCTTCCTTGTATCCACATTTCAGAAATTAGTGGGGTTTTTATACACAAAGCTGCCATTTGCTATCAAAGAATTTAAGTGTTGGTGCTCTTGGCATGTTTCTGCTTTTCAATAACAAATAGATCAGAGGAAATTGGTTTTAAAGCTTTTAACTGATAATTGTGAGGTTTCTGCATACAGATGGGATGTTGTTGCATCTTTCATACTTAGCACATGGATTTATTTTAGTGTTATCTCTTTTTTTATATATATATAATCTATATTATTTCTTCATGATGAGGGTGGGGAGACCCTGGCCCAAGTTGCCCAGAGAAGTTGTGGCTGCCCCATCCCTGGAGGTGTTCAAGGCCAGGTTGGATGGGGCTTGGAGCAACCTGGTTCAGTGGAAGATGTCCCTGCCCATGGCAGGGGTGGAACTGGATGAGCTTTGAGGTCCCTTCTGACCCAAACCATTCTATGATTCTATGCTTATTCTTCTCCTGGGTTGTTTGCTGGGTCCAGTCCTGTTCAAGCTGGATCCAGTCCTGTCCAGTGTCTTTATCAATGACCTGGATGAGGGGATTGAGTGCACCCTTAGCAAGTTTGCAGACAACACTAAGCTGAGTGGAAATGTGGATCTGCTGGAGGATCGGGAGGATCCAAAGAGATCTGAACAGACTGGATCCATGGGCTGAGACCAACGGGATGAGGGTTAACGAGGCCAAATGCCGAGTCCTGCCCTTGGGGCACAACAACCCTGGGCAGCTCCAGCCTAGGAGAAGGCTGGCTGGAAAGTGCCTGGAGGAGAAGGACCTGGGGGGGTTGGTTGAACAGCAGCCAGCAGGGGCCCAGGAGGCCAAGAAGGCCAAGGGCATCTTGGCTTGGAGCAGAGCCGGCGTGGCCAGCAGGGCCAGGGAGGTTCTTCTCCCTCTGGCCTCGGCCCTGGGGAGACCGCTCCTCGAATCCTGGGGTCAGTTCTGGGCCCCTCCCCACAAGAAGGATGTTGAGGCTCTGGAGCGAGTGCAGAGAAGAGCAACGAAGCTGGGGAAGGGGCTGGAGAACAAGTCTGAGGGCCCTGGGGGTGTTTAGGCTGGAGAAGAGGAGGCTGAGGGGAGACCTCATTGCTCTCTCCAACTCCCTGAGAGGAGGTTGTGGAGAGGAGGGAGCTGGGCTCTTCTCCCATGGGACAGGGGACAGGACGAGAGGGAATGGCCTCAAGCTCCACCAGGGGAGGGTCAGACAAGATATCAGGAAAAAAATTTTCCCAGAAAGGGTGATTGGTCCCTGTCCGAGGCTGCCCAGGGAGGGGGTTGAGTCCCCTTCCCTGGAGGGGTTAAAAGACGAGTAGACTAGATGCTGAGGGACATGGTTTAGTGGCAGATAGGAATGGTTGGACTCGATGATCCAATGGGTCTGTTCCAACCTGGTGATTCTATGATTCTGTGATAGGGATTGAGGCTGTTATCCAGTTATCAAACATGATTTTACCTGTGTGATTGTACCTTTGTATCGAAGTGAGGAAGAGGGTGTTCTATTTAAAAGTTCATTTAACTTTTAAGCTTAAATACTTTTATAACCTCTAGGAATTTTTTATTCATTATTGCCGTTGGGTTTAATGCTTTTCTACTTCACTTTTACAGCAAACCCTGAGAAGAATGTGTTACCTCACTATCAAGGAGATGGCCAATATTTCTGAGGATGTCATCATCGTCACGAGCAGGTAGAGAGACCTACAGAAAACACAACGTCAGAGCAGTGAAATGAGGAGCTGCCTGGAGGAGAAGGACCTAGGCGTGTTGGTTGAACAGGAGCCAGCGGTGGCCCAGGTGGCCAAGAAGGCCAAGGGCAGCTTGGCTTGGATCACAAAACAGTTTGGCCAGTGGAAGCAGGGAAGTGATTGTGCCCTGGGTGCAGTTTTGGGCCCTTCACTCCAAGAAGGACGTTGTGGGGCTGGAGAACGTCCATAGAAGGGCAACGGAGCTGGGGAAGGGGCTGGAGAGCAAGGGTTACGAGAGGCAGCTGAGGGACCTGGGGTTGTTTAGCCTGGGAAAAAAGGAGGCTGAGGGGAGACCTTATCACTGGCTACAACTCCCTGAAAAGAGGTTCTAGCAAGGTGGGTGTTGGTCTTTTCTCCCAAGGATGGTGAGAGGACAAAAGGAAACAGCCTCAAGTTGCTCCAGGGCAGGTTCAGATCGGCCATCAAGAAGAATTTCTTCACTGCAAGGGTTCTCAGGTCCTGGCAGAGGTAGCCAGGGAGGTGGTGGAGTCCTCATCCCAGAAGGTCTTTAAAAGACTGAGAAATGAGGTGCTCAGCAATCTGGTTTAGATGGGGACATGTATGGTTGGACTCGATGATGCTAAAGGTCTTTTTCCACCGAGCAATTCTATGATTCGATGAAAAACAGAGCAAAACTCCATTTGGTTGCCAGCTGGACTATCTGTTTGACTGCAGAGCAGACATTAGAGTTGTTGTGAGAGCTAGAATTGGATCTGTAGCACCTGCTAAATAATTCTATTTGATTTTTTTAAAACTACCCAGCAAACTGAACCAAAATTTCATGTGATAGAAAGATCACCACCCCTAAGAAGGAGAATGATTGAGCAACCAGGCTTATGGCAATGCGATATTATTAACTCTGCATTTTGTGGTGTTCTGTATTTCCACAGAATCTGATGTTAATTTTCAAAGAGCTTATCATTAAGAAGGCCCTGGCCCAGCTTGCCAAGGAAATTTGTGGCTGCCTCATCCCTCGAGGTGTTCAAGGCCAGGCTGGATGGGGCTTTGAGCAACCTGATCCAGTGGGAGGTGTCCCTGCCCATGGCAGGGGGGATGGAACTAGATGATCTTTAAAGTCCCTTCCAACCCAAACTATTCTGTGGTTCTATGATATTAAAGAAGCACTAATGATGTTGTATTTGATCATTTTAGTTTGACCAAGGACATGACAGGGAAGGAAGATGTGTACCGAGGCCCAGCCATCCGAGCGCTCTGCAGGATCACCGATGTGAGTATAAATCAGTATTGTGGGAGGAAAAATGAGTAATTTACAACAGAAAATCTGGGTTTGCAGGGAGTATTCTTACAGCAACGATGGAACTGCTGCTTCAGCAGTGGATGGGGGACAACGTGATTGAGAGGAACCTTGAGGAGAAGGACTTGGGTGCTGATTGATGAGAAGCTTGACATGAGCCAGCGATAGGTGCTCACAGCGCAGAAGGCCAACGATGTCCTGGGCTGCATCCAAAGAAGCGTGGCCAGCAGGGTGAGGGTTCTGCCCTTCTACACTGCTCTTGTGAGACCCCACCTGGAGTCCTGTGTCCAGTTCTGGAATCCTCACCAAAAGAGAGAGATGGAGCTGTTGGAATGAGTCCAGAGGAGGCCATGAAGATGGTGCGAGGGCTGGAGCACCTGCCATAGGAGGACAGACTGAGAGAGTTGGGCTTGTTCATCCTGGAGAAGAGAAGGCTCCACGGAGACCTTAGAGCAACCTTCCAGTACCTGAAGGGTCTCCAGGAGAGCTGGGAAGGGACTTTTTCCAAGGGCCTGGAGTGATGGGAAGTGGGGGAATGGCTTTAAATTGGAAGGGGGAAGATTTAGATTAGACATTAAGAACAAATTCTTCCCCAATGAAGGTGGTGAGACCCTGGCCCAGGTTGCCCAGAGAAGTTGTGGCTGCCCCATCCCTGGAGGTGTTCAAGGCCAGGTTGGATGGGGCTTGAGCAGCCTGGTCAGATGGAGATGTCCCTGCCCATGACAGGGGTATTGGAACTGTATGTTCTTTAAGGTCCCTTCCAACCCAAGGCTATTCTATGATTCTTCATGATTCTGTGATTCAGTGCTGCTCTGATGTGAGGAACTCTGTGGAGCTGTGGTACTGCAAAATGGAGCCAGAAGGCTGGAGCTTTAGAGCTCTGGTTTCTGATCTGAGGTTGCTTTGCTGTAGACTTTGAACGCTGAACCTTCCGGGGTGGCAAGCTGATATTCATTTCTCCCTTGCCAGATGTATATGCATTCCATGTATTTTCTAAGAGCCTTTTGAATCATAGAATTACCAGGCTGGAAAAGACCTCTTAGATCATAGAGTCCAACCATTCCCATCAATCACTAAACCATGTCCCTCAGCACCTCGGCCACCCATCCCTTAAACCCCTCCAGGGAAGGGGACTCAACCCCCTCCCTGGGCAGCCTCTGCCCGGTGACTCTTTCCTGATGTCCAGCCTGACCGTCTCCTGGTGGAGCTTGAGGCCATTCCCTCTCGTCCTGTCCCCTGTCCCTTGGGAGAAGAGCCCAGCTCCCTCCTCTCCACAACCTCCTCTCAGGGAGTTGGAGAGAGCAATGAGGTCTCCCCTCAGCCTCCTCTTCTCCAGGCTAAACACCCCCAGGGCCCTCAGGCTTCTTCTCCAGCCCCTTCCCCAGCTTCGTTGCTCTTCTCTGCACTCGCTCCAGAGCCTCAACATCCTTCTGGTGGGGAGGGGCCCAGAAGTGACCCCAGGATTCGAGGAGCGGTCTCCCCAGGGCCGAGTCCAGAGGGAGAAGAACCTCCCTGGCCCTGCTGGCCACGCCGGCTCTGATCCAAGCCAAGATGCCCTTGGCCTTCTTGGCCAGCTGGGCCCCTGCTGGCTGCTGTTCAACCAACCCCCCCAGGTCCTTCTCCTCCAGGCAACTTAAGGTCTTTGACAAAGACATTGAACAGGGGTGGACCCAGCACTGAGCCCTGGGAATGTGCTGTGTGGATTTTTTTACCTGGTGCTGCTTTTAAGCTTTTCCTGTTATGTGTCAACCCTTTTCTTTTTCCCTTCCATAGGGTACGATGTTACAAGCCATCGAGAGATACATGAAACAAGCCATTGTGGACAGAGTCCCCAGTGTGTCTAGTTCTGCCCTGGTGTCTTCCTCAGTAAGTAAAGCAGCGGATTATTAGAAATTTGTGCCTTGTGTTGTGCTGGGAAGCCTGGTCCCCATAGCTTTGCCTGTTTTTGAGTTTGTTCTGTGTTCGTTTTCATTTCCTTCGGTGTGACTCTTCTTCTCCTGACCTGTTTTGTAGTTTATTTCTTAGAAGTGATGAAACAATTTATGTGTAAGTTTTCAGTCAGGACTACAACCTCAACAAATGGCATCGAAAGCATTGAATTAAAGTGAGGTGAATTGAATCATAGAATCACCTGATTGGGAAAGATCCATCAGATCATCGAGTCCAACCATTCCCATCAATCACTAAACCATGTCTATCAGCGCCTCGTCCACCTGTCCCTTAAACCCCTCCAGGGAAGGGGACTCAACCCCCTCCCTGGGCAGCCTCGGACAGGGACCAATCACCCTTTCCATGAAAATTTTTTTCCTAATGTCCAGCCTGAGCCTCCCCTGGTGGAGCTTGAGGCCATTCCCTCTCATCCTGTCCCCTGTCCCGTGAGAGAAGTGCCCAGCTCCCTCCTCTCCACAACCTCCTCTCAGGGAGTTGGAGAGAGCAATGAGGTCTCCCCTCAGCCTCCTCTTCTCCAGCCTAAACACCCCTAGGGCCCTCAGACTTGTTCTCCAGCCCCTTCCCCAGCTTCGTTGCTCAAAAAAGACAAGGCACTTCTGGAGAGAGTCCAGTGGAGTCTACAGAGATGATTAAGAGACAGGAACATCTATTTTCTGAGGAAAGGGTGAGAGGCCTGGGTCTCCTTAGCCTGGAGAAGACTGTGAGGGGATTTCATCAATGCTTATAAATATCTAAAGGGTGGTTGTCAGTGGTCAGACTCTTGAGCGGTGCCCAGCAACAGGACAATGGGATAAACTGGAGCACAGGAAGATCTATTTGAACATGAGGAAAAACTTCTTTGCTTTGAGGGTGACAGAGCACTGGAACTGGCTGCCCGGGGAGGTTGTGGAATCTCCTTCTCTGCAGATATTCAAAACTCACTTGGATGCATTCCTGTGCCTCCTGCTCTAAGGAACCTGCTTTAGCAGGGGATTTGGACTGGATGAGTCTGGAAGGCCCTTCCAACCCCTACCATTCTGTGAAAATAAAGAAGAAAAGCGATGGAGTTTGCTTTCTCTCTAGCACTTTCTGCTGCTCAAACTCCTTCCTCACAAGAGGAGAAGGACGAGCAGGCACTGATCTCTCTGATGACCAACAATAGGATGAAGATGCCAGGGGAGGGTTAGTTTGGATATTAGGTGAAGATTCTTCATTCCAAGGGTGGTGGAGCACTGGAAAAGCTCCTCAGGGAAGCAGTCACGGCACCAACCCTGACAATATTCCAGAAGCATTTGGACAACTCAAACACACTGTGTGAACTTTGGGGTTGTCCTGCACAGGGGTAGCAGTTGAACTTGATGATCCTTGTGGGTTCCTTCCAACTCAGGTCATTCTGTGATTCCTTAAACTTCTCTTGCCTCAGGGTACACCAGCTTTTAAAAATCAAGAGTTCGGTCACCTCTCTCTGTTAGTGTAGAACATTAATTTCTCCAGGGAGGGACCTTGTCTGTTTTCAGAAGTCGAGCACAACTGATGATGTGAATGTGCTTATCTCTCACTTAGGAGAAGATACCAGCACCTCACTACAACCTCCTTTCAGGGAGTTGTAGACAATAATAAGAGCCTTTAAGAGCTGCAAACGAGGCTCGTGGTACCTCACAGTGCTGATGTTAGCTTGTCTACAGTCTCAATTTGTGGTTTCTTCCAGCATATGATGAAGATCAGTTATGATGTAGTCAAACGGTGGATCAACGAAGCTCAGGAAGCAGCTTCGAGTGACAACGTCATGGTACAGGTAAGTTTGAGGATGGTTACCCCACGAAGCTCGAAACACTACAGGGTTTTAATGGTGTTCTGCGAGTTGTTACGTTGAATTTAGAAAAAGTAACTAGTTTATTCTTTTTTCCCTTTATTCTTTTAAAAAGAAGAGTTGTGAAATGAGGGAAACGACTGTTGAAAATCACGATTTCCTCCTAGGTGCCAGTGCAAGACTCTTAATTAAGGGTCTTTGGTGTCACCCCCTGCCCTTTCCCTTCCAGCCTCGGATGCTGCTGTTTCCCAGCAGCTGTTGCAGGAGGGCTTTGAATCTGAGATATCAAAAAGCTTAAGAAATTACTTTCGGGCCTCCCAGAACACCAGAATCTCTCATTTTGGCCTTCAGAAAGTATACCCGTTGCTCCAGAACCGCAGCGATTAGCCTGGATATCAGTAAAATATCCATATTAGCAAAACCTTCGCACAAATATTCCAAACAGCTGCAGAAAGGAAAAGGTTCTGTACGTTCAGGCAGCATTACAGACTAACAATCAGAAACGGAGCTGTAAAATCAGCTTTGTTCTTGCCCCGTTAGCTGCCTCATTAATTAAGCCTTGCTGTGAATCAGTCTTATGCCAAAAAACCCTCAAAACGACTTGGCAGGCAGCTAGAAATATTGCTTTGTGCTTTGACTGTAAATTCCTTGAGGTTTTTTTTTAAGATCAGCTGTCATTTAAAGCCCTTGGGATATCCTGGATGTTGAGCTTAGCTCAAAATGCAAGTGTTACTGTGCAGAATAATTGAGCAAGCTGAAGCCTTTGAAGTTCTGATATTTAATGGGGAGAAAAGGGAGTAAACTAAATTTGTGGCTCTTTTGATCCTCGGAAATATCTTGAGGCTGTCTTATGGTATACAGGAACTGGAAGGAAATAGAGCAGATATTTGTAGCTTATCTAGAAATGAGGATTGTTTGAGGTTAGGAGGTGTTTCTGCCAGGAAAAAGCCATTCTTAGCTTTCTTTTTATATTTTAGAGTCTGGCTTTTCCGACTGCAGTTTGTATTGAATGCGTGTTTCTTGTTTCCTAGTACCACGCGTTGGGGCTGCTTTATCACCTTCGGAAAAATGATCGCCTGGCGGTTTCCAAGATGTTGAATAAGTTCACTAAATCCGGGCTGAAATCCCAGTTTGCGTACTGCATGCTGATCCGAATCGCGAGCAAACTCTTGAAGGAATCTGAAGAGGGGTGAGTGAGAGGTGGCACTCACGTGGTGGGCTTTGGATTCTTGTTTTCTCTCCGTACCACCAGATTTTAGCTGGGAGGAGGGTTCAAACTGCAGAATAATCTTTGGAGAGGGTTTGTACTTTGTCTCTTAGTTGCATTTCAAGTGCAATAAAGATCTAGAATCGTGGAATCGTAGAACATTTAAGGTTTGTAAAGACCTCTAAGATCATCAAGTCCAACTGTCCACTCTTTCAGTAAAGAAATAGTTCCTAGGATCCAATCTAAACCTCCTTTGGCACAAGGTGAGGCTATTTCCTCTTGTCCTGTCGCTTGTTACTTGGGAAGAGTAACCCATGTGGTGGGCTGAGACCAACGGGATGAGGTCTAACGAGGCCAAATGCCGAGTCCTGCCCTTGGGGCACAACAACCCTGGGCAGCTCCAGACTAGGAGAAGTCTGGCTGGAAAGTGCCTGGAGGAGAAGGACCTGGGGGGGTTGGTTGAACAGGAGCCAGCAGGGGCCCAGGGGGCCAAGAAGGCCAAGGGCATCTTGGCTTGGAGCAGACCCGGCGTGGCCAGCACGGCCAGGGAGGTTCTTCTCCCTCTGGCCTCGGCCCTGGGGAGACCGCTCCTCGAATCCTGGGGTCAGTTCTGGGCCCCTCCCCACCAGAAGGATGTTGAGGCTCTGGAGCGAGTGCAGAGAAGAGCAACGGAGCTGGGGAAGGGGCTGGGGAAGAAGCCTTAGGGCCCTGGGTGTGTTTAGGCTGGAGAAGAGGAGGCTGAGGGGAGACCTCATTGCTCTCTGCAACTCCCTGAGAGGAGGTTGTGGAGAGGAGGGAGCTGGGCTCTTCTCCCAAGGGACAGGGGACAGGACGAGAGGGAATGGCCTCAAGCTCCACCAGGGGAGGCTCAGGCTGGACGTTATGTCTGTTCAATGTCTTTATCAATGACCTGGATGAAGGCATCGAGTGCACCCTGAGCAACTTTGCGGACGACACTAAGCTGGGTGGAAGTGTGGATCTGCTAGAGGGTCGGGAGGCTCCGCAAAGGGATCTGAACAGGCTGGACCGCTGGGCAGAGTCCAATGGGATGAGGTTTAACAAGGCCAAATGCCGGGTCCTGCACTTGGGGCACAACAACCCTGGGCAGCTACAGACTAGGAGAAGTCTGTCTAGAAAGCTGCCTGGAGGAGAGGGACCTGGGGGGGTTGGTTGACAGCGACTGAATATGAGCCAGCAGTGTGCCCAGGTGGCCAAGAAGGCCAAGGGCATCTTGGCTTGGATCAGAAACGGCGTGACCAGCAGGTCCAGGGAGCTTCTTCTCCCTCTGTACTCGGCCTTGGGGAGACCGCTCCTCGAATCCTGGGGTCAGTTCTGGGCCCTCCCCACCAGAAGGATGTTGAGGCTCTGGAGCGAGTGCAGAGAAGAGCAACGAAGCTGGGGAGGGGGCTGGAGAACAGGCCTTATGAGGAGCGGCTGAGAGAGCTGGGGGTGTTTAGCCTGGAGAAGAGGAGGCTGAGGGGAGACCTCATTGCTCTCTCCAACTACCTGAGAGGAGGTTGTGGAGAGGAGGGAGCTGGGCTCTTCTCCCAAGAGACAGGGGACAGGACGAGAGGGAATGGCCTCAAGCTCCACCAGGGGAGGTTTAGGCTGGACATTAGGAAAAAATTTTTCAGGGAAGGGGTGATTGGTCCCTGGCAGAGGCTGCCCAGGGAGGGGGTTGATTCACCTTCCCTGGAGGGGTTTAAGGGACGGGTGGACGAGGTGCTGAGGGACATGGGTTAGTGATTGATGGGAATGGTTGGACTCGATGATCCCGTGGGTCTCTTCCAACCTGGTGATTCTATGATTCTGTGATTAGGAAAGGGTCACCGGGCAGAGGCTGCCCAGGGAGGGGTTTAAGGGGCGGGTGGACGAGGTGCTGAGGGACGTGATTTCGTGTTTGATAGGAATGGTTGGACTCAATGATCCAGTGGGTCTCTTCCAACCTGGTGATTCTGTGATTCTGTGTCACGCTATGAAATTTCTCCTGTTTGCAGCCATGAAAGTCCCCTGTTTGACTTCATCGAGAGCTGCCTGCGGAATAAGCATGAAATGGTTATCTATGAAGCTGCTTCTGCAATCATCCACCTGCCAAACTGCACAGCCAGGGAGCTGGCGCCAGCGGTTTCAGGTTGGTTGGGGTCCTTTGTGCCACCGATGCAGCTGAAAAGGGAGGTAAAGACCCTCAGAGACAGTGCAGAGAACTCAAATATTGGAACGAGACCTAAATTTTCTGATTGTTCCCACGCTAGGGGACTTCTGGATCCCTTTTTGGATCCCAGATGCACTGATTGATCACAGAATGGGTTGGGTTGGAAGATCATCGAGTTCCAACCTCCTGCCATGGGCAGGGACACCTCCCACTGGTCAGGTTGCTCCAGGCCCCATCCAACCTGGCCTTGAACACCTCCAGGGGTGGAACAGCCACAGCTTCCCTGGGCAACCTGTGCCAGGGCCTCACCGCTCTCGGTAACGTTTTGTTGCGAGTTACATCTCTTGATTATTTTCTTCCTTTACTTTCAGTGCTGCAGCTTTTCTGTAGTTCTCCCAAACCCGTTTTGAGATACGCAGCTGTACGGACACTTAATAAAGTGAGTGTTTCCACAACCTCCAAACAAGCATAATTCTGAGCGTCAGAGAAAGCCAGATTTCAGTGCCTGATGGTGGTACTGCAAAAAGTGTGAGAAGATGTGTGGGAAGGAAGTAATCGGAGAATCATAGAATGGTTTGGGTTGGAAGATCATCCAGTTCCAACCTCCTGCTGTGGGCAGGGACACCTCCCACTGGATCAGGTTGCTCAGAGCCTCATCCAACCTGGCCTTGAACCCTTCCAGGGATGAGGCAGCCATGACTTCCTTGGGAAACCTGTTCCAGGGCCTCTCCAACCTCACAGGAAAACATTTTGTCTTAGTATCTCATCTAAATCTCCCCTCTTTCAGCTTAAAACTATTCCCTCTCATCCTATCCCTGCGCTTCCTGATCAAGAGCCTCTCCCCAGCTTTCCCACCACCCCCTAAAATTCAGATTTCAAAGCTTCACACCACAACAGCAGCAGTTTGTGACTGTTGAACCCATAACTTCGAGTTCATTATAAATTTTGAAACGAAAGAATCTGAGCTTTGCTTGCGTCCTGCCAACAGCAATGCTTGAAAAAAGAAAGGGGTTTTCTGCGATGCTTCGAATCGTAGGATGTTATGGCTCCCATATCATTTGGAATTGCTTTCTTTCCAGGTGGCCATGAAGCATCCGTCTGCGGTCACTGCCTGCAACCTGGACCTGGAAAACCTCATCACCGACTCGAACCGCAGCATCGCTACCCTGGCCATCACCACCCTGCTGAAGACGGGCAGCGAGAGCAGCGTAGACAGGCTCATGAAGCAGATCTCTTCCTTCGTGTCAGAAATATCGGATGAGTTTAAGGTGTGGCATTGGAGGCCTCTGCTCTTTCCAGCTGCAGGTTTTTCTCCCGTTCTTGTTTTGATGAAGCTTTTCCCTCTCCTTCACGCTTCAGTGACTTAGTCTGATAGAGCAAAGCTAGTTTGAAGGTGTTTTCCTCTGCTTTCCAACTCAAATATGCCATCTCATTTCCTTCTACCTCTCCAAGTAAGGATAAAGGTTGTTTGGTGGATTCCTGGCTCCTGTGCAAAACCTCGTACTACTTTCTGGTTGCCTTTTTTTGGAGAGGAAGAGCGCTCTTAACTGCTTTGAGTATTTATCACTTCAGTCTGATACACGGTTAAGAAATAGCATGACCTGTAAATTTCTACCCCATTGGTCAAGTTTAGCCACTATGAACTCTGCTGATAATTTGGTTAAGGGTGGTAGTTCACTTCATAGAATCGGTTGGTTGCAAAAGACCTTTGAGATCATCAAACCCAACCGTACCTGTCCACTACTAAACCCGATCCCTGAGCACCTCATCTACTTGTCTTTTAAACACCTCCAGGGATGGGGACTCCACCACCTCCCTGGGCAGCCTCTGCCAGGGCCCGAGAGCCCTTTTGGTGAAGGATTGTCTAATCTGAACCTCCCCTGGCACAGCCTGAGGCTGTTTCCTCTTGTCCTATTGCCTTGTACCCATTCCTTATACTTTTACCCATCCCTTTTACCCCAAGGAGTTGCCTCGAGGAGCGTATCGCATCTCTAAGAAGTCAATATCATAGAACCATAGAATGGTTTGGGTTGGAAGGGACCTTAAAGATCATCCAGTTCCAACTGGGACATCTCCCACTGGCCCAGGCTTCTCAAGGCCCATCCAGCCTGGCCTTGAACACCTCCAGGGATGGGACATCCACAATATCCACAAGTGCAGAACAGTCCTAAGTTCCTCTTTTTATAAGAAAAGGAAATAAGTATTAAAAAAGTTTGAAATTGCAAAGGATTTTGATGACAAAATGTAACCAGATAAGTTAGAATTAGGTCAGGGTCATCACTGGGCAAAGGAAGTGAAATAAAACCTTTGAATTAATGTATTCCACCCTAAATTATAGTCCCTCGAGCTGAGCCAGGCCCTGCAACATGTCAGCACAAGGCTGTAAACACGCTTAAACTGAAAATCCACCGCCTGATTTTTATCCTTCTTGTACACGAATTTAATCTATCAAGGTGACAACTCGAGATAATGAGAAACCTGTGTTTTTCATAGAAAAATAAATGCACGTGACTAACGTTTTTCTCTGCGTTTTTTTTGCAGGTGGTGGTAGTACAGGCTATCAGCGCGTTGTGCCAGAAATACCCTCGGAAACACAGCGTCATGATGACCTTCCTCTCCAATATGCTCAGGGACGATGTACGTGTGGAGCTTCCTTTGCGTAGTTATGTAGTTTGTGTGGTTGTGTAGTCACTGAGGGACATGGTTTAGTATTTGATAGGAAGGGTTGGACTCGGTGATCCGGTGGGTCTTTTCCGACCTGGTGATTCTATGATTCTGTGATTGGCAGGTAGCTCTGATAGATGGTATGAAGCGTCTCTTCTGTGTGATGTCGGTGGGAACGCAGCAGTCGTGGGCCTTGACTGATTGCTGAGACCTTGCTTATCTCATAGAATCATAGAATCATGAAGGTTGGAAAAGATCTCTAAGCTCAACCAGTCCAACCATCAGCTCAACACGACCGTGCCTGCTAAACCATGTCCCAAAGTGCCAAGGCCACGTGGTTTTTGAAGCCCTCCAGGGATGGAGACTCCACCACTTCCCTGAACGGCTTCTTCCAGTGCTTCACCACTCTTTCAGTAAAGAACTATTTCCTAATATCCAATCTAAACCTCCTTTGGCACAACTTAGAATAACCATAGAATCATAGAATAACCAAGTTGGAAGAGACCCACTGGATCATCGAGTCCAAATAGTCACTTGAGTCCAATAGCCACTTTAGGCTATTTCTTCTCGTCTTATCACTAGTTAACTGGGAGAAGAAACCAACACCCACCTCACCACAACCTCCTTTCAGGTAGTTGCAGAGAGCGATAAGGTCTCCCCTTAGCCTTCTCTTCTCCAGACTATACAGCCCCAGGTCCCTCAGCTGCTTGTTCTCCAACTCTTGTTCTCCAACTCCTTCCTCAGCTCCATTGCCCTTCTTGGAGTTGTTCTCGTTGTTCTTGGAGTGAGGGGCCCAAAACTGAACACGTTGGGTCAGACCTATCTGAAATGTGCTTACAAATTAAATTAAGAGCTGGCACATCAAAAATGAGTCTGAAAAGATGTCCAGATGAGGTCTCTTTGTGGGTTTGGGGGGGACAGGGAAGACCGTGACAGTCACCCTGCACGTCTTCTCTTTTCTTTTTATATCCAAATGCTTCTTTTTCTCGTTGGGAAGAAGCGATTGAAGCGTGAGGGGAACTGAGCAGCACTGCGGTCTGAACTCTTGCCTGCTGGGTCACTGTCCTTGATTTTCCTTTCCCAGGGTGGCTTTGAGTACAAACGAGCCATTGTGGACTGTATAATCAGCATCATCGAGGAGAATCCCGAGAGTAAGGAATCGGGCTTGGCTCACCTCTGCGAGTTCATCGAAGACTGCGAACACACTGTCCTGGCCACGAAGATCCTGCACCTGCTGGGGAAAGAGGGACCGAGGACTCCGTCCCCATCCAAGTACATCCGCTTCATATTTAACAGGGTGGTGCTGGAGAACGAGGCCGTGAGGGCAGGTAAGTTCAGCTCAAACGCTCAGTGATTTTGTGCTTGAGCCCCGCTGGAAATCTGCAGCTGGATTTGGGGGTGGGTGGCAACGGTCACCCCACAGGCACTGTGAAGAGCTAGGGCTGGTGTCAGCTGTGAAGCTCATTTCTATCCTGCAGTGTCTTTGAACTCATCATATTTGCAGTGCTACAGACTAGGAGAAGTCTGGCTGGAAAGCTGCCTGGAGGAGAAGGACCTGGGGGGTTGGTTGAACAGGAGGCAGCAGGGGCCCAGGTGGCCAAGAAGGCCAAGGGCATCTTGGCTTGGATCAGACCCGATGTGGCCAGCAGGGCCAGGGAGGTTCTTCTCCCTCTGGCCTCGGCCCTGGGGAGACCGCTCCTCGAATCCTGGGGTCAGTTCTGGGCCCCTCCCCACCAGAAGGATGTTGAGGCTCTGGAGCGAGTGCAGAGAAGAGCAACGGAGCTGGGGAAGGGGCTGGAGACCAAGCCTGAGGGTCCTGGGGGTGTTTAGGCTGGAGAAGAGGAGGCTGAGGGGAGACCTCATTGCTCTCTCCAACTCCCTGAGAGGAGGTTGTGGAGAGGAGGGAGCTGGGCTCTTCTCCCAAGGGCCAGGGGACAGGACGAGAGGGCATGGCCTCAAGCTCCACCAGGGGAGGCTCAGGCTGGACATCAGGAAGAAATATTTCCCAGAAAGGGTGATTGGTCCCTGTCTGAGGCTGCCCAGGGAGGGTGTTGAGTCCCCTTCCCTGGAGGGGTTTAAGGGCTGGGTGGATGAGGTGCTTAGGGACATGGGTTAGTGATTGATAGGAATGGTTGAACTCGATGATCTGGTGGGTCTTTTCCAACCTGGTGAGTCTATGATTCTATATCATCTCGATACCAGCACTTTATCCTTCTACTTTGCAGAACATAAGTGATAGATCAGCTTCTAGTCCCTTTGAATGCCTTCTAGAAGTCAGAAGGAGATGGTGCAGCTCCCTGTTTCATGTAATTGCTATAGACTGTTACCTCTTCCTATGGAAATCTCGCCCCGAAAGATAAGAATTCCTCCTTGGAAGTGTGTTGAGACTGATACTTCCTTCCTGCAGAGGCTTTACAACAAGCCCTTTGAGCATTCAACCATTTCTCCCTCTTGGGACTCAACATTGGGGTGGTATCAGGGCCTCCTTGATCTCCTGCATGTTGGAAGATTCAACTGGGATGGAAGAAATAAAATGAACTCACCAAGACAGTGCAGATTTCATTTGGTTCTTAGTCACAGCTCTTTTGGTCCCAGTTTCCTAACCGTGACCTGGGAGCATCCCCAGAGAGCATAAGCTGTCTGAAAACTTTGTTGCCATAAGAATATGGATTCTTTTTTAACCCCCGCGGCCATAAAGCTTGTAATTCCTTGTAGAGTGTCCTCCAGATAGTTGGAATTTCTTCAAGCTGATGCTGGGCTGATATGAGGTGAGTTTGCACAGGCAGCTCTAAGAGGTTGCTGAGGGGTTTCAGCTCCTTGCAAAGTCACTGGATGTGGTTTTGCCCTTGTCACCACTGGCCACGTCACCCCTGGATGTGAAAAACAGGTTCTCTGGGGGTGTGAGCTGCAGCTGAAGGAGCTTGAGGCCGTTCCCTCTTGTCCTGTCCCCTGTCACTTGGGAGAAGAGCCCAGCTCCCTCCTCTCCACAACTTCCTTTCAGCTTCCTTAAACTCATCTTGTTCTGTTAGTCCCTGACACGAAAATATTGAAAATAGACTAATAGTTTATTCTTTCTGAAACACTGAAAGGTGTGGAAGCGGCAAGCTGTGTAGTTGGAACTTCAGGACAACAGGGCGTGTGGAGCTTTGGGTCATGACTCTAGGAATGGGTTTGCGTGCAAGCTTGAGCTTGCGAACATAAAGGTTTGTGTAACTCTGACATCTCCCTGGTTTCTTTTCCAGCTGCTGTAAGTGCGCTAGCGAAGTTTGGTGCCCAGAATGAGAATCTGCTTCCGAGCATCCTGGTGCTTTTGCAGAGGTGAGTATCATAGAATCCCCAGGTTGGAAGAGACCCACCGGATCATCGAGTCCAACCATTCCTATCAAACATTAAACCATGTCCCCCAGTGCCTCGTCCACCCGGCCCTTAAACCCCTCCAGGGAAGGGGACTCAACCCCCTCCCTGGGCAGCCTCGGACAGGGACCAACCACCCTTTCCTTGAAAGATTTCATGCTAATGTCCAGCCTGACCCTCCCCTGGTGGAGCTTGAGGCCATTCCCTCTCATCCTGTCCCCTGTCCCTTGGGAGAAGAGCCCAGCTCCCTCCTCTCCACAACCTCCTCTCAGGGAGTTGGAGAGAGCAATGAGGTCTCCCCTCAGCCTCCTCTTCTCCAGCCTAAACACCCCCAGGGCCCTCAGCTGTTCCTCATAAGGCCTGTAGATATGGCTGTGCACGTGCTGAGCTCGTGGGTGACGCTGGTTCCACAGAAGAAGCCAAGTCAGCTCAGGTCAGAGCGTGCATTGGGGTGAACACTGCGTCCTGGTAGAGGAGTTGGAAGATGACTGTCCTCCACCCTTCCTTCTTGGTTGGAACGAGCGTAGCATGGCTGGAGAGGGGCAAATGTCATAAGTTATGAAAGCATCTGAGAGTCATCCACTCTGAGAATGTTCCTCAGTGAGGAACGAATCACAGAACTGTAGGACAATTTGGGTGGGAAGGGACCTTAAAGATCATGCAGTTCCACCCCCTGCCTTTGGACATCTCCCACTGGAGCAGGTTGCTGAAAGCTGCATCCAACCTGGCCTTGAACACCTCTAGGGATGGGGCATCAATCATGTCTCTGGGCAACTTGGGCCAGGGCCTCCACACCCTCATCATGAAGGATTTCATAGAATAGTTTGGCTTGGAAGGGACCTTAAAGATCATCCAGTTTCAACCCCTCTGCCATGGGCAGGGACACTTCCCACTGGATCGGGTTGCTCCAAGCCCCATCCAACGTGGCCTTCAACGCCTCCAGGGATGGGGCAGCCCCAGCTTCCCTGGCCAACCTGAGCCAGGGTCTCACCACCCTCATGGTGAAGAAGTTCCTCCTTATGTCCAGTCTAAATCTGCCCCTCTCCAGTTTGTACCCCTTGCCCCTTGTCCTATCACTCCAAGCCTTCATAAAAAGTCCCTCCTCAGCTTTCTTGCAGTCCCTTCAGGTACTGGAAGGTCGCTCTAAGGTCTCCTTGCAGCCTCCTCTATTTCACAGTAGGAGAAAAGCAGAAGAAAGCGAAGTGTGGGTGTAAAAAGTTGCATCAGAATTATTAGCCATAAAATGCAGGTGTTTATTTTGTAATCTAGGAAGCGTGCATGGCATTAGAGATCAGGAGGAAATGTTTTCCTATGAAGGTGGGGAGGCCCTGGCCCAGGTTGCCCAGGGAAGCTGTGGCTGCCCCATCCCTGGAGATGTTCAAGGCCAGGTTGGATGGGGCTTGGATCACCCTGGTCCAGTGGGAGGTGTCCCTTCCCATGGCAGGGGGGTTGGAACTGGATGGGCTTTGAGGTCTCTTCTGACTCAAACCATTCCATGATCCCACATCTCCTTTAATCTTGAGTTTTTAATGTGAAGCTTGTGCATGAACTTCAAGTTAAACTTCAAAAGCTGGGTTTTATGAACTTTTTTGTCCTCTTGCTCCCCAAACCAGATGCATGATGGACAGCGATGATGAAGTTCGGGACAGAGCAACGTTCTACTTGAATGTGCTGCAGCAGAGACAGATCGCGCTGAACGCTGCTTATATTTTTAATGGTCAGTGATGGAAAAGTCTGAGGTGTTACCTTCACGTTCTGTATTCTGGGGGGGCTTTGTTGCTATAAGAATAGTTTTCTGGGACAGAACTTGGCTTGGAATAGCTAGAAAGGACAGAACTACTGCGTAAAATATCGAAGGATTATCTAGAGAACCGAGCAGGAGCGTGAGTTGGGCTTTCTTCATCGCCTTTTCCTTCGCTTGGGACAATTTTCTTAATCTTTGCTCTGTCCTTTCTATACAAAAGAAGGACGATGCATTTTGTTGCCGAGGTCTTTTATAACCAACATCCCGGTTATAAAAATGTTTTAAGGTCTGTGGTTGGAAGTCAAACAGAGTATTTAATATGTAAGATGACTCTAAGATGACTTTTCTGGACTGAACTGACTGGAGGACTCTCTAGAATGGCAAATCCTGTGTCGTTTTCAGAGCAGGGCTTTTATTCAGTCCATTATCTAAAAATACTTAGCGTGTTTTGTGTTTTCTGGGAAATTAAACTGCTTATACCACTTTTTTATGAGCCAAAGTCCAAACCGTATCTAGCTCTAAACTACATTCCTTGCAAGAGCTTTTCTCTGCAGCCTGAGCCAACAGGCTATGGAGAAGAGAAGACCTCTTGCAATCATCTTCCTTGTTTGTATCTCAAGAGGGAGGTAACTGAGACGCAGGTAAGTTTTTCAGACTGGAATCTTGTTGCTTTTGGTGCTGTGGGCAACCCAAAACCTGCTCTGTTCTTCTATGAACCTGAAGGCCTCTGAGTTCCTGCTACTAAAGGTGACATCGTCTACTTGTGCTTCTGCTTTGCAGGGTTGACCGTCTCCGTTCCTGGGATGGAGAAAGCCCTACATCAATACACCCTGGAGCCTTCCGACAAACCTTTTGACATGAAAACAGTTCCACTGGCTACGGCACCCATCTTTGAACAGAAACCAGGTAACGCTTGGGGCTTCGTTGACGTGGCTGGAGGCAAAGCTGGGAGTGTTCAGGTTGCCAAAATGATCCTTGATGGCTGGAAAATGATCCTTGATGTCTGAAATTGGCCAAGAAGGCCAATGGCACCTTGGCTTGGGTCAGAAATGGCGTGGCCAGCAGGAGCAGGGAGGTGATTCTCCCCCTGTACTTGGTGCTAGTCAGGCCCCAGCTCAAATCCTGGGGTCAGTGCTGGGCCCCTCCCCACCAGAAGGATGTTGAGGCTCTGGAGCGAGTGCAGAGAGAGCAACAAAGCTGGGGAAGGGGCTGGAGAAGAAGCCTGAGGGCCCTGGGGGTGTTTAGGCTGGAGAAGAGGAGGCTGAGGGGAGACCTCATCGCTCTCTCCAACTCCCTGAGAGGAGGTTGTGGAGAGGAGGGAGCTGGGCTCTTCTCCCAAGGGACAGGGGACAGGACGAGAGGGAATGGCCTCAAGCTCCACCAGGGGAGGCTCAGGCTGGACAGCAGGATGAAATATTTCCCGGAAAGGGTGATTGGTCCCTGTCGGAGGCTGCCCAGGGAGGGGGTTGAGTCCCCTTCCCTGGAGGGGTTTAAGGGCCGGGTGGCCGAGGTGCTGAGGGACATGGGTTAGTGACTGATGGGAATGGTTGGACTCGATGATCCCGTGGGTCTCTTCCAACCTGGTGATTCTGTGATTCTATGAAATGGGATGAGACCAGAGGTGGCTCAGCTGAGCACCACACCGGTTACGGGGTCGGTGGCTTTGCAGAAGCAATCCTGCCTCATCTTCCTGGATAAAAGAAGACGGCATCTCTACCCAAGAAATAGGGATTGGCAAGAATGTCATTATTCAGTCTGCTAATCTTGTTATCTGAGAGTAGTGTTAAGTCAATTTGAATTGATTCATTAGTTCACTGTCATCATGAAATAACAACATTCTAGAATCTTGGAATCATAGAATAGTTTGGGTTGGAAGGGACCTTGAAGATTATCCAGTTCCAACCCCCATGTGAAGGGCAGGGACACCTCTCACTAGATCAGGCTGCCCAAGGCCCCATCCAACCTGGCCTTGAACACCTCCAGGGATGGGGCAGCCACAACTTCCCTGGGAAACCTCTTCCAGGGCCTCCCCACCCTCATCATGAAGAAGTTCCTCCTTATGTCCCAGAACCACTGTTCTACAGCCCCTTCCCCAGGTCTGTTCCCTTCTCCAGACACGCTCCAGTCCCTCAAGGTCTTTCTTGGAGTGAGGGGCCCAAAACTGAGACCAGAATTCAAGGTGCGGCCTCACCAGTGCCAAGTCCAGGGGGACAATCCCTTCCCGACTCCTGGCCGCCCCATGGCTGATCCAACCCAGGTTGCCAGTGACCTTCTTGGCCAGCTGGGCCGCTGCTGGCTCATGTTCAGCTGCTCTAGACCAGCACCTCCAGGTCCTTTTCTGCCAGGCAGCTTTCCAGCTGCTCTTTCCCAAGCCCGGAGCTGCACGGGGCTGTTGTGGATCCAGGTTGCAGAACTGATTTGTAGCAGAATGTGTGAAACGCTAGAGACTAAGGAATTTTTAGTGGAGGCGCAAAGTCATTTAAAACTCCTGCATGATGTAGGTGACGGCACAATGTGTTTGCTTCTCTCTTCACAGAGATTGCCCTCGTTACCAACAAGCCTGAGAAAGTTGCTCCTTCACGCCAGGATATATTCCAAGGTATGGGACAACATCTGTGGGCTTGAAGTGTTGCGAGGGTCGCCACGGGTCAGAAAATCATAGAATCATTTGTGCTGGAAGGAACATTTAAAGATCACCCAGTTCCAACACCTCTTCCGTGGGCTGGGACATCTCCCACGGGATCAGGTTGCTCAAAGCCTCATCCAACCTGGCCTTGAGCACCTCCAGGGATGGGAGGTCTGACCTCCAGGTACCAACAAACGAGCCTGTCCCTGAGTGTCGTCTCCTTTCCGTGCAGAACAACTGGCAGCCATTCCAGAGTTTAAGAGCTTGGGCCCGTTATTCAAGTCTTCAGAACCAGTGCAGCTCACAGAAGCAGAAACAGAGTATTTTGTTCGTTGTATTAAGCACGTATTCACAAATCACATAGTTTTCCAGGTAAGTTACCTGCTTTTGCCAGGGTGCAATAGGAGTTGGCCCTTTGTGGTGCTGGGTGTGGCATAAACAGTGTTGTCACTGTGCCCTGGAGAGGACACCTTCTCTCTTAAGGGACTTGCAAGGTTGAGTGAAGAGGGTGGTTGCTGCTTGCCTCAAAAAAAAAAGGGTTATGGAATCATAGAATCATTTAGATTGGAAAAGACCTTAGAGATCATCAACTCCAACCATACATGTCTACTATTAAATTATGTCCCCAAGCACCTCATCTACCCACTTTTTAAACCCCTCCAGGGAAGGTGACTCAACCACCTCCCTGGGCAGCCTCGGACAGGGACCAATCACCCTTTCTGTGAGATATTTTTTCCTGATGTTCAGCCTGAACCTCCCCTGGTGGAGCTTGAGGCCGTTCCCTCTCGTCCTGTCCCCTGTCCCTTGGGAGAAGAGCCCAGCTCCCTCCTCTCCACAACCTCCTCTCAGGGAGTTGGAGAGAGCAATGAGGTCTCCCCTCAGCCTCCTCTTCTCCAGGCTAAACACCCCCAGGGCCCTCAGGCTTCTTCTCCAGCCCCTTCCCCAGCTCCGTTGCTCTTCTCCTGACGTGCTCCAACATCTCAAGGTCTTTCTTGTGGGGAGGGGCCCAGACCTGACCCCAGGATTCGAGGAGCGGTCTCCCCAGGGCCAAGGCCAGAGGGAGAAGAACCTCCCTGGCCCTGCTGGCCACGCCGGGTCTGATCCAAGCCAAGATGCCATTGGCCTTCTTGGCCCCCTGGGCCCCTGCTGGCTCCTGTTCAACCAGCCCCCCCAGGTCCTTCTCCTCCAGGCACTTTCCAGCGAGGCTTCTCCTAGTCTGGAGCTGCCTGGGGTTGTTGTGCCCCAAGTGCAGGGCTCAGCACTTGGCCTTGTTAAGCCTCATCCTATGGGCCTCACCCATCAATCCAGCCTGTTCAGATCCCTTTGGAGCCTCCCGACCCTCCAGCAGATCCAGCTTCCACCCAGCTTAGTGTCATCCGCAAACTTGCTAAGGGTGCGCTCGATCCCCTCATCCAAGTCGTTAATAAAGATCTAGAACAGGACTGTACCCCGCACTGAGCCCGTGATCCCGTCTGTTAAAGCGTTCTGGTCAAATTGGAGAGAAAAGCTGTTCAGTGGAAGCATCAGGCTAGATCAAAGATGCAAGGTGTCTCCTGTGGAGTAGCTAATTTGGGGCAAAATCATAGAACTGTAGAATAGTTTGGGTTGGAAGGGACCTTAAAGATCATCCAGTTCCACCTCCTGCCATGGGCAGGGACACCTCCCACTGGATCAGGCTGCCCAAGGCCTCATCCAACCTGGCCTTGAACACCTCCAGGGATGGGGCAGCCACAACTTCCCTGGGAAACCTGTTCCAGGGCCTCACCACCCTCATAATAAGAAATTCTTCCTTAAGTCCAGTCTAACTCTGCCCCTCTCCAGTTTATCCCCATTCCCCCTTGTCCTATCACCACAAGCCTTTGGGAACACTCCCTCCCCAGCTTTCCTGGAGCCCCTTCAGGTACTGGAAGGTCACTCTAAGTTCTCCTGGGAGCCTTCTCCAAGCTTAACAACCCCAACTCCCTCAGCCTGTCCTCCTGTCCCTGATTAGAAATGTTTCTTCTCTGTTGAAGAAGCCCTTTTTGGTTTCTTCTTCTGCAGTTTGATTGCACGAACACGTTAAACGATCAGCTCTTAGAGAGAGTCACCGTGCAGATGGAGCCGTCGGACGCCTACGATGTCATCTGCTGCGTCCCAGCATCCAGCCTGGCTTATAACCAGCCCGGCATGTGTTACACCCTCGTCCGGATCCCCCAGGATGATCCCACTGCAGGTACCCAGCGGGAGGGAGCCGTTCTGTGCCCCAAATCCCTCAAAATGAGTGTTTTGAAAGTAGATAACGAGGTTTTTAGGATCTGGGATTTAGCGAGCGCAGACGTGCGTTCTAGGACTCTTTCTTGTGTGTCACGCATCCTGGTTTTTATGTAGAACCTGTGTTTGTGCAAAGTAATTGCACCATTTTTAACTCATCAGTGGTATCGGATGATTAAAAATGGAGTTGAAAAGATTGGAGAGTGTGCAGGTCATGCAGAAAAAGACGTTTTGTGTCTTGAGTCAATGAAAAGAGCACATTTCAAAGCATGGATGTTTCTTGGGAGCAGTCAGGAAGATACAAGTAGGAGAAAGAAAAGATTGATAATAAATATCTGGCTGATATACGTTTTCCTCTCTTTAAAGAATTAGAATCGTAGAGTGGCTTGGGTTGGAAGGACCTCAAAGCTCATCCAAAGCCGTGGGCAGGGACACCTCCCACCAGACCAGGCTGCCCAAGGTCCCATCCAACCTGGCCTTGAACATCTCCAGAGATGGGGCAGCCACAGCTTCCCTGGGCAACCTGTTCCAGGGTCTCCAAACCCTCATGGGGAAGATTTTCTTCTTAATGTCTAATCTAAATCTTCCCCCTTCCAATTTGAAGCCATTCTCCCTCATCCCATCACTCCAGGCCCTTGGAAAAAGTCCCTCCCCAGCTTTCCTGGAGCCCCTTCAGGTACTGGAAGCTGCTCTAAGGTCTCTGTGGAGCCTTCTCCAGGCTGAACAACCCCAACTCTCTCAGCCTGTCCTCATAGTAGAGGTGCTCCAGCCCTCACATGATCTTTGTGGCCTCCTCTGGACCCGTTCCAACAGCTCCATCTCCTCCTTCTGCTGGGGATTCCAGCCCTGTGTACAAGACTCCTGGTGGGGTCTCATGAGAGCTGGCACTTGGGGTGCTGGTCAATGAGAAGCTCGACATGAGCCGCAACGTGCGCTCACAGCCCAGAAACCCCCCGTGTCCTGGGCTGCATCCAGAGAACGTGGCCAGCAGGGAGAGAGGGGATTGTCCCCTCTGCTCCTCTCTGGGGAGACCTCAGCTGGAGGATTGTGTCCACTTCTGGAATCTTCAACGTGAGAAGGAGATGGAGCTGTTGGAACGGGGCCAGAGGAGGCTACAAGGATTGTCAGAGGAGCTGAAGCACCTCTGCTCTGAGGACAAGCTGAGAGAGTTGGGGTTGTTCAGCCTGGAGAAGAGAAGGCTCCAGGGAGACCTTAGAGAGACCTTCCAGTACCTGAAAGGGCTCCAAGAAAGCTGGGGAGGGGCTGTTCACAAAGAGTTGTGGTGATAGGATGAGGGGCAATGGGGATAAACAGGAGAGGGGCAGAGTTAGACTGGACATGAGGAGGAATTTCTTCATGATGAGGGTGGAGAGGCCCTGGAAGAGGTTTCCCAGGGAAGCTGTGGCTGCCCCATTCCTGGAGGTGTTCAAGGCCAGGTTGGATGGGCCTTGGGCAGCATGATCCAGCGGGAGGTGTCCCTGCCCATGGCAGGGGGTGGGAACTGGATGATCTTTAAGGTCCCTTCCAACCCAAACTACCTTCCTGGGCATGACTAATCCACCTTCTTTCCAGTCCGTTTTTGGGAAGTGAGGCCTCAAGCGCAATAAGCAGCACCACTCATCTCCATGGGTTTTTTCTCTCCTCCCCAGTTGCCTGCACTTTCAGCTGCACGATGAAGTTCACCGTTCGAGACTGTGACCCGAACACGGGCGTGCCAGAAGACGACGGCTATGACGATGAGTATGTGGTGAGTCCAGGACTGTTAGGGCCTGTCTCTAATTCTGTGTAGGTGTGGTGGTTGGGTTGATGGTTTCCTTCTGGATCTGAAGGAAGAAGGAGAGAAAAGACGCCTTCCTGAAATGGCGTTTCCATAATACAGCAACTTGGAACTGTGGCGAGTGGCCAAAAAAGCCAAGGGCATCTTGGCTTGGATCAGACCCGGCGTGGCCAGCAGGGCCAGGGAGGTTCTTCTCCCTCTGGCCTCGGCCCTGGGGAGACCGCTCCTCGAATCCTGGGGTCAGCTCTGGGCCCCTCCCCACAAGAAGGATGTTGAGGCTCTGGAGCGAGTGCAGAGAAGAGCAACGAAGCTGGGGAAGGGGCTGGAGAAGAAGCCTGAGGGCCCTGGGGGTGTTTAGGCTGGAGAAGAGGAGGCTGAGGGGAGACCTCATTGCTCTCTCCAACTCCCTGAGAGGAGGTTGTGGAGAGGAGGGAGCTGGGCTCTTCTCCCAAGGGACAGGGGACAGGCCGAGAGGGAATGGCCTCAAACTCCACCAGGGGAGGCTCAGGCTGGACAGCAGGATGAAATATTTCATGGAAAGGGTCACTGGTCCCTGTCCGAGGCTGCCCAGGGAGGGGGTTGAGTCCCCTTCCCTGGAGGGGTTTAAGGGCCGGGTGGCCGAGGTGCTGAGGGACATGGGTTAGTGATTGATGGGGATGGTTGGACTCGATGATCCCGTGGGTCTTTTCCAACCTGGTGATTCTATGAATGACCACCATAAATACTGGTTTTCCTCTCTCCTTTTTAGATGCTATTATCACTTGTTTGTGAAATTAAAGCCAGACGTGCCAGAGTTGTCTGGACAAAGTGCTGTTTTCTCTCTTTTTCTTTCTTTTTTTTTTTTTTTTAAGATCAGGATCATTTCTGTAACTGGCAGCTGAAAATCTCCCTTGCTTTCCTCTCAGCTGGAAGATTTGGAGGTGACCGTGTCTGATCACATCCAGAAGGTTTTAAAGCCAAACTTCGCAGCTGCGTGGGAAGAAGTTGGGGATAACTTTGAGAAAGAAGAAACCTTTGCGCTCAGTTCAATTAAAACCCTTGACGGTGAGATGCTCTCTCATTTATTGGTGACCTACCTAGGAAATCTGCCATCCTGGAGATACAGTTAGCGTGGCAGGAGGAGAATTTGATGCCTTCCAATGTGACATCGTGACTTTATGTTGCAGTTTTGTGTTGGGATTACAGTGAGTGGCAACTTGGCAGCTCGAGGGGGTTTGTTGAAGGGAGGGGTGGGTGCATCTTTCGGCTTTAAAGCAAGAGAAGGGACATAGCAAGGTGGATGTGTTGAGCTACAACCAAGATAATCCAGAGAATAAAGACCAGCAGGGCAAGGGAAGGGGATTCTGCCCCTCTGCTCTTCTCTGGTGAGACCCCACCTGGAGTCCTGAGTCCTGGAATGCAGGGATAGGACGAGGAGGGGAATGATTTTAAGCTTAAAGAGAGGAGTTTGAGATGAGATCTTGGGAAGAAAGGTTTTCCGTGAGGGTGCGGAGGCCCTGGCACAGGTTGCCCAGAGAAATTGTGGTTGCCCCATCCCTGGGGGTGTTCAAGGCCAGGTTGGATGGGGCTTGGAGCAACCTGAGGTGTCCCTGCCCGTGGCAAGGGGGTTGGAACTGGATGAGCTTTGAGGTCCCTTCCGACTCAAACCGTTCGATGATTCTGGAACGAACGGAAATGGTTAAACCACATGGCTGCTTAGAGAACGTTCTTCAATTTCAAACTAGTTCTCACAGCAAGCTTGGCACCAACCCAGAGGTAATTTTCTCCTTCCATCTCTGACCGCAGAGGCTGTCAATAACATCATTAAGTTCCTGGGCATGCAGCCCTGCGAGAGATCAGATAAAGTGCCGGAGAACAAAAACTCTCACACGCTCTACTTAGCCGGTAAGTATTCGTGGAGTTGAACTCGATGCTTCCATATTGCTTCCAAGCCAAACCATTCTGTGATCCGGTGTCCTAAATGAAAGGAAAAGGGATTTTAGACTCTGCTCTTGTTTAGAGGGGTTCTCTCTAGGAGAAGCCGAAGCAAACTGAATGCAGCTGGAACCAATTCGGAGCCTGCTCTTGCTGCTGGGCTGGGCTTCATGTCTCTCAGAACGTAGGTATCCAACCTTTGAGAATCATAGAATCACTAGGTTGGAAAGGATCCACTGGATCATCGAGTCCAGCCATTCCCATCAATCCCTAAGCCATGGTAGTGAATTTTTGGAATGAAGAACGCAGACACCGAACTGAATTCCCGTGGTTATCTCAGATGGGCATCCCCTGGAGGTTCTCTGCGAAACTTCAGTAGTTAAAGCAAAACCACAATGCACACGGCACGTAGTGATCCGATAGAAAGGTTGGATCTCAGTTGATTTCAGGCCGGGAATTCGTAATTCCAGCTTTGTCCGTGTAGGGATGGAAATGGACTTGGAGGGATGAGGAAGTGGGCCTGGAGGTGGCTCATCCCACAGCCTGAATTGCCTCCAGGAGCACCGCTTCCAGGCTCTCGAGGAGCAGCGTAGGAGGGCTTTTCCTTCCTTCTGGAGGTATTTAAAGACAGGTAGACGAGGTGCTCAGGGACATGGTTTAGTGGCAGATAGGAACAGTTGGACACGATGATCCAAGAGGTCTTTTCCAACCTAGTTGATTCTATGATTCGTTGCAAGGGTGCTGAGCCCTTGGGCTCTGCCTTCACAGCAGGATTATAGTTTGTGTTGCCTTCTCAAACCAGAAATGAGCTCCAGCTGGAAACTTTCTGGTTTCTACCTATTTAAATCAGCACTAGCTGACTCTCTTTAATCCACAATCTTCAGTTTTGGCCTCGCGAGCTTAGTGGATTTGGTGCGTTTGGTGTATTTTAGTGATTTCCCCCCCATCTCTCCAACTGCCTGTAGCCTGAATCTGTCTCACATCCCCTAAGCTGTTGCTGTGGGGGTCGCTGAGCCTCTCTCGCAACAACTTCCCAAGCGTTTCTTCGTCTCTAGGTGTGTACAGAGGCGGCTGCGATGTCCTCGTCAGGTCCAGGCTCGCTCTAGCGGACGGCGTCACCATGCAGGTGACAGTTCGGAGCAAGGAAGAAACGCCTGGAGACGTCATCCTGGCTTCCGTAGGCTGAGCCTTCCAGCGCTTCGACTGCGGTGGAAACCTTCGCAAGCACCGGTTGGTTATTTCCTGGGTAGCGAGAGCCTCTCTGTCCTTCTGCATGTAGTTTTTACTCGATTTGGTAACTGTTTTCTATGCTGTTACAGTAGGGGCTGGTCCTGAGCCTCGTCCGTGTCCCTTCCCTCGTTATCACACCTTCTCATCTAACTTATTGCATCTCGCGGTAAAGCAGGGAAGAGAAAGGATACAGCTGGGGAGGAAAATGGAATCAAGCTTTCGTCAAAACGGATTTTTATTAACAGAAAATAAACACTCGTCCAGGTGGTTGGAGTTCTTCTGAATTGCTGTTAATAAAATAGAAATTTCTTCTTCTAATCTTGACTGCTTCGCTACAGAAAAAGGAGCCCCTAAGGGCTGTTTGCTCAGCAGAAGCCACTTACTCCTCCAAGGATGCTATTAAATTTCAAACGGCAGCAGCTAAAAACCACACGCAACCGGTAATTTTACAGTTTCTTGAGGATTGTCTCTGTGCCACACAGAAAAATCGATGTCCAGGGAGATAAAAATCAAGGTACCTTCACTGGTATATTCCACTCTCTGAGCCGTAGGTCGAACAACACAGTTCAGCCTTTTCCTGGGCTCAAAGATGTGAAATATCCTGTATCAAAAGCAGGGAAGAGGGGGGGAAAAAGAGAGACCTTGTGGTGATTTTCTTGTGAGGCAAGTCCTGTGCTTTCTCTGCTGATGAACCGGAGTTTCTTTAGTTGTCAGGTGGTGTTTTTATCGTTGTCAGGTCCGGCTGAGGAAGGAAGGAAGGAGGTTTAGAGCTTGCCTTTTGGGTAGCTGGCTAGGAAAAAGAGATTTCTGAAAATCCTACTCCTGGGTCGGGGTAATCTGTGGTTTCGGTACAGGCTGGGGGGTGATGTGATGGGAGCAGCCCTGAGGAGAAGGACTTGGGGTGCTGGGGGAGGAGAAGCTTGATATGAGCTGGGAATGCAGCTCCCAGCCCAGAAACCAACCGTGTCCTGGGCTGCATCCAAAGAACGTGGCCAGCAGAGTGAGAGAGGGGATTCTACCCCTCTATTCCTCTCTTGTGAGACCTCAGCTGGAGGGTTGGGTCCAGGGCTGGAATCCTCAACATAAGGAGGAGATGGAGCTGTTGGAACGGGGCCAGAGGAGGCTACAAGGATGGTGCGAGGGCTGGAGAACCTCCCGTCTGAGGAGAGGCTGAGAGAGTTGGGGTTGTTCAGCCTGGAGAAGAGAAGGCTCCAAGGAGACCTTAGAGTGACCTTCCAGTACCTGAAGGGGCTCCAGGAAAGCTGGGGAGAGACTTTTTCCAAGGGGCTGGAGTGACAGGACGAGGGGCAATGGGGATAAACTGGAGAGGGGCAGATTTAGATTAGACATAAGGAAGAATTTCTTCATGATGAGGGTGGTGAGACCCTGGCCCAGGTTTCCCAGGGAAGTTGTGGCTGCCCCATCCCTGGAGGTGTCCAAGACCAGGTTGGATGGGGCCTTGGGCACCTGATCCAGTGGGAGGTGTCCCTGCCCTTGGCAGAGGGGTTGGAACTGGATGATTTTTAAGGTCCCTTCCAACCCAAACTATTCTATGATTCTATGAAAACATAATTGTGGTGCTTAAATGCCCCTTTGTGGGTGCAGAGCATCATTTCCCATTTGGGGGATTAGAGACTCGGCTCTCATTATAGATTTTGTCTTGGCAAACCTAATTTTAAATTCTTCAGCTCTGACGAGCTGGTCAAGCATTGTAACACCTGGCAGCTTAAATGAATCTCTCTGATTGCACAGGAACCTGAAAACCAGAGCAACATCCATCTCGGGAATAGGTGCGTCGGCCCTTGGCTGCGGCAGGAAAGGCCAGTAAGGACTTTTGGACTGACCCATGTGCTCTGCCTCCTCTCAGGTGCCTCTTTTCTCCCTCGAGCCCTTCTGGCCCTAAATTTGGCTTGGAGAAGAGTGGCTGGAGAGCTGCCTGGAGGAGAAAGACCTGGGGGTGTTGATTGATAGTTGACTGAACATGAGCCAGCAGGGGCCCAGGGGGCCAAGAAGGCCAATGGCATCTTGGCTTGGATCAGACCCGGCGTGGCCAGCAGGGCCAGGGAGGTTCTTCTCCCTCTGGCCTCGGCCCTGGGGAGACCGCTCCTCGAATCCTGGGGTCAGTGCTGGGCCCCTCCCCACCAGAAGGATGTTGAGGAGCTGGAGCGAGTGCAGAGAAGAGCAACGGAGCTGGGGAAGGGGCTGGAGAAGAAGCCTGAGGGCCCTGGGGGTGTTTAGGCTGGAGAAGAGGAGGCTGAGGGGAGACCTCATTGCTCTCTCCAACTCCCTGAGAGGAGGTTGTAGCGAGGTGGATGTTGGTCTCTTCTCCCTTGTAGCCAGTGACAGGACAAGGGGAGATTGAGGTTGGATATTAGGAGGAATTTCTTTACTGGAAGGGTTCTCGAGCCCTGTCCGAGGCTGCCCAGGGAGGTGGCTGAGTCCCCATCCCTGGAGGGGTTTAAAAGATGAGGAGATGTTGGACCTGGGGACATGGTCTGGCAGGCTTAGCAGGGCTGGATCGACGGTTGGACTCGATGATCTTAAAGGTCTTTTCCAACCGAAACCATTGCACGATTCTGTTCTATAACCCAGCGAGAGGCCCGTCAGGAAGCAAGACGAGCCCAGGGTGGCTTAAACATCCTGCAACTCTACTTAAGGTGACAGATTTGTCGACGCCTCCTCGCAGGCTCCTCTTTTTACAGTGGTTTTAACGGCATCAATCAGCAGTTTGGTAGCCAAAGATCAGGGTGTTGGGTGCAAATTGTTAGATCTGGAGATAAAAATCGAGGTTTCTTCCTGCTCCCAAAGCCTGATTGATCACCAGAGAGGGAGAACCGAGCTGCAGCGGCTCAGAAGGAGTTGATGAAGTTGAGATATGCATTCAGGAAGCCTGTTGGATCCTCCAGCTGGGGATAGTGGCTGATGTGATCATCCAGCACGGACACCGTGGACATGGGAAGCACTTTCCTGTTGGAAGGAGGCAGCAAGGATTTAGCACGGGAGCTGCAGCTCAGCCCCCAACCAGCCAGACGCCACCGCTGAGGAGGACAGAACCTTTTTGTACAACTGGGATTCTGCCCAGAACATGGTTTTGGCAGAAAAAAAAGCCCCCTAGCAGCCTCAGTCGACCACAATTCCAAGTGCTGAAGAGAGAACGCTACCTCCGTCGATAAATCTTGGGGGTTTTCAAATACGTGATTGATTTAACTGAGAATTTTGACTTTGGCATCTAAAATGGGGAAGCAATTTCCAGGCTGCAGATGGCTCTGACTGAATCTCCCGGCAGTGAAGGTTCTAGGTGGGAATTAAAGCCAGGCTTGATGAAATAAGAGTGGAAGGAAAAGGATGAGACTAAAATCTCCCTCAAAATAAACCTCCAGTTGCTTGTTCCCGCTTTGTAGCGGGATTGATGTATTAGGATGAGAGGGAACGGCCTCAAGCTCCACCAGGGGAGGGTCAGGCTTGATATCAGGAAAAAATTCTTCACGGAAAGGGTGATTGGTCCCTGTCCGAGGCTGCCCAGGGAGGGGGTTGAGTCCCCTTCCCTGGAGGGGTTTAAGGGCCGGGTGGCCGAGGTGCTGAGGGACATGGGTTAGTGATTGATGGGGATGGTTGGACTCGATGATCCCATGGGTCTTTTCCAACCTGGTGATTCTGTGACTTACTTGTAAAGCTGAAGAAACTCTGGGTGCGGATTCACAGGGTCCAGGGGCCCATAGATGAGGTGCACTGCAAGAGAGAAGCACAAATAGAGCTTTTGTACCCGTGGACAACCCTAAACTAAGCCAAGGAAGACTGTTCCAGACACGTTCCTCCCTAGCATGGAAGAGGGATCTGGACACGCTGGACCTATAGGCTGAGGTTAACTGGATGAGGTTCAACAAGGCCAAGGGCCACATCCTGAAGGTGGGACACAACCCTGTGCAGCTCCAGGCTTGGGGAAGAGCGGCTGGGGTGGAAAAGGACCTGGGGTGCTGGTCGACAGCAGCTGAACGTGAGCCAGTGGTGGCCCAGGTGGCCAAGAAGGCCAAGGGCATCTTGGCTTGGGATCAGCCACGGGGTGGCCAGCAGGAGCAGGGGAGGGATCGTCCCCCTGGACTCAGCATCAAATCCTGAGTTCAGTTTTGGGCCTCTCACTCCAAGACCTTAAGGGGCTGGAGCATGTCTGGAGAAGGGAACGGAGCTGGGGAAGGGGTTGGAGAACGGGGGTTGTGAGGAGCAGCTGAGGGACCTGGGGCTGTTTAGTCTGGAGAAGAGGAGGCTGAGGGGAGACCTCGAGGCTCTCTGCAGCTCCTGGAAAGGAGGTTGGAGCCAAGTGTGAGTTGAGCTCTGCTCCCAGGGAACAAGCGATACGACAAAAGGAAATGGTCTTAAGTTGTGCCAGGGGTGGTTTAGATTAGATATTGGGAAAAATTTCTTTACTGACAGGGTGGTGAAGCCCTGGCAGGGGCTGCCCAGGGCAGTGGTGGAGTCTCCGTGCCTGGAGGGGTTCAAAAAACATGTAGATGTAGCACTTCGGGACATGGTTTAGTAGGCACGGTTGGACTTGGTCATAGAGATCTCTTCCAACCTTAATTATTCTTTGATTCCTGCTGCTGAAAGGGCTTTTGCTTCTGGAGTCAAGTTCAGACTCGAGCCGTCCTGCAAGCAAACTTTTCCTTGACTACTTGTACCTTCTCCTGAGCTTGAAAGCACCATGACAGAAGGTAGAACTGGAGGAGATTTGAGGTCCCTTCCAACTCAAACCATTTTATGATTCGAAGTTTGTGACGCTACCCTCTGCACAAACTGGGTTTGAGCCACATAATCCTCATTAGAATAACGAGAGGCTCCAGCAATTAGTGGAAGGAGGCAGCACAGGCCCCTGTGCCTGCAGGTGACGGGGGCGATTCCCCATCTCCCAACCAGTAAATCAAGGAAACTGGATTCCTACTTACATGGGACAGAGGTGGACATCAAAGCCCCAACCCAGCGGTCTCTGTGCTTCTTTCTCTGGTTTATGTACTGCAAAATACTGTAGAGAAACCTCTTGTTACGCAGCAGACGCCCACGAGACGAGGGGGAACCTGCACCTCGTGTGGTGGCAGCAAGACAAAATCAGTCTGCTGACCACAGGGTGAGGTTTGAATCCTTCACAGCTGAGATGGAATCAAATTCGGGTCCTCTGTTCCCAGTCAATGGGTTGTAAAAGGGGGGATCATGGATGTCCCATCCCCGGAGGGGTTCAAGGCCAGGTTGGATGGAGCTTTGATCACCCTGATCCAGTGGGAGGTGTCCCTGCCCATGGCAGGGGGCTTGGAACTGGATGAGCTTTAAGGTTCCTTCCAACCCAACCCATTCTATGACTTGCTTGGAGGTTGTCCCGAGTGGAAGGAGAGAGGATTTTGCACCCTGAGGGAGAAGGATGTGCACAAGCCCCACACAACGAGGCTGTTGAACTCACAACCAGGAACCCAAGCTCCTTCCAGAAGTCACAAACTGGAGAAAACCACATTTAGCTCCAGTTGTTAGCAAAACCGCACAGATTCAAGCCCCTAATTTCCAAAGAAAACAACCCCCATTATACATCCCCAGTGTTGTCCTTCTCCCGGTGTGTGCAGGCTCTGCTCGTTCTGACTCCGGATTTCATTTCCCTGCCTTGCTTCATCCTAGCAAGAATCCCTGCTCCTACATCCCAACCCAGCTCTTTTTCTTTTGGGGGGTGCAGTGATGGGGTTGATTAGCCTGGAGAAGAGGAGGCTGAGGGGAGACCTCATTGCTCTCTCCAACTCCCTGAGAGGAGGTTGTGGAGAGGAGGGAGCTGGGCTCTTCTCCCAAGGGACAGGGGACAGGACGAGAGGGAATGGCCTCAAGCTCCACCAGGGGAGGGTCAGGCTGGAAATTATGAAAGATTTTTCATGGAAAGGGTCATTGGGCACTGGAACAGGCTCAAGGGAGGGGGTTGAGTCCCCTTCCCTGGAGGGGTTTAAGGGCCGGGTGGCCGAGGTGCTGAGGGACATGGGTTAGTGACTGATGGGAACGGTTGGACTCGATGATCCCGTGGGTCCTTTCCAACCTGGAGATGCTATGATTCCAGACGCCAACAGAAGCAGCTGGAGGCTCTGGGGAGCCCTGACTGAGGCCTGCTTAGCTCAGAGCCATGGTGTGGCTTTGCCTTCAAACAGAGGGAGGCCTTGGGTGTAAAACAGCTGGTGCAAGAAATTAATGGTGACCTACCTGTCAACAACGAGATTGCCATCGTTAGTCCGCACCGCCGTCCACATGTCCCAGTACTCGGCCTGCGAAGGCTGCGTGTAGGGCCCGAAGACTGACCTGAGCCTGGAAGAGGAAGAGTTCAGAGCAGCACGGCAGGAGCTGTGTTAGTGTAGGGCTCAAGAACTACCCAAGAGCAAAAACCAGTCAGAAAATCATAGAATCATTAGGTCGGAAAAGACCTTTGAGATCATCGAGTCCAACCGTACCTGTCTACAAATAAACCAGATCTCTGAGCACCTCATCTCCCTGTCTTTTAAACACCTCCAGGGATGGGGATTCCACCACCTCCCTAGGCAGCCTCTGCCAGGGAACAAAAAATCACCTGCTAGACACCCACAACACTAATTCCTACGTCACCACCTCTGCTTGGCTCCCCCTCCCCGGTACCGAGGGTGCCCAGAAGCACAGAGACCCCACTCACCCTCTGGAGAAGAAGAAGAAGTTCATCAGCCGCGTGATGATGGGGGACAGCAACCCCCCATCCTTGAGGAGCTTGGGAAAAAAGGAAACAGCACCACTTGGTATCGCACAAGCATGAAATCATTCTGCCTCATCCTATCCCTGCATTCCCTGATCAAGAGCCCCTCCCAGCTTTCCTGGAGCCCCTTCAGGTACTGGAAGCTGCTCTAAGGTCTCCCCAGAGTCTTCTCCCAGATGAACGACCCCAACACTCTCAGCCTGTCCTCATAGCAGAGGTGCTCCAGCCCTCGCATCATCTCTGTGGCAAGTCAGTATGAAGGGAGTGGGGAGAAGCTCACCTTCTGGATGAACCGGGGGTAGTGCGTCTCGGGGAAAATCCCTGGAAGGATGTCAGAGAACAGAATTAGAATCATAGAATAGTTTGGCATGGAAGGGACCTTGACGGTCATCCAGTTCCAACCCCCCTGCCATGGGCAGGGACACCTCGCACTGGATCAGGGGCTCCAAGGTCCATCCAACCTGGTCTTGGACACCTCCAGGTATAGGACGTCCACAGATTTCTGGGGCAACCTCTTCCAGTGCCTCACCACTCTCATAATGAAGAAATTCCTCCTTAAGTCCAGTCTAACTCTGCCCCTCTCCAGTTTATCCCCATTGCCCCTCGTCCTGTCACAAGAAACCCTTGTAAAAAGTCCCTCCCCTTTCAGGTACTGGAAGGTCTCTCTAAGGTCTCCTTGGAGCCTTCTCTTCTCCACAACCCCAACTCTCTCAGCCTGTCCTCGGACGGGAGGTTCTCCAGCCCTCACATCATCCTTGGAGCCTCCTCTGGCCCCGTCCCAACAGCTCCATCTCCTTCTCCTGCTGAGGATTCCAGCCCTGGCCCCAACCCTCCAGCTGAGGTCTCCCCGAGAGGAGCAGAGGGGACAATCCCCTCCCTCCCTGCTGGCCACGTTCTCTGGATGCAGCCCAGGAGGTTTCTGGGCTGGGAGCACATGTTGTGGCTCATGTTGAGCTTCTCCTCCCCCATCACCCCAAGTCCTTCTCCTCAGAGTTGCTCTCAATCACAACATCCCCCTTCCTGGATTGAAACAGCAGATTGCCCCGACCCAGGTGTAGGACCTTGGCCTTGTTGAACCTCATGAGGTTCTCACAGCCCCACTTCTCTGGCCTGTCCAGGTCCCTCTGGATCCATCCCGTTCTCCTGGTGTGACAACTGCACCACTCAGCTTGGTGTCATCTGCAAACTTATGAGGGTGCCCTCAATCTCATTGTCTCTATCATTGATACCCCTCAGGGACACTTTAGGAGATTGAAACCATAGATCACCCCAACCAATTCCAGAGTTGTAACACTACAAGAGCTTTGCTCCGTGTCTCCCAGTCTCTTCCTTCTTTGCAGCGCCTGCAGGGACTGATGCACCCTTAATTACAGCCCCTTAATTACTTGGGGTTCAGGTGGTGCTTTCTTTTGGGTAATAGAAGGCCATCCACCTCATGGATTCCCACCCTGCCCCGTGGATCCCTGTCCCACCTCACTGGACAAACCTTACCTCCGTTGGATAAACAGAGGCTGTTGATCAAGATGCTTCCAGTTTTATTGTGCTCGTACCTGGGGACAGAAGAGAAGAAGGTGAAACACAATAAACTGATGAGGTCTCAAGAAGTGACTGACCAGCAGGTCAAATGAACTGTGTGAGATCATCTCTGCTCCACTGTTGTCCTCACTTCGATAAGAGGAGCTCAGGAGGGAACTTGAGAATCCTTCAAAGAATCATAGAATCACCAGGTTGGAAGAGACCCACGGGATCATCGAGTCCAACCATTCCCATCAATCACTAACCCATGTCCCTCAGCACCTCGGCCACTCGGCCCTTAAACTCCTCCAGGGAAGGTGAATCAACCCCCTCCCTGAGCAGCCTTGGACAGGGACCGATCACCCTTTCTATGAAATATTTCATCCTGATGTCCAGCCTGAGCCTCCCCTGGTGGAGCTTGAGGCCATTCCCTCTCGTCCTGTCCCCTGGCCCTTGGGAGAAGAGCCCAGCTCCCTCCTCTCCACAACCTCCTCTCAGGGAGTTGGAGAGAGCAATGAGGTCTCCCCTCAGCCTCCTCTTCTCCAGCCTAAACACCCCCAGGGCCCTCAGACTTGTTCTCCAGCCCCTTCCCCAGCTCCGTTCTCTTCTCTGCACTCGCTCCAGAGCCTCAACATCCTTCTTGTTGGGAGGGGCCCAGCACTGACCCCAGGATTCGAGGAGCGGTCTCCCCAGGGCCGAGGCCAGAGGGAGAAGAACCTCCCTGGCCCTGCTGGCCACGCCAGCTCTGCTCCAAGCCAAGATGCCCTTGGCCTTCTTGGCCACCTGGGCCCTGCTGGCTCACATTCAACCAACCCCCCGAGGTCCTTCTCCTCCAGGCACTTTCCAGCCAGCCTTCTCCTAGGCTGGAGCTGCCCAGGGTTGTTGTGCCCCAAGGGCAGGACCCGCCATTTGGCCTCGTTAACCCTCATCCCGTTGGTCTCAGCCCATGGATCCAGCCTGTTCAGATCCCTTTGGAGCCTCCTGACCCTCCAGCAGATTGACACTTCCACCCAGCTCAGTCTCATCTCCAAACTTGCTCAGGGTGCGCTCGATGCCTTCATCCAGGTCATTGATGAAGACATTGAACAGGTCTGGACCCAGCCCTGAGCCCTGGGGACACCACTTGTCACTGGTCTCCAGCTGGAGTTAACGCCATTTCCCACCACCCTCTGGGCCCTCCAGCCAACCAGTTTTCCACCCAAATTTCCAGCTGGGAATTGATGTCTGGGAGCCTCAGATCTGCCTGAGATGTGCCTTGAGGGCTCCCAGCCTTCGTTCTAGCTTTAAGTACAAGGGAAAGGGGGTTCCTCGCTACGTCCTCCCACTTATCTGCTGGAAATGATCTTGACAGGGACAACAAATTGCAGCCAGAGCATCGACGTAGCAGTGACCTGTGGAGCAGCTCCTGTGCGACTGTGTCCCCATAATCGTGGGACAGGAGATTAATCCTCTGGCGGCGGAGACCGAGGTGACGCACCAGCCCCTCGACAATGCTGGCTTGCTCGAAGATGGAGTAGCGGTGGGGCCTCTGCAAAGCAAAGCAGGAGAGGAACCGCAGTGAGAGCCCGACCCAGTGTGAACCCACCAACTCCAGAATAAAGAGCCAGTGGCATCTTGGCCTGGATCGGAAACAGCGTGGCCAGCAGGAGCGGGAAGGGATTGTCCCCCTGGTCTCAGTGCTGGTGAGGCAGCACCTCAAAGCCTGGATTCAGTTTTGGGCCCCTCACTCCAAGAAGGACCTTGAGGGGCTGGAGCGCGTCCGGAGAAGGTCAATGAAGCTGGGGAAGGGGCTGGAGAACAAGCCTGAGGGACCTGGGGTTGTTTGGCCTGGAGAAGAGGAGGCTGAGGGGAGACCTCATCACTGTCTACAACTCCCTGAAAGGAGGTTGTAGTAAGGTGGGTGTTGGTCTCTTCTCCCAAGTGACAGGAGATAGGAGGAGAGGGAATGGCCTCAAGTTGCACCAGAGGAGGTTCAGATTGGACATCAGGAAGAATTTCTTCACCAAAAGGGTTCTCAGACCCTGTTCTCGAGGCTGCCCAGGGAGGTGGTGGAGTCACCACCCCTGGAGGGGTTTAAAAGACGGGGAGATGAGGTGCTCAGGGATCTGGTTCCGTAGTGGACAGGTACGGTTGGGCTTGATGATCTCAAAGGTCTTTTCCAACCTAGTGATTCTATGATAATATGGGGTGGAGACCAGCAGTTTGTGACCCCAGAGTGAGCAATCGGGATCTCCCGCACCAGAGCTATTTCCACAAGGCCACAGGAGCACTGCTTACGCTCCAAAGGGGTCAAGGTGTGCTTTGGAGTCACCTCAAACCCAATTAAATCAAGACAGTGACAGAGTCGAGCCCCACCATGTGCCTTCCCCATCCCTTTCGCTATTACAATGTCTTATTCCTTTTCCAGATGTAAATGGGAGAAGAAGCTGGACTGGAAATAGCAATTTTTTAGGGTACTGGCCCAGCAGAACAACTTCTGGCTCAAAAGCAACTGCAGAAATCCCCTTCCCAGGCTACTTACAGGTTTGTCGCTGAAACCGAATCCTACGAAATCCAGAGCTATCACCCGGTGAAACCGCTGGGTCAGACCTTCCCAGATCTGGAAAGAGGAGAAATGGATAAGAAAAAATGGCTGAGGGAGTGCAGAGAGGAAAGGTCTGCGGTGATCTGTGAGCGTGGACAACCAAGGTCCCCTCCGCTCCTCCAGACAGCGCCTTCCAGCTCCAAGAATCACAGAAGGGTTTGGCTTGGAAGGGATCATCCAGTTCCAACCCCCTGCCATGGGCAGGGACACCTCCCACTGGATCAGGCTGCCCAAGGCCCATCCAACCTGGCCTTGAACACCTCCAGGGATGGGGCAGCCACAACTTCCCTGGGAAACCTCTTCCAGGGCCTCCCCACCCTCATCATGAAGAAATTTCTCCTCATGTCCAGCCTAACTCTGCCCCCATCTCCAGTTTATCCCCATTGCCCCTCGTCCTGTCACCACAAGCCCTTGTAAAAAGTTCCTCCCCAGCTTTCCTGTAGCCCCCTCGGGTGCTGGAAGGTCTCTCTAAGGTCTCCTTGGAGCCTTCTCTTCTCCAGGCTGAACAAGCCCAACTCTCTCAGTCTGTCCTTGTATGGGAGGTTCTCCAGCCCTCGCATCATCTTCGTGGCCTCCTCTGGCCCCGTTCCAACAGCTCCATCTCCTTCTTATGTAAGGGATTCCAGAACTGGACGCAGGACTCCACGTGAGGCCTCCCTAGAGAGGAATAGAGGGGCAGAATCCCCTCCCTCTCTGCTGGCCACGTTCTCTGGATGCAGCCCAGGACACGGCGGGTTTCTGGGCTGTGAACACATGTTGCCGGCTCATGTTGGGCTTCTCATTGACCAGCACCCCAAGTCCTTCTCCTCAAGCTGCTCCCAATCACATAATCCCCCAGCCTGGATTGAAACCGCGGACTGCTGTGACCCAGCTGTAGGACGTTGCCCTTGGCCTTGTTGAACCTCCTGAGGTTCTCCCAGCCCCATTTCTCCAGCATGTCCAGCACCTCCGGATGCCATCCCATCCTTCCAGTGTGACAGCTGCACCACTCAGCTTGGTGTCATCTTCAAACTTGCTGAGAGTGTCCTCGATCTCATTGTCTCTATCATCGATAGCCCTGAAGGACACCTTGGGATGTTAAAATTTCCCGATAAACAGCAAAACCACCCCCCAAAAAGCCAATAGTTGTGGGTTTTCTCCTGCTTTGGGCTGGAGTGTGGGAAAGGGCGATGTGAAACGAGCTTGGCTCCTGTGCACGAGGTCAGGAGAAGAACAGGCTCAAGATCCTGGAGCAGAATCTCCTCTGGTGGGTCCTAACCCTCCATCTGCTGCTTCCCAGGAGGTTGAAACCATGGAGTTTGTTGACAGCATCCAACCTCTCCGTGTGCTCGCCTCCCCTCACCTTGCACCAGTCGTAGCTGGAGGTCGGGAAGCCGTGTAGGAGGACAACGATATCGGAGCTGCCAACGGCACCGGTTGAATCTGAGGAGGGAATGAAGAGCCTCAGGGTCAGCTTTTCCTCTCCCAGTTTCCTCCTCTGTGAGACAAATGTTGCTCTCTGCCCTGCTGGGAGCCCAACCAGCAGCGTGGGGTCACCTCTCCCCCTGCTCTCCCAAAACCAAACACGGGTTTGATTCACCCTGCAGCTTCCTGGTGTTCACGTGGCTTCAGGAACCCGGCCAGATGAGCCACTGTGGCCACCAGCGCTGGCTACTTGATGCAAACCAGGGCTTTTCTCCCTAGGGATGTCCTGGTGCCACTAAGAGGAGCAGAACCCCCAGCCCCGCTCCCCACCAGGACAGATTTGGTGTCCCCGGCGCTCAGGACAGCCCCATCACCTCTGTAGAAGATGTTCTGGTTCTTGTAGGTGAAGTAGCCTCCGGAGGACCTCCAGGAGAGAAGAGCTGGGGAGAGCTTGGGGGGTGGGATGTGCAGGTAGACGGCGAGGAGGGGCACGCTCAGCAGCCCCACCTGCACCCACCACTCCTTCATCCTGCAGGAGAGGGCCAGGCGCCTGCCTACTGGGGTTTGCTCCGTGACCCCCACGTCCTCATAACCCATCCCCATGTCCCCAAAACCCCTGTGTCCCCATAAACCACTCTCATCTTCCCATAACCCCCATCACATCCCTATAACCCACCTCCACGTCCCCATAACCCACCCTCACGTCCCCATAACCCACCCTCACGTCCCCATAACCCACCTCCACGTCCCCATAACCCACCATCACGTCCCCATAACCCACTCCCATGTCCCCATAACCCACCTTCATGTCCCCATAACCCACCATCACGTCCCCATAACCCACTCCCATGTCCCCATAACCCACCATCACATCCCCATAACCCACCTCCATGTCCCCATAACCCACTCCCATGTCCCCATAACCCACCCTCATATCCCCATAACCCACCCTCACGTTCCCCTAACCCACTCCCATGTCCCCATAACCCACCTTCATGTCCCCATAACCCACCTCCATGTCCCCATAACCCACCATCATGTCCCCATAACCCACCTCCACGTCCCCATAACCCACCTTCATGTCCCCATAACCCACTCCCACGTCCCCATAACCCACCTTCATGTCCCCATAACCCACCCCCACGTCCCCATAACCCACCTTCACGTCCCCATAACCCACCTTCATGTCCCCATAACCCACCTCCATGTCCCCATAACCCACTCCCATGTCCCCATAACCCACCTCCATGTCCCCATAACCCACCCCCACGTCCCCATAACCCACCTCCATGTCCCCATAACCCACTCCCATGTCCCCATAACCCACCTCCATGTCCCCATAACCCACCTCCATGTCCCCATAACCCACCATCACGTTCCCCTAACCCACCTCCATGTCCCCATAACCCACCTTCATGTCCCCATAACCCACCTCCATGTCCCCATAATCCACCATCACGTCCCCATAACCCACCTTCATGTCCCCATAACCCACCTCCATGTCCCCATAACCCACCTCCATGTCCCCATAACCCACCCCCATGTCCCCATAACCCACCTTCACGTCCCCATAACCCACCTCCATGTCCCCATAACCCACCATCACGTCCCCATAACCCACCTCCATGTCCCCATAACCCACCATCACATCCCCATAACCCACCTTCATGTCCCCATAATCCACCTCCATGTTCCCCTAACCCACCCCCATATCCCCATAATCCACCTCCATGTCCCCATAACCCACTCCCATGTCCCCATAACCCACCCCCATGTCCCCATAACCCACCTTCATGTCCCCATAACCCACCATCATGTCCACCTAATCCACTACCATGTCCCCGTAGCCCCCATGTCCCCCCAAGCCACCACCTTGCCCCTGCAGAAGGTCTAAGGGGGAGTGTGGCCCCACAGGATGTTTGAGGAGGGACGTGGATGCCACAGGGGGGCCAAGGGGGGACATGGGTCCCACCAGGGTCTGGCAGGGACCCATAGAGGATCTGTGGGGTGATATTGTGGCACCACTGAGGGGCTGAGTACAACGTGGGTCCTGTTTGGGGGTTGAGGGATGAAGGTGGCCTCCATAAAAGGTCCAAGGGGGGACATGGACCCCACTGGGGATCTGAGGGCCATATGGGACCCACTAAGAGTCAAAGAGGGGGCTCCATAGGGGGAGATGAATGGGACACGGGTCCTGTTTGTGGTCTGAGGGATGGATGTGGCCTCCACGAGAGGTCTGAGGGGGGAATTGGACCCAACTGGGGGGTCTGAGTGGGACAAGGGTCCCAATTGTGGTCTGAGGGGTGGAAGTGGCCCCCACTAGGGGTCTGAGGGGGGACATGGGACCCACTGGGAGTCAGAGGGGGTCATGGTCCCGTGGAATCTGAGGGGCTTGTGATGCCACTGAGGGTCTGATGAGGGATATGACTCTGTTGGGGGTCTGAGGGTTGGAAGTGGCCCCCATGAGGGGTCTGAGGGGGCACATGGACCCCAGTGGGGGTCTTGAGAGGGACAGGACCCTGTTGGGGTGGGGTCTGAGGGTTGGAAGTGGCTCCCATGAGGGGTCTGAGGGGAGCTTGGACCACACTGGGGGTCTGATGAGGGATATGACTCTGTTGGGGGTCTGAGGGTTGGAAGTGGCCCCCATGAGGGGTCTGAGGGGGCACATGGACCCCAGTGGGGGTCTTGAGAGGGACAGGACCCTGTTGGGGTGGGGTCTGAGGGTTGGAAGTGGCTCCCATGAGGGGTCTGAGGGGAGCTTGGACCCCACTGGGGGTCTTGAGAGGGACAGGACCCTGTTGGGGTGGGGTCTGAGGGTTGGACGTGGCCCCCATGAGGGGTCTGAGGGGAGCTTGGACCCCACTGGGGGTCTTGAGAGGGTCAGGACCCTGTTGGGGGGGGTCTGAGGGTTGGAAGTGGCCCCCATGAGGGGTCTGGGGCGGGGGCAATGGACCCCACTGGGGACTGGGGTCAAAGGGAAGGGGGGGGGGGGGCAGGGGCCCTCCATTAGCCCCGCCCCTTCCCTTCCCGCCCTTCTAAGGCCACGCCCCCTCATTTCCCGCCCACATTAAGCCACGCCCCCTTCAAAAAGCCACGCCCCTCCCCCTTCCCGCCCTTCCCAAGCCCCGCCCCCCTCTCACCCCCAGCCAATCACAGCCCCGTCCCAGCCCCCACGCCCCGCCCCTCCCCCTCGGGAGAGGCCACGCCCCCCACCTCGCGCCTCGGCCGGGGCCCGCGCGCGCGCGCGCCTCCCCTACCTGCCTCAGGGGCTCCCGCCGCCCCCCCCCGCGCATGCGCAGCCCCCGCGACTCTCCGGCCCCGCCCCTCCGGGCGGTGTCCGCCCCCCCCCCCCCCACCCCCTCGTGTTGCCCGGCGACGGCCGGAGCGCTCCGATTGGACGAGGCCGTCACGGAGCGGCCAATGGGAGCGCGGCATCGCCTCTTCCCCGCCCCCCACCCCGTCGCGCATGCGCAGTGTGATTGGATAGGCGGCTGATGGGGGCGGGGCCAGCGCCGCGCATGCGCCGTGCGGACGCGCAGCCGCGGCGTCCCCTCCGCGTTGCCAGGCAACGCGCGGAGCGCTCTGATTGGTCGGGACCGCGACTTCCGGCCAATGGGAGCGGCGGTTGCTGCGGCGCGCGGGGTTGGTGGGGGAGGGGGAACCGGAAGCGCTCGGGGCGCGGGGAGCGAAGAGCGGCGGGAAGAAGATGTCGAGCAGGAGGCCGCTCGGGGATCCGGAGGTGGCGTGAGGGGCCCCTTTCCAGCGCTGCCAGAGGGCCGCGGGGAGAAGGGGGCGAGCTCGGGGAGCGGGGAGGGCCCGGGGAAACGGGGAGGGGGGCGAGGGGAGGCGGGGCGGCCGGGGAAACCGGGCTGAGGGGGTGTGGGGGGGAGGGGGAAACCGGGGTGGGGGTGTGAGGGGAGAGGAAAACCGGAGGGGGGAGAAGGAAACCGGGAGGGGGGAGGTGGGGGGAGAGGGAAACCGGGAGGGGGAGCAGAGAGGGAGCTCGGGAAACCGGGGGGGGGGAGAGGGAGACCGGGAGCGGGGTGTGAGGGGAGAGGGAAACGGGAGAGGGGGAGAGAAGGGAACCGGGAGGGAGGAGGTGGAGGGAGAGGGAGAGAGCTGGGGAGGAGCGAGGGGAACCAGTGGGGGGGGGGGGTGCTTGGGGAACGGGAAAGGGGGCTCAGGGAACCGGGATAAGGAGCTTGGGGAATGGGGGGGCGCTCAGAGAACTGGGTTGGGGAGCAGAGGGGGAGCTCAGGGAATGAGGGGAGCGAGGGGAACCGGGGTGGGGAGCAAGGGGGGAGCTTGGGGAGTGAGGGGGGGCTCGTGGAACCGGGATGAGGAGTGATGGGGGAGCTTGGGACCCTGAGATGGGGAGCTTGGGGGATGGGGGGGTGCTCAGAGAACTGGGATGAGGGGCAGAGGGGGAGCTCAGGGAATGGGGGGGGCTCAGAGAACTGGGATGAGGGGCAGAGGGAGAGCTCAGGGAATGGGGGGGGCTCAGGGAACCGGGCTGGGGAGCAGGGAGGGAGCTTGGGGAACAGGGGGACTCAGAGAACCAGGCTGGGGAGTGGGGGGCTTGGAGAAGCAGTCTGGGGAGCCGCGGGGGTGGGGGGGGGTTGGCTCAGGAACCTGGAATGTGGAGCTTGGGGAATGAGGGGCTCAGAGAACCAGGATGGGGAGCAGGGAGGGAGCTTGGGGAATGGGGGGAGCAAGGGGAACCGGGCTGGGGAGGTGAGAAAGGGGGTTCAGGACCCCAGGATGGGGAGTGAGGGGAAGGGGGGTGCTCAGAGAACCTGGATGTGGAGCAGGGTGGGAGCTCGGGGAGCAGTTGGGCTCGGGAACCGGGCTGGGGAGCAGAGGGAGGGGGCTCTGGCAGCCAGGTCGAGGAAGGCATCTCAAGATTTGGGGGAATCGGGGGGCTCAGGGAGCGAAGCAGGGGAGCAGTGGGGAACTGGGGACCTGGGCCGAGGTGCGGAGGTGGGATTCAGGATCCAGAGCCATGGAGTGGGAGGGGAAGGACTCAGGGAGCCGAGCAGGGGAGCAGTGAGAAATTGAGGATCCAGACTGGGAAGCGGGGGGTTCTTAGGGGTCTGGGGAGCCGGAGGGAGTCGGGAACCCAGGCTGAGAAGCAGGGACAGTCCTGGGTGGGCCATGGGGTGCAGGGTCCCCAGCAGTAGGGGTGTTCCTGGGTGCTTCGGGGTGTGGGGATCAGTTAATTGGAGGCTGAGGAGCGTTCCTGGAGTCAGGCGAGCTGTGGCTTGGGAGAGAAACTCCTTCTGAGGCTTCAAAGTAGCGGTTCGGTGGGGTTTAATATAGAGCTGGAGATTCAGAGGTCTTTCTCTGAGCCTGAGAGAGGAGGCGTTTTAAGTGGTGCCTGCGGTCTCATTCCTCTTTTTGCTGTCTCTTAATGCACTTCGATTGCCTCTTGTCAATGGGCTTTTGCTTGCAAAGCAAATAAATAGCTGTATATTGAGTTCCCCTTATCTTTTCTCTTTAAAAAGTACTTAACCAGGCGCATCCCTCAGAATCCCAGATACCAACATATCAAAACCCGCCTCGATACCGGTAAGTGTAATTGTCGTAGGGTAAAAACACCAAACGGGGGTGTGAGAGTACAAAAAAATGTATTGAATGTCTTAAATTTGATGCTAGTTAGGCTGCTCCTCAAATCTTGGGTTCAGTTTTGGGCCCCTCACTCCAAGAAAGACCTTGAGGGGCTGGAGCGCGTCCAGAGAAGGGAACGGAGCTGGGGAAGGGGCTGGAGCCCAGGGGTTCTGGGAGCGGCTGAGGGGCCTGGGGCTCTTCAGCCTGGAGAAAAGGAGGCTGAGGGGAGACCTCATCGCTCTCTACAACTGCCTGAGAGGCTGGAGCCAGGTGGGAGGTGGCCTCAGCTCCCAAGGAACAATTGAGAGGATGAGAGGAAATGGCCTCAAGTTGCACCAGGGGAGGTTTAGTTGGGATATTAGGAAAAATATCTTTACTGAAAGAGTGTTGAAGCACTGGAGAAGTTTGCTCGGGGCAGTGGTGGAGTCTCCATCTCTGGAGGTGTTCAAAAAACACGTAACCATGGCGTTTTGGGACATGATTTAGTCGGCACGGTGGGCTTGGGCTGATGGTTGGACTGGGTGGTCGTATAGGTCTTTTCCAACCTTTATGATTCTATGATTGCAGCTTCGTTAGGGGGTTGAGCATAAATATACAGATGCCGTAATGTAGCAACGTTCTGAAGGTGATGACTTTGTTCTCCAAAGCATTATCAAAACAGCTTCTACTTTTGAATAGAGAGGAAACCTGTAAATGGGAACGGTGCTGTTGAGACTTGATTTGGGGAATTTCACCATTCTGACCATCAGGCTGTGGATATTTTCATGTCCGTTACCGAATAGCCTGTAAAATAAAGTCCAGATACGCTCTGTAGTGGAACTGAAACAGCGCTGTGGGCGTTTGCAAACCATCTGAGCTCCTGGTTATCAACGTCGATGGTGACTTCTCTGCAGGACAGAGGCTTTAAGCTACAGAGCGCTGCCCATTCCTGGAGGCAGCTTGGGTTCGAGAAGTCCTTGACTGATTTTGCTCTTTATCTTTTGGCCTTCCTTGTGAGGGAAAACCGTGATATTTTTTGATTTATGGCTTTTCTTTTTCTGTTATAGGAAACAGTTTGTCAAAATACATGGAAAAGCTGGAAGAGATCAAAAGAAGTGAGTATCCGGAGAGGAGCAGAACATGACTTGCAGTGGGTTAGTTCAAAACTGGAAGAGCACGGAGGAGCAGGGTTGAATCCCAGCCCCTCCCTTTGCCTGGAAATCTCCACTCTGGTGATTCCCACAGCCGTTTACAAGAATTAACTGTAGAAACACGCAGTGGTAGGACACCTTGATTCTCTGCTGGGCACCTTCTGCTCTCTTCTGTGCCTTTTATCTCTATCTCTTGCAGCGCTTTTACGAATTGACCTTAAGAAAGCAGGTGGGCAGGTCTAGGAGTCTTTCCAGATCCTTCCTTGTGGATGTTTTCTTATTCAATGGAAACTAGACAAGAATTTCCTGGACTAAGGAAATAAGACCAGATTCATCTGGGAAGACTCGGAGTGCTCTTAGAGTCATGGAACGGTTTGGGTTGGAAGGGACCTTGAAGCCCATCCGGTTCCAACACCTCCCACGGGACCAGGTTGCTCCAAGCTCCATCCAACCTGGCCTTGAACATCTCCAGGAATGGGGCAGCCACAGCTTCTCTGGGCAACCTGGGCCAAGGCCTCCTCACCCTCTCAGGAAAACGTTTCTTCTGAGCCTTTAGTTTGGTTTTAGATAACAAAAATGATTGAACTTGAGATCTTGTACCTGTTTATGACTTTAGGTACTTAGGTTTCTATCAGAAAACTTTGATAGAAAGAGATCAGCTCACTCCTGGGTAACTCATCGATTTTCAGGTAAACAAAGTTCTTCTTGTAAAAACACAAATGTTTTGAAGGCTTTGGGTCATTCAGACCAGTGAAAATCAAAGTGATTTTTATTTCAGCCTGTTTTCCCACTGAAAATAGGCTTTTTTTTTTTTTTTAAAGTCTTACCAATAAAACTAATGTTTTACTACTTTGTTTCCAGCTACTGCCAGGATTATTTTCACAGAAGGGAGCCAGGAAAGCTATTTAACCCAAGAGTTGCATTTATCAACATGAGAGATCCCCGTTAATGAGGATTAATAAGGATTTTGAATGTTTGGTTTTAATTCTTAGATGAACGCAGTGAAGAGGTTTGAGATGGTGATGTTCTGATTATAAGGGAGGTCACTAATCTGTCCCATAAAGATATTTGCGCTGGGCTTTGTGCAAAATCATCCTTTGTTGCTGGATTGTTTGTTGGGGTTTTTTAAACACTGTAGGTCTTTGGAAACTAGAGAGAGACGTGACCTCGCTTTCCAAACCCCCGTGACTAAGATTTCAGCCCTCAATGTTGAATTGCCATCGCTTTTTATCCCCGTTGAAAATCTTGTCGTATGGGTCTGCTTGGTTTTCAGTCTCTGCTCTGAATCTGGCTCCGTTTCCCATTGGGCCTTTTGTTTCATCGTGGTTCTGGAGTCCAATCGAAACGTTCTCATTATATTTAGGCTGAATAGGCACCTTGTGTTCCCAGGCAGCTTGGAAGCTTCTCCCCCTTGATTTCTCATGGATAGATGACACCGTTTGGACACGACCTTACAAACCCGGGACAGTCAACTCTCTGTCTCTTGTGTAACGTGAGAGAGCGAAACTTAACATCGCGAGCCCGCGGTGGAATCGAAAATGATAAGAGGGCTGGAACCAGAATGATTTGTTCTGTGCAGGATTGACTTGAAGAAAGGCACCAGCTCTCTGGTGTCGCTTCACTCATTTCCGAAGCCCTGAGGAGCCTGTCCTTGAGTATCCAATAACTGCAGCTTTATACCGGTTCGCTGAAGTGAAAAATGTCTGAAAATCTGAACGGACCTTCCAGGACGGAACCAGGTACGTCGTGTTGCTTCTGTAATCGAAAGCAGCACTTCTGAACTCTGAAACTGCTGGGAGGCTCCTTCAAGCCTTCAGGTTGCTCTGCTCCGGCTCGACTTCTGCAATAATGTTGGGTTTGTCTTGTTTTTTCTTGTCAAGAGTAATAATTTGGGCTGGTAAAGGCAAGATCTAGGTCATAAAGGCTTGTTCTGGGATAAACAATCCTTGTTTGATGCGAGTGGAAACATCCAGCAGCCTTTTTGTAGGAGCACTTTGTCAGTAGTTCTGCTTTGTCAGGGTTTAGTTGTGCATCCAGCACTTTGTGAGCTTTGCTGCTTTCGTTTGTCCTTCTAAATTAGGTTTATTTCTCATCCTTCACACAACTGAAGGGCTCTTTTTGTCCCCACTGTGGAACTTTAGTCATTTGGAGGCAGTCTACGTGTGAATTTTGTGTTAGATAGATCAAGGGGGCTGTATAAAAGGTGATTATTGCTGTTATTGATGAGTTATAAAGGACAACTTTAGCGACCTGAGCTCAAGGCTTGAAACCAGGTCGTTTTGTGAGAACTTGGAGGGTGATTTCCTATGAATTGACGTCCTGAAATCCAGTTTATGCTTCATACCTGCCATTTGGAAGCTGCAGTGCTCTGGGGTGTTATGGGTGAGCCCCTTTTCTCTAAGGGAAGTTGTTGAGTAGCAAATAGGTGCTTGCTTTGCAGCTTAATATACATTATATAGGGCAGGATGTTGAATTTGGGAACTCTGCTTGCTCTGAATGCTGAAAATTAATTGTCTTCCCTCCGCACAAAGCGGATTTAAGAAGGAAGGGATAGAAATAAAAACCTGCAGAGGTGAAAATTCATAATTCCTTTTTTTTTTTCTGTCCCACTACCATAATGTATACAGGGAGAACCTTGTCTGAGCAGAACGTCTGTCAGGAAGCGCATGAGATCTCAGCTTCCAGCGTTCGTGTGGCTCCTTCTCTAAACGTCAGCTTGAGAGTTTCCATGAGCTAATTTTGTGGTTATTTTCCGTGCGGCCGTTACAGGAATGTGGATTGGAGCCCTTCCCCCTCCTCTTTCCTTGCTTAAGCTATGGAGCATGGAGCAGATGGTTTTAGAGGATTTAGGATTGCTTAACTGGCTGGATTTGATAAAGGTTCTCTGTTATTAGCCCTCTTAGCTGAGCAGCTGGAGAGGGACCGGTCTGGAATATCCTGAAACAACCACTAAAACAATTAGAAAAATGCAAAGGAATCGTCGTCTTATAGAAATTGGTGACTTCAGAGGTGGAGCCTGGTAAATGAGGAGAAGGAGAAGAAGAAGGAAAAGAAAGAAGGAGCAATTTTATGTTTTAGGGAGCTGAGGTTTAACGTGGCTTCAAGAGCTGCGTGCACAGCACGCTTACAGCAGCAATGCCCACACGTCAGGAATTTTATTCATTTTTGCCTTTCCCTGTGTAGGATTGATCTTTTTTTCCCCCCCAACTCTGCAGTTTTCTTTCTAGCTGTAAATTTCCCAAAGGACAAGGCTTCCGTTACCTCCCGTTGGAAACTCTTTGATATCAAGATGTTCCTACCGATACTCGTCTTAGCTTCTCTCTCCTACTACATTCGCCTTTTGTTTCGCACAAGAAAGCTTCTCTCTTCCTGGTGTTTACGAATCTCTAGTATCTGTGTGCAATCAGACTTCAATCCTTGTCGTTACTTAGCACTGTTAATCCCTGCTCCGGTTGGTCGTAGTCGTTCCCAACGCAGTTTTCTTGCTGCCTAAGCTTCGTCTTCAGGCTTAAAGCTCAATTAGTGGAGTCTCTCCACAGCGATTACGTGTGTTTTGAGCAGCAGATCGAGATGGATGCCGGCTTGATTTTTCATTAAGCACCTTCTGTCGCTTCTCCATTCCTTCAGGTATTGGCAGATTATAGGAATTGGAATGTTATTGTTGGGTAAGGTAAGAAAACCCGCAGCGTTTCAATCGGTGAAATTAAACCATAGGATCATAGAAGCACAGAATGGTTTGGGTTGGAAGGGACCTTAAAGCCCATCCAGTTCCAACCTCCTGCTATGGGGAGGGACACCTCCCATTGCATCAAGCTGCTCAAGGCCCCATCCAACCTGACCTTGAACACCTCCAGGGATGGGGCAGCCACAGCTTCCTTGGGCAACCTCTTCCTAATGTCTAATCTAAATCTTTCCCTTCCAATTTAAAGCCATTCCCCCTCATCCTATCACTCCAGGCCCTTGTAGAAAGTCCCTCTCCAGCTTTCTTGTATTCCCTTTATGTCCTGGAAGGCTGCTCTAAGGTTTTCTTGGAGCCTTCTCCAGGCTGAACAAGCCCAACTCTCTCAGCCTGTCCTCCTAGCAGAGGTGCTCCACATCTCGCATCATCTTTGTCGCCTCTCTAGACCTTTTCCAACAGTTCCATCTCTTTCTCCTGTTGGGGATTCCAGAACTGGACACACAACTGCAGGTGGAGTCTCACCAGAGCAGAGCGGAGGGGCAGAATCTCCTCCCTCGCCCTGCTGACTTCGCTTCTTTTGATGCGGCTGAGGATACGTTTGGCCTTCTAGGCTGCGAGCATTTATTGCTGGATCGTGTTGAGCTTCTTTATCCATCAAAATAAATGTACACATTTAGCTTAGTATTTGCAAAGACCATCTGAGACACAGTGCCCCTGTGCTCCCAGTCTACTATAACTTGCACAAATTAGATCAGGTCAATTAAATCTTTTGTTTTACGAGGCTGTGACCATGAAAGGCTTCAGAGAACAGCAGGCAGGGTGAGAAATTCATGAAGCTGTTTCCTTCCTCCAGTGAGCACCCAAATCGCAAAACGATACAGATTTGAGTCTAAAGTGACTAAATCTCTTTGCTTGATTCGTATCTGGACAAGATCTCTCATTCTAACCAGTTTTACTTTTCACAAAGCCTTCAGGTTTGCTGCTCCAATCCCTCGGCGTGAGCTTAGTGCCCAGAAATCCAGAACAACCTTGGAGATGGGAATCTACAAGAATAGCTGCGACTAAGCCCGTTGCCTGGTATTTTTGAAAGGTGGGCAATAGCTCCAAATTCACGTTGTCCTCTTTTGTTTTTGAAGATTACAGATACAAAAAGGATGAGCTGTTTAAAAGACTGAAAGTGACTACTTTGGCCCAATTGGTATGTATAATTCTCTCTCTGGCCTCTGTAACTCGTTATCCTTAACGAACAGTGGTTTTCCTCTCTCTAAAGGTGTCTATGCAGTCATGTAGCCTTAGTGTTTAATTAATTTCCATTGCCTTCTTCCTGTCCTCATCGATTTCCCGTACCAAAAGCAACTCATCCAGGCCAATCTTTTTGAAGCAGTCATGTTTTTGATTGTAAAAAATGAAGTTTCTAGTGACTCCGCCTTTGAAATTTGTTCCCTGGTTTTAATTTCCTTTAACTTAAGAGGATCTTCAAGCCTCTTACTTCTTCATGTAGCCTTTTCTTTTGAATTGAAATCCTAGCTCACCGAGCTTTGTGTCAAGTAGCCCAAGCCCCTCCCTAATAGTGGTTTTAACAGAAGATGTGACTTCAAGGCTTTCTGCCTTGAAAATCTGATCAGTAAATAAAGAGCTGGGTTGCTTATATGTTGGTTCAAAAAAGTCGGTAAGAACTAGAGGAAGACAAACTTTCTCCTGGTGAGACCGCTCCTCGAATCCTGGGGTCAGTTCTGGGCCCCTCCCCACCAGAAGGATGTTGAGGCTCTGGAGCGAGTGCAGAGAAGAGCAACGAAGCTGGGGAAGGGGCTGGAGAAGAAGCCTGAGGGCCCTGGGGGTGTTTAGGCTGGAGAAGAGGAGGCTGAGGGGAGACCTCATTGCTCTCTCCAACTCCCTGAGAGGAGGTTGTGGAGAGGAGGGAGCTGGGCTCTTCTCCCAAGGGACAGGGGACAGGACGAGAGGGAATGGCCTCAAGCTCCACCAGGGGAGGTTTAGGCTGAACATTAGGAAAAAATATTTCGTGGAAAGGGTCATTGGTCCCTGTCCGAGGCTGCCCAGGGAGGGGGTTGAGTCCCCTTCCCTGGAGGGGTTTAAGGGCTGGGTGGACGAGGTGCTGAGGGACATGGGTTAGTGATTGATGGGGATGGTTGGACTCGATGATCCTGTGGGTCTATTCCAACCTGGTGATTCTGTGATTCTAAGTGGGGGGCCACAAAGATGTTCTGAGGGCTGGAGCACCTCTGCTATGAGGACAGGCTGAGACAGTTAGGGTTGTTCAGCTTGGAGAAGAGAAGGCTCCGAGGAGACCTTAGAGCAGACCTAAATGTGCTTGAGGAAAGCCAGGAGGGGCTCTTTATCTGGGAGGGTGAGGGGGAATGGTTTTAAGCTGAAGGCGGGGAAATCGTGATGAGATTTTAGGAAGAAATATTTTCCTGTGAGGGTGGGGAGGCCCTGGCACAGGTTGCTCAGAGAAGTGCCTGCTCCATCCCTGGAGGTGTTGAAGGCCAGGTTGGATGGGGCTTGGAGCAACCGCATCCAGTAGGAGGTGGCCGGGTGGTTGGAACTGGATGATCTTTAAGGTCTCTTCCAACCCAAGCCATTGAGTGATTAGAGAAGGAGAGGGAAGCTTAAATTTGCAGCTATTGGAGTGGATTTCTGCAGAATCATACGGTTAGTTCCCCTGGATTAAGACCCATCCCATGACGTTTACTGGTGTGATGAGCTCATTTAGTGCGTGAATCTCTCTGGTCTGCTCCCTCACATGAATTAACCGTTTGTGATTTTAGCCAGCGTAGTGTATGCTCTGAAATGTTTCAGCTGTAGCCGGTGACTGAGCCTCATAAATACCAGAAAACGTTTAGGTATTGGATGTTTTCCGCTGACACCGGGCTGTGCTTATCGAGTTATCTGCTTGCTTTTGTTTCTTGTAGGTCATCCAGGTTGCCTCTCTAGCTGATGAAACCCTAGAAGTGACAAATGAGGAGATTCACAAGCTGGAAGGTAACGATATTTGGCGTAAGCACGAAGAGAAAGAGCTGTAGATCCCTGTCGCGTGGTGAACTGTGTCCTGACAGACAGAGCTGACTGTTCAGCAAAACTTTTCATCAGGAGGAAAAAAAAATAACCCATGGCCTGCAGCCATTCTGCTTTGAGGAGAAGGACTCTGCTAAAACAGAGTGGTGTGCACATGCAAAAGGCCTCGTGCTGGCAAGTTTCATGTAATTTAGTAAATACGAGGCATCAAAAATTACATTTCTAATCTTAAAATGAGATCTTGAGCTCTTAATCGTATGGCTCTCTATTATTTTAAATACAAGGTCCTCAGTAAGTCATTCCTGTAAGAGGATGAAGACGAGGCCGTCTACTAAGAATAGAAGCTGGGCTTAAAACCTGTTTCTTCATTTCCTGCAGGATTTTAACTCTTTCTAGTCTGTTCTCTCCCAGATGGTGAATCTGCTGCTCCAGATGCTGACGCTGAACTCCTGGCAGGGACAAATGGGAAAGGGAGCCCCGATGGGACACCAAGTCCAGTCCTGGTCATAAACGACGCGGGAGCAGGGGAATCCTATCGGTCCACGCTGCAGAGGTGCCTGAAAATACACAATTTTCTTCCTCTCTTAGCAGATAATTCTCCAGGCTGGAGAAGTGGGGCTGTGAGAACCTCAGGAGGTTCAACAAGGCCAAGTGCAAGGTCCTACACCTGGGTCGGGACAGTCCCCAATTTCAGTACACGATGGGGGATGATGTGATTGAGAGCTGCCCTGCAGAGAAGGACTTGGGGTGCTGGTTGATGAGAAGCTCGACATGAGCCGGCAACGTGTGCTTGCAGCCCAGAAGGCCACCTGTGTCCTGGGCTGCATCCAGAGAACGTGGCCAGCAGGGCGAGGGAAGTGATTCTGCCCCTCTATTCCTCTCTTGGGAGACCTCAGCTGGAGGGTTGTGTCCAGGTCTGCGATCCTCAACATGAGAAGGAGTTGGAGCTGTTGGAATGGGTCCAGAGGAGGCTACAAAGATGATGTGAAGGGTGGAGCACCTCCCGTACGAGAACAGGCTGAGAGAGTTGGGCTTGTTCAGCCTGGAGAAGAGAAGGCTCCAAGGAGACCTTAGAGCAGCTTCCAGAACCTGAAGGGGCTACAGGGAAGCTGAGGAGGGACTATTCATAAAGGCTTGTGGTGACAGGACAAGGGGCAATGGGGATAAACTGGAGAGGGGCAGATTTAGGCTAGACATAATGAGGAATTTCTTCACCATGAGAGCGATGAGGCCCTGGAACAGGTTTCCCAGGAAAGTTGTGGCTGCCCCATCCCTGGAGGTTTTGAAGGCCACGTTGGATGGGGCCTTGGGCAGTCTGATCCCGTGGGAGGTGTCCCTGCCCATGGCAGGGAGGTTGGAACTAGATGATCTTCAAGGTCCCTGCCAACCCGAAGTATTCTATGATAATTATTTTTATCCAGCTAGTTATTTTAAATTGCTACCGAGTGGCTTTATATTTCTCATTAAAGCCTGACCTTGCAGGTCTGGGGATGTGAGGAGAGGGAGCGTTGGCAGATTTTCCTGCCTGAATGGGTTTGGTTTGAGGCTGTAACCCAACACTCTGGCCACCTGATGATTGTCTGAATGGCTGGCAAGGAAATACGTTAGTGGGAGCCGATCCACATCCGTAGGTTCAAGAATCTGTTATAAACTGCTCTGTTATGAACTCATTAATGTGCTTTCCTGATGATCTTAACGGGTTGTCCTGAGAGTTAGAGTCGAATTTCCAGACCCAGCGCATCACTAGCCAAGGTCAGAGATATCAGGAAGATGCTGTAAGAGGAAGCTTTGTCTCAATTTGAAGAATTTCTTCACCATGAAAGTGATGAGACCCTGGAATAGGTTGCCCAGGGAAGCTGTGGCTGCCCCGTCCCTGGAGGAGTTGGTCAAATTCTGTGACCACTAAGAGTATTTGGAAGTTCTTCTCCTGTCCTGTACCCAGTCTAGGTGTGAAATGTGAGTCCTCTGCATAGCACTGCTTGTAGATCATAGAATAGTAGAGTGGCTTGGGTTGGAAGGGATCTCAAAGCTCATCCAGTTCCAACCCCCTGATGTGGGCAGGGTCACCTTCTAGTGGCTCAGGTTGCTCCAAGCCCCATCCAACCTGGCCTTGAACCCCTCCAGGGGTGGGGCAGCCACCACTTTTCTGGACAACCTGGGCCAGGGCCTCCCCACCCTCACAGGGAACGATTCTTCCCATATATCTTATCTAAACTTTCCCTATTTCAGTTTACAGCCATTCCCCCTCGTCCTATCACTACAGGACTTTTTTAAAAGTCCCTCTCCTGCTTCCTTGTAGCCCCCCTGACAGTTATTTACTCTCTGACATGCTGAGATCTCAACCTTGGCAGCTTCTTAGAATTATTCTCCCTTGTCTCACTTAGGACATTGAATAAAACTCATGGACCTGACCGATCCAGGAGAGTGTAGAGTTTTCGCATAGCAGAGCTGTACTCTTATTTAATTTTTATCAATATAATTAAGTAAACAATCTCTTACGATGTACTGGAAAGCCTGAAAGAGACTCTCTCTGTTTTTCTGTGGTGTCTGGAGCATAAATGGGTATTGGAGCAGCTGGTGGAGAAGCACTGACCTGGAGAAGAGGTACAGAATGTTCGGGGTGAGAGCTGGCACCATAACCTCCTCTTTCCTCTTCTAGTGTGATAAGTGGTGTTGGTGAAATGGATGTAGAAAAGGACACTCGAAAGAAAGTGGATGCTCCGACTAAAGAAATGCCTTATCCCGACTGCCCCTTCCTGCTGTTGGACGTGCGAGACCGAGATGCGTACGACCAATGTCACATTGTTGGAGGTAAGGAGGCCGGAATCCCACAGCAACCCAGTGTCCACTGGGGTCATAAATTTAGCTCCATGTGTCGTAATCTGGCTGGCTTCATTTTTTTTCCCCCCAAGGTGTTGATTGACAGCGACTGAACATGAGCCAGCAGTGGCCTAGGTGGCCAAGAAGGCCAATGGCATCTTGGCTTTGATCAGAAACGGTGTGGCCAGCAGGTCCAGGGAGGTTCTTCTCCCTCTGGACTCAGCCCTGGTGAGACCACTCCTTGAAAACTGTGTTCAGTTCTGGGCCCCTCCCCACAAGAAGGATGTTGAGGCTCTGGAGCGAGTGCAGAGAAGAGCAACAAAGATGGGGAAGGGGCTGGAGAACAAGCCTGACGGCTCTGGGGGTGTTTAGGCTGGAGAAGAGGAGGCTGAGGGGAGACCTCATTGCTCTCTCCAAGTCCCTGAGAGGAGGTTGTGGAGAGGAGGGAGCTGGGCTCTTCTCCCAAGTGACAGGGGACAGGACGAGAGGGAATGGCCTCAAGCTCCACCGGGGGAGGTTCAGGCTGGACATCAGGATGAAATATTTCACTGAAAGGGTGATTGGTCCCTGTCCGAGGCTGCCCAGGGAGGTGGTGGAGTCCCCTTCCCTGGAGGGGTTTAAGCGCCGGGTGGACGAGGCGCTGAGGGACATGGGTTGGTGTTTGATAGGAATGGTTGGACTCGATGATCCCGTGGGTCTTTTCCAGCCTGGTGATTCTATGATTCTATGATCACTTGGGTGTGGAATGCTCTTGGCACTCATGCAGTACGCCCATAGTATCATTGAGGTTGGAAAAGACGTCCAAGTTCATCCGGTCCAACTGCCAGCCCAGCACCACCATGCCTACCAAATCGTGTCCCAAAGTGCCATGTCCACTTGTTTTTTGAGACTTTCCAGTGATGGACACTCCACTGCTTCCTGGGCACCTTCTCCCAATGCTTCACCACTCTGAGTAAAGAAATTTTTCCTGATGCCAAATCTACACCTCCTTTGGCTTGACTTAAAGCTGATTCTTCTCATCCTATTGCTTGGGAGAAGATACCAACACCCTCCTTTGAGGCAGTTGTAGAGGTTGATAAGGTCTCCCCTCAGCCTCTTGTTCTCCAGACTGAACAATCCCAGGTCCCTCAGCTGGTCCTCTCCAAACCCTTCTCCAGCTTTGTTGCCCTCCTCTGGATTTACTCCAGCCCTTCAATATCTTTCTTCTTGTGAGTGGCCCCAAAACTAAAACCAGATTTAAGTTGTGGCCTCCCCAGCGCTAAATCCAGGTGCACAATCACTTCTCTACTGCTGGCCACACTCTAGCTGATCCAAACCAGGACGCTGCTGGCCACCTCGGCTTTCTGTCCTGGAAAAAGGATGAGAGGATTGAGCTCATGTTAATCTCTCATTCTGTGGGTTTTCAGGTCTGTTGAATTCCAACAAGTCTGGGTTGGTTGGATTCCAGGCTGGGTGATGGTTGCTTTTCAACTGCTGTATGATTTTTCTCTCTTTTTTCCCCCCTCCTCTGCAGCTTATTCCTACCCTATCGCAACGCTGTCTAGGACCATGAACCCCTACACCAATAATATTCTGGAATACGTATCCTTTACGTATAAAGTGGTGGAATAAGAAAAAAAATAGCTAAATGGGGGAATGATGATGGGAGCTTCCCAAAACAACTGGGGCTCAAGCAGCCACTGTGACCAGGACGATGTTTAACCAACAAAATCTGATTATTTCAAGGAGGGGAAGGTCTTTTAACCTGGTCGTGGTGACCTGGTGGGGCTCTGCTGACACTATTGGATGCTGGGTTCTTGTTCCTCAAGGCTGTGATGCCTTTCGATTGTGGTGGGAGCTGCCTGAATTTGGCTTCCCTTGGAATTTTGGCTGCTGGAAGGCAAAGCTGAGCTCGTTAGGCACACGTCGCTCGTTATTGCTTGAGCGCTGGGCTTCTTGAAGGCTGTGCGATCAGATCTTTGGATTCCCCTTGGCACCTTGCTGGGGATTGGCTTTTCTCTGAAGGAAAGAGAAAGGATTATGAGGTAGGATTAGGCTGATCGTTTCCTGGGCTGCAGGGGAGAGGGAATTTCGTAAATGAAAATGCTTCTATTGACTGTTTCTAACCTTCAAAACGGTGGTGGATGCTTCTTGCAGGATGAGATGAGGCTGTGTCCTTCCCAGCTGGCAACCCCCAGCTACTGCAAAATCCATTTTAGAGCACGAGCGACGGGAAAGCGTTCTGCCTGGTACTCACAAATCAAGTAGGGAGCCTCTCAGTCTCCAGTCCCATTGGTTTGTGTCTCTTTTTTTTTCTTCTAAAAGGTATTAACGGTCCCCTTGAAGTTTACAAATGAGTCCTTAACTCATCCTATCAGAAAAACGCCCACGGGAAAATTATCATTGTGTATGACAACGATGAGAGGTTAGCCAGCCAGGCCGCGACCACCATGTGCGAGAGGGGCTTTGAGAACTTGTTCATGTTATCTGGAGGTAAGTAGGGATGGGCAGGACTTCCTGAGATCTCAGGAAGGCAGATTGAGAGCAGCGAGCAAGGATTGGATGAGCTGGAGATCGGAAAGAGCTGGATGATCAGCTCTGCTGAGTGTTTTATTTAAATCACTGGTCCCATCTTAGCTTGTGGTCACTGGTAACGCGTGATCTCTGTGTCCATAGGCCTGAAGGTCCTTGCACAGAAGATCCCGGAAGGTCTGGTCACCGGCACGATCCCCGCGTCCTACCAAGCGGCAGCTCCCGGTGGATCTGCTCGAAGAAAGATCTCTCCCAAAGCGCCACCCGTGCGTGCTGAGAATAAATGGAGATATTCTGCAGATGATTTACAGAAGATAAAGTACTACCTGGAAGAGAACATTTCTTCAGACGCTGCCAGTAAGGCTCCCGGACAAATGCTGCAGCTGCTTTCTGTAGCTCTTGAGGCTGCCCTGCAACACTTCTCTGCTTTGCTATCTTCTCTCTATGAGATTGCTGGGAGAGTTTCTTCTAAACTATCTGAGAAGAAGGTTGAGGGAGGGTGATTCTGCCCTTTACTTGGTTCTTGAGACCTCACCTTGAGCCCTGTGTTTAGTTCTGGAGTCCCCAGTACAGGAGGGACACGGATCTGTTGGAGTGAGTCCAGAGGAGGCCATGGAGATGATCTCATCTCCCATACAAGGACAGGCTGAGAAAATTAAGTTTGTTCAACCTGGAGAAGAGAAGGCTCCAGGGAGACCTTAAAGCAGCTTCCAGTGCTGGAAGGGGTAGCAGGAGAGCTGGGGAGGGACTTTTGAATCGGGAGTGCAGGGATAGGATGGGGGGGAACGGTTTTAAGCTGAAGGAGGGGAACTTGAGATGAGATTTTAGGAAGAAATATTTTCCTGTGAGGGTGGGGAGGCCCTGGCCCAGGTTGTTCCAGAGAAGTTGTGGCTGCCCCATCCCTGGAGGGGTTCAAGGACAGGTTGGATGGGGCTTGGAGCAACCTGGTCCAGTGGAAGGTGTCCCTGCCTGTGGGAGGGTGTTTGGAACTGGCTGGGCTTGAAGGTCCCTTCCAACCCAAACCATTCTATGAAGATCCACCAAAACCTGTGCTATGCTGATCTCAGAGGACTTAAATCTTACATGGTGGCAAAATCCTGGGCCTGCTGAGGTTGTGCCCCATATATTTAGGTTTTCATGGTGACCTGGAGGAGTTTCAAAGTCTTGGGCTTGTACAGATAGATAGAGACTGCCTAGAATCTGCCCCAGTTTGGATCACAACACAACCCCCTGCTGAATTATTGATGGGTCAGAATCCTAACAGTGAGAGCTGGAGAGGCAGCAACAGGACATCTGCTTATCCTCATGCTCTGTCACCCACACAGCTTCTGATCTTTTTTCTGAGAAGCTCGACATGAGCTGGCAATGTGCGTTCACAGCCCAGAGGGCCAACCGTGTCCTGAGCTGCATCCAAAGAACGTGGCCAGCAGGGTGAGGGAGGGGATTCTGCCCCTCTGTTCCTCTCCTGGGAGACCCAACCTGGAATATTGTGTCCAGGTCTGGAATCCTCAACATGAGAAGGAGATGGAGCTGTTGGAACGGGGCCAGAGGAGGCTCCAAGGATGATGCGAGGGCTGGAGAACCTCCTGTATGAGGACAGGCTGAGAAAGTTGGGGTTGTCCAGCCTGGAGAGGAGAAAGCTCTGGGGAGACCTTAGAGCGACCTTCCAGTACCTGAAGGGGCTCCAGGAAAGCTGGGGAGGGACTATTCATAAAGGCTTGTGTTGGTAGGACGAGGGGCAATGGGGATAAGCTGGAGAGGGGCAGAGTTAGACTAGACATCAGGAGGAATTTCTTCACCATGAGGGAGGTGAGACCCTGGAACATGTTTCCCAGGGAAGTTGTGGCTGCCCCATCCCTGGAGGTGTTGAAGGCCAGGTTGGATGGGGCTTGGGCAGCCTGATCTAGTGGGATGTCCCTTCCTATGGCAGGCTTGTTGCCACTAGATGATCTTGAAGATCCCTTCCAACCCCAACTATTCTATGATTCTTCCTCAGGTTCTTTCAGCCGCGCTTCTTCAGGCCGCGATTCCAAGGTTTCAGCCATCAGGAGCAGCTCCAGCCTCCCCACCGCCCGCTCGCTCAGCAGGAGCAGCCTCCAGAGCAGGCCATGGAAATAAGTCAACGGTGTCTTCTTCTAGGGAATAAATGAACGCCCGGGTCCTGGGAACCCCGAGCAGTGCAGCCCGTTTGCCGTTTTAGATAATCGGCAGAGAAAATCAGCGGCTGTTTATAAAGAGCAGCTCGGGTGAGGCCGGGGGAGTGGAGCAGTTGACGTTTCATAGAAGCAGGAACGATATCGCCTTGGTAAGGCTGATTTTTAGATGCAGCATCGGGACAGAGTCGATACAGCTGATTTTATAGGGGAGGGAGGAAACCGGTAGGAAAGCCCGTGACCAGTAGAAACAGTTGAAGCTTGTAGTTCACACGAGTGGATTTGTGTCTGTAATAAATACTCTCCCTGTGCTGTGGCCGGAACCCCAGACTGTGCGAACATCCGAACCCGTGAGGGGAACGGGCCGGAGATCGTCTGCGAGCAAAGACTTTGGTGTGTAGCAGACACACAGACATTCAGCAACTTGCCAAAACGCTGGGAGAGAGGATTCCCAAAGGTTGCGGGGTGTTTTAAATTATGTTAATGAACGGAAGTGTTTGTAATAAAGATGTTTTTGGAAATAACACCCAGCGTGGCGCTGTAACCTGACAGCTGTGGTTGCTCACGGACAGCTTGTGTTCTGTATTTTGCCCCATACAGCGCTCCAGGCTTGGGGAAGAGTGTCTGGAAAGCTGCCTGGTGGAGAAAGACCTGAAGGTGCTGGTTGACAGCTGAATATGAGCCAGCAGTGGCCCAGGTGGCCAAGAAGGCCAGCAGCATCGTGGCTTGGATGAGAAACGGTGTGGCCGGCAGGAGCAGGGAAGAAATTGTGCCTTTGTACTTGGCGTTGGTGAGGCCGCACCTCAAATCCTGGGTTTAGTTTTGAGCCCCTTGCTCCAAGAAGGACGTTGAGAGGCTGGAGTGCGTCCAGAGAAGGGAACGGAGCTGGAGAACAAGGGTTATGAGAGGTGGATGAGGGGAGACCTTATCACTGTCTACAACTCTCTGAAAGGAGGTTGTAGCAAGGTGGGTGTTGGTCTCTTCTCCCAAGTGTCAGGCGATAGGACGAGATGAAATGGCCTCAGGTTGTACCAGGGGAGGTTTAGATTGGACATCAAGAAAGATTTCTTCACTGCAAGGGTTCTCGGGCCCTGGCAGAGGCTGCCCAGGGAGATGATGGAGTCCCCATCCATAGAGGTTTTCAAAGGATGGAGCGATGTGGTGCTCGGAGATCTGGTTTAGTAGTGGACAAGTACAGTTGGACTCTATAACCTTAAAGGTCTTCTCCAACCAAGTGATTCTATGCATCTATAATTTTTAAAGGTGAGCTGGAGGAGAAAATAACTGTGTTTTCCCTCTCGTTGTCTAAAAGGTTTGGTTTCTAACTGTGTGTTGGTCCTTGCTGTGGTCACAGAGAGCTCCCGTTTGGTGGTTTGTTTTAAATGAGAGAGTAAGGCTGCCAGATGTGCTCAGCAGGGGTGTTGCTGCCGTGTCGCAGGGCAAAACCCTTTGCTGTGCCGCTCTGCTGGGTGTGCAGCCCGAGTGTCTCCTTGGATTGGCTGTGGACCACTAGTTTGCTCCTTTTCCGACTTGCCAGAGCAGGTTCCTGGTCACTGGAGCTGCAGAGAACGATGTATGTGGAGAAACCAGTTGCTCTCCTGCTGACTTCCCAAACCTCTTGCAGCCCAATGCGAATCAAGGTTAGAAGACAGAACATCATCTGATGATCCTGTGGGTCTTTTCCAACCTAGTGATCTAGTGATCCCTGGAGGTGTTTAAGGGACGGGTGGACGAGGTGCTGAGGGACGTGGGTTAGTGATTGATGGGAATGGTTGGACTCGATGATCCGGTGGGTCCTTTCCAACCTGGTGATTCTATGATTCTATGAAATCATCTTCTCTCTCACCAGGGTCCCTAAATCTAGCAGGAAACATGAGCCTGTTGGAACGGGTCCAGAAGAGGCCACAAAGATGATCTGAGGGCTGGAGCACCTCTGCTATTAAAACAGGCTAAGAGAAGAGGGGTTGCTCAGCCTGGAGAAGAGAAGGCTTCGAGGAGACCTTAGAGCAGCTTCCAGTACTGAAAGGGACTCCAGGAAAGCTGAGGAGGGACTTTTTCCAACAACGACGGGGAATGGCTTTAGACTGGAAGGGGGAAGATTGAGATTAAACATTAGAAAGAAAGTCTTTACGATCAGGATGATGAGTCCCTCACACAGGTCGCCCAGGGAAGCTGTGGCTGCCCCATCCCTGGAGGTGTTGAAGGCCAGGTTGGATGTGGCTTGGGCGACTGATCTAGTGGGAGGTGTCCCTGCCCATGGCAGGGGAGTTGGAACTGGATGATCTTGAAGGTCCCTTCCCACCCAAACTATTGTATGATTCTATGAAATAACACCGTGTGATTGAGTCCTTCCTTTCAGCTGGAGCTGTGACACCTAACGAAGAGCGTGGAGCAGATGCTGGGAGTTTGCACGAACGAGGAGGGACCAACCAGCACGGCAAGTTGATGTTTAACCTCAAAACCACCCAGAATAAATCGCACTAAACCAATTTCCTTCAATCCCAGAGCTGCCCTGGTCCCCTTGGGCTGCTGTGGTGTCCGAGCTCTGCTTGCCCAGTGAGTGATTGAACCTCTTCCCCTTCCATCCTCTGTAAGAGCAGAGGGAAAACAAGTGCCTTTTTTTTGTGTCCCACTATTTTTGTGCCCTTTTAATCCCCTTTTGGGGGATTTATCAGCGCAATTAATTAGTTGCTGTGGCGACACCCCCAGCAGCACCGAGTCCAGCTCCCAACAACCTTGTCACCACGAGTTGGAAAAAGGAGGAGAGAACAAAAAGCATTTCTCATCCTTCTCTAAATTAATTTATTGCTTTCTTTTCTTCCCGCAGCTGCTTCAGCCGCCACTCAACCCTCGTTCCTGGTTAGTAGGGATGGTCCAGCGCGTGCGTCATGATGACCTTCAGAGCCAACCACGTCTCCTGGGCGGTCGGGACGATCTGGGAGGCCGGGAGCAGGAATCCGTAGCGCCCCGTGTCTCGCAGCTCGAAGGTGAACGAGTATTTAATGCCCTGGTTGTACGTCCAGTCAATGGTTCCTCCGCTCGCTTGATCTGAGTGAGGAGAAGCAATGAGAGGGGTGCAAAACGTTGGTTGCTCTGCATCGTGTGGATTGTTTCATAACACAAGAAGGAGATGGAGGTGTTGGAACGGGTCTAGGAGGGGCTACAAGGATGATCAGAGGGCTGGAGAACCTCCCGTATGAGGACAGGCTGAGAGAGTTGGGGTTGTTCAGCCTGGAGAAGGCTCCAGGGAGACCTTATAGCAACCTTCCAGTACCTGGAGGGGCTCCAAGAAAGCTGGGGAGGGACTTTCACAAAGGCTTGGGGTGATAGGACGAGGGGCAATGGGGATAAACTGGAGAGGGGCAGATTTAGACGGGACATAAGGACGAATTTCCTTATTATGAGAGTGGTGAGACCCTGGAAGAGGTTTCCCAGGGATGTTGTGGCTGCTCCATCCCTGGAGGTGTTGAAGGCCAGGTTGGATGGGCCTTGAGCAGCCTGATCTAGTGGGAGGTGTCCCTGCCCATGGCAGAGGGATTGGAATTAGATGATCTTGAAGGTCCCTTCCAACCCAAACTATTCTATTCTACGATTGTATCATTCATGGGACCTTTTGTCTACATTGAGACACAAGTGATGATTTTGGGAGGGGAGGAACCACTGCTGCCCCCTGTTACTTACAGATGGTGGTGAAGATGCTGCCATACTTGTATTTGGTGCCATACAGAGAAGATAGAGCTGCGACCGCCTTCTCGGAGATCTCATGCTGGGAACACACAACAGACAGAAAGATGAAGCAGAGATGGGGAAAGCCTGTGAGATACAGCCCACAGGGGAGGTTTTTCACTTATGTTGCAGGCAAAAAGGATGCCAGAGATCAACAGCCTTGGCCTGAGGGAATCTAAGAAGCCAGGAAGCTTCTTCCCAGCTTGCCAATGCCCCCTCCACAGTGCCTGATGGAAGCTACTCCTTGGAGCAGGAGAGCAGCCTCATCCCAACCTGCTTCAAACCTCTGCATCAGCCCTACCAGTTCCTCCTGGTCAGGCACTGGGGTGTTGGTGTAGCCGTAGGGGTAGAGCAGGAGCTGGGAGTAGCTGTGGATGGAGATGAAAGCCTTGATGTTCCCGTGGTTCTTCACAAAGTCCACGATGGCCTTGACCTCAGGCTCGGAGTTGGCGTAGGGTCCATGGTAGGTCTCTGAGCAGGGGTTTTTGCTGGCCCCAGATCCTGTGAAGAACAGTGAAAACGCAGTGTGGATGTTTGTTGGCTTTGGTGGCAGTTGAGTTTCTTAGTCATAAGAGCAAAGAGCCTTTTCCATTTTCACGCCCACGATCTTTTCCCACCCTTCATCTGCCTGGTGGGCAGCAGGAAACGCTCCTGGGATTCCTCCTAGATGTTTGTATGATGGTTTTCATTTATGGTCTCCACTGTACTGGTCTCTAGGAGACACCAAAACCCTCGTGGAGCCCAAACCCATCTTTCTCTGCCACCAAGAGCAAATCCTGTTCCTTCCCCAGGAGCCATCAGTGGATCTTTCTGAAGCAGAAATGGCCTCAGAGCCTCCACCTGGAAGGCGAAAAGCCCCTGCAGGGTGAAGGGGAGAGCTCTGACCTCCAAAACCTGCGTCCCAGTTGCGGTTGGGGTCCACACCGACACAAAGGGAGCCCGAGCTCTTGGACCTGGTCTTGCGCCACATGCGATTCTGGAAGGGCAAAGCCATCTCAGCTGGTGTCCGGGACCAGAGTTCCACCAGCCTTGAGGGGCTAACAGGTCATGGTGATCCCCTTCCCATCCCGTGGAAATGTGGAGAAGGAGGCTTAGACCTTTCAGGGACCTCCACGTGCAATCTTCCTCCTCAGCCCCACCCAGCATGGCAGTAGAAGCCAGGGAGAAGAAAGCTGGAGTGCTACCTGGGTTTGGGTGTAGGCAAAGCCATCTGGGTTGGTGACAATCTCCAGGTAGATGTCCATCTCGTCCAGGATGGAAGCCAGTTCGGTGTCATTCTCATGATCCTGGACAATCTAGAGAGGATGGCAGTTTGAGGTTCACTGGTGCTGCTGAAGCACTGTCCTCTCTGTGGGGTCAACCAAGACCTTGGGGCCCCTTCAGGAGTGCAAGACGTGTCTGGGAGGTTCCCCTACCTTCTTGGCAAACCAGACCCCGCTGGCCTGTGTCACCCATTCGCGGGAGTGGATGCCGGTGTCAATCCAGATGGCAGCGCGATTCGTCCCCCCTTTGCTGAACTGGAGGAGCAGAGAAGGGCTGGTTGGCTTTGTCCTGGTTTTGCTCCCCATTCTGGTCACCCCAGGAACCCCAAAAGCCTCACCTTGAGCACGTAGATGGGGCGGTTCTCCGTTGAGCGACCAATCTCAAGCTTGCTGACCAGGTTGGGGTTTTCGGCCACCAGCAGGTCCATGAAGGCGTAGATCTGAGGGAGAGGAACGAAGGTGTCGTAGAATCATAGAATGGTTTGAGTTGGAAGCCACCTTAAAGATCATCTAATTCCAACACCTCACAGGTGCCCAGGCTGCTCAAGGCTGCATCCAACTTGGCCTTGAACACATCCAGAGATGGGGCCACCACAGCTTCTTGGGGAACCTCCTCCAGTGCCTCCCCACCCTTCTTGGGAAGAGTTTCCTCCTCATGTTTAGTCTAAATCTTCACCTCGTCACTCCCAGTTCACTTCCAGCCCTTGCTGCGTGTGGAGCAGAGGACTTGGCAAGAGCAATTCCCGGATGCGATTGTCCCCCCCCAGTGCCCCAAATCTCGTGCCTTCTCACCTCATCCAGGGTGTGGTAGGAGGAGTAGTCAAAGGTGCTGGTGGAGAGCGGCAGGTGGCTGCGGCTCCTCCGGAGCATCTCCATCTTCTCGTGGTCCACCAGCGCCTGGGGGACACGGGGCAAGATGAGACCTTGTCCTCTGCCCCGCGGAGACTCTGTGTCTCACCTGCCGTCCCCCACTGCTGACCTGCACGTCCTCGATCATGATGGAATAGGAGATACCGTTGGCCTCCAGGTGGGCTTTGAGGGGTTGCAGGCTGGGGAAGGGCACGCGGACATCCACCGGGTAGCCGAGGGTGCGAGGTGCCAGCCAGAAATCCAGCTGGAGGGGGAGAAAACGCCACCAGAGGAGGTGTCAGATCCAACCTTGGGCTGCTCCCCGCAGCACCAGCTTCTTGCTCTTCACCAGCTGGTCTCCATCGTCCCAGCCCCAGCCCTGCATGATTTCGGGGATGCAAAGAAAGGGATGTGGGCTGGAGGGTTTCCATAAATTCCACCCCTGTACCTGTAGCTCCTCGAGGTCCTGTAGCTCCTGTACCTTCCGCAGCTCCTCATCGTTGCCGGGGATGATGCGCAGCACCTGGTGCCTGTGGGATCAGGAGGTGCTGGAGGGCGTGGGGCCAAGCTCCCACCTCCATGGATCCAGCTTAACCCTCGCCCCATCCTGAGGATTTACCGAGTCTCTTCCTGGGGGTGTCTATGTCCCCTTGGAGTTGAACCAACTCCATCTGCCCCAACCCATCCCACCACCTCCCTCCCGGCCACCCCCCGCCAGCCAAACCTCCTACCCAACAAAAGTCTCGGTGCCAGCGGCCACTGCCACCAGGGCAGCCAGCAGCACGAGGGTCCTCATCGTCAGCCGAAAGAGCTCGTCCTGTGTCCCAACAGCACCCCGGGGCTTCTTAAATCCCATCGGGATGGTGGCCTCCAGCCCGCCCACCCCAGCTGCCCCCTTTCCCAGGGCCGTGGGAAGGCTCCAAGTGGCACCGGCCAAGGTTGGACACCGTAGCCTTGCCCTCCCTCCTCTGCGGTGTTCCCAGCGCTGGCCAAACCTGTCCTGGGAACCAGCCAGGGCCGTCGGTTGAGTTGGGTGAGAGGCGTGGAGGTGACAAAATCCCACCTCCCGCAGCGGTGGTTGGGGCTCAGAGCTGAAGGGGGAGGGAAACGGGGTCGAAATTGGCTCAAGGAGGTGCAAGATGTGGATTTTAGCGTGAAGGACGCAGCAAGGGACCTAAATCGTGGCCGCGTTGAGGGTGGTGAGGAAATTGGTTTAAAGTTTGGCTCAGGATCGAGGTTGGAGTGGGTGAAGGTCATTCTTGGTGGCAAAAAAAATAGACTAGCAAATTCTTGGAAGCACTTTGCTCTCAGCGGTGTCCCTGCTGTGCCTGGTGTCCTCTCTCTCAGCCCCCAGGAAAGAGGTGATGGAGCAATGCTGCTTGCTTGGTTCTGGAGTCCTCAGCTCAGGAAGGACATGGAGGTGTTGGAGTGAGTCCAGAGGAGGCCACGGAGATGGTCTGAGGGCTGAGAGAGTTGGGATTGTTCAGCTTGGTGAAGAGAGGGCTCCAGAGAGAACTTAGAGCAGCTTCCGATAGTGAAAAAGGCTCCAGGAAAGCTGGGGAGGGGCTCTTGATCATGGAGAGCAGGGATGGGATGAAGGGGGAAGGTTTTGAAGCTGAAAGAGGGGAATTGTGATGAGATTTTAGGAAGAAATGTTTTGCTGTGAGGGTGGGGAGGCCCTGGCCCAGGTTGTCCCAGAGAAGTTGTGGCTGCCCCATCCCTGGAAACATTCAAGATGAGGTTGGATGAGGCTTTGATCCACCTGATCCAGTGGGAGGTGTCCCTGCTCATGGCAGGATGGAACTGGGTGGGCTTTACAGTCCCTTCCAGCCCAAACCATTCTAGGAAAACCTCACAAATTTGGGTATGGTGGCCCCAAAACCCACCCATCCCCTCCCAGATCCTTCAGGGCCGTTGGCACCAAAGGATGGAGACTTGTGAGGCCAAAGCCACAAATAAACACCCCCAGGACTAGGGATCCTTTTTCACCATGAAGTCTAGCCTGAAAAATTAAAGCCTCAAAGCATGAAGAGTCTCCACGATTATTTATTGAGATGAGGGGGATGCCGTGGGCGGCATCAAGCTCAGTACGGATGCTCCAGGACGTGGACCATGATGTCCAGCAGCGCTGGCCAGGTCTCGGTAGCGGTGGGGATGATCTGGGAGCTGGGCAAGAGGAAACCATAGCGCCCGGTGTCCCTCAGCTCGAACGTGAAGGAATATTTCACCCCGTTGTCGTAGGCCCAGTCGACGGTGGTGCCGTCGGCCTTGTCTGCAGGGAGAGGAAGGGCGGTGAGATCTCCCCACGGAATGTTCCTGGTGGACGTGGAGCCACAGGAAAGGGCAGAGACACTTACAGATGGTGTCCACGATGCTGCCGTAGGTGTATTTTGTCCCATAGACAGCGGCCAAGTCGCTCACCGCCTTTTTAGCCAGTTCATTCTGCAAGGGAGAGCCCCAAAGTGGTGAATCGTAGACTCACCAGGTTGGAAGAGACCCACCGGATCATCGAGTCCAACCATTCCTATCAAAGACTTAGTGGCCAGGTCTTTGGGGCAGTAGATACCCCAGGGTAGCAGGATTTAGAGCCCAGCGTCTTTTCCCACCCCCTGTGCTCTTGCTTTTCCCCAAAACACCCTTAAATTTTGGTGGATCTCAGCTCCATCCTTCAACTACCCTTCCACCAAGAATCAGGTGATGGGCTTCAATGTGCAGGTTGCATCTAACGAGAGGAGCAGGGAGGGTTCTGGGACGATCCGACCCGACTCTTGCAGCGAGGCTGGTGCTCACAGCCCCGTGTTTAGAGTTTGGGGCCATCTCACCAGTTCCTGGTGGTCGGGTGCCGGTGCTGTCTTGTAGCCGTAGGGATAAAGCAGCATCTGGGAGTAGCTGTGGATGGAGATGACTGATTTCACGTTCCCGTGCCCGAGGATGAAGTCCACAATGGCTTTCACTTCACTCTCGGAGTGGGCGTAAGGGCCATGATAGGTCTCGGAGCAGGGGTTGCTGCTGGAGCCAGAGCCTGGGACGTGGCAGAGGAGGCACCACGATGAGAGATGCCCTGGGGACACGTTTCTAGTCCCCAGGTTTCTCCCCTCTAGCAGGAGGCTTTGATGCTTTGAGGCATGAGCAATGTGGGGATCCCGTGGCCCAGCTCTCACCTCCAAAGCCCGCGTCCCAGTTTCGGTTGGGGTCCACGCCAACGCAGAGGGAGCCAGCGTTGATGGATCTCGTCTTGCGCCACATGCGGTTCTAGGAGCATTTGGGGGCAAGATCATGATAGAGATTTGAATCCCCCCTGCTTGGGGGACAGATCATCGAATCATAGAATCATCAGGTTGGAAAGGACCCACTGGATCATCGAGTCCAACCATCCCCATCAATCACTAACCCATGTCCCTCAGCACCTCGGCCACCCTGCCCTTAAACCCCTCCAGGGAAGGGGACTCAACCCCCTCCCTGAGCAGCCTCGGACAGGGACCAATCACCCTTTCCATGAAAATTTTTTTCCTGCTGTCCAGCCTGACCCTCCCCTGGTGGAGCTTGAGGCCATTCCCTCTCATCCTGTCCCCTGTCCCTTGGGAGAAGAGCCCAGCTCCCTCCTCTCCACAACCTCCTCTCAGGGAGTTGGAGAGAGCAATGAGGTCTCCCCTCAGCCTCCTCTTCTCCAGCCTAAACACCCCCAGGGCCCTCAGGCTTCTTCTCCAGCCCCTTCCCCAGCTTCGGTGCTCTTCTCTGGACACGCTCCTGCCCAAGCATCTCCACCTGGAAAACGTGGAAAAACGCCTCCACTCCCTCGCTGTCCCACATGGGGTTATCCCTCCCCACCCAAAAAGCCACAACCATCCGTGGCTGCTGGAGACAAGTGCTTGGACAAGTTCTCCCCTCAGTGTCCCTGCACTCACAGAGCTGTGGGTGAAGGCAAAGCCATCAGGGTTGGTGACAATCTCGAAGAAGATGTCCATGCTGTCCAGGATGGCGGTGACGGCTGAATCCTGGCCGTACTCCTGGGCGATCTGCGTGGAAGGGGAGCGGGAGCTGCTTTGGAGAGACCCTCGGGGATGAGGGGTGCGAGCGGGTGGCACTGCAGGAGGTGTGAAATAAGGCTTGAGGTAAGAATTGGGGTCCCAGGGCACCTCGTTACCTTGTTGGCTGTCCAGATGCCGGTGGCCTGGGTGATCCATTCCCGGGAGTGGATGCCAGTGTCCAGCCAGATGGCTGGTCGATTCGATCCACCGGTGCTGAACTATATGGAGAAGGAGGATTTTTCAACCCCGTGTCCTCCCAGGGCTGGTAAGGGTGAAGGTGCTGCTGGTACCCACCTTCAGCACGTACAGGGGTCTGTTCTCATAGCTCTGCCCAATCTGGATCTTGCTAACGAGGCCGGGATGATCATCTACCAGCGTGTCCATCCAGTCGTAGATCTGAAAGGAGGAGCTGCTGGATCACAAAGCTCACCCTGGCTTTCCAGTTGGTTTTTAGGGTATCCAGGACCAGAAGAAACATGTAGAGCTCTCCTGGAGAAGACCTGGTTCTTCCCTGGAGAAGAACCTAGTTCTTTGCTGGAGAAGATCTGATGCTTCCCTGGAGAAGAGCTCTGTGCGAGCAGGGAGGTGCCCATCGCAAAGGCTTTTGTAAGAGCAAAACGAACAGGGGTGGGGGTGAAGCTCTGAGATGCCCCAACACCATCACAGCCTCCATCAGCCACCCTGTGGGCTCCAAGCCCAGGGTTTGACCCCCCAAAATGAAGTTAAAGGCGTCTTCCAGTGAGGTGGGGAGGTGCCAGGAGAGGCCACGTGGAGGGAGGCCGCGTGGAGAGGCCACGTGGAAGGATGCCGAGTCTCCTGGCTCAGCTAAAGCCTCCACCCAAGAGGGAGAAGCACGTCCCAAGGGGTCTTATTCCCACCACAAACGTGACTCCATGGATGCAAACATGGCATAGCCTGAGCATGACCCCAGAAATACGAAGCAAATGCTCTGAAGAGCAAAATACCTCATCTATTGTGTGGTAGGAGGCAAAATCAAATGTGCTGGTGCTTCTCTCTAGCCTCCTGGACCTCATCATGGTTCTCTTTTCCTCATCCAATAATTCCTGTTTAAAAGAGGGGGAAAAAACCAACATCAAATCGATTGGAGGGAGCAGGGGTTGGTTTCTCCTCATGATTTCCAACTTTTTGAACCTTGTCTTGGGTCTGAACTGCAGGAGATCATCCCGCTCCCCACTGCAGCTCTCACCTGCACGTCCTCGATCATGATGCTGTAGGAAATGCTGTTGGACTCCAGGAAGATTTTGACCGCTTGGAGGCTGGAGAAAGGCACCCGCAGGTCAGCTGGGCGGCCGGGGATGGTGGGGTCACGCCAAAAGTCAACCTGGTGTGAAGGAGAGAGCTGGTCCCCATCCTGTGCTGGTGCTCGTCTGCTGAGATCCCCAGCACCAAAAGGGTAAGAGTGTTCCATGAAAGATCCTTAGAGTGACCATCCAGTACTTAGAGGGGGCCTGGAGGAGAAGGACCTGGGGGGGTTGGTTGAACAGGAGCCAGCAGGGGCCCAGGGGGCCAAGAAGGCCAAGGGCATCTTGGCTTGGATCAGACCCGGCGTGGCCAGCAGGGCCAGGGAGGTTCTTCTCCCTCTGGCCTCGGCCCTGGGGAGACCGCTCCTCGAATCCTGGGGTCAGTTCTGGGCCCCTCCCCACCAGAAGGATGTTGAGGCTCTGGAGCGAGTGCAGAGAAGAGCAACGGAGCTGGGGAAGGGGCTGGAGAAGAAGCCTGAGGGCCCTGGGGGTGTTTAGGCTGGAGAAGAGGAGGCTGAGGGGAGACCTCATTGCTCTCTCCAACTCCCTGAGAGGAGGTTGTGGAGAGGAGGGAGCTGGGCTCTTCTCCCAAGGGACAGGGGACAGGACGAGAGGGAATGGCCTCAAGCTCCACCAGGGGAGGGTCAGGCTGGACTTTAGGAAAAAAATTTTCCTGGAAAGGGTGATTGGTCCCTGTGCGAGGCTGCCCAGGGAGGGGGTTGAGTCCCCTTCCCTGGAGGGGTTTAAGGGCCGGGTGGACGAGGTGCTGAGGGACATGGGTTAGTGATTGATGGGAATGGTTGGACTCGATGATCCAAGAGGCCTTTTCCAACCTGATGATTCTATGATAAGAAGTGTTTTCCTGTGAAAATGGTGAGGTCCTGGCCCAGGTTCCAGAGAAGTTGTGGCTGCCCCATCCCTGGAGGTGTTCAAGGCCAGGTTGGATGGGGCTTGGAGCCCCTGATCCAGTAGGAGGTGTCCATACCCATGGCAGGGGGCTGGAACTGAATGGGCTTTGATGTCCCTTCCAACCCAAACCAACCCATGATTCTATGATCTAAAAAGGCCTTTAGACAAGTACCAGGATGGATCAGGGTCCTTTTTCCTCACTCAATGGTTCTCCTACAGAAACACATTGCAGACCAACTTCCTTGTTGGCTGCAAATGTCCCTTGGAATGATGAATATTTATGACTTGAGCAGATGTGGTGAGACAGCATCTCCTCATAGAATCACAGAATCACCAGGTTGGAAAAGACCCATTGGATCATTGAGTCCAACAATCCCCATCAATCACTAACCCATGTCCCTCAGCACCTCGTCCACCCGGCCCTTAAACCCCTCCAGGGAAGGGGACTCAACCTCGGACAGGGACCAATCACCCTTTCCGGGAAGAATTTTTTCCTAACGTCCAGCCTGACCCTCCCCTGGTGGAGCTTGAGGCCATTCCCGAGGTGTTCCTGCTTCATCTGAAATGGAAGAGCTCAAGGTGGCCCAAGCTCAATATTGTATTGGTATAGCTCTAAATTATAAATATCCGGAATGGGAAGGGAAATCGGATGTGAGGTTGAAAGAGGGAGCCCTGAATGTCACCAGGGTTTCCGTTCTTCGCTGAGAAATGCCTGGGGCCCCGTCACAGCTCACCTGCAGCTCTGCCTGCTCTCCGAGCGTCCTGAGCAGCGCGATCTGCTCCTCGTTGCTGGCCGTGACGCGGAGGACCTGGTCCCTGCAAGGAGGTAGAACCGTCAGCACGTGCGGGATGAGGGAAGGAGCTGAGCCTCCAAAGCTGACGTGTCCCCGTTGTGGGCTGGGGAAGGTCTACATGGGTTTGGTGGGTTGGAAAGTGCAGCAATTGCTGGAGGTTTGGTGTTGAAAGTGGAAAAAAGCAGGTTCAGAGGAGCCACGGTGGGAAAAAGAGCAGGTGTTGGAGAGCCTACAGTGGTCTCCATCCTTCTTTTGATCGTGAGAGCTCCCAAAATGTCAGGAAAGGGTTAACATACAGATATGTTCTATGTCTATCGATACACTAGGTGTTTCCTAACACAGCTTCTGCTCCAGCCTGGTTGGGCTTCACCTGGGGACAGATAGAGCCTCCAGCCAAGAAGGAAACTCTCTTCTTCCCCCATCAACAAGGTTTCCCCACCTCAGCTCAATCCTTCCCACGGCAAAGCTCAGGGTGATGCTCTCAGGATCCAGCATCCCCTAATTTCCACCCTCCAGAGAAGCCAGGAGGGTGCTCCAAACCTCCTTCCAAAGCTGGGGTTGAAACCACATCTTTCTCAGTTTCAAGGTGCCAAAAGCTGATGGATTTCCCTCTTTTGGGATGTCACCCTTCTCATTGACCCCCAAAGGAGGGTGGATGGGCTTGGGTGTCCCTCTCTCTCCCCCATCCCCAACCAGGGTGTCCCCCACCCCCTGCCTTCAGCAGGACTCACCCCACGAAGAGCTTCTCGCTGCCGGCGGCCGCCACGAGGGCAGCGAAGACCAGGAGGATCTTCATGGTGCGTGGACGCAGATGAACCTCAGCCCCCGAGGGCATATACAGCCCCCCTATATAGCGCTCCGGGGGCGCTCGTGGACCTTCTCAGCAAGGCCACATCTGCTGGCCCCGCGGAGCCGGCAGCGACAAAGAGATAAGCCAGGAACGGCTCCCGGGAGCCCAAATGTTTGCTTTATTTGGCGAAGTCGATAAAAGAGCCGCCAACTCAGGGAGGATCCGATAACGTCTCCCTCGGTGGTTGGGGAGGACGTGTGGCTGTGCACCCAGCTCGGTGTGAGTAGGTGACATGGTCACCATCCCCACCCAACCCGCAGGCGTGGGATGGAGGATCTCGGAGCGCACAAAGCCACGGTGCTTGGTTTCCATAAATTTCTTTATTGCAACTTATTATTAGTAAGTCAAGTATAATTACGAGTAGTTAAACGAGTGTGTATTACCAGTTACTACAATATTAATAGCAGAAAGGCAAGCAAATAAACATATAGATATATATTTATGATTAATTACTTCTATGCGCACGTTTAGATGTATAAAAAGCTCACTATATATCACTCAAATCATTACCGGTGTCGTTCATCAAACCCCATCCCAGCTGATGATGGATGAAACCTCACTTCAAAGACGATGGGTGGCACGGAGTCCCCGGCGAAGGTCCGAGGGGGTCACATAAGGATGTTCAAGATGAGAAAAAGAGGCTCAGTTTTGAGTAGAATGTGAGTTATTTTTCTGTCTTTTGTGTCGATACGTGAGGCGGGGGGGCAGGACGGTGGCTCCTGGAGCAGCGGTTGCTGACTTCTGCTGCCTTAGAAGGTCAGTTTGGTACAGTGGTTTCTTTGTTCCGCGGGTTATAGCGGTGGCTTTGTTCTGCGGGTTATAGCAGCGTCTTTGTTGTGCACCTTTCTACCAAAGCCACCTGCCCGCGCTTGACAAGGATGCTCCGGGTTCCTGGGCCGCGTTCCCAGCTTGGCAGATGGCATCTCAGCCGTCTTTTTAGAAGACAGAAAGTCATAGATTCATAGAATCATGGAATCAAAGAATAGTTTGGGTTGGAAGGGACCTTCAAGATCATCCAGTTCCAACCCCCCTGCCATGGGCAGGGACACCTCCCACCAGACCAGGCTGCCCAAAGCTCCATCCAACCTGGCCTTGAACACCTCCAGGGATGGGGCAGCCACAGCTTCCTTGGACAACCTGTGCCAGTGCTTCGCTTCCCTCACCACGAAGAAATTGCTTCTTATGTCCAGTCTAACTCTGCCCCTCTCCAGTTTATCCCCATTGCCCCTCGTCCTGTCACCACAAGCCTGTGTGAACAGTCCCTCCTCAGCTTTCTTGGAGCCCCTGCAGGTACTGGAAGGTCTCTCGAAGGTCTCCCTGGAGCCTTCTCCTCTCCAGGCTGAACAACCCCAACTCTCTCAGCCTGTCCTCATACGGGAGGTTCTCCAGCCCTCGCATCATCTTTGTAGCCTTCTCTGGACCCGTTCCGACAGCTCCATCTCCCTCTCCTGCTGAGGATTCCAGGACTGGACCCAACCCTCCAGCTGAGGTGTCCCAAGAGAAGAACATAGGGGCAGAATCACTTCCCTAGACCTGTTGGCCACATTCTTTGGATGCAGCCCAGGCTGCTGTTGGCCTTCTGGGTTGTGAGTGCATGTTGCTGGCTCATATCGAGCTTCTCATCAGCCAGGTCATCCTTCTGGGTGTGCCACAGGGAATGTGTTGTGGTCAGAGATCCGTCAGAGCTTCATAATGTGGATCCGGTGATGTTGGTGAGCTGGTGCTGCCAGGGTAGAGATCTTGCTTGAGGCAGCATCACAGGATGCTGAAGTGGGAAGGGACCGCAGGAGATCTGTATCTGACCTTCTGGATGAAGCGAGGCCAGCTCTAGGGGCAGACCATGTCCCTCCACGTTGGGTTTTGGAGTCCTCCAAGGATAATGGCTGCACGGCCTCTGTGGGCAACGTGTCCCACTGCTGGTCTCTCCTCATGGTTTAAAAGCATTTTCCCATGTCCAGCCTGGGTATCTCTTGTTTCAGCTGATGACATTGTCTCTCCCATCATAGAATCATAGAATCGCCAGGCTGCGAAAAGACCCATCAGATCATCGAGTCCAACCATCCCCATCAATCACTAACCCATGTCCCTCAGCACCTCGGCCACCCGGCCCTTAAACCCCTCCAGGGAAGGGGACTCAACCCCCTCCCTGGGCAGCCTCGGACAGGGACCAATCACCCTTTCCATGAAAAATTTTTTCCCGATGTCCAGCCTGAACCTCCCCTGGTGGAGCTTGAGGCCATTCCCTCTCGTCCTGTCCCCTGGCCCTTGGGAGAAGAGCCCAGCTCCCTCCTCTCCACAACCTCCTCTCAGGGAGTTGCAGAGAGCAATGAGGTCTCCCCTCAGCCTCCTCTTCTCCAGCCTAAACACCCCCAGGGCCCTCAGGCTTCTTCTCCAGCCCCTTCCCCAGCTTCGTTGCTCTTCTCTGCACTCGCTCCAGAGCCTCAACATCCTCCTTGTGGGGAGGGGCCCAGAACTGACCCCAGGATTCGAGGAGCGGTCTCCCCAGGGCCGAGGCCAGAGGGAGAAGAACCTCCCTGGCCCTGCTGGCCACGCTGGGTCTGATCCAAGCCAAGATGCCCTTGGCCTTCTTGGCCCCCTGGGCCCCTGCTGGCTCCTGTTCAACCAACCCCCCAGGTCCTTCTCCTCCAGGCACTTTCCAGCCAGCCTTCTCCTAGGCTGGAGCTGCCCAGGGTTGTTGTGCCCCAAGGGCAGGACCCGCCCTTTGGCCTCGTTAACCCTCATCCCGTTGGTCTCAGCCCAGGGGTCCAGCCTCATATCCTTTTTTTTTGCTTGGAGGTGATGAGCTTGACTCCATTTTCTTCATTACCTCCTTGCTAGATCCTCCCACCCCAAAGCTCTCTGGTCTCTAGGCCAAACCAGCCCATCTCCCTCAGCATCCCATCATGGGCCATGTCCTTCTCTTCCTCTTGGTGGCCTCCATCGGTCTTGCTCCAGGTTTCTTTGGTGCCAGGGGTCCAAAAACTTGGATTCAGTTGTCATCAAGCCGCATGCTTACAAGAAGAGGGCTCAGGTGGCCTCAGAGCTGGGGTGGTTGGAATAAGCTTCAAAGCCAGGGTGAGGCCAGAGGGTCCTTGGGCTGCACAGGTCCTGTCTGACCCAACATTTTCCCTGCAGTGTCAGGTGTGTTTGCTCTCCTGCCAAGCTCGGGGAGGAGTGAGTAACTCACCAGCTGCTGGGGGGATCGCAGGGCATCGAGATAAACCTGCTGGACTTGATAATCGCTGCAAGAGCAGCAGGGATTGCTAATCTCCGATCCCGCGGTGGTTCCCGTGCGCGGCCCTGGTCGGTTGGCTCTTAATCCCCAAGAAATGAGGAGGTTGAACCACAGAACAAGGTGGGGAGGCTCTTGAGAACCTGCAAACTTGCCAGGCTGGATGAGAGTAGGCGTTCTCCCACCTCCATCCTCCCTCTAACCACGTCCACCAGGTAAATCTAGGAGGAAGAAAAGAGGCTGGATGAATATATGGGGACATTAGGCCAGGAGAACCCATTTCCAGCAGTGGTTAGTGGTCTGAGGCTTGTTAAAGGGAATTAAACTCCTTTCCTGGGTCTCAAAGCCTGGATTATGCTGCCTGACATCAGGTCCTCTGCACCAGCCTGTTCTGTCCCTAGAACTGAGCTCAGTCAGAGCTCCAGGTTTTGCAGAGCGGTGACACGGAGCTGTTGTGCTCCAATGGTTGGACTCGATGATCCAGTGGGTCTTTTCCAACCTGGTGATTCTACGATTCTATGAAACCAGAACTCCTTCCCTGTCCTCTCTCAAGAGCCTCTGGATGCTACCAGAGCAGAGCGTAAGCCCATGTCCTCCCTGCGGCTACACTGCAGTAGTGAAGCAATTAATTCCCAGATGATTAATTTATAATTCATCATCTCTGAAGACTTCTCACCACCTCCAACCCACACCTTTTGTGTTTGGGAACAGCGGTGGAGGTGCAGACAGCGCAAGGCAGGACAGTTTGCAGTGGTCATGAGCTATGGGATGAGCACGTCCTCCTCTCCCAGCACACCCTCTTGATCTGAGGTTCCATCGCTCCTCAACTCCACACTGACGTGAGTCCCTCCGCTAGCTTGTGGTGTATCTGGTGTATCTTTGTCCCACTGGAGGTCCCTCTGAAATCTCTGACCAGCTCCTGCACCTGGGTCACGGCAATCCCAAGCACAGATAGAGGTTGGGTGGAGAATGGATTGGGAGCAGCCCCGAGGAGAAGGACTTGAGGTGCAGGTGGATGAGAAGCTCCACGTGAGCCAGCAACGTGTGCTCCCAGCCCAGAAACCACCCGTGTCCTGGGCTGCATCCAAAGCAGTGGGACCAGCAGGGCAAGGGAGGGGATTCTACCCCTCTGCTCCACTCTGGTGACACCCCACCTCAAGTCTTGCATTCAGTTCTGGAGTCCTCAGCAAATGAAGGAGGTGGAAAGAGTCCAGAGGAGGCCACGGAGACGATCCAAGGCCTGGATCACCTCTGCTACAAGGACAGGCTGAGAGAGTTGGGCTTGTTCAGCCTGGAGAAGAGAAGGCTCCAGGAAGACCTTATAGCAACCTTCTAGAGACCTTTCAGTCCTTAAAGGGGTCCTACAGGGAAGCTGGGGAGGGGCTTTTGATCAAGGAGTACCAGCATAGGACAAGGGAGAACGGTTTTAAGCTGAAAGAGCAGAGATTTAGATGAGATCTTGGGTAGAAATTGTTTCCTGTGAGGGTGGGGAGGCCCTGGCCCAGGTTGCCTACAGAAGTGGTGGCTGCCCCATCCCTGGAGGTGTTCAGGGCCAGGTTGGATGGGGCCTTGGGCAGCCTGATCCAGTGGGAAGTGTCCAGGGAGTTGGAACTGGATGGGCTTTGAGGTCCCTTCCAACCCAAACCAGTCTATGATTCTATTCTATGATCTCTATAGCCATATCAGTGGGTGCATCATCCATCCTCCTCTTGCCTTCTTAGAATCATAGAATAATAGAATCACCAGGTTGGAAGAGACCCACAGGATCATCGAGTCCAACCATTCCTATCAAACACTAAACCATGTCCGTCTTCCTACTATGTCTCCTTGAAGTGGACCTCAACCAAATTCTCTGATGTGTGCCACCTTCTGAGGGATCTACCATGCATGCAGTGAACAAGACAAGCACGAAGAACCTCTTAGAACCAGACACACGTTGCTGTAGGAGAAATGCTTGTGGGGTTTTTATTCAGCCAGGTGCCACATCTATCTCAAGCGCATCAAGGGAAGAGAAGTTCTGAGCTTGCTGCTACAGCCAGATGATTCCCACCCCAGCTTTTAATATGAGTTGTCTCGCACGTGCTCCATGATTGTTTTCAGACCCAACCAGGTCTCCTCTGCTGTTGGGATGATTTGGTTGGCTGGCAGGAGGAAGCCATAGCGACCCGTGTCTCGCAGCTCAAAGGCGAAAGAGTATTTGATGCCGTAATCGTAGCTCCAGTCGATGCTGCCTCCACTGGCCTGGTCTGAAAGAGAAAGGGGGAAGAGCCAGAGGGGTCAACAGAGGGTTGATCTGAGTTAGAATCGTGGAATGGGTTGGGTTGGAAGGGACCTCAAAGACCATCCAGTTCCAACCCCCTGTCATGGGCAGGGACACCTCCCATTAGATCAGGGTGCCCAAGCCCCATCCAACCTGCCCTTGAACACCTTGAATTTCTTCCTAATGTCTAATCTAAAGCTTCCCTTTCCAATTTAAAGCCATTCCTCCTCATCCCATCACTCCAGGTCCTTGGAAAAAGTCTCTCCCCAGCTTTCCTGGAGCCCCTTGAGGCACTGGAAGTTGCTCTGAGTTCTCCCCAGAGCTTTCTCTTCTCCAGGCTGAAGAACCCCAACTCTCTCAGCCTGTCCTCATAGCAGAAGTGCTCCAGCCCTCGCATCATCTCCATGGCCTCCTCTGGACGCGTTCCAACAGTTCCGTATCCTTCTTCTCTTGGTGATTCCAGAACTGGACACATGGAGTCCACGTCGAGTCTCATGAGAGAAGAGTAGAAGAGCAGAATCCCCTCCTTTGCCCTGTTGGCCACGCTTCTCCTGAGGTTCTGATGCAGCCCAGGAATCATTAAGATGGGAAAAGACCTCTAAGATCATCCAGTCACCCCAACCCCGCTGTGCCTACTAAACCATGTCCCAAAGTGCCACATCTCCATGCTTTTTGAGCCCCTCTGGGGATGGAGACTCCACCGCTGCCCTGGGAAGCCTCTTCCACTGCTTCGCCACTCTTTAAGTGAAGGTTTTTTTTTCTAATATCCAACCTAAACCTCCCCCAGCACAACTTGAGGCCATTTCCTCTCATCCTACTGCTTGTTACTTGGGTGAAGAGTTCTGCTGCCCTACTTTTTGTATTTGTGAGGGACACATTTTGGACTCTTCTGTGAACCTCAGCTCTGGTATTTGACTGGTGGTGCCACCGTATAGAAGCATCGTTGCTTCCAAGAGGGAGAGGACATGGTTAGGGACAGGGACTGTTGCCCTGGGACATCCCAGAAAAGCTCAGCCTAGCAAAATACTCACAGATGGTCGTGCAAATGCTCCCCACTTTAAAGGTGGTTCCATACAGGGAATGGATGGACCTGGCAGCAGCTTTTCCCACAGCATCCTGGAGAGGAGAAGATGATTTCACCAACCTGAACCTCAGTGAAACCTCCACAGTCTTCCAAACCACCCCCCCAATCTTTCACACACCTCAAAAAACTAAAATCATAGAATCGTGGAATCGTTTGGGTTGGAAGGGACCTTAAAGATCATCCAGTTCCAACCTTCTGCCATGGGCAGGAACACCTTCTATTGAATCAAGTTGCTCAAAGCCTCATCCAACGTGGCCTTGAGTCAATCCATGAGTCAATCACTCACACTAGGGACAACACTCAGCTTCCACGGTATCTTTGGGAGGTGACACTGTAGGTGGATTAAATCACAGCAGGTTCTATAGCTGATCATTGGGTTTCATCTCATGAACCTTCTCTTGACGAGACAGTTGAAGAGAGAGCAGAAAATCCAAAGGCAGCTGGAGATCTTCTGATACTCAATGGCCAGTGTTGGTCTCACTTCATCTACATAACGAGTGGTTGTGGAGAAAACAGAGCCAGGCCCTGCCTGGAGGTGTAGGGTAAATAGATAAGGGGTGACAAACAAGTTGTCACAAGGGGTGTTTTAGGTATTTAGGCTTTTAGGTATTAGGGAAAAAGAAAATCCCCATGACAGCAGGGAAACTTTGGGAAAAGCTTGAAGAAGCTGTGGGATTTTTCATTAGAAATACCAAAGCCATTAAGCAAAATTCAGCTGGGAAAGGCCCTGAGCAACCCAAGCCAACCTTGAAGTCGGTTCTGCCTTCAAAACCTTCCTGCTTGTTGGTCTGGAGACCTCCGGGGTCCTTCCCACTTAAATTGTGAGATCCATATCACCTCAAAGACATCATGGAAGGTTGGAAAAGACCTCTAAGATCAAGTCCAACACCACCGTGCCGACTAAGCCACGTCACTGCAGATGTGACGCTGTCATTACAGCAGAAAGACGGAAACACGGATGAGCAAAGAGGGCTGAGAAGGGGTGGAAATGGCATGGGCACCCATATCATAGAATCATAGAATCACCAGGTTGGAAAAGACCTCTTGGATCATCGAGTCGAACCATTCCCATCAATCACTAACCCATGTCCCTCAGCACCTCGGCCACCCGGCCCTTAAACCCCTCCAGGGAAGGGGACTCAACCCCCTCCCTGGGCAGCCTCGGACAGGGACCAATCACCCTTTCCAGGAAAAATTTCATCCTGCTGTCCAGCCTGAGCCTCCCCTGGTGGAGCTTGAGGCCATTCCCTCTCGTCCTGTCCCCTGTCCCTTGGGAGAAGAGCCCAGCTCCCTCTTCTCCACAACCTCCTCTCAGGGAGTTGGAGAGAGCAATGAGGTCTCCCCTCAGCCTCCTCTTCTCCAGCCTAAACACCCCCAGGGCCCTCAGGCTTCTTCTCCAGCCACTTCCCCAGCTTCGGTGCTCTTCTCCAGACGTGTTCCAACATCTCAAGGTCTTTCTTGTGGGGAGGGGCCAAAACTGACCCCAGGATTCGAGGAGCGGTCTCCCCAGGGCCCAGGCCAGAGGGAGAAGAACCTCCCTGGCCGTGCTGGCCACGCCGGGTCTGCTCCAAGCCAAGATGCCCTTGGCCTTCTTGGCCCCCTGGGCCCCTGCTGGCTCCTGTTCAACCAACCCCCCCAGGTCCTTCTCCTCCAGGCACTTTCCAGCCACTCTTCCCTGGGTTGTTGTGCCCCAGGTGCTGCTGTTGTAGGACAAACACTTCTCTTTTGAAGACTTTCTCATCGCACTGGGATTCGTTTGGCTCTCATGGATGATTGTCGGTTTGGACAGCAGAGTTTTGCCTCTTGGTTTTATTTTGATATCTCATTGTAACCCTTGAGTACAGAAAACCAGACAGAACAGACGAAACTAAAGCCAAATTACGATGTCTCACCAGCTCGGCGTAGTCTGCAGGTTCAGTGCATTTATAGCCATAAGGATACATCAGGAGCTGAGAGTAACTGTGGAGGGTGAGGAAGGCCTGGATGTTTCCATGGTTCTTAATAAAGTCAACAATGGATCTGACTTCCACCTCTGAGTTGGCGCTGGGCCCATGGTAAGAGTCGGAACAGGGATTACTGCTGGCGCCAGGACCTGTTGGGGGGACAAAGGGAAACCTGTAAGAATTGACATTCATAGAATCATAGAATAACCAGGTTGGAAGAGACCCACTGGATCATCGAGTCCAACCATTCGTGAAAGGTCAAAGCAAAGCAACACAAAGCTGGGCTTCCCCTTGCTTGCTAGTCAAGGGAGGTGATTGTCCTGCTCCACATTGTGGCCCCACCTGGAGTATTGGGTGCAGTTTTGGGCACCACAGGATAAAAAGGATCTAAAGCTGCTGAAGAGAAGGTCATGAGAAGTTATTCTGCCCCTCTGTTCCTCTCTTATGAGAACTCAGCTGGAGTTCTGTGTCCAGTTCTGGAATCCTCAAGATATGAAGGAGATGGAGCTGTTGGAACGGGTCCAGAGGAGGCTACAAGGATGATCCAAGGGCTGGAGAACCTCCCGTACGAGGACAGGCTGAGAGAGTTGGGGTTGTTCAGCCTGGAGAAGAGAAGGCTCCAAGGTGATCTTATAGCAACCTTCCAGTACCTGAAAGGAGCCTACAAGAAAGCTGGAGAGGGGCTATTCATAAAGCCTTGTGGTGATAGGACAAGGGGGAACGGATATAAACTGGAGAGGGACAGGTTTAGACTAGATATTAGGAAGAATTTCTTCACCATGAGAGTGGGGAGACACTGGAACAGGTTGCCAAGGGAAGTTGTGGCTGCCCCATCCCTGGAGGTGTTCAAGGCCAGGTTGGATGGAGCCTTGGGTAACCTGATCTAGTGGGATTTCCCTGCCCATGGTAGGGGGGTTGGAACTAGATGATCTTGAAGGTCCCTTCCAACCCGAACTATTCTATGAGTCTATGAGAGTGGCCAGAGAGGGCCACAAAGTTGGTGAAGGATTTAGAGGGGAAGCCCTAAGAAGAGTGGCTGAAGTCACTTGGTGTGTTCAGCATGGAGAAGAGGAGACTGTAGGGAGGGCTCATCGCGGTCTACAACCTCCTCACAAGGGGAGGAGGAGGAGGAGCAAGTGCTGAGCTCTTCTTTCTGGTGACCTGAGGGAATAGCAGGAAGATGCCAGGGGAGGGTTAGGTTGGGTATTAGGAAAAGGTTCTTCACTCAGAGGGTGGTGGAGCTCTGGAACAGCTCCCCAGGGAAGCAGAGTCAAGGTGCCAAGCCTAATATATTTGACCAACGCCCTCAGACACAAGGTGTGAATGTCGGGATTGTCCTACGCAGGAACAGGAGCTGGACTTGATGATCCTTGTGGGTCCTTTCCAACTGAGAACACGCTATGATTCTATCATTCTATGGTTCCCTAAGACTAGATCTTCAGCCAAAGGCAAGTTCACAAGTGCTGAGAAGTGCTCGAAGAGCACGAATACTCAAGGGGCAAATTTCTAGGTGGTAGAGATTACTACCTTCATCTTGTGTTCACTAGCAATTAATACATTTAATATGTTTAAGTGAATTTAATTAGTTGGCTTTGCAAAAGACAGAACCATCCAGTTTGACCATTTCCTTTCTTCATCCCATTTCTGAAGGCAATTGATCCAGTATAACAGGATCTGGGAACGCAAAAAGGAACTTTCCTCTTAGCTGCAGCCAGAAACCAGGAATTTTCTTCCTACCTCCGAAACCTGCATCCCAGTTGCGGTTTGGATCAACTCCAATACACAGACTGCGACGATTCTTGGAGCGGGTCTTGCGCCACATGCGATTCTAGAACAAAACCAACCTGTGAGTGTGAAGAAGAGCAGCTCTCAGTCCTTGTGTTAAAGCCGCCACCCAGAAATAGTTGCCGTCCACCAAGAAACGAATCTAGGCACAAGCACAAGGCTTGAAATTCTAGGGCTATGAAGATGATGCGAGGGCTGGAGCGTCTCTGCTATGAGGACAGGTTGAGAGAGGTGGGGTTGTTCAGCTTGGAGAAGAGAAGGCTCTGGGAAGACCTTAGAGCAGCTTCCAGTACCTGAAGAGGCAACAGGAAAGCTGGGGAAGGACTTTTTCCAAGAACATGGAGTGACAGGGTGAGGGAGAACAGCTTTAAATCAGAAGGGGGAAGATTTAGATTAGATGTTACGAAGATGTTCTTCCCAATGAGTGTGGTGAGGCCCTGACACAGGTTGCCCAGGGAAGTTGTGGCTGCCTCATCCCTGGAGGTGTTGAAGGCCAGGTTGGACGGGGCCTTCAACAGCCTGGTCTGGTGGGAAGTATCCCTGTCCGTGGCAGAGGGTTGGGGCTTGGAGCAACCTGATCCAGTTGGAGGTGTCCGTGCCCGTGGCAGGGGACGGTCAGAACTGAACAATCATAGAACCATAGAATAGTTTGGGTTGGAAGGGACCTTAAAGATCATCCAGTTCCACCCCTGCCATGGGCAGGGACACCTCCCAGTAGATCAGGCTGCCCAAGGCCCCATCCAACCTGGCCTTGAACACCTCCAGGGATGGGGCAGCCACAGCTTCCCTGGGCAACCTGGGCCGGGGCCTCATCGCTCTCATAGTGAAGAAATTCCTCCTGATCTTCAAGGTCTCTTCCATCCCAAACCATTCTACAATTCCATGAAAAAATGAACTTCGAGAGCCTACTCCCCTTGCATTTATTGTTCACTTGGAAGAGCGTGACAGCTTTCTAAATCAGTTCAGGCACAGAGCACGCTCACTCACCTGGGTGTGTGTGAACACGTATCCATCGGGGTTTGCGACTGGAAGCAGGAAAATGTCCATTTTATTCAGCAGAGACGTGACGGAAGGATCCTTCCCGTAGTCTGATGCAATCTAAGCAGAGACAACATGACATACCATGAAGTATCAGCACGTTTCTTTCATAGAATCATAGAATAACCAGGTTGGAAGAGACCCACTGGATCATCGAGTCCAACCATTCCCATCAATCACTAACCCATGTCCCACAGCACCTCGTCCACCCGGCCCTTAAACCCCTCCAGGGAAGGGGACTCAACCCCCTCCCTGGGCAGCCTCTGCCAGTGCCCAGTGACCCTTTCCATGAAAAATTTTTTCCTTATCTTCATCCTGACCCTCCCCTGGTGGAGCTTGAGGCCATTCCCTCTTGAGGTCATTCCCCTGTTCCAGGGCCTCCCCACCCTCATGGTGAAGAAATTCCACCTTATATCTAGTCTGAATCTGCCCCTCTCTGGTTTATACCCATTGCTCCTCATCCTATCACTCCAAACCTTCATAAACAATCCCTCCCCAGCTTTCTTGTAGCCCCTTTCAGGTACTGGAAAGTCACTATAAGGTCTCCTCCTCTCCAGAGGGTGGTGGAGCACTGAAACAGCTCCCCAGCGAAGCAGTTACGGCACCAAGCTGGACAATATTCCAGAAGCATTTGGCCAACGCCCTCAGCCACACGGTGGGAATGTTGGGGTTGTCCTGTGCAGGGACAGGAGTTGGACTTGATGATCCTTATGGGTCCCTTCCAACTCAGGACATTCTATTATTCTACTTTTAATTAGTTAGAGGTGTTCCCAAGGGAAAAGAAGACTCAATCCCTGCTGAAATGACCTTCTGAGCTATCCACATCGCGCTCGCTTGGGTTACCCACTCTCGGGAATGGATACCGGCATCCAACCAGATCGCAGGACGGTGGCTTCCTCCGGTGCTGAACTGTCAAACAGAAGAGAAAGTGTTAAAACTCTCACTGACACCTTTGAGTCAAGAACACCTTGGGATGCTTTAGATTGAATTGTATCTATAGTGCGTGTAGACAGGCTGAGAGAGTTGGGGTTGTTCAGCCTGGAGAAGAGAAGGCTCCAGGGAGACCTTAGAGAGACCTTCCAGGACCTGAAGGGTCTCCAGGAAAGCTGGGGAGGGGCTCTCGATCAAGGAGTGCAGGGGTAGGACGAGGGGGCACGGTTTTAAAGCTGAAAGAGGGGAGATTGAGATGAGATCTTGGGAAGAAATGTTTTCCTGTGAGGATGGTGAGACCCTGGAAGAGGTTGCTCATAAAAGTGGTGGCTGCCCCATCCCTAGAGGTGTTGAAGGCCAGGTTGGATGGGGCTTGGAGCAACCTGATCCAGTGGGAGGTGTCCCTGTCCATGGCAGGGGTGGAACTGGATGGGCTTTAAGGTCCTTTCTGACCTTTCTATGATACACACATGCCCTGTGACCTGTGTCGTACCTTGAGCCCGTACAAAGGCCGCTTCTCGTAGGATTCCCCAATCTGGATCTTACTGACAACGTTGCTGAACTCAGATGCAAGATTATCCAGTTGCGCATAAATCTGCAATGAAAAGCCGCGATGACACCACATTTCGCTTCCATATAGCCCTGCCCAGATCAGCTGTAGGACTTGACTAAACCTGCTCTTCTCTCCTTTGCCTTCATTACTGTGACCTCTTCAAAGCTCCATCTCGCCTTAGAGCGTAGTCAATGCTGTTCCTGATGTCACATAGTAGAAGGAAGCAACACTGTGTCATCAGGATCCACTTATTTCAGGTTCAAACCCCTCTTTATGAACTTCTGGTAGTAAAACCACTTTATCCTCTGCTCTATTTGATGGTTACTGGCTTCCTGTATTTCCTTACTTCAAGATTCATTTGTCTCTCGATATCTTCTGAAGGCCAGAAGGAAGGGTTTTGCCAGAGCTCTGCAGAAGACCTTATGAAAGAGTAGAATCCACTCTGGTGTGCTCCAAATTCACTCTCTGGTTGGAACTGGGTGGGCTTTGAGGTTCCTTCCAACCCAAACCATTCTATGATTCTGTGATTCTATGATTGTATGATTCTAGGATTCTGTGATTCTAGGATTCTGTGATTCAAGGATTCTAGGATTCTAGGATTCAAGGATTCTAGGATTCAAGGATTCTAGGATTCAAGGATTCTAGGATTCAAGGATTCTAGTATTCTAGGATTCAAGGATTCAAGGATCTAGGATTCAAGGATTCTAGGATTCTAGGATTCAAGGATTCAAGGATCTAGGATTCAAGGATTCTAGGATTCTAGGATTCTATGACTGGGCAGCCTGATCTAGTGGGAGGTGTCCCTTCCCATCACAGGGGAGTTGGAACGACATGATCCAAGGTCTCTTCCAACTCAAATCATTCTATGATTCCAGCGGTCTGTCCTGGAAAGAACTGGCTCATTGTGCTGACCACAAAATTGATCCATTTAACAATGAAACCACGTGCTGAAGGAAACTGGAAAGATATTTCAGATCCTAATCTAGGATGTTGGGTTGAAGACACCATGAGAAGAGGCAAGAAAAGAGAATCCTCTTCTCCCAAAGCTGAGGTACTCACCTCATCTAAAGAATGGTAAGTTCCATAGTTGAAGGTGTTTCTGGTGCGCTCCTTTTGTTGATCGCAGGCCATATCTTGCTTTTCTTTATCCAGCACAACCTAAAAGGAGACCTCCAAATGTTGAGAAAAGCCTGATCGATTTGTAAACTTCTAAGCAAACATTTATCTCAAAAAACGAAATGGTGCGCTGCGTACTGGCTCCAAACTTCAAGCAGCTATGGAGCAAACATAGAATTGTTTGGCTTGGAAGGGACCTTAAAGATCATCTAGTTCCAACTCCCCTGCCATGGGCAGGGACATCCCACTAGATCAGGTTGCCAATTCTATAATTCCATGAAAGTGGAATATAAAAGAGTCCATGAATGAATGAATGAGGCCAAATTATGAATCACTGTTTGTTTCCAGAGGATATAAAAGCCAGTCATGAGCCAACGGCGATGCCCACCTGCAGATCTTCAATCAGGATGGAGTACTCAATCCCGCAGGACTCCAGGAAGGCTTTGACTGCTTGGACACTGTTAGCGGGGATTCGCACATCCACAGGGAGGGAAGGGGTGGCGGGATGTATCCAGAAATCAAGCTGAAAAGAGAAAGGAAAATGGATTTGATTTGGGGAAAACGTTCTGCAAAGAGCTCTTCTAAAGCTTTAGAGATGCTGATTTCTCCTAGATTGAACAACTCCTGCAGTGTTGTGTCTCATCAAGCTTACAGCACGCTCCCTTCTTTATAGAACCATAGAATCATCAGGTTGGAAGAGACCCATGGGATCATCGAGTCCAACCATTCCCATCAATCACTAACCCGTCCCTTAAACCCCTCCAGGGAAGGGGACTCAACCCCCTCCCTGGGCAGCCTCAGACAGGGACCAATGACCCTTAGCTTGGCCTCACCACAACCTTGTATCTTCTAATGTGATCAAGATCCACAGGAAGCTCAAGTCAGCTTCTTCACAGACTTCAGAGCTTCAGTCACATAAGCAAGAGGAAATTTTAGTCTTCTGTGATGAGGGTGCTTGTTCACAGTGGCTGAGCGTGAATTAGCAGTGGCCCGGGTGGCCAAGAAGGACCACAGCATCTTGGCTTGGATCAGCCATGGGGTGGCCAGCAGGAGCAGGGAAGGGATTGTCCTTCTGAACTTGGTGCTGGGGAAGCTGCACCTCGAATCCTGGGTTCAGTTTTGGGCCCCTCACTCCAAGAAAGACCATGAGGGGCTGGAGCGCGTCCATGGAAGGGAACGGATCTTGGGAAGCGTCTCTTTTACCAGATACAGTTTCAAGAAAAGCTCTGTATTACAGTATTAGCGAATATGAAACATTCTTTTTACAGCCTGAGAGAGTTGGGGTTGTTCAGCCTGGAGAAGAGAAGGCTCCGAGGAGACCTTATAGCGACCTTCCAGTACCTGAAGGGGCTCCAAGAAAGCTGGGGAGGGACTGTTCATGAAGGCTTGTGGGGATAGGACGAGGGGCAGTGGGGATAAAGTGAAGAGGGGCAGATTTAGACTGGACATAAGGAGGGATTTGTTCATGATGAGGATGGAGAGGCCCTGGAACAGGTTGTCCAAGGAAGTTGTGGCTGCCCCATCCCTGGAGGTGCTCAAGGCCAGGCTGGATGAGGCTTTGATCACCCTGATCCAGTGGGAGGTGTCCCTGCCCATGGCAGGAGGGTTGGAACTGGATGATCTTGAAGGTCCCTTCCAACCCAAACTATTCTAAGAACATGATTGTAATCCAAGCAGGAAGAAAATACAAGTGCAGGAACTCCTGAATGCCCAGCTGGTACTTGAACTTGCAGATCAAGCTTGAGACAGTAAATGTACTCATGGCAGCTGCCACGGTTTGGTATGAACCCTGTAAACGTGACGCAAAGTCCTACCTTAGTAAGTCCTACATCAATACAAAATGTTAGAAACCAGCTTCATGGGAAGAACATACCTTAAGATGTTCCAGTGATTCCAAAAGCTGCAACTTCTTAACCTCTTCCTCATTTTTTGTCTTGATTCGGAGAACCTGGTGCCTGCAATAGAATCATAGAATCGTTAAGGTCGGAAAAGGTCTCTAAGGTTATCCAGTTCAACCATCAATACAACACACCCATGCCCACTAAATCATACCCCAAAGCAACACATCTACAATATTTTCAGCACATCCAGGGATGGAGGCTACACCACTTCCCTTAGCAGCCTCTTCCAGGGCTTGAGAACCCTTTTGGTGAAGAAATCTTTCCTGATGTCCAACCTGAACCTGCCCTGGTGCAACTTGAGGCTGTTTCCTCTCATCCTACATCTTGTTACTTGGGAGAAGAGACCAACACTCACCTCTCTACAACCTCCTTTCCAGGAGCTGCAGAGAGCGATGAGATCTCCTCTCAGCCTCTTCTTCTCCAAGCTCAAGAACCCCTATTCCTTCAGCCACCTCTCATAACCCTTGTTCTCCAGCCCCTTTGCCAGCTTTGTTGCCCTTCTCTGGACGAGCTCCAGTGCCTCAATGTCCTGTTTCATTCCACCTTTCTTCATTCAGACAGTTGATGAACTTCCCCATGTTGTCAGAAGCTGATACCATCAGAGGGTGGCTTGCACAATTCCGTGGAATGAATCATAGTCTGGAATCACCTCATTCTTCTCATTACAGAGGTAAATTCAGTGATTAACTCAGACTATGTGTTGTACAGCAGATGGTGATAACGATGTAAGGAACGGGGCAGAGGAGGCTCCAAGGATGATGTGAGGGCTGGAGAACCTCCTGTCCGAGGACAGCCTGAGAGAGTTGGGGTTGTTCAGCCTGGAGAAGAGAAGGCTCCGAGGAGACCTTAGAGCGACCTTCCAGCACCTGAAGGGTCTCCAGGAAAGCTGAGGAGGGGCTGTTCCCAAAGGCTTGTGGGGATGGGATGAGGAGCAACGGGGATAAACTGGAGAGGGGCAGAGTTAGACAGGACGTAAGGAGAAATTTCTTCATGGTGAGGTTGGTGAAGCCCTGAAACAGGTTGTCCAGGGAAGCTGTGGCTGCTCCATCCCTGGAGGTGTTCAAGGCCAGGTTGGATGGGGCTTTGGGCAACCTGATCCAGTGGGAGGTGTCCCTGCCCATGGCAGGGGGGTTGGAACTGGATGATCTTGAAGGTCTCTTCCAACGCAAACTATTCTATGATTCTATGAGTCTACTCTAAGGTCTCTAGAATGGTTTTTAGATCACTAAAACCATATTTCCCACCCAAATACGTAGCGTTTCAGGCTGTTGGTGAAACAGCTACAAACAAACAGCACCATGAGGAGAGGCTGATGAGCTCAGGCTTGTTTTGACTGATCTCATCACAGCCCACAGGAAATCTAGGGTGAGGTTCTTTATCGGAAAGTGCAGTGATAGGACAGGAGGGAACGGTTTGGAGCTGAAAGAGGGGAGATTTAGATTAGAGATTAGGAAGAAATGTTTTCCTGTGAGGATCTGGCACAGGGTGACCAGAGAATTTGTGGCTGCCCCGTCCCTGGAGGGGTTCAAGGCCAGGTTGGATGGGGCTTGGAGCCCCTGATCCAGTGGGAGGTGTCCCAGCCCATGGCAGGGGGGTTGGAACTGGATGATCTTTAAGGTTCCTTCCAACACAAACTGTTCTATGATTCTATGCTAATGAATTAATGAGAATCCAGCCTATGTTATATCAGAGCCCAGATTAAATCAGAATCATAGACTCATTAGGTTCGAAAAGACCTTAGAGATCATCAACTCCAACTGTTCCTGTCTACTACTAAATCATGTCCCCTAGCACCTCATCTAACCACCTTTTAAACACCTCCAGGGATGGGGACTCAACCAATGATCAAAACAACTTCCTCTGGCTTCCTCTGGCTTTACAAACCCTAGGTTTTTAGTAAATTATGTATATTATTTCTTTTTCTCAATCATTACATCTTCATTTACAGATTTATTGACTAGGTTCTCATGCTCACTTACTACATCTTTTGGAAGTATCTATTAGGGCTTTTTACCGTCTTCTGTTGAACTACATACATGTTTTTATTGTCTTCTATGGAGCTTTTTACGCAGTCACTAAGACTGCGAGGAAATAACTAAGACTGGAGCACCTGGCGTATGAGGACAGGCTGAGAGAGTTGAGGTTGTTCAGCCTGGAGAAGAGAAGGGTCCGAGAAGACCTTAGAGTGACCTTCCAGCACCTGAAGGGGCTCCAGGAAAGCTGGGGAGGGACTGTTCACAAAGGCTTGGAGTGATAGGACGAGGGGCAATGGGGATAAACTGGAGGGGGCAGAGTTAGACTGGACATCAAGAAGAATTTTTTCATTATGAGGGTGATGAGGCCCTGGCCCAGGTTTCCCAGGGAAGTTGTGGCTGCCCCATCCCTGGAGGTGTTCAAGGCCAGGTTGGATGGGACCTTGAGCCACCTGGTCCAGAGGGAGGTGTCCCTGCCCATGGCAGGGGTGGAACTGGATGGGCTTTAAGGTCCCTTCCAACCCAAACCATTCCATGATTCTATGATTCTAACTACAGTGGAAGAAGATAAATTTACAATGCACCATACAGACAATGGTTGGAAATGAGGATTCAAATGGCTTCAAAAAGTGAGAATTAAGCATTTAAAGAGAAATAAGCAACTTCAAATGCTGAGAGAAACTAGTGACCTGTCTGATCTGAAGGCAGATTCTGATTTAATCTGTGCCAGACCTGCTCTGTCAAGCTGACCACTCGAGTTCTGCAGAGAAGCTCAGCTCTAGATCAAGTCTTGAGACCATTTTCTAGGTACAATCAAAGCCAGAACAAAGCCTTGGGTGAACATGAGCTTAGGAAGTCAGATTCTTCTCCTTACAAACCTCAAATGAACATAGAAGGTTCCTTCAAACACTGGAGTACAAAAGCTGCAAGACAAGTCAGTCATAAAAAATGCAAAGAATATGCCCCAGGAGGGTTTTGTAAAGTTAAGATCGTGAAAAACAACTGGAAAACGTGGCCTTAAAGAAAAGATCTCCCCCAAAAGCACAACTCACCCGACAAAAGTTTCCAAGCACAAGGAAGCCCCGAGGAGGGCACTGAAGATCAAAATCAGCTTCATGGTTGATATGGAGTTCAACTCAGCCTAGCGAAGGTGAATTTATACAGAAATTGTTAAGAAACCCTTTTTTCTGATAACACGCATCTGCATTCCATGTGACTACGTTCTCAGATTTATCAGCGCTTTCAAGGCAACCAAGAGATTAGGAGGCTGATTTCACCTCTAAAAAAAAGTATTTTCCACTTACACATTTAAACCTGTAAGGTGGGAGTTGTTTTCAAAGCTTTGCTGACAAAGCTCCTCAGTGTCCTTCTACATATTCTTCTACGCAGAGGAAGACAGAGTCAAACTGAGCATCATCCCAGTTTTCAATGGGGTGAGGAGCTCCACCAGTTGCCTCCCCCACTATAAAAAAGACGTTGAGGTCCTAGAGCATGTCCAGATAAGAGTGACGAAGCTGGTGAAGGGGCTGGAGAACAAGTCTGAGGGACCTGGGGATGTTCAGCCTAGAGAAGAGGAGGCTGAACCCTCATCACTGTCTACGACTCCCTGAAAAGAGGTTGTAGTGAGGTGGGTGTTGGTCTCTTCACCCAAGTAAGAGGTGATAGGACAAGAGGGCATGACCTTAAGCTGGGTCAGGGGAAGTTCAGAAGGGATATTAGGAAAAACTTCTTCAATGAAAGGGTTCGCAAGCATCTGGCTTCTATCTATAAGTGCATAACTTGTATATAAGAGGGAATTTATAGCATGGGCTTGGCCTAGGCTATCAGAGAGAACTTGCTGTGCAGCAGGGAGGAACCAGAGTCTGCGTGCTATCACCACAGCGATCATCATAGACTCATAGAATCATAGAATCACCAGGTTGGAAGAGACCCACGGGATCATCGAGTCCAACCATCCCCATCAATCACTAACCCATGTCCCTCAGCACCTCGGCCACCTGTCCCTTAAACCCCTCCAGGGAAGGGGACTCAACCCCCTCCCTGGGCAGCCTCAGACAGGGACCAGTCGCCCTTTCTGTGAAAAACTTTTTCCTGATGTCCAGCCTGAGCCTCCCTATGATCATAAAATCATTAAATTTGAAAAGACCTTTGAGATCATCAACTCCGACCGTAGCTGTCTACTATTAAATCATGTCCCCAAGCACCTCATCTCCCTGCCTTTTAAACACCTCCAGGATGGGGACTCAACCACCTCCCCAGGCAGCTTGTTCCAGTGCTTGAGAACCTTTTCATTGAAGAAGTTTTTCCTTAGGAAAGGAAGCCTGACAATTCCCAGAGGATCTCAGCCACTCTCAACATTTGTCGGCACCTTCCTAGGAGCCTCCCTCTACGGCTGGGACAGGGGCTTCTCCAGCAGACTCCAGGTAAGCCTTTTATACGGACAAGTCTCGTGTTTTGGGGAACAAAAGGAGCCTCAGGCAGGGATTCTCCTTGCTTTGACATATAGGAATTAGTCATCCTGCAGTTGTTGTCACTTGGAGGCACGGTGAGGAGGATAATGTACACTCTGCAGGGAGTTAAGGATGTTCCTGCGAGTCCCCAGGTCTTCGAGGTTGAACATAACCCAGTCTTGGGGAAACAAGATCTCCACTCCCCTCAATATAAACCGTTCAACTTAAGTTTATCTCTAGTGGGCAGGCGGGTGGGAACTGGATGATCTTGAAGGTCCCTTCCAACCCAAACTATTCTATGATCTTAAGAGATGGAAACCATCATGTGGTGATAGGATGAGGGGCAGATTTAGACTAGACATAAGGAACAATTTCTTCACGATGAAGGTGGTGAAGCCCTGCAAGAGGTTGCCCAGGGATGTTGTGGCTGCTCCATCCCTGGAAGTGTTGAAGGCCAGGTTGGAAGCCAAACTATTCCATGATTCTGTGAGATTTCCCAGCTTCGGGCACCACAATAATTCTGGTGGAAACCAAATCCCACCTGTAGCTTATGGCCTTCAACTTTCTACAAGGCACCGACAGGCTCGCTCTTTGAAAACAGGAAAGAGGGACTTAATTTAGGGTGAAATTATAGCTTGCTTCATTACTCATGCTACATCCTGCAGGGATTTGCAGGCTGCCAAGAGATCTCGCCAAACATGACGTCAGGGTGTAAAGCACATCAACAACTCCAAGTGCCCTGACCAGCCTCCTCTGGGGCCTCCACCCATTGCAGTTAAGGAATTGCATTTAAACTCAAACCTTTGAACCTACCCCCAATCCCTGCTGAAGGCTTCCCTAGAGAATCCTGCAGCACTGTGACCTCCTCCTGTAGCCATGAGATCCTGGAGGGTCTGGAGAACATAGAATCATAAAATCATAGAATGGTTTGGATTGGAAATGACGTTAAATACCATCCAGTTCCATGGGCAGGGACATCTCCCATGGGATCTGGTTGCTCAAGGCCTCAAGCTAGGATCAAGCCTTGAACCACAGCCTTGAGCAGAACCTGTTGAGGCTCTGGAGTGAGTCCAGAGAAGAGCAACAGAGCTGGGGAAGGGGCTGGAGAAGAAGCCTGAGGGCCCTGGGGGTGTTTAGGCTGGAGAAGAGGAGGCTGAGGGGAGACCTCATTGCTCTCTGCAACTCGCTGAGAGGAGGTTGTGGAGAGGAGGGACGTGGGTTAGCGATTGATGGGAATGGTTGGACTCCAGAGGGTCTTTTCCAACCTGGTTATTCTATGATTCTACGATTCTACAATTCACAGAGTAAGTCCTATGTGTGAAGCCCTTCACAGGCTGAAGCACCTGAGCAAATTCAGGAGCTGCCGGAGCAGGGATGCACCACCCCAGCAAGCCAGAAGCTGAAGCTGACAGCAAGGCAGGGATAGAGAGCTCACCACAAGCAGCACAGCCCACGGGACCCAAACTAGAGGAGCAGAGCAGGTCTGATGGCACTGACCAGGGACGGCCACATGCAGGTCCTCAGGTAAGTGATGCAACAGGTCCACAGCCAGGATGTCAAGAACGACGAGTCCACCGTGCGCTCACTGCAGCTCAAACAGGGCCCAAACCTAAACGGCCTCGGCTTAAAGGCAGCTCTGACATCAGGGGGCGGAGGGTGTGTGTCCTACACAAGCTCAGTTGGGACAATTAGTGCTCTCGGGGCCCTGACACATTAATCTGGGCGGGGACAGATGCTCTGCACAGTCCTAAGAGGCTGTGGTATCACATAACCTTCCCTGGAGGTGTTGTCACCTTCCCTGGAGGGGCTTAAGGGACAGGTGGACGAGGTGCTGAGGGACATGGATTAGTGATTGATGGGAATGGTTGGACTCAATGATCTGGAGGGTCTTTTCCAACCTGGTGATTCTATGATTCTATGAGTCTATAACGAATCACAAACACCTTAGTGACACATTAAATGAACTTCATCTAACCAAGCTTCGTCTTGTTGCTTATAATTGCGATACCGACCTAAAATTTGCCTGTGTTGTCATTGATGGAGGGACAGAATGGATATGAACCTCACCCCGCCAACTAGAAAGGTCTTAAAAGTCATCAGATTTAGTCACAGAAACATAGAATTGTTTGGGTTGGAAGGGAACTTCAAGGTCATCCAGTTCCAACCCCCCTGTGATGGGGGAGTCAGTCCTTTCCTGTAAGGTCTGGATCCTCTGTTGGTGTCTCCTGTCTAAAAAAGGTTCTTGCAACCAAGATGCCACACGATAGTCTCTACAATCACATGGAAAGGGTGAGCAAGCCCATGGTTTGTGGTCCTCTTCGTCTCTCATCCTCTCAAAATAAGTATTCAGCGATTCAGAAGGAAATGGGAAGGGGCGACCCATGCTGGACCGAGGCTTCCTGGTGCTCCTGGTGCCTCACTTGTCCCCTCTGCCCTCTCCCCATCTATTCTTCATCACCTCCTGCTCTCTCACAGGGTCCTGGGCATTTTCTAGATTGATCTTTGAGCCCTACACATAACTTCAGAAGGTCTAATTTACCTTTTTGAACTGCTCTCCCTTTCTTCAGAATAGAATCGTGCATCTTGGGCTTTCATAGAATCATAGAACCAGCAGGCTGGAGAAGACCCATCAGATCATTGAGTCCAACCATTCCTCTCAAACACTAAACCATGTCCCTCAGCGCCTTTCTGGAGGATCTGTCTCAAGAAAATCCCAATCACAAATCCAGACTGGGTGGAGAATGGATTAGGAGCAGCCCTGAGGAGAAGGACTTGGGGTGCAGGTGGATGAGAAGCTCAACATGAGCCACAACGTGCACTCACAGCCCAGAAACCACCCGTGTCCTGGGCTGCATCCAAAGAAACGGGACCAGCAGGGCAAGGGACTGGATACAGGATTCCAGGTGAGGTCTCATGAGAGCAGAGAAGAGGTTTTGAGTTTTAGGACATCTGGATGAACTGGGAATAACAAGAAGAGGATGGGAAGGGTACTGGGAGGGATGCAATCATTCACCTATACCTGGAGATTAAAGACCGGTTCCAACAGTGACATCATCCCATGAGATAGTTAGAGGTAATAACACCATCCGAGGTTGTGAAAGGCTTTTAGGCTGGCAAGTTTTGTGTGAGGACCACGAGGACCTTCTTCTAAGGGCCAGCAGATGTCAGCAGCAAACAGAATGAAATTCAACAAGGCCAAGGCCAAGGTCCTACACCTGGGTCAGGGCAATCCCAGGGTTTAATACAGCATAGGGGGTGATGTGATGGGAGCAGCTCTGAGGAGAAGGACCTGGGGGCTGGGGGAGGAGAAGCTCCACATGCACCACAACGTGCACTCGCAGCCCAGAAACCCCCCGTGTCCTGGGCTGCATCCAGAGAACGTGGCCAGCAGGGAGGGAGGGGATTGTCCCCTCTGCTCCTCTCGGGGAGACCTCAGCTGGAGGGTTGGGGCCAGGGCTGGAATCCTCAGCAGGAGAAGGAGATGGAGCTGTTGGAACGGGGCCACAGGAGGCTCCAAGGATGATGCGAGGGCTGGAGAACCTCCCGTCCGAGGCCAGGCTGAGAGAGTTGGGGTTGTTCAGCCTGGAGAGGAGAAGGCTCTGAGGAAACCTTATATCTTGGCTTGGATCAGACCCGGCATGGCCAGCAGGGCCAGGGAGGTTCTTCTCCCTCTGAACTCGGCCCTGGGGAGACCGCTCCTCGAATCCTGGGGTCAGTGCTGGGCCCCTCCCCACCAGAAGGATGTTGAGGCTCTGGAGCGAGTGCAGAGAAGAGCAACGGAGCTGGGGAAGGGGCTGGAGAAGAAGCCTGAGGGCCCTGGGGGTGTTTAGGCCGGAGAAGAGGAGGCTGAGGGGAGACCTCATTGCTCTCTCCAACTCCCTGAGAGGAGGTTGTGGAGAGGAGGGAGCTGGGCTCTTCTCCCAAGGGCCAGGGGACAGGACGAGAGGGAATGGCCTCAAGCTCCACCAGGGGAGGCTCAGGCTGGACAGCAGGAAAAAGTTTTTCACAGAAAGGGTGATTGGTCCCTGTGCGAGGCTGCCCAGGGAGGGGGTTGAGTCCCCTTCCCTGGAGGGGTTTAAGGGCCGGGTGGCCGAGGTGCTGAGGGACATGGGTTAGTGATTGATGGGGATGGTTGGACTCGATGATCCCGTGGGTCTTTTCCAACCTGGTGATTCTATGATTCCCCTTGGGCTGCAGTTCCACCATATGACCACATGGTGGCAGCACCGAGGCGTGAGGGGCACAAGCCCCCCCGAGGTGCAGTACCGCATTTTGGCCACCAGGTGCCAGCAGTGAGCAGGGGCCAAGCCATCCATGGAATCACTGGGTTGGAAAAGACCTTTGAGATCATCAAGTCCATCCGCACGTGTTCACCACTAAACAACATCCCTCAGCACCTCGTCCACCCGGCCCTTAAACCCCTCCAGGGAAGGGGACTCAACCCCCTCCCTGGGCAGCCTCGGACAGGGACCAATCACCCTTTCCGGGAAAGATTTCTTCTTGATGTCCAGCCTGACCCTCCCCTGGCGTGTGTCACCCCAGCGTGGTGAAGCCCTGGCAGAGGCTGCCCAGGGTAGTTGTGGAGTCTCCATCCCTGGAGGGGTTCAAAAAATGTGTGACCATGGCAATTTGGGACCTGGTTTAGTCAGCACGGTGGGGTTGGGCTGATGGTCGGACTGGATGAGCTTGGAGGTCTTTTCTTCAAGGGGGCTACAAGAAAGCTCGGGAGCAACTCTTTATAAGGGAGAGCAGGAATAGGGTGAAGGGGAATAGTTTTCAGCTGAGAGAGACATTGAGACATTGAGATGTGATCTTAGGAAGAAACGTTTTCCTGTGAGGGTTGGGAGGCCCTGGAACATGTTGCCCAGGGAAGCTGTGGCTGCCCCATCCCTGGAGGTGTTCAAGGCCAGGTTGGATGGGGCTTGGAGCCCCTGATCCAGTGGGAGGTGTCCCTGCCCGTGGCAGCGGGGTGGAACTGGATGATCTTTATGGTCCCTTCCAACACAAACCATTCTATGATTCTACTCTAAAAACAATCTCTCACTCTTCCAAGCTCCATGGACACAGGCTGAATCTCCCTTGACCTAGATGAAAGCCTGGACACTTTGTTCACTGTAGATAAGAACATCATTGTAGCTTAAATATAAGCAAGATTAAGTCCACCTTGAAGTGTTCTTCCTCCTGCACATGAAAACCCTTCCCAGCTGCATCACAGGCGCTCTGCTGAACTTCTCCTGCGTTCTTCTTACCTTCTTGGTTCTCTCTACAGCTTCAAATGAGCTTCTTGCGAGCGTCTGGCGCAGGAACAACCACGAACCACAGACAGAATGCAAAGAGTAAATTTATTTTCATTACCTTGCCAACCGGGGGATCCCTGAAGCATCACCCAGGCAGAGGCACAGAGCGAGGAGGCAGGCACCGTGGAGCTCGGTTCATGCTAAAGAATCACCAGACCTCCTGGGTTTGCCTCTATCTCAAGGATTCACCCAGAGTTTCCCGCTGTGCTTTGACCTTTCGCACAGCGCAGAGCAGGAATCTCAAGGAGGTTGGCTGGGGCGCGTCCGAGTCTATCACGGCCCCGTGTTATCTAAATGTGGATGTTCTACTCGTTCAACACACAAGGCTAAACAACAATCAGTGCGCTAGATGGGTTTTTCTCCACCCCGGCTTGAGTCACTTGAGCGTGTTTACAATCATCCTCACCAATCTTCCCTTATTTTCCCACAATGACCTTACCCAACGTTACTGAACGAGATGTTTTGCTTGGTTTCTATCCATGCTGCATCCCTCCTCCCATCACGTACCACTGAGAGACATGGTTTAGTGTTTGATAGGAACGGTTGGACTCGATGATCCGGTGGGTCTCTTCCAACCTGGTGATTCTATGATTCTATGATCTCGAATACCAACTTCACGCCAGGGTTCACATGAACAGCAAACTTTACAAGTCACCTTGCTGAGATGTTTCTTTTGCCTCTTAGGTTTTCTCCCCAAGAATAAAAAGAAAGATCAATAAAGGAGGGGTGAAGCAACAACGTTAGGATCATCTCCACACACTTCATTTATTCAGTTGGAAGAAAGGGGAGGAGCAGGATAAGTGTAAAAAAGATTTGAGCTCTCAGGAAGTCCATCTGCTTCAGGAAACTGAGGAGCATATTTTCTCCGGATAAAAAAGCGGCTCCTAAAGTGTTGACTTGTTTGCTAAAGAGTTCTTTGAGCTGACAATATTCCAGAAGCATTTGGCCAACGCCCTCAGTCTCACGATGTTAAGGGTGGGGTTGTCCCATGCAGGGACAGGAGCTGGACTCAATGATCCTTGTGGGTCTCTTCCAACTCAGGACACGCTCGGATTGTATTTTAAAAGCTGCAAACAGCAGAATTACTGACAGAGCAGCTGGGAACAGCTTGATCACTCTCAGCCTTAACGACTGATTTTTCTTTCAGCTCTTGAGATCTTCCAGACAAAGCTGCTCCTGTAGAGCTGACCAAATCTAAACACATCCAGTATGGGCAAATATGCTGGTGTTTATGATCAAATACCATAAGAACCATGGAGGTCACGTTCTTTTGATAGTTCTCCACGCTGATAACCGTTTGAAGGTCTTCTTTTGTACACACTAGAAGTCCTCCACGCTCCGTCATCCAGCTCTGCTGGTGCTCTTCACAAACTTTGCGTGACTTTTTTAAGCCTGCTGCAAGGTGGCAGTCTGGGACACAGAGCGAAGGGGAAATTTGTGCCCGGAAATTTAGCCTTTAAATATGAAATCAAGTCAAATACCACCACCCGGATCCAGTTTTTCTGAACCCGCTCTGCATGGTTGTGGCTGAGCCTCAGTGTTTATACAGGAACATGCGCTCAGACACACAAACACGGCAGCGTCTTTCTGGTCCTAATTCCAAATCCGTGTTTACAGACGTTTTGTTTGCTTTAAAAAAAACACCGTCTCTTCCTTCTGGCCCGTGCACACCCTTCTGTCTCTTGGCAGAGCGTTTTCTCCCACCTCGGTTTAGACACTGTGCCGACGGTTGTTGATCATGGCCACGATGTGCGACAGGTCCAAACTTTTCATCAGAACCTCCATGAACTCCTCATCTTTCCTCGCTCCTTCCACAAATTCTTCCAGAGAAAGTTCACCTGTGGCAGACGCGGACAGAAGGCATCAGACTCATTGCAATCCACAATTTAAAGAGAAAAAGGAGCAGAGCAATCTAACTTTAGAATCATAGAACGGTTTGGGTTGGAAGGGACCTTAAAGGTCATCTAGTTTCAACCCCCCTGTCATGGGCAGGGACACCTCCCACTGGATCAAGCTGCCCAAGGCCCCATCCAACGTGGCCTTCAACACCTCCAGGGATGGGGCAGCCACAACTTCCCTGGGAAACCTGTTCCAGAGTCTCATCACTCTCATAATGAAGAAATTCTTCCTTATCTCAAGCCTAAATCTGTTCCTAAAACTGCTTCAGTTTATCCTCATTGTCCCTCGTCCTATCACCACAAGCCTTTATGAACAGTCCCTCCCCAGCTTGCTTGTAGGTCCCTTTCAGGTACTGGAAGGTTGTTCTAAGGTCTCCTTGGAGCCTTCTCTTCTCCAGGCTGAACAACCCCAACTCTCTCAGCCTGTCCTCACGTGGGAGGTTCTCCAGCCTTCACATCATCCTTGTAGCCTCCTCTGGACCCATTCCAACAGCTCCATCTCCTTCTTATATTGAGGATTCCAGAACTGGACACTGGATTCCAGATGAGGTCTCACAAGAGAGGAATAGAGGGGCAGCATCACCTCCCTCGCCCTGCTGGCCACGCTGCTTTGGATGCAGCCCAGGACACGGTTGCCCTTCTAGGCTGTAAGCACATGTTGATGGCTCATATTGAGCTTCTCCTCCAGCACCCCAAGTCCTTCTCCTCAGGGCTGCTCTCAATCACATCATCCTCCACCGTGTACTGAAATCAGGGATTGCTCTGATCCAGGTGTAGGACTTTACCCTTGACCTTGTTGAACCTCATGAGGTTCTCCCAGCCCCACTTCTCCAGCCTGTCCAGGTCCCTCTGGATGACATCCTGTCCTTCCACTGTGGCAACTACACCACTCAGCTTGGTGCCAACTTCAGAGATACGCTGACTCTACAAGCACTGTTCGAAACCACCAGGAGGCCTCGGAGAGTCTTTCTTTACCGAATTACTTTACCAAAATAGTGGTCAAACATCACAACAAGCTGCCCAGGGAAGCGGTGGAGTTTCCTTCCCTGGAGGTGTTAAAAAAAAATGTGTAGATATGGCACTTTGGGACATGGTTTAGAAGGCACGGTGGTATCGGGCTGATGGTTGGACTGGATGATCTCAGAGGCCATCTCAGAGTGGGATCATAGCTGAGAATCATAGAATCACAGCTTGGTTTGTGTTGGAAGGGACCTTAAAGATCATCCAGTTCCACCCCCTTGCAGTGGGCAGGGACACCTCCCACTGGATCAGGTTGCTCCAAGCCCCATCCAACATGGCCTTGAACATCTCCAGGGATGGGGCAGCCACAACTTCTCTGTCCTAATGTCTCAACACCCTCACAAGAAAATATTTCTTCCTAATGTCTAATCTAAATCTGCCCTGTAAATAAGGCTGGATTAGCCACTTCCTTCTGGTCTAACTCGTCATGCTCCTCACCTGCCCCATACTTGCTGCTTTTCATGGTTAGAAAAAGCAGCTGATGGAAGCTGTGACAGATAGAAATAGTTTTTACTGTCCCAGGCCACAACGCCCTGGTGCAAGGAAGCAGCTCAGCAGAGTTCTTCTGGAATAACAAAAGAGCATGCAAGAATAGGAAAAGATAGGAATGGTTGGACTCGATGATCCGGTGGGTCTCTTCCAACCTGGTGATTCTATGATTCTACGATTCTAAGGTAACGAGCACACGGAGTAGCAAGGGAAGGTTTATCTCTCATGGACATACAGCAACTGCTGTTGGTGTTGACCAGCGTTTGACTGACACAGCACTTAGAATGATAGAATGTCCTGAGTTGGAAGGGACCCACGAGGATCACTGAGTCCAACTCCTGTCCCTGCACAGGACAACCCCAACAGTTCCAAGTGGTGTCTCCAGGGCTCAGTGCTGGGTCCAGCTCTGGTCAGTGTCTTTATCAATGACCTGGATGAAGGCATCGAACGCACCCTGAGCGAGTTTGGAGATGACACTAAGCTGGGTGGAAGATGGATCTGCTGGAGGGTCGGGAGGCTCCAAAGGGATCTGAACAGGCTGGATCCATGGGCTGAGACCAGCGGGATGAGGGTTAACGAGGCCAAAGGGCGGGTCCTGCCCTTGGGGCACAACAACCCTGGGCAGCTCCAGCCTAGGAGAAGTCTGGCTGGAAACTGCCTGGAGGAGAAGGACCTGGGGGGGTTGGTTGAACACGAGCCAGCAGTGGCCCAGGTGGCCAAGAAGGCCAAGGGCATCTTGGCTTGGATCAGAAACGGCGTGGCCAGCAGGTCCAAGGATGTTCTTCTCCCTCTGGACTCAGCACTGGTGAGACCGCTCCTCAAATCCTGGGGAGTTGAAGAGAACAATGAGGTCTCCCCTCAGCCTCCTCTTCTCCAGCCTAAACACCCCCAGGGCCCTCAGGCTTCTTCTCCAGCCCCTTCCCCAGCTCCGTTGCTCTTCTCTGGACTCACCCCAGAGCCTCAACATCCTTCTAGTGGTGAGGGGCCCAGAACTGACCCCAGGATTCGAGGAGCGGTCTCCCCAGGGCCGAGGCCAGAGGGAGAAGAACCTCCCTGGCCCTGCTGACCACGCCGTGTCTGATCCAAGCCAAGATGCCATTGGCCTTCTTGGCCACCTGGGCCCCTGATGGCTCATGTAAAAAGTAAATACAAAATGAAAAGGCATAGAAAGGAGCAGACCTAATAGCGACCTTCCAGTACCTGTAGGGGGCCTACAAGAAAGCTGGGGAGAGACTTTTTGCGAAGGCTTGTGGTGATACGATGAGGGGAAACGCATTTAAACTGGAGAGGGGCAAATTTAGACTAGTCATAAGGAAGAATTTCTTCCTGATGAGAGTGGTAAGAGAGTGGAAGAGGTTGTCCAGGGAAGTTGTGGCTGCCCCATCCCTGGAGGTGTTGAAGGCCAGCTTGGATGGAGCCTTGGGCAGCCTGATCTAGTGGGAGGTGTCCCTACCCATGGCAGGGGGTGGAACTGGATGGGTTTTAAGTTCCCTTCCAACCCAAACTATTCTATGATTCTAAGAGAGGAAGACACAGATGTCTCTCTGTCGCACAGAGACCATCTGAGTTGGATGACAAAGACCATCTTACCATCTCCATTCACATCAATTTTGTTGAAGACTCGGTTGGTGAACTCTTCTGCGCTAGTTTCATGGTCGCCACCGTTAATAGCTCGAATAGCCTAAAAGAAAAGAGCAAGAATAGGAAGCTGCTTCGTGGCTCCTGCAGCCTGACAGTGTAGAGGTGCAACAAGTCAGTCTTGCCTTGTACCTTCACCAAACAAATGTAGTACAAGTGTAGTACAAGTCAGCTTATCCATAACCATACACAGTTCCATGCTTAATTGTTCCTTTTTTTTTTTTTTTAATGGATGTCCATGAAATATGTGATTCGAGAGCCTTCATACTCACTCTAGGACTATTCCTTTTCTAGCTCTTACCTTCTGATATTTGACAAGACTCTTCGTTCCTTTTCAAATGCTGTTTTACTAAAACTAAGCACCACCTCAGCAACCCCCTATGGCTGCAAAAACCCACACTGAACTACACTCATAAAAATCAAAGAGCGGTAAATAGGGTGCCACCAATTGTCACCCATAGGACCATTTTCTCAAGAGTTTTGTGCTGAGCAATGAGTATCTGCTGCTTCACTATGATGTCTCGTTATTTCTGTTGCAAGTTATTGGTAGGAGGCTGTATATGAGGTGATTCTGCCCCTCTATTCCTCTCTTGTGAGACCTCAGCTGGAGTTCTGTGTCCAGTTCTGGAGTCTTCAACATAAGAAGGAGATGGAGCTGTTGGAACGGGTCCAGAGGAGGCTACAAGGATGATGTGAGGGCTGGAGCAACTCCCATAAGAGGCCAGGCTGAGAGAGTTGGGGTTGTTCAGCCTGGAGAAGAGAAGGCTCCGAGGAGACCTTAAAACAACCTTCCAGTACTTGAAGGGTCTCCAAGAAAGCTGGGGAGGGACTGTTCCCAAAGGCTTGTGGCGATAGGACGAGGGGCAGTGGGGATAAACTGGAGAGGGGCAGATTTAGACTGGACATAAGGTGGAATTTCTTCATGATGAGAGTGGTGAGGCCCTGGTTTCCCAGGGAACTTCTCCGGGCGACCGGGACCAGTGCCTTATCACCTTCACAGTAAAATATTTCTTCCTAAGATGTCATATCAATCTCCCCTCTTTCAGCTTTAAACTATTCCCCCTCGCCCTCTGCCTGTTCTCCCTCATCAAGAGCCCCTCCCCAGCATTCCCGAAGACCCCCTTTAAGGACTGGAAGGTTGCTAGAAGATCTTCCTGAAGTCTTCTCCAGGCTGAACAACGCCAACTCTCTCAGCTTGTCCTCATATTAGATGTGCTCCAGCCCTCAGATCATTTTTGTGGCCTCCTCTGGACTTGCTCCAACAGCTCCATGCCCTTCCTGTGCTGAGGACTCCAGAACTGGACTCAGGACTCCGGGTGGGGTCTCAGCAGAGCAGAACAGAGGGGCAGAATTCCCTCTCTCAATCAGCTGGTCGCACTGCTTTGGCCGCAGGCCCAGGATTATTTTGGCTTTCTGAGCTGAGAGTGCCCATTGCCAGCTCCTGATGAGCTTCTCAGCCACCAACCCTTCCAAATCCTTCTCTCTTCAGGACTGCTCTCAATCCATTAATCCAGTCATGGAGCCTGAAATCTTGGAATGTGCTATTTAGGTCCTAGGCAGATAAAAGTGTTGTACGGAGTTAGCTGTGATGTAACACGCGCCGTGATGGTAGAGAAGAACTTATCAAGTCTGCTTACTGGACTATGGGATGGTGGGTCATAGAATCATAGAATCATAGAATAACCAGGTTGGAAGAGACCCACCGGATCATCGAGTCCAACCATTCCTATCAAACACTAAACCATGTCCCTCAGCACCTCGTCCACCCGTGCCTTAAACACCTCCAGGGAAGGGGACTCAACCCCCTCCCTGGGCAGCCTGTTCCAGTGCCCAATGACCCCTTCTGTGACGAATTTTTTCCTAATGTCCAGCCTAAACCTCCCCTGGCGGAGCTTGAGGCCATTCCCTCTCATCCTGTCCCCCGTCACTTGGGAGAAGAGGCCAGCACCCTCCTCTCAACAACCTCCTTTCAGGTAGTTATAGAGAGCAATGAGGTCTCCCCTCAGCCTCCTCTTCTCCAGCCTAAACACCCCCAGGGCCCTCAGGCTTGTTCTCCAGCCCCTTCACCAGCTTTGTTGCTCTTCTCTGGACTCGCCCCAGAGCCTCAACATCCTTCTTGTGGGGAGGTGCCCAGAACTGACCCCAGGATTCGAGGAGCGGTCTCCCCAGGGCCGAGGCCAGAGGGAGAAGAACCTCCCTGGCCCTGCTGACCACGCCGTGTCTGATCCAAGCCAAGATGCCATTGGCCTTCTTGGCCACCTGGGCCACTGCTGGCTCATGTTCAGTCGCTGTCAACCAACACACCCAGGTCCCTCTCCTCCAGGCAGCTTTCTAGACAGACTTCTCCTAGTCTGTAGCACTGCACAGGGTTGTTGTGCCCCAAGTGCAGGACCCGGCATTTGGCCTTGTTAAACCTCATGCCGCTGGTCTCAGCCCATGGATCCAGCCTGTTCAGATCCCTTTGGAGCCTCCCGACCCTCCAGCAGATCCACACTTCCACCCAGCTTAGTGTCATCCCCAAACTTGCTAAGGGTGCACTCGATGCCCTCATCCAGGTCATTGATAAAGACACTGAACAGGGCTGGACCCAGCACTGAGCCCTGGGGACACTACTTGTCACTGGCCTCCAGCTGGAGTTAACTCCATCTCCCACCACTCTCTGGGCCCTCCAGCCAACCAGTTTTCCACCCAGGAGAGTGTGCGCTTGGCCAGGCCAGAGGTGACAGTTTCTCAAGCAGAATGCTGTGATCGTGCTGCTAAAAGCAAAAGTGCTGTTAAAACAGGTCTCATCCATGATCATCCAGATGGAAAAGAGTGAAATTCTTACTTGTGTGGTGGAATTCATCTTTAAGGAAAGAAGAAAGAACACAGAGGTCTCTACAGACTCACCTTAATGATGTTGAGCAATTCATGTCGATCAATGCAGCCGTTGCCATCTACATCATAGAGCTTGAAATACCATCGTAATTTCTGCTCCATCTTCCCGCGGAGAACGAGGCTGAGGGCAGCCACATATTCCATGAAGTCAATATAACCATCCTGGGGGAAAAAGGAGAACTAAATTGTGACAGGAACAAATGGAGGGAGTTATGGTTTTGGAGCTGCTTTTATTGCTCTTTAGATTCACAGCTACATGAGAAAGAAAAACAAGAGCATGGAGACTTGGACTTAGAAAAAAGTCACACACACACACAATTTCTCTGGTACCTTCACGATCTCCTAAATACTTGGAATCGTAGAACGGTTTGAGTCGGAAGGGACCTTAAAGATATCTAATTCCAACCCCCCTGCCATGGGCAGGGACACCTCCCACTGGATCAGGCTGCTCCAAGCCCCATCCAAGCTGGCCTTGAACACCTCCAGGGATGGGGCAGCCACTAATTCTCTGGGGAACCTAAGCCAGGGTCTCCCCATCCTCACAGCAAAATATTTCTTCCCAAGATCTCATCTCAATATCCCCTCTTTCAGCTTCAAACTGCTCTCCCTTGTCCTATCCTGGTACTCCTTGATCAAGAGCCCCTCCCCAGCTTTCCTGGAGCCCCTTTCCGTACTGGAAGCTGCTATAAGGTCTCCCCAGAGCCTTCTCTTCTCTAGGCTGACCAACCCCAACTCTATCAAAGATTATGAATAACCGCTTCATCAAATTATGGAGCAAAAAATAGTGAAACTTTCATTTATTGAGGGATATAAACAAAGTCAGGCACCTTTCTGGAACAGATGCAAATCAATATATGTAAAAAGCAAATGTAGGTGGACTAGCAGAGCACTAAAATATTAATTCAGCATCATTGCTGTACTCTCCTTACCCGAGTTTTCATAACTTTGTAGAGCGAAGTCACAGAAAACAAATCTGACCAGCTCGAAAGGCAGAAAGGAGGGCACGATTGCAATTTATAAAAGAACTCTACTGAAAATTCATCTTCTCTGTCCTCAGCTGAGTTCTCAGGTTCTGAAGGTCAAGAGGGCTGATGTTTCCATCCATGGTCAATGTCTGTGTTCCTGCAGGGTGGCTGTTCCTCCGGGCGCTCTTGTTCCTTGCCCTTGTTTACAAAAGGAGCTTTGTTTCTTAAGTGGCTGCCTCTTAACAGGCTAAGATTAACGAATGTGGGTCCATCTCCACACTCTTACTTCATTCCCCTTGAGATCACTGTCACTTTAGTTAGAAGATACCTTCTTATCTCAATACAAACTCAAATTTGTCTTCTTAAAACATTGTTTACTGCATAACATGAGGCTCACAGGAGAACTTTGGAAAGCCTAACAGCCTTGAACAACGTTTTAAGTCCTTAAACACCCCAAGAAATGATTCTCAAAGGATTTTGTAACTCTAAGCTTGCTTTATTTACAACTCAGAGTAGGGCCATCACCTCAGTGAGTGGCAAAGGCCCCCACAAAATCATCAGATATTTATAGAGCATTGTACAATAGGTACCTAATTTGAAAAGTTCTTGGTGTTTTTCCACATGCTCCTAGTTCTTTATTCTTCATTAACTTGGAAGTCCACCTTGATAATTCATCTCCCCTGTCTCATTTCGGTTTTTCCTCAGAATGATGCTTCAACAGGTCATAGAACCACCAGGTTGGAGACCTCTGAGGTCATCGAGTCCAACCATACCTATCTGCCACTAAACCATACTCTTAAACACCTCATCTCCCCATCTTTTAAACCCCTCCAGGGATGGGGACTCAACCACCTTCCTGGGCAGCCTCTGCCAGGGCCTGAGAACCATTTAGGTGAAAAAAATTTTCCTAATTTCCAATCTGAACCTTCCCTGGTCTTGGTCACGGTCCTCCTCCGGTCATCAAAGTCAATTATCTTCTCTCTTGAGACACATCTATACACCTTCAAACTTCAAATATAAATGTCAAGCTGTTCTTATACCTACATGTAGTCTACGACCATACTCAAAAGTAGGTGACCTTTCAATCACCATCACATCTAAAACCTATAGGATAGGAATGGTTGGACTTGATGATCCGATGGGTCTTTTCCAACCTGGTGATTCTATGATTCGATGTTCTGATATTTCTTAAACAATCTGTTGATTCAGCTGGACTGGATTTCAAACCAGCCAAGGAAGGGGCTGCCCATGGGACAACAGAGCAGGATTCTTGTAGTTGCCATAAAGGCTAATTTCCCAAACTTACTCTTATTCTTTTATTAATACGATACCCTATTTATCACAATCAACTATCAATAATATCGAAGTCCTATATGGGTATATTTATCATATCTCCTCATTTCCCTTAAGATGACAGGGAAAGACTTGTTCACGAGCTGTAAATATGTGGGTTTAGTTTATAAAACTGCTTCTCAATGCAATCCTCACCCAGGGCAAAGAGAACTTGAGGATGAGAAAGGATCTTCTCTGAGATTTGCGGTCATTTCCAGTCCTTACATCCACCACAAGACCTCAGCTACCCTAACAGAGCCTGGTTGCTCCACTCTTCCTTTTAAGAATTTTGTAATATTCCTTAATGCTTTAAGTTCCTTAATTCTTTAACTCTTTCTATGCCTTCTCACGTGTCGTCAAAACCAATGTTCTTTGCTCAGGCCTTGGACTTTCCTTCGAAACTGACCCTGTGATTTCCCACCTACTTCACATCTCTGTGACTGGCTCCTCCTTGACTCTCAGGCAACTGCTCCAACCATTTCAGACCCCTGGAGCTGCCATAAACCCAAATTTCTGTGTCACTGAAACAAAATTCAGCTGCCAAACACCTAGAAATTATTTCTTTTCTGAATCTCATGATTTCTATCATGTTTGGATGCTGCAGTCTCTACTATCTAATACAGGTGTATTTTTCTGCCCCGAGAAGTTGTGGCTGCTCCATCCCTGGAGGAGTTCAAGGCCAGGTTGGATGGGGCTTGGAGCCCCTGATCTACTGGGAGGTGTCCCTGCCCATGGTAGAGGGGTTGGAACTGGATGATCTTCAAGGTCCCTTCCAACCCAGACTATTCTCTGTTTCTATAATATTTGAATAATAAGAATGAAATCTCCTTGCATCAGTATTTTCTAATCAAGGCCAATGTCCCTCCTCCCATCATAAAAGTCACTTCTCTCTTGAGACACATCTATTCACCTTTCTAATCTAGTCACCTATTTCTAATTGAGGCCAAGTCGATTGATACACGAGAAGGCAGTCTCAAAATTCAAAGACGAACTTGCACAAGGTAGATAAGACGTTATTTACGTTATCTAAGCCATTATCTATGCACATTAATTTGCTCCTTGCATTCAGCTACTTTACAGGAGTGTCCCTCGGCAGCTTTCCACACCACCGATTGTCAGAGAGGACCAAGGTCTCTTCAAGTCCCTGAGCACCTTGTCTACCTGTCTTCTATATTCCTCCAGGGATAAGAACTCCACTACCTCCCTGTGCAGCCTCTGCCAGGGCCTGATGATCCTTTCTGTGAAAATTTTTTTCCTGATGTCTAGTCTGAACCTCCCCTGGTGCAACTTGAGTCCATTTCCTCTCGTCCTATCACCTGTTTCTTGGAAGAAGAGAAGTAGCGGAGAAGACCAGGCACCCAGAGCCAGCTACTGGAGCAATCAGCATTGTCCATATGTTCGCTGTCCAGGAATTTGAGGCCATTCTTCCTTGTCCTATCACCTGTCACAGGCCAGCACCCTCCTCTCCGCAACCTCCTCTCAGGCAGTTGGAGAGAGCAATGAGGTCTCCCCTCAGCCTCCTCTTCTCCAGCCTAAACACACCCAGGGCCCTCAGACTTGTTCTCCAGCCCCTTCCCCAGCTTCGTTGCTCTTCTCTGCACTCGCTCCAGAGCCTCAACATCCTTCTGGTGGGGAGGGGCCCAGAACTGACCCCAGGATTCGAGAAGCGGTCTCCCCAGGGCCGAGGCCAGAGGGAGAAGAACCTCCCTGGCCCTGCTGACCACGCCGGGTCTGATCCAAGCCAAGATGCCTTTGGCCTTCTTGGCCACCTGCCTTGCTGGAGGACTCACCTTGTTCATATCAAACGTGCGGAACATCTGCTCGATGTACTCATTGGCCTCTGGATCCAGCCCTCGAAGCCCAAAGAACTGTTTAAATTCATGCTCCGTCAGCTGCCCAGAAGGACACTCCGTCATGAACTTTTTATACCAGTGGTGGATCTCAACAGCTTGCAGATCATCCACTGTGGAGCTGCTATTGCTCCCCATGCGTGTGCGTGGGCAGAAGGATGATGTTACAGGGATGACTCTCTTCCTCCCGTAGCTCTCGCCGCACTGCCCACCTGCTCCTGCCCACGGTCAACATCAATGTCAGTTAAATGAGGGATCAAGCTTTCCACAAGCCAATTATAAATGTTAATCTGCTCAGAGGCTGATTTACAAACCTGAATGCTGAAATGATACAAACAGGCATCTTAGAATAGAAAAGAGGTGCCAGATAATCTAGGAAATTAGACCTATTTCAGGAGCCAAATCAGAAAGGGTGAGAAGGTTAATCAGACGCTGGCAGCAGGAGCTCTAGTGGCTCGGTACATTACTCTATTTTTAACTTTGATATAATTATACATGAAGATAAGAGCAAAAGGCTACAAGATGTGGATTTGAGGTGGAGTAAAGATTTGCTCCTCTAACTGGATTTGAGAGGCTCTTGTCTCAGACAGAAATGTTGCATAACTGGGGGTACAGGAGCAGAAAGCATTAAAGAAGTAGCACATCCTAAATCGTAAATGGTTTGGGTTGGAAGGAACCTCAAAACCCATCCAACCCCTCTTCCACAGGCAGGGACACCTCCCACTGGGTCATGTCGCTCAAAGCCTCGTCCAACCGGGTCTTGAACATCTGCAGGGATGGGGCAAATGTTAGACCACGTGGGAACAAGCTCATCTTCACACAGACAAAGGGACACAGAGAAACAACAGCAGGTGGGGAGGACAAATAATCCCCTGACCTGGCTTATGCCAGGACCACCACAGAACCCAGGACCATCAACCCATAAAATTGGAGAGACAGGGATTTGACCAATGGACCACTTGGTGGATGAGGAATTGGCTGGTTGGTCGCACTCGAAGAGTTGCGGTCAACGGCTCAGTGTCCAAGAGGAGATGGAGAGATGTGGATTTGATGGATAGACCACGTGGCCAATGAGGAATTGGCTGGATGGTCACACTCAAAGAGTTGTGGTCAATGGCCCAATGTCCAAGTGGAGATTGGAGAGGCACAGATTTGACAGATGGACGACTTGGTGGATGAAGAATTGGCTGGACAGCTGGACTCAGAGAATTGTGGTCAACGGTTCAATGTCCAAGTGGAGATCGGTGAGTGAGGGCACTTGTGGAGGGGCTTGAGGTGCTGTCTGGTGGGATAAGGGCTCCTACCCAGCGGGACGAAGGAGCCGCCTGGAAGGGGACGAAGGAGCCGCCTGGAGGGATGAAGGAGCCGCCTGGAGGGGGACGAAGGAGCCGCCTGGAGGGGGACGAAGGAGCCACCTGGAAGGGGGACGAAGGAGCCGCCTGGTGGGATGAAGGAGCCGCCTGGAGGGGGACGAAGGAGCCACCTGGAAGGGGGACGAAGGAGCCGCCTGGTGGGATGAAGGAGCCGCCTGGAGGGGGATGAAGGAGCTGCCTGGAAGGGGGACGAAGGAGCCGCCTGGAGGGGGATGAAGGAGCCGCCTGGAAAGGACGAAGGAGCCGCCTGGAGGGGGACGAAGGAGCCGCCTGGAGGGGATCAAGGAGCCGCCTGGAGGGGATCAAGGAGCCGCCTGGAGGGGGACGAAGGAGCCGCCTGGAGGGGAGATGAAGGAGCCGCCTGGAGGGGATCAAGGAGCCGCCTGGAGGGGGGATGAAGGAGCCGCCTGGAGGGGATCAAGGAGCCGCCTGGAGGGGGGATGAAGGAGCCGCCTGGAGGAGGATGAAGGAGCCGCCTGGAGGGGATCAAGGAGCCGCCTGGAGGGGGGATGAAGGAGCCGCCTGGAGGAGGATGAAGGAGCCGCCTGGAAGGGGGATGAAGGAGCCGCCTGGAGGGGAGATGAAGGAGCCGCCTGGAGGAGGATGAAGGAGCCGCCTGGAGGGGATCAAGGAGCCGCCTGGAGGGGGACGAAGGAGCCGCCTGGAGGGGAGATGAAGGAGCCGCCTGGAGGAGGATGAAGGAGCCGCCTGGAGGGGATCAAGGAGCCGCCTGGAGGGGGATGAAGGAGCCGCCTGGAGGAGGATGAAGGAGCCGCCTGGAGGGGATCAAGGAGCCGCCTGGAGGGGGGATGAAGGAGCTGCCTGGAGGAGGATGAAGGAGCCGCCTGGAAGGGGGATGAAGGAGCCGCCTGGAAGGGGGACGAAGGAGCCGCCTGGAGGGGGATGAAGGAGCCGCCTGGAAAGGACGAAGGAGCCGCCTGGAGGAGGATGAAGGAGCCGCCTGGAAGGGGGATGAAGGAGCCGCCTGGAGGAGGATGAAGGAGCCGCCTGGAGGAGGATGAAGGAGCCGCCTGGAGGGGATCAAGGAGCCGCCTGGAGGGGGGATGAAGGAGCCGCCTGGAGGAGGATGAAGGAGCCGCCTGGAAGGGGGATGAAGGAGCCGCCTGGAGGGGGATGAAGGAGCCGCCTGGAGGAGGATGAAGGAGCCGCCTGGAAGGGGGATGAAGGAGCCGCCTGGTGGGATCAAGGAGCCGCCTGGAGGGGGATGAAGGAGCCGCCTGGAGGGGGATGAAGGAGCCGCCTGGTGGGATCAAGGAGCCGCCTGGAGGGGGATGAAGGAGCCGCCTGGAGGGGGATGAAGGGGCTGCCTGAGGAGGATAAAGGGGCTGCCTGGAGGGGAGATGAAAGAGCCGCCTGGAGGGGGGACGAAGGGGCTGTCTGGATGGATGAAGGAGCCGCCTGAAAGCCCACACCGCCCCATCCCCCTCTAATCCCGCCCCTGACGTCTCTTAAACCCTTTTTCCTCGCTTTTGATGCCTCAGAACCCCTCGCCCCGTTCGCAACAGGCCCTTTGGTGCCGTGTGGCAGGACCAACGCGGCTCCGCGGCGGCTCCTTCACCGCAATTGGCTGCGGCTCGCGCCAGTCCCGCCTCCCTCGCGTCTGATTGGCTGATACTCGCGCCAGTCCCGCCTCTCTCGCGTCTGATTGGCTGATACTCGCGCCAGTCCCGCCTCCCTCACATCTGATTGGCTGCTGCTCTCGCCCGCCTCAGCGTTCTCGCACCTGATTGGCTGCTCCCCAAGGAGGGGCGGGGCCTGGCGGGAGGCGGAAGCGGCGCCCGTTCCGGTGATGAGGTGGCGGCGGCGACGAGGAGGAGGAGGAGGAGGAAGGGGGCGGATTGCGGCAGGTTAGTGCGTTCTCTCGGTGTTACACGTTCCGTAGGGCTCGGCGGGAGGGAGCGGGCTCTGCTAGGCCCGTGGGGAGCGGCCGAGCCGGATCGAGCGGCTCGGGGCACCGGAGCGACCTCGGGGGCCGCCGCGGGCGCCGTTCATCCCCGTCCCACCCCCCCCGCATCGTTCAGCCTCGGGCACCGGCGCGGCCTGCACTGGGGGCACAACAACCCTGGGCAGCTCCAGCCTAGGAGAAGGCTGGCTGGAAAGTGCCTGGAGGAGAAGGACCTGGGGGGGTTGGTTGACCAGGAGCCAGCAGGGGCCCAGGGGGCCAAGAAGGCCAAGGGCATCTGGGCTTGGATCAGACCCGGCGTGGCCAGCAGGGCCAGGGAGGTTCTTCTCCCTCTGGCCTCGGCCCTGGGGAGACCGCTCCTCGAATCCTGGGGTCAGTGCTGGGCCCCTCCCCACCAGAAGGATGTTGAGGCTCTGGAGCGAGTGCAGAGAAGAGCAACGAAGCTGGGGAAGGGGCTGGAGAAGAAGCCTGAGGGCCCTGGGGGTGTTTAGGCTGGAGAAGAGGAGGCTGAGGGGAGACCTCATTGCTCTCTCCAACTCCCTGAGAGGAGGTTGTGGAGAGGAGGGAGCTGGGCTCTTCTCCCAAGGGCCAGGGGACAGGACGAGAGGGAATGGCCTCAAGCTCCACCAGGGGAGGGTCAGGCTGGGCATCAGGATGAAATATTTCCCGGGAAGGGTGATTGGTCCTTGGCAGAGGCTGCCCAGGGAGGGGGTTGAGTCCCCTTCCCTGGAGGGGTTTAAGGGCCGGGTGGCCAAGGTGCTGAGGGACATGGGTTAGTGATTGATGGGAATGGTTGGACTCGATGATCCGGTGGGTCCTTTCCAACCTGGTGATTCTATGACTCGTGGCAGGATACTCTGGGGCTTGCACTTCGTATTTACTTCCGAGCTCATGGCAGGAAAGCTTTACACAATGCTGACCAGTTCACTCAGAAGGTAGACAAACACCAAAGGGCAGGTTATTGAGTCCTCCACTGCCTCACCCAAATAAAGTAAACAGTACTGAGGCTGAGACAGGCTGAGAGAGTTGAGGTTGTTCAACCTGGAGAACAGAAGGCTCCACAGAGACCTCAGAACAGCTTCCAGGACCTGAAGGAGCTCCAAGACAACTGGGGAGGGACTTTTTCCAAGGGCCTGGAGTGATAGGTTGAAGGTCCTTTCCAACCTGGTGATTCTATGATTCTATGATTCTATGATCAGGCTAAACAGGTGGACAGGGTTGAATGGGTGGACAGGGATGCGCCTGTGCACGGCGCTGAACGGTGCCCAGGGCTGCTCCGCTGCTTGGGGTCACACCGGTGCCAGAGGTTGCGCTGGTGCACGGGGTCACACCAGGGCACGGGGTCACGCTGGTTCCCAGGGCTGAAAGGTACCTGAAGATGCGTGGGCGCCCGGGGCTAAACGATGCCTGGGGTTGTGCTGGTGCACGGGGCAGCTCTGATTCATGGGGTCACACCAGTGCACAGGGCTGCACCGGTACCTGTGATCACACCGGTGCACGGGGTCACGCCGGTGCCAGAGGCTGCACTGGTGCATGGGGTCACACCAGGGCACAGGGGTTGCTTCAGATCATGGGGTTGCACCGGTGCACGGGGATATGTGGGTGCCCGGGGATGCACCAGTGCTGGGGGCTGAACAGGGATGTGTGGGTGCAGAAGGATCATGGAATCATAGAATCACCAGGTTGGAAGAGACCCACCAGATTGTTGAGTCCAACCATCCCCATCACTCACTAACCCATGTCCCTCAGCACCTCGGCCACCCGGCCCTTAAACCCCTCCAGGGAAGGGGACTCAACCCCCTCCCTGGGCAGCCTCGGACAGGGACCAATCACCCTTTCTATGGAAAATTTTTTTCCTAACGTCCAGCCTGAGCCTCCCCTGGTGGAGCTTGAGGCCATTCCCTCTCATCCTGTCCCCTGTCCCTTGGGAGAAGAGCCCAGCTCCCTCCTCTCCACAACCTCCTCTCAGGGAGTTGGAGAGAGCAATGAGGTCTCCCCTCAGCCTCCTCTTCTCCAGGCTAAACACCCCCAGGGCCCTCAGGCTTGTTCTCCAGCCCCTTCCCCAGCTTCGTTGCTCTTCTCTGCACTCGCTCCAGAGCCTCAACATCCTTCTGGTGGGGAGGGGCCCAGCACTGACCCCAGGATTCGAGGAGCGGTCTCCCCAGGGCTGAGTCCAGAGGGAGAAGAACCCCATGCACCAGCACAACCCCATACACCGCCGTGACTCCGTGCACCAGTGTGACCCCGTCTACCTGCACAACCTTGAGCACTGGTGCGATCTTGAGCACCAGTGCAGCCCAGTACACCATTCATGCCCATGCACCAGTGCCACCTTGGATCAAACCTTGGGCACTGATGCAACCCTGGGCACCGGCGCAACCTCGAGCACCAGTGCAGTCCCCTTGCACCAGCACGGCCCCGGGTCCTAGAACAACTGGGGGTGCCATTCCGGGCGCTGGTGCAGCCTCAGGCACCGCCGCGATCTCACCCAGGATTCAGCTGTTGACTCCTCAGCACAGAAAGGAGATGGAGCTTTTGGAGCAAGTCCAGAGGAGGCCACAAAGATGATCCAAGGGCTGGAGAACCTCCCTGATGAGGGCAGGCTGAGAGAGTTGGGGTTGTTCAGCCTGGAGAAGGCTCTGGGGAGACCTTAGAGCAGCTTCCAGTGTGGAAAGGGGCTCCAAGAAAGTTGGGAGGGCTCTTAATCAGAAAGTGTAGGAATGATAAGAGAGGGAATAGTTTAAAGGTGAAAAAGGGGAGATTGAGATATGAGCTCTTAGGAAGAAATGTTGTCCTGTGAGGGTGGTGAGGCACTGGCCCAGGTTGCCTAGATAAACTGTGGATGCTTCATCCCTGGAGGTGTTCAAGGCCAGGTTGGATGGCGCCTTGGGCAGCCTGATCCAGTGGGAGGTGTCCCTGCCCATGGCAGGAGGTGAAACTGGATGATCTTTAATGTCTCCCCTCTAACCAGACCAGGCTGCTCAAAGCTCCATCCAATGGGGACTTGAGCACCTCCAAGAAGGGGTAATCTACAGAATCTGGGCAACCTGTGCCAGGGCCTCAGCACCTTCCTTGTGAAGAATTTCTTCCTGATGTCTAATCTAAATCTTCCCCCTTCCAATTTAAAGCCATTCCCCCTCATCCTATCACTCTATGCCCTTGGAAAAAGTCCCTCCCCAGTTGTCTTGGAGCTCCTTCAGGTCCTGGAAGCTGTTCTGAGGTCTCTGTGGAGCCTTCTGTTCTCCAGGTTGAACAACCCCAACTCTCTCAGCCTGTCTCAGCCTCAATACTGTTTACTTTATTTGGGTGAGGCAGTGGAGGACTCAATAACCTGCCCTTTGGTGTTTGTCTACCTTCTGAGTGAACTGGTCAGCATTGTATAAAGCTTTCCTGCCATGAGCTCGGAAGTAAATATGAAGTGCAAGCCCCAGAGTATCCTGCCACGAGTCATTGAATCACCAGGTTGGAAAGGACCCACCAGATGATCGAGTCCAACCATCCCCGTCAATCACTAACCCATGTCCCTCAGCACCTCGGCCACCCGGCCCTTAAACCCCTCCAGGGAAGGGGACTCAACCCCCTCCCTGGGCAGCCTCGGACAGGGACCAATCACACTTTCCGGGAAAGATTTCCTCCTGCTGTCCAGCCTGAGCCTCCCCTGGTGGAGCTTGAGGCCATTCCCTCTCGTCCTGTCCCCTGGCCCTTGGGAGAAGAGCCCAGCTCCCTCCTCTCCACAACCTCCTCTCAGGGAGTTGCAGAGAGCAGTGAGGTCTCCCCTCAGCCTCCTCTTCTCCAGGCTAAACACCCCCAGGGCCCTCAGGCTTGTTCTCCAGCCCCTTCCCCAGCTCCGTTGCTCTTCTCTGGACTCACTCCAGAGCCTCAACATCCTTCTGGTGGGGAGGGGCCCAGAACTGACCCCAGGGTTCGAGGTGCACACCGTATTCGAGGTGCTCGAGTCCTTGCGGCTAACACTGAAGATGACTACCACCTTGTGTGGGGACTGTTGGCTTTGGGACAGTATTTAAAGCTGTGTTGGGCTTGTTCCTGGATTTATCCTCTGGGAGGGTTCAGAGAAACCTGAGCCAAGCTCTTTGTCGTGGTGTCTATGAACTGGAGAGGGGCAGAGTTAGACTGGACATAAGGAGGAATTTCATCATGCTGAGGATGGGAAGGCCCTGGAATAGGTTTCCCAGGGAAGCTGTGGCTGCCCCATCCCTGGAGAGGTTCAAGGCCAGGTTGGATGGAGCCTTGGGCAGCCTGATCCAGTGGGAGGTGTCCCTGCCCATGGTGGGGGGGTTGGAACTGGATGATCTTTAAGGTCCCTTCCAACCCAAACCATTCTATGATTCTACGTGTCCAATGACAGGCTGAGAGGGAACGAGCACAAATTGAAACACAGGAGGTTCCATCTGAGCTTCAGGAAATTCTTTTTTTTTTGCAGCGTGGATTACTGAGCATGGGCATAGGCTTCCCAGGGAGGTTGTGGAGCCTCCATCCTTGGAGATATTCCAAAGCCATCTGATGTGGTCCTGGATAACTGGCTGTGCGTGGCTTGGATTGAGCAGGGAGGCTGGGCCGGACCTCTGATGTTTCTTCTGTCCTCACCCACTCTGTGATAAGATCCTCCCTAAGCCTTGTCTTGGTTGTCCTTCATCGAATTCATGCCCAGGGAGGGGGTTGAGTCCCCTTCCCTGGAGGGGCTTAAGGGCCGGGTGGCTGAGGTGCTGAGGGACATGGGTTAGTGACTGATGGGAATGGTTGGACTCGATGATCCGTTGGGTCTCTTCCAACCTGGTGATTCTATCCTCTTTTTTTTTTCTCTCATCAAGAGTCTTGGTTCCTGCAGGACCCAAGAGATAAAGAATGACGTGAAGGACCTGCCTACGTCTGCTCTGCATTGGAAACCTCTTTGTTACTGAGTAAAGAGACCGATGAGCTACTTGGTGCATAAAAGAGGTTGGTGTTCACGTGCCCTGTTCTGCTGTCTATAGGCTAATTGTGACATTTTCTGCTTCTGGAGAATGAAGTGATTAAAAGGAACTGCTTTTAATTAAAAGAGACTGTTACTAAGAGGCTGAAAGAGTTGGGGTTGTTCAACCTGGAGAAGAGAAGGCTCCAGGGAGACCTTAGAGCAGCTTCCAGCACTGAAAGGAGCTACAGGAAAGCTGGGGAGGGCCTCTTGATCGAGGAGGGCAGGGATAGGACAAGGGGAACGGTTTTAAGCTGAAGTAGGGGAGGTTTAAAAGAGATCTTAGGAAGAAATTTGTTACTGTGAGGGTGGTGAGGCCCTAAAAAAGGTTGCCCAGGATGGTTGTGGCTGCCTCATCTCTGGAGGTGTTCAAGGCCGGGTTGGATGGGGCTTGGAGCAACCTGGTCTAGTGGGAGGTGTCCCTGCCTGTGGAACTGGATGGGGGTTGGAACTGAGAAACTAAACAGAGAAATCTTTTCATGTTGGAAGATTCCATTTGATGGAGACAATTATTGTGAAGTTACCTTGATCTTATGGCTGGTGTCATAGAATCATTAAGGTTGGAAAAGACCTCTAAGACCTCCAACCGACAGCCCAACACAACTGAGCCGACTAAACCATGTCCCAAAGTACCGTGTCCACATGTTATTTGAAGCCTTCCAGGCATGGAGACTCCACCTCTGCTCTGGGCAGCCTCTTCCAACACTTCACCACTCTTTCAGTAGAGAAATTTTTCCTTATATCCGATCTAAACCTCCCCTGGTGCAACTTGAGGCCATTTCCTCTCTTCCTACTGCTTGTTACTTGGGAGAAGAGATCGACTCTCACCTTGCTACAACCTCCTTTCAATTGTAGAGGGTGGTAAGGTCTCCCATCATAGAGTCATAGAATCACCAGGTTGGAAGAGACCCATTGGATCATCGAGTCCAACCATTCCCATCAATCACTAACCCATGTCCCTCAGCACCTCGGCCACCCGGCCCTTAAACCCCTCCAGGGAAGGGGACTCAACCCCCTCCCTGGGCAGCCTCGCACAGGGACCAATCACCCTTTCCAGGAAAGATTTCCTCCTGATGTCCAGCCTGAGCTTCCCCTGGTGGAGCTTGAGGCCATTCCCTCTCGTCCTGTCCCCTGTCCCTTGGGAGAAGAGCCCAGCTCCCTCCTCTCCACAACCTCCTCTCAGGGAGTTGGAGAGAGCAATGAGGTCTCCCCTCAGTCTCCTCTTCTCCAGCCTAAACACCCCCAGGGCCCTCAGGTTTGTTCTCCAGCCCCTTCCCCTGCTTCGTTGCTCTTCTCTGCACTCGCTCCAGAGCCTCAACATCCTTCTTGTGAGGAGGGGCCAGAACTGACCCCAGGATTCGAGGAGCGGTCTCCCCAGGGCTGAGGCCAGCGGGAGAAGAACCTCCCTGGCCCTGCTGGCCACTCCGGGTCTGATCCAAGCCAAGATGCCCTTGGCCTTCTTGGCCCCCTGGGCCCCTGCTGCCTCCTGTTCAACCAACCCCCCCAGGTCCTTCTCCTCCAGGCACTTTCCAGCCAGCCTTCTCCTAGGCTGGAGCTGCCCAGGGTTGTTGTGCCCCAAGGGCAGGACCCGCCCTTTGGCCTCGTTAACCCTCATCCCGTTGGTCTCAGCCCATGGATCCAGCCTGTTCAGATCCCTTTGGAGCCTCCCGACCCTCAAGCAGATGGACACTGCCACCCAGCTTAGTGTCATCCGCAAACTTGCTAAGCGTGCGCTCAATGTCATCAACCTCCTTCAGGCTAAACAACCTGGTTCCCTCTGTTGCTCCCCTAACCCATGTTCTCCAGACCCTTCTCCAGCTTCATTGCCCTCCTCTGGACACGCTCCAGCCCCTCAGAGTCCAAACGTGAGTTTGCCTATTTTCGAGTTTTGATTGTGATGGTTGGACTCGATGATCCAGTGGGTCTTTTCCAACCTGGTTGTTCTATGAAAAGTTGCACTCTTGAAGCTCTTTTTACATTTTTCCGACTCGCGTTGCCATTTACAGGCACGGACTTAGAGCTGAGCGAGATCCAAAGCTTTTCATTCAAAAAATCTGTCAAGTATCACCCATGACCTTTCTTCAAAGAACATTAGAATGACTTGGGTCTGAAGGACCTTGCGAGTTGATTTGATCAAACTCTCTGCTCTTGGCAAGGCCCATTTCAAAGTCAAATCAGGTTGCTGTGGATCTATTCCAGTGGTTTTTATCATCTTCCCTGTGCATTTGTTTTTCCTAACTGAAATTTCTCTTGCTGCATCTCATGTTTGCTCCCTTGTGTCTATCTGCTGGGCATCCCTCCTAAGAAGCGTCTGGCTCCATCTTTAGCTTCCTAATAGGTGATTATAGGGAAGACAGGAATTATATCCCCCTCAAAGCTGAACAAGCCCAGCATTCTTAGCCTCTCCAGATGTCTTCTAATCCACCCCCTAGGCCACCTTGGAGCTTTCAACAGGACTTGCTTCACTTTGTCCCTGTCATTTTTATGTACTGGGGAGCTGAAAAGCGGGCACTGGACTTCAAATATAGAGTCTTGGAATAGTTTGGATTGGAAGGGACCTTAAAGATCATCTAATACCAACCCCTTGCCATGAGCAGGGATACCTCCCACCAGACCAGGCTGCCCAAAGCCCCGTCCAACCTGGCCTTGAACACCTCCAGGGATGGGGCAGCTGCAGCTTCCCTGGGAAACCTGTTCCAGGGCCTCCCCAACCTCATCGTGAAGAAATTCCTCCCTGTGTCCAGTCTAACTCTGCCCCTCTCCAGTTTATCCCCATTGCCCCTCGTCCCATCCCCACAAACCTTTGTGAACAGTCCCTCCCCAGCTTTCCTGGAGCCCCTTCAGGTACTGGAAGGTCGCTCTAAGGTCTCCTTGGAGCCTTCTCTTCTCCAGGCTGAACAACCCCAACTCTCTCAGCCTGTCCTCATACAGGAGGTTCTCCAGCCCTCACATCATCCTTGTAGGCTCCTCTGGTCCCGTTCCAACAGCTCCATCTCCTTCTTCTGCTGAGGATTCCAGCCCTGGCCCCAACCCTCCAGCTGAGGTCTCCCCGAGAGGAGCAGAGGGGACAATCCCCTCCCTCCCTGCTGGCCACGTTCTCTGGATGCAGCCCAGGACACGGTGGGTTTCTGGGCTGTGAGTGAACATTGTGGCTCCTGTGGAGCTTCTCCTCCCCCATCACCCCAAGTCCTTCTCCTCAGGGCTGCTCTCAATCTCATCATCCCTGGCCTGGGAATTGCCCCGACGTCGAGATCAGCGTGAAGAGATGCTTCTTCTTAGCAGCTTTGACTCTGTGACTGGATTTTGACTCTTTGTTTTCCTTTAGGCTGAAGATGCTGAGCCGTTTGTCTGGTTTGGCAAGTACCGTTCTACAAGAGCTTTCGGGTGACGATGGGGATGCGGTTACTGAATCCACTGCTGCTGTAAGTACAGTCTTTAATCAAAAGAGTTGGACTCGATGACCCCGTGGGTCTCTTCCAACCTGGTGATACTATGATACTATTATGATACTATGACTTTTAGATCTTGTTGGGAGTTAATTTGGGGAGTGTGAATCATGTAACTACAGTGAGAACTGTTCTCTGCTTCTTTTTTGCTGAGCATGAGACCGAGCTGTCGTTCCGCTCTGCTTCTCCTGTATTCCTGACCCCTTAAGTCAGCGCTTTTGTGGGACAGACCATAATCTCCTTACTTTCCGCCGCTCAAGGTGATCCTAGAAAACCAACTAGAATTAGGGGGAAGAAAGACTTTTAAGAGGACTAATGATTCTGTGTGAGAGAAGGGGAAGCTCTGCTGAGGGGAGACCTCATTGCTCTCTCCAACTCCCTGAGAGGAGGTTGTGGAGAGGAGGGAGCTGGGCTCTTCTCCCAAGGGACAGGGGACAGGACGAGAGGGAATGGCCTCAAGCTCCACCAGGGGAGGGTCAGGCTGGACATCAGGATGAAATTTTTCATGGAAAGGGTGATTGGGCAGTGGCCCAGGCTGCCCAGGGAGGGGGTTGAGTCCCCTTCCCTGGAGGGGTTTAAGGGCCGGGTGGCCGAGGTGCTGAGGGACATGGGTTAGTGATTGATGGGAATGGTTGGACTCGATGATCCGGTGGGTCTCTTCCAACCTGGTGATTCTATGATTCTATGATTTGGTGGAAGGCACGATCCATCTGTTGCCCTTTGTTACTGAGACAAGGGGCGGCATGGGAGCAGTGGAGTCTTTCCAGTGCTTCTCGTCTCGTATTTCTGAGGTTGTATTTGGCAAAGGTGCTGTTAGATATCGGCTCGTGGGTGTTCTGGGCTTTTCTCCTCCTTTCACTTAATTCATAGAATCATAGCATCATAGAATGGTTTGGATTGGAAGGGACCTTAAAGTCCGTCCAGTTCCAACCTTCTGCTATGGGCAGGGACACCTCTCGCCAGACCAGGTTGCTCCAAGCCCCATCCAACCTCGCCTTGGACACCTCCAGAGATGGAGCAGCCACATCTTCTCTGAGCAACCTCTTCCAGCGCCTCACCACCCTCATCGTGAAGAATTTCTTCCTAATGTCTAATCTAATTCTTCCTCCTTCTAATTTAAAGAGATTCCCCCTCATCCTATCACTCCAGACCCTTGGAAAAAGTCCCTCCCCAGCTTTCCTGGAGTCCCTTCAGATACTGGAAGCTGCTGTAAGGTCTCTGTGGAGTCTTCTCTTCTCCAGGCTGAACAACCCCAACTCTCTCAGCCTGTCCTCATATGGGAGGTGCTCCAGCCCTCACATCATCTTGGTGGCCTCCCCTGGACTCCCTCCAACAGCTCCATATCCTTATTCTGTGAGCTCTATAGGCTACATGAAATGCTTGCAAGGAATGAAGTGCAACATTTAGATGTAGAGCTGAAAATATAATTTGGATGCTATGTTGTTTCACTGTTTCAGGTACAGGCTTTAGAGCCAGAAGTGGAAAGCATGGAGGAGGCACCTGAGGACCTCTTGGAGCGCCTAGCCCAAACGGAAAAACTTGTTGTTCAGCTGAAGGATTTGATCCGAGAAAAGGATGCCCTCCTTCAGCAAAAAGAAACGGTGCTCAAGGTACGATTTCTTTCACTAAGGACCTGGGAGGAAGAGTAAAATCATAGAATCATTTGAGTTGAAAGGGACCTTAAAGCCCATCCAGTTCCACCTCCTGCCATGGGCAGGGACACCTCCCGCTGGATCAGGCTGCCCAAGGCTCCATCCAACCTGGCCTTGAACACCTCCAGGGATGGGGCAGCCACCACTTCCCTAGGAAACCTGTTCCAGGGTCTCACCACTCTCATCGTGAAGAAATTCCTCCCTATGTCCAGTCTAACTCTTGCCTCTCTCCAGTTTGTCCCCATTGCCCCTCGTCCCATCACCACAAGCCTTTGTGAAAGTCCCTCTCCAGCTTTCTTGGAGCCCCTTCAGGTACTGGAAGGTCGCTCTAAGGTCTCCTCGGAGCTTTCTCTTCTCCAGCTGAACAACCCCAACTCTCTCAGCCTGTCCTTGGATGGGGTGTTCTCCAGCCCTCGCATCATCCTTGTAGCCTCCTCTGGCCCCGTTCCAACAGCTCCATCTCCTTCTTATTTTGAAGATTCCAGAATGCTGCTTCAGCTTTCTGTGCCAACCAGTCTCTGGTTTCTTTTGAAATCTGAGACACGTGTGCTACTAAATCATAGAATCCCAGAATGGTGGGGATTGGAAGGGCCCTCTGGAGCTCATCCTGCTAAAGCAGGGTTCTAATCCTGCTTCTCCCATGCAGGATCCTGAACTCCACCATGTCATGGTCACAATGTATTCATTCAATTGTTGGAACGCAAAGAATGAACCCTAACCCCAGAGTTGTAGCTCCTGTTCAGTTTGCTTAGGGCTGATTCCTTCTAGAGTAGAGAAGTTACATCGACGTTCTGCAACGTTTTGTCTTGGAGCTCCTCAAGGCCTGTGCAGATTCCTGGTGGCTCTAATAAGTACTAATATCTCCTGTGTGAGGTTTTCCTCTCGCTACTCCAGAGTGTTTGAGGCAAAGAGTAGGTTGTGCTGCAGTCACAAGGCAGTCCGGTGGGTTTATGGTCTGTAACCAAAGATACGTATTTGTTACTCTGATGCAGGACATGAAAGTGCAATTACCTGACATAATGTTGAGGGGCCACTAATCATAGAATCACAGAATCACTAGGTTGGAAAGAACCCACTGGATCATCGAGTCCAACCATCCCCATCAATCACTAACCCATGTCCCTCAGCACCTCGTCCACCCGGCCCTTAAACCCCTCCAGGGAAGGGGACTCAACCCCCTCCCTGGACAGTCTCTTCCAGTGTCCAGTGGCCCTTTTCATGAAATATTTTTTCCTAATGTCCAGCCTGAGCCTCCCGTGGTGGAGCTTGAGGCCATTCCCTCTCGTCCTGTCCCCTGGCCCTTGGGAGAAGAGCCCAGCTCCCTCCTCTCCACAACCTCCTTGCAGGTTACTTGATCCGTTCAACCTGGAGAAGAGGAGGCTCAGGCGAGACCTCGTTGTGGTCTACACCTTCCTCATAAGGGGAAGAGGAGCTGGTGCTGAGCTCTTCTCTCTGGTGACTGATGATAGGACCTCAGGGCATGGCAGGAAGATGCTCCAGGGGAGGGTTAGGTTGGATATTAGGAAAAGGTTCTCCACCCAGAGGGTGGTGGAGCACTGGAAGAGCTCCCCAGGGGAGCAATCACAGCATCAAGCTGGACAGTATTCCAGAAGCATTTGGCCAACACCCTCAGAAACACGGTGTGAACGGTGGGATTGTTCTATGCAGGGACAGGAGCTGGACTCCGTGGTCCTTGTGGGTCCCTTCTAACTCCTGAAGAGAAAGGACTCAGACAGAAGCAAACTATCTAGTGTTTCAGAGTTAATTTGTTTCCAGGATGCATTTTAATTAACGCAGTTACTGGGGAGGCAGGTCTGAACAAAGATAGCCTGATGAATTGTGGAACTTCTCAAGTGATGCTTTCCGCGCGATAGCACTGGAATTTTAAGTGCAATCATAGAATCACTAGGTTGGAAAGGACCCACTGGGCCATCGAGTCCAATCAATTTGTGTCCTGCTTTTACAGGAAGAACGAGAAGCTGCAGATGCGAAACTCATGAAGCTTAAACTTCAAGCCAAAGCCAAACTGGCCTCTCTGAACAAACGCATTGAGGAGCTGACGGAGAAAGGATCGTCATTGCCTGCCCCGACCTCATCAGAAGAGCAAACGTGCCCCAAGGTTGGGAAAGCAGGGCTACTTAAAAGGTGTTCACCTCTACTGATAATCTGGTGCCACCCTACGTTTTAGGTCCCAGTAAGCCACCTGGTCCCGTCTCTCTCGTTAGCAGGACTTTCATAGTTTCAGCAAGGGTGTCTGTGCTGTAGGAGACCAGTCTGTCCGGCTTCCTTGTACTGCATGTGCCCTTGGAGGACACAACTTGGTCTCCTCAAGGGTGTTGGCTTGTTATCATAGAATCATAAAATCATAGAATAGTTTGGGTTGGAAGGGACCTTAAAGATCATCCAGTTCCAACCCCCCTGCCATGGGCAGGGACACCTCCCACTGGATCAGAGTGATCAAAGCTCCATCCAACCTGGCCTTGAACACCTCCAGGGATGGGGCAGCCACAACTTCCCTGGGAAACCTGTTCCAGGGCCTCACCACTTCCATCAGGAAGAAATTCCTCCTTATGTCCAGTCTAACTCTGCCCCTCTCCAGTTTATCCCCATTGCCCCTCATCCTATCCCCGCAAGCCTTTGTGAACAGTCCCTCCCCAGCTTTCTTGGAGCCCCTTCAGGTACTGGAAGGTCGCTCTAAGGTCTCCTTGGAGCCTTCTCTTCTCCAGGCTGAACAACCCCAACTCTCTCAGCCTGTCCTGGTACGGGAGGTTCTCCAGCGCTTGCATCATCCTTGTAGGCTCCTCTGGACCTGTTCCAACAGCTCCATCTCCTTCTTCTGTTGAGGATTCCAGATCTGGACCCAATCCTCCAACTGAGGTCTCGCCAGAGAGGAGCAGAGGGGCACTAAAAGCTCTTCCATTTTAACACTGTGTAGGCATGAATTATGTTCCGAGAAGGCTTCTGAATTTTTTTTGAGCTTCAGTCTTATGGTGAATCTATCTGGCCCTGTGGTAGATCCCACAGCAGCAAACCCAGCAGCGCCATGTGTGGCCCAGGTGGCCAAGAAGGCCAACAGTTTCCTGGCTTGAATCAGCCATGGGGTGGCCAGGAGGAGCAGGGAAGAGATAATCCCCATAGACTTGGTGCTGGTGGGATCGCACCTTGAATCCTGGGTTCAGTTCTGGGCCCCTCACTCCAAAAAAAACATTGAGGGGCTGAAGTGTGTACCGAGAAGGGGATCAGAGCTGGGGAAGGGTCTGGAGAGCAAGGGCTCTGGGAGTGGCTGAGGGACCTGGGATTGTTTAGCCTGGAGAAGAGGAGGCTGAAGGGAGACCTTATCACTTTCTGCAGCTCCCTGAAAGGAGGCTGTGGTGAGGTGGGTGCTGGTCTCTTCTCTCAAGTAAGAAGTGATTTGACAAGAGAAAGCAGCCTCAAGTTGGCCCAGGGTTGGTTTGCATTGGATAGTAGGAAATATTCTTATATGGAAAGAGGTGGTAGACACTGGAAGAGGCTACCTAGGGCAGTGGTGGAGTTCCCATGCCTGGAGGGGTTTAAAAGCCATAGAATCATCGAATCACTAGGTTGGAAAGGACCATTCCTATCAATCACTAACCCATGTCCCTCAGCACCTCGTCCACCTGTCCCTTAAACCCCTCCAGGGAAGGGGACTCAACCCCCTCCCTGGGCAGCCTCTGCCAGGGATCAATGACCCTCTCCATGAAAAATATTCTCCTAATGTTCAGCCTAAATCTCCCCTGGTGGAGCTTGAGGCCATTCCCTCTCGTCCTGTCCCCTGCCCCTTGGGAGAAGAGCCCAGCTCCCTCCTCTCCACAACCTCCTCTCAGGGAGTTGGAGAGAGCAATGAGGTCTCCCCTCAGCCTCCTCCAGGCTGAACACTCCCAGGGCCCTCAGGCTTCTTCTCCAACCCCTTCCCCAGCTCCTTTGCTCTCCTCTGGACTTGCTCCAGAGCCTCAACATCCTTCTGGTGGGGAGGGGCCCAGAACTGACCCCAGGATTCGAGGAGCGGTCTCCCCAGGGCCGAGGCCAGAGGGAGAAGAACCTCCCTGGCCCTGCTGGCCACGCCGGCTCTGCTCCAAGCCAAGATGCCCTTGGCCTTCTTGGCCCCCTTGGCCCCTGCTGGCTCCTGTTCAACCAACCCCCCCAGGTCCTTCTCCTCCAGGCAGTTTCCAGCCAGCCTTCTCCTAGGCTGGAGCTGCCCAGGGTTGTTGTGCCTCAAAATCTTCAGATATGAGCGTTTGTAAATTTTGGGAAAACGTGGAGCTTGAGCTCTGGGCACCTCGTTCCATGTAATACTACATGGAGTGGTCAATGTGCAAGGACTTTATTAGAAGCTTTTCCAAATCTGACTGTAAATACCAATCCTGAAAGCTAATCCCAAGTAAGTAAACTAATCCACCCGTCTTCCAGTCGTAGCAACTGCTTTGCCCCGGCCTTGGGTATATCCTTAGCTTCCTAAAGCTTCCAGCACTTCTGTTGTTTCTTTTTTTTCTCCCTGTTCTTCTTCTAAGCTTAAGTGCAATTAAAGCTTTCCTTGTGTGTCTGTTCTGCCTCCTTCCAAAGACCTTCAGTGCTGGTGACGCATCTTTTGAGGGATCATAGAGCCATGGAATGGTTTGGGTTGGAAGGGACCTTAAAGATCATCCAGTTCCACGCCCCTGTTATGGGCAGGGACTTAGATTATGATACGGTACGATACGATACAATATGATATGATATGATATGATGGACCCCTGGGCTGAGTCCAACGGGATGAGGTTTAACGAGGCCAAAGGGTGGGTCCTTCCCTTGGGGCACAACAACCCCGGGCAGCTCCAGCCTAGGAGAAGTCTGCCTGGAAAGTGCCTGGAGGAGAAGGACCTGGGGGGGTTGGTTGAACAGGAGCCAGCAGGGGCCCAGGGGGCCAAGAAGGCCAAGGGCATCTTGGCTTGGATCAGAGCCGGCGTGGCCAGCAGGGCCAGGGAGGTTCTTCTCCCGCTGGCCTCAGCCCTGGGGAGACCGCTCCTCGAATCCTGGGGTCAGTTCTGGGCCCCTCCCCACCAGAAGGATGTTGAGGCTCTGGAGCGAGTGCAGAGAAGAGCAACGAAGCTGGGGAAGGGGCTGGAGAAGAAGCCTGAGGGCCCTGGGGGTGTTTAGGCTGGAGAAGAGGAGGCTGAGGGGAGACCTCATTGCTCTCTCCAGCTTCCTGAGAGGAGGTTGTGGAGAGGAGGGAGCTGGGCTCTTCTCCCAAGGGACAGGGGACAGGACGAGAGGGAATGGCCTCAAGCTCCACCAGGGGAGGCTCAGGCTGGACATTAGGAAAAAGTTCTTCACAGAAAGGGTGATTGGTCCGTGTCCGAGGCTGCCCAGGGAGGGGGTTGAGTCCCCTTCCCGGGAGGGGTTTAAGGTCCGGGTGGCCGAGGTGCTGAGGGACATGGGTTAGTGACTGATGGGGATGGTTGGACTCGATGATCTGGTGGGTCTTTTCCAACCTGGTGATTCTATGATTCTATGAAATTTAAGAATTGTGGTAGAAATAAGCATCTTGTTACAAGTCCGAAGTGCTGTAGCATTCTAACTAATTTTTTTAAGTGACCAGTAATAGCAATCACTTTATTTTCTGTTCCTTTTCTTCCCGTTTCTCTCCACTCCTAGTGTCAGAATGACCAAAATACAAGTGAAGGGCAAAGCGAGGAAGTCGAAGCACTCAAGGAGCAGCTCAGGGAGCGAGAGGAGGCTGTTCAGGACCTGAAGGAGCAGCTGGCTCAAGCCAACGTGAATCTCAAAGATGCTGAAATCAAGCACACAACACAGGTATGGAAAAAATGTTTCTATTCATCGATCTGTGTTTCCCACTGCGCCGCTTCCCCTGGCATGGATAGAAGAAGAAGGGAGCTACAAGGATCATCCAATCCATCTGCTGGACCACTTCAGGACTGACTGAAAGTTAAATAGGGCGTTGTTCTTCCTAACATCTAATCTAATTCTTCCCCCTTCCAATTTAAAGCGATTTCTCCTCATCTTATCACTCCAGGCCCTTGGAAAAAGTCCATCCCCAGCTTTCCTGGAAGCTACTCTAAGGTCTCCCTGGAACCTTCTCCAGGCTGAACAACCCCAACTCTCTCAGCCTGGCCTCATCGCAGAGGTGCTCTAGCTCTTGGATACTCTTTGTGGCTGAAATGTTAGCCCTTAAAATACACATAGTAGGATAAATCATAACCTCATGGAACGGTTTGGGTTGGAAGGGACTTTAAAGCCCATCCAGTTCCACCCCCCACCATGTGTAGGGACACCTCCCACTGGATCAGGTTGCTCAAAGCCTGATAAAAAAACAAAGGTACCTTTTGACCAAGGTGACAATAGGATTGAGGTCAAGATGAAGACCTCATCACACATATAACATTGAAAACAAGCCTGCAGGTCTATCAGGTTCATAACTTTGCTTCTTTATATTTTATGGCTTATATTTTCAGGTGAGCTCCCTGCAGGAAGCGATTCAGGAGAAGGAAGCTCTCCTAGAAGAGCAAGCTCACCAACACCAAGCTGAATTGCTCAAGATAACAGCTCAGTCAGATCTGGAAGTAGAGATGCAGCAGGTATATTTGATCTAATAATCTCATTATGGGAAAAGAGATTTGACCAGTTTGAAGACACCCCGAGTTCTCATCAAAGTGTCTCAGAAGGGGTGAGAAGAGACGTGATTTGATTGGTTGGAGGTTTTGGGGATGGTAGTTTGAACTTTAAGAGTCGTAGATTTAATCTGCTGATTTGCTATTAGTTAAAAATGTTGCGATTTTGTGTCCCTCACTATAAGGAGGACATTGAGGTCCTGGAGTGTGTCCAGAAAAGAGCAACGAAGCTGGGGAAGGAGTTGGAGAACAAGTGTTAAGAGGAGCAGCTGAGGGACCTGGGGTTGTTTAGCCTGGAGAAGAGGAGGCTGAGGGGAGACCTCATTGCTCTCTCCAACTCCCTGAGAGGAGGTTGTGGAGAGGAGGGAGCTGGGCTCTTCTCCCAAGGGACAGGGGAAAGAACGAGAGGGAATGGCCTCAAGCTCCATCAGGAAATCAGGAAAAAAGTATTTCATGGAAAGGGTGATTGGTCCCTGTCCGAGGCTGCCCAGGGAGGGGGTTGAGTCCCCTTCCCTGGAGGGGTTTAAGGGCCGGGTGGCCGAGGTGCTGAGGGACATGGGTTAGTGATTTGTGGGAATGGTTGGACTCGATGATCCAGTGGGTCCTTTCCAACCTGGTGATTCTATGATTCTATGATCTTGTTCCAGTTCCCTATTTTTGAAGCAGTATTGAGATCTTCCTACTCCACCAGGATTCCAGAATAAATGTCAACAAAAATTAAGTTATTCAGGCTATTAAAGTAACTGTGTTATGAAAATAAGATGTATGGATGAAACCAGGATATCAAGCTTCCTTATGTTAGCCTCCTGGAGACTGTCCAGGGGAGGACACAAAGATGATCCAAGGTCTGGAGCACCTCTCATACCAGGACAGGCTGAGAGAGTTGGGGTTGTTCAGCCTGGAGAAGAGAAGGTTCCAGGGAGACCTTAGAGCACCTTCCAGTACTGAAAGGGGCTCCAGGAAAGCTGGGAGGGGCTCTTGATCAGGATAGGACAAGGGGGAATGGTTTTGAGCTGAAAGAGGGGAAGTTGAGATGAGATCTTAGGAAGAAATGTTTTCCTGTGAGGGTGGGGAGGCCCTGGAAGAGGTTGCTCAGAGAAGTCATGGATGCCCCATCCCTGGAGGTGTTGAAGGCCAGGTTGGATGGGGCTTGGAGCCCCTGATCCAGTGGGAGGTGTCCCTGCCCTTGGCAGGGGGGTGGAACTGGATGGGCTTTGAGGTCCCTTCCAACCCAAACCATTCTGTGACTCTACTGGTACAGCACTGTCTCTCTCACAGAACCTGCGTACGCTTCAAAGGAAGCTGGAGGAGCAGGAAGAAGCTCTGCTAGGACGAACTCAGGTGGTGGAGTTGCTGCAGCAGGAATTACGTGCTGCTGAACAGCAAAACCAGGTACTTCTTCATGCTTTGCATGTTGTCCTACTCTGATGTGCAAGTGGTGGATGGGGCCTTTCTCAGTAGCTCCAAAATTACCAGATTAGCCTATTTCTGGTACCAGTTTTCCAACATGGAATCAACTGAGCAGCTGGCCAGCAGGTCCAGGGAGGTTCTTCTCCCTCTGGCCTCGGCCCTGGGGAGACCGCTTCTTGAATCCTGGGTTCAGTTCTGGGCCCCTCCCCACAAGAAGGATGTTGAGGCTCTGGAGCGAGTGCAGAGAAGAGCAACGAAGCTGGGGAAGGGGCTGGAGAAGAAGCCTGAGGGCCCTGGGGGTGTTTAGGCTGGAGAAGAGGAGGCTGAGGGGAGACCTCATTGCTCTCTCCAACTCCCTGAGAGGAGGTTGTGGAGAGGAGGGAGCTGGGCTCTTCTCCCAAGGCCCAGGGGACAGGACGAGAGGGAATGGCCTCAAGCTCCACCAGGGGAGGGTCAGGATGAAGATAAGGAAAAAAATTTTCATGGAAAGTGTCACTGGTCCCTGTCCGAGGCTTCCCAGGGAGGTGGTTGAGTCCCCTTCCCTGGAGGGGTTTAAGGGCCGGGTGGCCGAGGTGCTGAGGGACATGGGTTAGTGATTGATGGGGATGGTTGGACTCGATGATCCGGTGGGTCTTTTCCAACCTGGTGATTCTGTGATTCTGTATCAACTGGAGGCCATGTGGCTGAAGCTTCTTTTCCTACTCACAGAAAGCTCCTCACCAGCCTTCTGAAACTATCTATGCTGACCATCCGCAGCTCCAGGAGGAGGAATTTTGACAAGTGTAGGGTTTGTTTCTGTTCCTTCGTTGTCTCTTACATCTAGTCAGCGTTGACCAACTTAGGGATCTTTCTTGAAGCAGTGGACACTGTGTTCCCTCTGGTTTCCTATTTCAGCATTTTTGACCCCTTTTCCTTTACGCTCTTTTCTTCTGATTTTTTAATTGTACTGTATAATTGTTGAATTCCACCTCTTTGTTGTGGTCCTTCAACCCGTTTGGGAATCTCAAGAGTTAAATTAATTTCCATATCCATTTCCAGACGCTCCGAGACCAGTGCCAGAAGATGGAAGTGGAGCTAAGCTCCCACAGGGATGTACTGGATGCTGAGAGACGAGAATCTCAGGATCTCAGAGAGAAGATGGAGCTGGAACTAGCTGAGAGGAAGATGTTCACCCATCGCTTGCAGGACGAGGTGCAGTGTCTCTCGGAGCAGCTGGAAGAGGCAAGAAGAGCACAAACTGGATTAGAGGTGAAGTATAAAGACCTGGAGCAGGAACAGAAGCTGGAGGTGGAAGAGAAAAACCGGCAGATCAGTTGTCTTAAGGTGGTTGAGCAAGAGCTGCAAACAAGCGTTGCTGCACTCGTAGGTGAAAATGATCGGCTGAAGCTGGATGTTGATCGACTGTTGGTCTTATCTGCTGAAAACAGCGCTACGATACAGAAACTGCAAGGTGAGCAAGCACAGAAGTTTGGTGAAGGAGGTTCTCAAGAGCCTGAGGCTTGTTGGATTGCCTTCTACTTAGCCTTGTCTTTCAGTAGCTCATAAGAAAGTCAATGGAATGGCTTGGGTTGGAAGGGAACTCAAAGATCATCCATTTCCAGCCCTTCTGCCACAGGCAGCGCCACCTCCTACTGGATCAGGTTGCTCCAAGCCCCATCCAACCTGGCCTTGAACACCTCCAGGGATGGGGCAGCCACGACGTCCCTGGGCAACCTGGGCCAGGGCCTCCCCACCCTCACGGTGAAGAAATTCCTCCTAATATTTAATCTAAATCTTCTCCCTTCCAATTTAAAGCCATTTCCCCTTGTCCTGTCACTCCAGGCCCTTGGAAAAAGTCTCTCTCCAGCGTTTCTGTAGCCCCTTCAGGTACTGAAAGGCCACTATAAGGTCTCCTTGGAGTCTTCTTCTCTTCAGACTGAACAAGCCCAACTCTCTCAGTCTCGGAGAGGTTCATAGCAGAGGTGCTCCATGCCTCTGATCACCTTTGTAGCCCTTGTCTGGACTCACTCCAACAGGTCTATGTCCTTCTTCTGTTAGGGGGCCTCACAGCTGGACATGAGACTCCAGGTGAGGTCTCACCAGAGTAGAGTAGAGGAGCAGAATCCCCTCCCTCAGCCTGCTGGCCACGCTTCTCTGGATGCAGCCCAGGACACGGTTGGCTTTCTGGGCTGGGAGTGCACATTGCTGGCTCATGTCCAGCTGTTCGTCCACAGGTGCCTCCAAGTCCTCCTCAGCAGGGCTGCCCTCAATTCATTCATCCTCCAGTACTGGTTCTGGGGATTGTCCTGAAAGGAGGTTGTGGAGAGGAGGGAGCTGGGCTCTTCTCCCAAGTGACAGTGGACAGATGAGAGGGAATGGCCTCAAGCTCCACCAGGGGAGGTTTAGACTTGACATTAGGGAAAAATTTTTCAGGGAAAGGGTGACTGGTCCCTGTCCGAGGCTGCCCAGGGAGGGGGTTGAGTCCCCTTCCCTGGAGGGGTGGCCGAGGTGCTGAGGGACATGGGTTAGTGATTGATGGGAACGGTTGGACTCGATGATCCAGTGGGTCCTTTCCAACCTGGTGATTCTATGATTCTATGAACCAGGCGTAGGATTTTGCAGTTGGCCTTGTTGAATCTCAGGAGGTCCATACAGGCCCATCTCTCCAGCCTGCCCACGTCCCTCTGGATGGCATCCCTTCTCTCCAGCATATCAACCGTGCCACACAGCTTGGTGTCCTGAGCACACTTGCTGAAGGTGCCCTTAGTCCCCCTGTCCATGTCTCTGATAAAGATGTTAAACAGCACCAATCCCAATCCCGACCCTTGTGGAACGCCGCTCATCACTGGTCTCCACTTTGACATCGAGCTGTTGAGCACAACTCTTTGAGTGTGACCATCCAGCCAATCCCTTATAGAATCATAGAATCACTAGGTCAGAAGGGACCCACTGGGTCATCGAGTCCAACCATTCCCATCAGTCACTAACCCATGTCCCTCAGCACCTCGGCCACCCGGCCCTTAAACCCCTCCAGGGAAGGGGACTCAACCCCCTCCCTGGGCAGCCTCGCACAGGGACCAATCACCCTTTCCAGGAAAGATTTTTTCCCGATGTCCAGCCTGAGCCTCCCCTGGTGGAGCTTGAGGCCATTCCCTCTCGTCCTGTCCCCTGTCCCTTGGGAGAAGAGCCCAGCTCCCTCCTCTCCACAACCTCCTCTCAGGGAGTTGGAGAGAGCAATGAGGTCTCCCCTCAGCCTCCTCTTCTCCAGCCTAAACACCCCCAGGGCCCTCAGGCTTCTTCTCCAGCCCCTTCCCCAGCTTCGTTGCTCTTCTCTGCACTCGCTCCAGAGCCTCAACATCCTTCTGGTGGGGAGGGGCCCAGAACTGACCCCAGGATTCGAGGAGCGTTCTCCCCAGGGCTGAGGCCAGAGGGAGAAGAACCTCCCTGGCCCTGCTGGCCACGCCGGCTCTGATACAAGCCAAGATGCCCTTGGCCTTCTTGGCCCCCTGGGCCCCTGCTGGCTCCTGTTCAACCAACCCCCCCAGGTCCTTCTCCTCCAGGCAGTTTCCAGCCAGACTTCTCCTAGGCTGGAGCTGCTCAGTGTTGTTGTGCCCCAAGGGCAGGACCCGCCATTTGGCCTTGTTATCGTTGGATGGGGCTTTGATCGCCCTCATCCAGTGGGAGGTGTCCCTGCCCATGTCAGGGCATTGGAACTGGATGATCTTTAATGTCCCTTCCAACCCAAACCGTTCTATGATCCTTTTAGATGTGCCACGTTCTTCAGAGTCTTAATTCCTACTGAACTTAGAAGTGAAACAACCAAGGAAAACAAACCAATCCATTTTCTCTGTAGGCTTGTATGTATTGAAACCATTTAGAACCATCTTGCCTCAAGATATTATTTCAAATTGATTTACTTCCAGGTCCTTTATGGCCTGGAACAGAAGGAGAGACTGAGAGATATGTCTCATTTACTGTTGTGCCTACATGTAGACACCAAGAAAGGTGAGGAACGCACCTTCACTTCTTTTTTTCTCCTCTGTTAGACGAACTTGCACAGAAACCTGAAGAATTTGTCTACTGTCAGAATGAGCTGAGCTCCCAGGCTGTGCAGGACGCTGAATTGAAGAAGCAGGTATGATCTTTTCATATGAATCTCCTGGTGTTTTTCCCGTATGTTGAGGAAGCAAAACTAAGTGAAGCATTTGGAATTCTTTTTTTTAATGTGTTGCTTCCTAGAACCATAGAATGACCTGAGTTGGAAAGGACCCACAGGGATCATCGAATCCAACTCCTGTCCCTGCGCAGGAGAACCCCAACATTCACATCATGTGGCTAGAGGCATTGGCCAAGTGCTTCTGGAATATTGTCAGGCTTGGGGTCATGGCCACTTCCCTGGGGAGCTCTTCCAGTGCTCCACCACCCTCTGAATGAAGTCCCTTCTCCTAATATCCCACCTAACCCTCCCCTGGAGCATCTTCCTGTCATTCCCCCAGGTCCTATCATTGGTCACCAGAGAGAAGAGCTCAGCATCTGCTCCTCTTCCCCTTCTGAGGAAGCTTTAGACCACAACGAGGTCTCCTCTGAGTCTCCTCCAGGCTGAAGAGACTGAGTGACTTCAGCCGCTCCTCATACGACTTCTCTAAATTCTTGATTAACTTTGTGTCTGGACCCTCTCCAGTAGATTTAGATCCTTTTTATACTGTGGTGCCCAAAGCTGCCCCCAGAACTCAAGGTGGGGCTGCACCAGCGTGGAGTAGAGTGGGAGAATCACCTCCCTTGATGCACCCCAGGACACGGTTGCCCTCTTGGCTACCGGGGCTCACTGTTGGCTCACGTTCAACTCGCCATCAACCAGAACCCCTGGACCCCTCTCTGCAGGGCTGCTCTCCAGCCTCTCGCTCCCCAATGTGCATGACAAAGGCTTTGATGGGTTCTCTCTTTGGTGGGCAGATATGACATGACTATAGAAGCCTGGGAAGAAATAGGAGTCCATATGAGTCCTTTAAAAGTTGCTAATTGATTTATTAAAAGGTTAACTGAAAGATCAAAGACTAATGCGTGTATAAACTGTATTGAAATTTATCTTTGTCCTCTCCGTCCCTTTTTTAAACAGGATGAAACAACACTGGAAAAAATAGTAGATTGTGAAGAGCAGAATGAAACTTCACTTCTACCCACAGAAACCTTGGAAAAGCAGCAGAGTGAAGGTGGTGTGATTATCTCAACCTATTTTAGTATTCGTGGTTTCAATCCAGGCTGGGGGATGATGAGATTGGGAGCAGCCCTGAGGAGAAGGACTTGGGGGGCTGGGGGAGGAGAAGCTCCACAGGAGCCACAACGTGTGCTCGCAGCCCAGAAACCCCCCGTGTCCTGGGCTGCATCCAGAGAACGTGGCCAGCAGGGAGGGAGGGGATTGTCCCCTCTGCTCCTCTCTGGGGAGACCTCAGCTGGAGGGTTGGGGCCAGGGCTGGAATCCTCAGCAGGAGAAGGAGATGGAGCTGTTGGAACGGGGCCAGAGGAGGTTCCAAGGATGATGCGAGGGCTGGAGAACCTCCTGTACGACGACGGGCTGAGAGAGTTGGGATTGTTCAGCCTGGAGAAGAGAAGGCTCTGAGGAGACCTTAGAGAGACCTTCCAGTACCTGAAGGGGCTCCAGGAAAGCTGGGGAGGGACTGTTCACAAAGTCTTGGAGTGATAGGACGAGGGGCAGAGTGATTGCTGCATTCGCTCTGCGTGCTCTGAATTGGAATGTAGAAAAATTTCTATTCCTAACAGAACTATTTTACTTCATCCAGTATTTTATTTTGCTTATGAATTAACATATGTTTGGTATGATCTTTGATAGTCGCTAGGTGACCTTTAAGATCGCTTCCAACCCAAAGCATTCTGTTATTCTGTGACACAATGGGAATTAATCATAGAATCGTTGAATGATAGAATGGTTTGGATTGGAAGGGACCTCAAAGCCCGTCCAGTTCCATGGGCAGGGATGCCTCCGCTGGATCAGGTTGCTCCAAGCCCCATCCAACCTGGCCTTGAACACCTCCAGGGATGGAGCAGCCACGACTTCTCTGGGCAATCTGTTGCAGGGCCTCCCCACCCTCACAGGAGAACATTTCTTCCTAAAATCTCATCTCATTCTCCTTCTTTCAGCTTAAAACCGTTCCCCCTCGACCTATCCCTCCTCTCCCAGATCAAGGGCTCCTCCCCAGCTTTCCTGGAGCCCCTTTAGTACTAGGTCACTCTAAGGTCTCCCTGGAGCCTTCTCCAGGTGGAACAACCCCAACTCTCTCAGCTTGTCCTCATAGCAGAGGTTCTCCAGCCCTCAAAAAACCCCTGAACACATGTTTTCCAATGACAATGTTCTAGATCATGGAATCATAGAATCACCAGGTTGGAAGAGACCCACCAGATCATCGAGTCCAACTGATGTTACTAACAGCAACGTGCCCTGTTCTCTAAAGCTCCTGGAAGAACATCCCATTGCTCTCTAATCCAATGTTTTAATTGTCAAACAAATTATTTGTGTTTGAATGTTTCAGAAACACCCCACTTGCAACTTCTTCTCCAGGAGCCCCAGCAGGAAGCCGTGGTGGTGGCCGAAAACGCGAAGCAGGTAACGATTAAGCAGCTGAATTAAGCAAGAACTAAAATAGGTCAAGGGCTGGTCTTTAAAACAGCTTAAGCTGTTGCAGCCTTTTTTAACGATCCTCTTTGGAAGGTTATTATTAACTGGATTAATGAGGAAAGACAGAAATAGCTTCCAAATACTGCTTGGACTGTATTTCTCTTTGCTGGCAGCATGGAATTCTTGTGTCCTTCATCCACCCAGTCCATATTCATGTTATTTTCTCCCTCTTGGGAGTTAGTTCTTCAGCAAAACCACAGGCTGAGCTGAGGGAATTCTTAAAAAACACAGTTCCAAAGGCTCAACTGTCACAGGACACCTGTCAAACCAACCCAACCCACTTCCACTCATGGGGATCCCTCAGACAGAGTGGAGGAAGCCGAGTTCTCTTTAAGTGGGAGACAAGAAGGCTTTAACCTTGGGCTTTTCCACTGTGAACAGCCTCAAGGTGCAATTGCAGTCAGGAGGAGGGTACAGGATGAGATCCCTGCTGCTTTGCTTTATTCTCAGTCTTCAAGGTGATGGAGATGACCGTGTATCTGCAGAGAAGGCCACCCGTGTCCTGGGCTGCATCCGAAGAACGTGGCCAGCAGGGAGGGAGGGGATTGTCCCCTCTGCTCCTCTCTGGGGAGAGCTCAGCTGGAGGGTTGGGGCCAGGGCTGGAGTCCTCAACAGAAGAAGGAGATGGAGCTGAGAAGAGAAGGCTCTGAGGAGACCTTAGAGCAACTTCCAGTACCTGAAGAGGCTCCAAGAAAGCTGAGGAGGGACTGTTCACAAAGTCTTGGAGTGATAGGATGAGGGACAATGGGGATAAACTGGAGAGGGGCAGAGTTAGACTGGACGTAAGGAGGATATTTCTTCACGATGAGGGTGGGGAGGCCCTGGAAGAGGTTTCCCAGGGAAGTTGTGTCTGCCCCATCCCTGGAGGTGTTCAAGGCGAGGTTGGATGGGGCTTTGATCACCCTGATCCAGAGGGAGGTGTCCCTGCCCATGGCAGGGGGGTTGGAACTGGATGATCTTTAAGGTCTCTTCCAACCCGAACTGTTCTACGATTCTATGAAACATTCAAGGTCAGGTTGGATGGACCTCTGAGTAACCTGATCCAGTGGAAAGCGTCCCTGTGAAGGTCCCTTCCAACCTCTAAAACATTCTCTGTTTCTAAGTAAGATTTATGGTCTAATCCTAAAGCCAAAATCTTTTGTGCTCCCTGGAGGGGTTTAAGGGATGGGTGAGCGAGGTGCTGAGGGACATGGGGTAGTGATTAATGAGATGGTTGGACTTGATGGTTGGGTGGGTCTTTTCCAACCTGGTGATTCTATGATTCTATGAACTTCAGAATCCAAAATAAGCAGGAATGACCCTGAGGAGTTGTCTTCTTCTTGGTTAGGCTACTAATTTCTCCTAAGAAGGAACATCTTTAAACTACAGAATATGGAAAGCAGATGCTTCCAAAAGTGACCCTTTCACGGAATTCACTCTGTAACCTATTATTTTCTTTTTAGACAAGAATAGAAAGCTGTCAGCCTGGAATTCTAGACTATGTTGCTGCAGAGAAACAGAAGGAGCTGTCAGTCTTGCTGCTGGAACTGAAAGAAGCCCAAGAAGAAATAGATTTTCTGAAAAGCCAGCTCAAGGACCCAAGCAGCCAAACCTCTACAGGCAGCCAAACAGGAGAAGCAACGACCCAACTGGAAGATGGTTCCCAGGTTCGGTTTCTTGAGAGGGAAGAGCAAAAGGTTTCGGATACACAAAATGAGTTGGGTAGTGGCTCATTGCAGGGAGGCACAGAAATTCAGCGTATCGGGGTGCTTCAGGGAAGCCGCCTTCAAGAGGTGCGAGAAGTTCCTACAGCAGATCCCGAATCTGATGTCTGTCAATCTCAAGAGCTGCTGAAGTTACAGAACCAAATTGCTGAGCTGCAAATAATTCTTCAGCAATCAGAAGAATCCTATAAGAAAGATCTAGGAGAAAAAGGTGCAGAAATAAATAGGTTAAAGCAGCTGGCTGAGGAATACAGAAAAAAAATAGAGGATGCGGATGATGCTTTTTGTGTTTTGAGTGAAGAACGAGATCAGCTCCTGTGTCAGATGAAGGAACTTTCTGCTCTAACAGAACTGAAAGAGCAAGTGAAGCAGCTTGAGGAAAATCTGGCTCTCTCAGAAAGGCAGAGACTGTCAGACAATCAAAGCAACCTTCTGAAAGAGCAAATCCAGAGCCTTAAAAATGAGTTTAAATCCAAGGAGAATAAAATCGAAGCTTTGCAAAAAGACTTGGATGAAGCGCAACTTCAACTCTCCAACCAGGACATGCAGCTGAAAGGTCTGAGAAGCCAGATTGAGAAGAGGGAATGTGAAGTACTTGATCTAGAAGAACTTCTGAGGAGGAACACAGCTGAGAGAGAGGAGCTTTCCCAAAAATTAACCTCTAAGGGACATGAAGCAGCAAACCTAGAACAGGTTGTTGCTGAACAGACCAGGTCCATAGAGAACCTGCAACAAACCTTGCTGGAGAAGGACCAGCAGATGACAGAGGTCAGTCTCAGCATGTCTGAGAAGATGGTTCTGCTGAATGAAGAGAAATTTTCTCTAGAAAACGAGCTGAAGAGTCTTAAAGAGCAAACAAGACTGTTAGTAAAAGCCCAGGAAGAAAAGGATAAAGACATCGAAGAAAAAGATGCATCTCAGAAACGTGAGGAGTCTGAGCAGCAGTTTGAGCCAGCGAGTAAAGAAAATGAGGTTTTAGTAAATCAACTTGAGCTTCTGAAAAAAGAAAATGAGCAAGTAAAGCGGAAGCTACAAGCGGCGCTTGTTAACAGAAAGGAGCTTCTGAAGAAGGTTGGAAAATTGGAGGATGAATTAGTACGATTGAAAAAAGAACCTGGATCGGAGACCTTGGTGGCTCGAGATGCTGAAGGGGAGGAAAATGTGATGAGCGTGATAAGCAAAGACGTGAATCTTGAAAGCCAACCCAGTGAGGAGCATCTAATCCAGTTGCTTTCTGAAAAGGAATCTGAGCTGCGAAGCATCAGGAAGGACTTGGTGGAGAAAGAAGCCACCGAAGCACAATTGCAGGCGGTGATTGAGGAAATGAGGCGAAGTTTGCAAGGTGAAACGAATATTTCGGGTAAAGATGAACTCGTGGAGAGACAGACAAATGATGACAAGGTCACCGAAACCAATAAAAGCCTCAAAGATGATGAAGAAAACAAAAAAAATAGTTTGTCGGCTGTAAATCTCGATGAAAACCAAAAGTTTGTCCTGAAAGAGAGAATTTCAACTCTGGAGCAAGAAAAAGAACAACTTCAAAAGAAACTTCAAGAAGCTCTGGTGTCTCGCAAAGACACTATAAAAAAGGCTCAAGAAAAGGACAGACACCACAGGGAGCAGCTGAAACAGCAGAAAGATGATTATAACGTCCTCCAAGAACAATTTGATAAGCAAAGCAAAGAGAAGGAGAGCATCCAAGCTCAGCTCAGACAGCTCCAAGAAGAAAAAGCATCGACAGAGACTGTTCTTGGGAATCGAGCTGGGTTGGATTCTTCATGCGTGGGAGCAGAAAATACAACGAATAACGCACTTGTGCGAGTTGCAGGTGTTTCTGAGGAAGAGGTTGAGAAACTTGAGGAGCTGCAGATGGAGAAGGAGAAATTGGAAGATATCGTTAGCCACATGCAAAGCGAACTTGCTTGCAAATCAGAATTAGTCTTCCAGTTGCAAGAGCACGTAGCACGGTTGTTTGAGGAGATAGAGGGGCTGAAGAGAAGCTCTGAGCAAGCTGAAGCTAAGGCAGCGAGTCTTCAAACGCAACTGGAGGAGAATCTAGCAAGGATTTCTAGAGAAGGTGCTCTGGAAGACCTGAAAACACTTATGGACCAAAAGGATGAAGAAATCAAGTTTCTTAACTTGCAGTTAAGGGAGAAAAGCGAAGCTCTTGCTAACGTGCAGGCAGAGTTGCTGGAAAAAGAGGGTTCAGTCAAGAGCCTGTGTCGTCAGTTGGAAGCTCAAGCTCAGGCGCACGAGGAGCAAAGCAAGAGGCTGCAAACGGAGTTGCTTGAAGTTCAGGAGAAGCAGGATGACGGTGCAGAAGCAGCTAAAGAGAAGCATCAAATGCAGAGAAAGTTGCAAGCTGCTCTTATTTCTAGAAAAGAAGCACTAAAGGAGAGCAAATCTCTCAAAGAGGAGCTGGCTGGTGCTAAAATCACTATTGAAAACCTTTCTGTGAAGGTGGCAGATATGGAAACCCAAATATGGGGTCATGTTAAAGATAGAGATGCTTTAACTGAGAAGTCAGCAAGACTCACCGAAGAGCGAGAAAAACTTATTGCAGAGGTGGATAAAGTACTTGGAGAAAACCAGAATCTTGAGGGATGCTGTAAAAACCTGAAAAATACTCTAGATGGATTTCTTCTAGAGAAGGAGAAGCTGGAGAAGGAGGTGGAATCCTTGAAGAGCTTTCAAGCTGCTGAGAGTTCCGAGTGGCGCGAGAAATACGGGGACCTTCAGAAAGAATACGAAACGCTCCTGCAGTCGTACGAGAATGTGAGTAACGAGGCTGAGCGGATTCAGCGGGTTTTGGAGACGGTGAGGCAGGAGAAGCAGGACGTTTTCATGAAGCTGAAAAGCGCGGAAGCGAAAAAAGAGGAAACGGAGAAGCAGCTCCAGGAAGCCGGGCAAGAAATTGATGGAATGAAGGAGAAAATGAGGAAATTCGCCAAATCCAAGCAACAAAAGATCCTGGAACTGGAGGAGGAGAATGAGAAGCTTAGAGCAGATGGAGAGCTTCGCAGAACTGGAGATGTCAGTACAGATAGTAGCTTGAAGGAAGATCTGGAGAGCTCTAGGAGGGATCTGGAGAGCTCTAGGAGGGATTGCCAGTCTCTTTCTACTCAACTTGAGGTGGTAATTGCTGAAAAGGAGCGTCTTAATCAAGAGATCACAGACTTAAAGTGTCACTTGCAGGTAACAGAATCGAAGCTGAAGGAAAGCAGAGAACTGGTAGACAAATATGTTGCTCAGAAGACAACAGAGGAGGTGGCTAATCAAGCAGTTGGGGCACCACCACCGGTGGAGAGGACTGAAAACCAAGTGGATATAAGTTTTGGACCAGAGTCTCCTCCTGCAGAGCTGGAACAAAGAGTATTGGATGGTAGTAGCCCACGTGAAGATCTTGGTACCTACATAGAGCAGGTAGCCGAGCTCACGGAGCGAATCAGAGAGTTAGAAGATAACAGGAGGGCTTCAGAGCAAGAGCTGGGTGACATCCGCATGCGTGTTGAGACGTTAGCAAGCGAGAAAAAGGCTTTAGAGACCCAAATGGAAGAGAAACTCCATGAATTGGATGTTCTTCAGGACACACTAGCGAAGATGGAGCAAACAGCCCAAAAAACCAAAGATGACCTGGTCAGGATGACGGAATTGAAGGACGCGCTAGAGGCTGAGAAGGATGATTTGGAAGAAAGGCTCATGAATCAGCTGGCAGAGCTTAATGGGAGTATCGGAAACTATCAGCAAGATGCAACGGACTCCCAGATGGAAAATGAGCAGCTGAAACGTGAGCTTCAGAGCCTGCAGAGAGTGGTGCATGAGCTGGAGGAGGAGAAACGTCACATGGCGATGGAGAAAAGCAAAGCCGGTTCAGAAAAGCAGAAGGAATTTGTAGAAAAGCTGAAGTGCAGTTGGAGGGGAGACACCAGCACACACGTAAAGGAGCTTCAAGAGCTGCTGAAACAGAAGCAGCAGGAGATTAAGCAGCTGCAGAAGGAATGTATTAAAAGCCAGGAGAAGAACAGTAGTTTAGAAAGAACTATTAAAGCTCTGGAATTTGTGCAGAGCGAGGCTCAGAAAGAGGTAGAAGCAGCCAAAGAGGCTTTAGCTAAAGCAGTTGAAGACACCAAGAAAGCCCAAGCGGAGCTTGCTCTCTGCAAAGTGACGTTGGACGATACCCAGAGCGAGGCAGCAAGGGTTGTAGCAGAGGGAGTCAAAGTGAAGGAAGAGTTGCAGGCGAACAAAGAGAATATTGTCATTCAACTGAAGAAAAAAGATGAGGACTTGGAGAGGAGACTGGAAGAAGAAAGAGAGAAGCACTCAAAGGAAGTTAAAAACATTGAGGAGAGGCTGGTGGCTTTGCAGAGGGAGAAAGACCACGTGGAAAGTGCTCTTGGTGACCTTCAAGACGCGTTGGAAAGAAAGGATCAAGAAGCCAAGCAGTTGGAAGGCCACCTGAATAAAACACTGGCCCAGCTTGCAGCCTTCACCAGGAGCATGTCGTCTCTTCAGGACGACCGGGATCGAGTGATCGATGAAGCGAAGACCTGGGAGAAGAAATTCACGGAAACTATTCAAAAGAAGGAGGAAGAAATACGTTCCAAAGAGGAAACTTGCATCGTGCTGAAGGACCAGATGAAGCAGATGGCCCTGCACGTGGAAGAACTTCAGGCTCAGATATCCAGGTAAAGAAGGTGATGGTGACCCCATTGGTGTCGTATTGCCTTTTGACAAGCCAGAGGTGGGGTGGGATTCCTCTTCCTTTTGCTGTGTTCTAGAAGGAAAGAATTTTGAGTATGTAAATATGCTAAACGTGATATGGGATTAGCAAAGTCAATATAATCAATGATATCTATGGTTTTGGATACTGAGATCAATTTGTGACTTCTCCTTCTCCTTCTTCTCCTTCTCCTTCTTCTCCTCCTTCTTCTCCTCCTTCTTCTCCTCCTCTTCTCCTCCTCTTCTCCTCCTCTTCTCCTCCTCTTCTCCTCCTCTTCTCCTCCTCTTCTCCTCCTCTCCTCCTCCTCCTCTCCTCTTCTTCTCCTCCTCTTCTTCTCCTCCTCTTCTCTTCTTCTCTTTTTTAGGCTGGAACACAGCAAGAAAGACTTGGAGTCTCAATCCAAGAAGGAGATTCAGCACCATCAAACAACATGTCAAATGTTGCGGGAGGAAAAAAAGGAACTTCTGATGCAGCTTGAAGAATCTCAGAGGCTGTCCAGCCAGTCTCAGGATGAGCAGCAGAAACTGGAGTCAGAAATCAGCAGCCTGAGACACCAACTTGCTGACCTCCAGAGCTCCTTCACCGACTGTGAATTGGCCAGAGAAGAGCTGAGCAGTTTGGTGAAGCAACACGAGACCAGTATCCAGAACTTTAAATTCAGCTGCCAACAGCTTGAGGCTGATCTGCAGGCTTCCAAGGACCTAACGGATAAGCTGCATGAAGAAATTAGTGCCAAGGAGCAGAAGATCCTGAGTTTGTTGTCGGCCAAGGAGGAAGCGGTTGTGGCTGCTCTATCTGAACTACAGCAGCAACACGCTGAAGAGATGAAAGAGTTGGAGCAGAGGCTGAGGAAGGAGGAAGAAGCTAAACAAGCTTTGGAAAAGGAGAAGAACAAATATCTTGGCCAACTTGATCATCTCACCGAAAAGATGAAGACAAGCAGAGAAGAAAGTAAGAAACACAAGGCACAACTGGACTCCTTCACCAAGTCCATGTCCTCGTTGCAAGATGACAGGGACCGCGTCCTCAGAGACTACAAGCAGCTTGAGGAACGTCATCTTGTGATCATCTTGGAGAAAGACCAGCTGATTCAGGAGGCTGCTGCTGAAAACAATAAGCTCAAGGAAGAAATGAGAAGTTTTCATAGCCGGATGGATGATCTCAACTCTGAGAACGCCAAGCTGAGTGCGGAGTTGGTGCGATATAGAGAAGACCTGAACCAAGTGATTTCAATAAAGGACTCTCAGCAGAAGCAGCTTCTCAAAACGCAGCTTCAGCGCATCCAGACTCTGGAAAAGGAGAAGACAATGGTAGAAACGCGGCTGAAAGAGTCTGAACATGCTCAGGATGATCTCAGGAAGGGCATGGAAGCCTTGAGAGAGGAGAAAGTCACTGTGTCTCAAGAGATTGAAACGCTTACGTCTTCTTTGTCTCGGGTGAAGAATGAGATGGCAGCATTACTTGAGGGGACTCCTATCGTAGAGTGTCAAGCGCAGCTGAAGGCTCGAGAGGAAGAGGCCCAAGAACTGAGTCATAAACTTTCCCTTTCACAACAAAGAATAACAGAACTTGAGGAGCAACTTCTATGCGTTCAAAACGATGCGTCCAAGAAGGTGGGAGAGGCTGAGGACAAGCTTCGAAAGGAATTGAAGCACCTACATCACGATGCGGGGATCATGAGGAATGAAACAGAAACAGCAGAAGAGAGAGTAGCAGAGTTGGCGCGGGACTTGATGGAAATGGAGCAGAAATTTCTCGAAGTCACAGATGAAAACAAAGATCTCAGAGCTCAAATTCAGTCTTTTGGGAAGTCCATGAGCTCTCTTCAGGACAGCCGGGACCAGGCCAATGAAGAGCTTCATGTTTTGAAACAGAAATACTCTGTGGACTTAGAGGAACAGAAGAGTCTGGTGCAAAATCTTCAGAAACAGATGGTTCAGCTACAAGAGGAGCAACAATCCACTGCCAGAGAGCGAGATACGGTGAGGTCTGAGCTGATAGAACTGCAGAAAACCACTGATGAAAGAGGCCTCTTGGCTCAAATTGAGCAACTTAATCAGAAGCTCAGAGCCAAAGAAGATGAGCTTCTCCGTTTGTCTTCTGAACTGGAAAGCTCTTCCAACCAACTCAAATCCTTCTCCAAGGCTATGGGAAGCCTGCAGAACGAGCGTGACCGGCTGCTGAATGAATTGGACAAAACACGTAAGACGGAAGAAGTGAAGCAACAAGCAGAAGGGAGCACGTCCACCACTCTTCCAGAAGTGCAGAGTCTAAAGAAGGCGCTGTCCTCCTTGCAAGATGACAGAGACAGAGTAGTAAGTCCTTGCTCTCTCTTCCTATTCTTATTTAAAGCCCCACAGGAGATTTGGGCCTTCATAGCTTAAAATTAGAATCATAGAATCATAGAATAACCAGGTTGGAAGAGACCCACCAGATCATCGAGTCCAACCATTCCCATCAGTCACTAACCCCTGTCCCTCAGCACCTCGTCCACCCGTCCCTTAAACCCCACCAGGGAAGGGGACTCAACCCCCTCCCTGGGCAGCTTCCACCGTTAGTTGCTTCATCACCCTCCTGGGGATGGAGGTGAGACAGATCAGCCTGCAGTTCCCCAGTTCCTCCTCCTTCTCTATGTAGGGATGACGTTTGCTTTCATCCAGTCTTCAGGAACCTCTTGAAGTCACCAGGACCTTTCAAAGGTAATCGAGTTGCCACCCAGTGACCCAGTCACGTGAGGCTGAGGGAGTTGGGGTTGTTCAGCCTGGAGAGGAGGAGGCTCCAGGGAGACCTTAGAGCAGCCTCCAGTACTGAAAGGGGCTCCAGGAAAGCTGGGGAGGGCTTGCTCAGTTGTCTCACACTCTAATATCTCCCTTTATTTGAAGGTAAGAGAGCTGAAGAACCTGCAGCAGCAATACATCCTGGTTGGGGTGGAATCAGCTGAAAACGCTCGCTTAAAAGCTCAACTGCAGGAGTATCAGCAAGACATGGATAAAGAGCATCTTCTCTTAGAAGAGCTGAAGCAGGAAAGTGTTTCCTACCAGCAGGAGCTCCAGCAGCTTAGGTGAGAATTGGAGGCTCTGCAAAGGGATCTGAACAGGCTGGATCCATGGGCTGAGACACGGGATGTGGGTTAATGAGGCCAAATGGCAGGTCCTGCCCTTGGGGCACAACAACCCTGGGCAGCTCCAGCCTAGGAGAAGTCTGGCTGGAAAGGGCCTGGAGGAGAAGGACATGGTGGGGTTGGTTTAACAGGAGCCAGCAGGGGCCCAGGGGACCAAAAAGGCCAAGGGCATCTTGGCTTGGATCAGACCCGGTGTGGCCAGCAGGGCCAGGGAGGTTCTTCTCCCTCTGGCCTCAGCCCTGGGGAGACCGCTCCTCGAATCCTGGGATCAGTTCTGGGCCCCTCCCCACCAGAAGGATGTTGAGGCTCTGGAGCGAGTGCAGAGAAGAGCAACGGAGCTGGGAAAGGGGCTGGAGAAGAAGCCTGAGAGCCCTGGGGGTGTTTAGGCTGGAGAAGAGGAGGCTGAGGGGAGACCTCATTGCTCTCTCCAACTCCCTGAGAGGAGGTTGTGGAGAGGAGGGAGCTGGGCTCTTCTCCCAAGGGCCAGGGGACAGGACGAGAGGGAATGGCCTCAAGCTCCACCAGGGGAGGATCATGCTGAACATTAGGAATCTTTCCTGGAAAGGGTGATTGGTCCCTGTCCGAGGCTGCCCAGGGAGGGGTTTGAGTCCCCTTCCCGGGAGGGGTTTAAGGGCCGGGTGGCCGAGGTGCTGAGGGACATGGGTTAGTGATTGAGGGGAATGGTTGGACTCGATGATCCAGTGGGTCCTTTCCAACCTCATGATTCTATGATTCTATTCTCCTCTCTACTATTTCTTTCATTCAAAGAGCAACTGTGGGCAGAAGACACAGAAAGCGTTGGGAACTTCAGCCTTGGCTGTCTCTAAACCCCTTTGCCGTGTTCAGGAGTGGGAACGCCTTTCCCTTGTTCAGCTTTGGCCTCAAAATTCAGGGGAAGGGTTACAGCCCCGAAGAGGTGAAGGAAATGCCTGCGTGAAATAGATAATGACCTTTTAATTTCTATCTCCTTCATCCAGTGGTGGCCAATGTCATCTGTTTGAGAGGAAACTGTCTAAACCTCCATTTCACTTGCTCTGTGTCTTCTATTTTAAAGAAGTCAGTAATTCATAGAATCACTGAATGTTTTGGGTTGGAAGAGACCTCAAAGTCCATCCAGTTCCATCCCTGCCCTGGGCAGGGACACCTCCCACTGGATCAGGGGCTCCAAGCCCCATCCAACCTGGCCTTGAACACCTCCAGGAATGGGGCAGCTGCAGCTTCCCTGGGAAACCTGTTCCAGGGCCTCCCCACCCTCAGAGTGAAGAAATTCCTCCTTATGTCCAGTCTAAATCTTCCCCTCTCCAATCTGTAGCCAAAGAAAAGGATGTTTATTTCCTCTCCAGCTTCTACAACGTAGAACATGGTGCCTCTCACTACAGGAAGGATGTTGATGCTCTGGAGCGAGTCCAGAGAAGAGCAACGAAGCTGGGGAAGGGGCTGGAGAACAAGCCTGAGGGCCCTGGGGGTGTTTAGCCTGGAGAAGAGGAGGCTGAGGGGAGACCTTATCACTCTCTACAACAACCTGAAAGGAATCATAGAATGCCAGGTTGGAAGGGACCTCTAGAATCATCTAGGTCCACCCTTTTGAGGTGATCTGTAGTTTGAAAGAGATGGCTCAGCACCCTGTCAAGCTGAGCCTTAAAAGTAGAGGAATCCACCACTTCCCTAGGCAGATTATTCCAATGTTTAACTCTTCTATGGTGAAACATTTTCTTCTGGAATCCAATCAGAGTCTCCCCAGGAGCAACTTATACCATTGCACCTTGTCTTCTCCATTTGACTCCTTGTAAGAAGAGGAGTCTCCATCCTCTTGGAAGACACACTTTATGTACTGGTACATGGTGGTAAGGGCTCCTCTATTCCTCTCTTGTGAGACCTCAGCTGGTGGGTTGGGTCCAGGGCTGGAATCCTCAGCAGGAGAAGGAGATGGAGCTGTTGGAACGGGGCCAGAGGAGGCTACAAGGGTGATCCGAGGGCTGGAGAACCTCCCGTACGAGGCCAGGCTGAGAGAGTTGGGGTTGTTCATCCTGGAGAAGAGAAGGCTCCAAGGAGACCTTATAGCGACCTTCCAGTTCCTGAAGGGGCTCCAAGAAACCTTGGGAGGGACTGTTTCCAAGGGCCTGGAGTGATAGGACAATGGGGAACGGCTTTAAATTGAAGAGCAGCGGATTTAGACTGGACATAAGGTGTAATTTCTTCACAATGAGGGTGGGGAGGCCCTGGAACAGGTTTCCGAGGGAAGTTGTGGCTGCCCCATCCCTGGAGGTGTTCAAGGCCAGGTTGGATGGAGCCTTGGGCAACCTGATCTAGTGGGAGGTGTCCCTGCCCATGGCAGCGGGGTTGGAACTGGATGATCTTGAAGGTCCCTTCCAAGCCAAACCATTCTGTGATTCTATACCATAAGTAATACTGGTAATTTCCTTTGTGTTGTACTGGACAGGCAAGAGAAAACTACCTGGGAAAAGCAGAACAGTGGCCTGAAGGAGCAATACCTGATGGTCATCGCAGACAAAGACAAGGAACTGAACCATTTACAAAGAATCGTGCAAGAAATGAAGCTGCTCCAGAACAAGCCTCGAGTTGGAGAGGAGCGGGACCAACCGAAGGTGGGTGGAAATACACAGATTCTTTAATTCATGGAAAATCAAGGCTTGAAATTCAGCTGAAGCGCAATCGGATGCAGCGTGTGGTGCCCAGAGAGGTCCTGCTGCAGTCTTGCTGGTAGGGAGAGCAGGGGCAGAAAGATACTTTGGATGATAGCTCGGACTCACCTTGGACCTCAGAGCTCTCCCCTAAGCTCCCCTCCCTGCAAATTCAGTTCCAAAACTTTCCTAGGAGAAGCTCTGTGCAGGACCACCAAAAAATTATAAATAATACTGTGCCAGGGGGGCATTTGCAGCAGCGCAGCCACCATCGTGGAAGAGAGGAGAAGGACCAGAGCCCAGGTGGTGTCGTTGGGCTTTTATCATAGAATCATAGAGTGGTTTGGGTTGGAAGGGACCTTCAAGATCATCCAGTTCCAAGTCCATGGGCAAGGACACCTCCCACTAGATCAAGCTTCTCAAAGCCCCATCCAACCTGGCCTTGAACACCTCCAGGGATGGGGCAGCCACAACTTCCCTGGGAAACCTCTTCCAGGGCCTCATCACCCTCATGGTGAAGAAATATCCTCCTTACGTCCAGTCTAACTCTGCCCCTCTCCAGTTTATCCCCGTTGTCCCTCATCCTATCACTCCAAGCCTTTGTGAACAGTCCCTCCTCAGCTTTCTTGGAGCCCCTTCAGGTATTGGAAGGTTGGTCTAAGGTCTCCTTGGAGCCTTCTCTTCTCCAGGCTGAACAACCCCAACTCTCTCAGCTTGTCCTCATACAGGAGGTTCTTCAGCCCTCGCATCAGCCTTGTAGCCTCCTCTGGAGCTGTTCCAACAGCTCCATCTCCTTCTTATGTTGGGGGCTCCAGAACTGGACATGACACTCCAGCTGAGGTCTCACAAGAGAGCAGCAGAGGGGACAATCCCCTCCCTCTCTGCTGGCCACGTTCTCTGGATGCAGCCCAGGACATGGGGGGTTTCTGGGCTGTGAGCGCACGTTGTGGCTCCTGTGGAGCTTCTCCTCCTCCAGCCCCTCAAGTCCTTCTCCTCAGGGCTGCTCCAATCACACCATCCCCCATCCTGGACTGAAACCGCAGATTGCTCTGACCCAGATGGAGGACTTTGCCCTTGGCCTTGTGGGACCTCATGAGGTTCTCCCAGCCCCACTTCTCCAGCTCATCCAGGTCTCTCTGGATGACATCTCATCCTTCTGGTGTGACACCTGCTCCACACTTCTCTCTATCTCTTTTTCTCTCTCTCTCTTTCTTTCTCCCTTTCCTCCCTTTCTCTCTTTCATTCTTCTCCCCTAGCACAGAATTTGCAGTCAATGCTGATCTTATTCCTGAGAGTTCCGGAACATATAAATTCCATTTTTGACCAATTGTTTGACATCATTTTGCCTTTGTTGGGTGTTGAACCCATAAATTTTATGGAAAGACCCAGGGTCTTACCCTGGTGAGCCCTGGATTGTCCACGTTGGGTGGGGACTAATATGAGAGCAAGTTGCTGTGTCTGCAGTGTATTTTTCATTTTATTTTTTTTTAACCTGGCAGATTCCTTCAGAAGTTCTGAGAGGGGACTTTTCAAGCCTAGAAACGGAGACCAAACATCTCCAGACCCAGCTAAGTGACAGCCTGAAAGAACTGCACCAAAAAGAGCTCAGAATTCAGCAGTTAAACAGCAAGGTACTGATTGTATCTTATAATTTCATATAGTTTGGGATGAGGAGACCGGGGAAGAGTTGAACAAGGCTTGGAGAGCAGGAATGAGTCTTTCTGTTCATGTGGACTTCTGGAGATGATAGAATCAGAGTAGTTTGGGTTGGAAGGGACCTTAAAGATCATCTAGTTCCAGCCACCCCCCATGGGCAGGGACACCTCCCACTAGATCCGGCTCCCCAAGGCTCCATCCAACCTGGTTTTGAACACCTTGAGGGATTTGGCAGCCATGACTTCACTGGACAACCTGTTCCAGGGCCTCCCCACTCTCCTCATGAAGAAATTCCTCCTGATGTCCAGTCTAAATCTGCTTCTCTCCGGTTTATCCCCATTTCTCCTCGTCCTATCACTCCAAGCCTTTGGGAACAGCCCCTCCCCATCCTTCTTGGAGCCCCTTCAGGTGCTGGAAGGTCACTCTAAGGTCTCCTTGGAGCCTTCTCTTCTCCAGGCTGAACAACCCCAACTCTCTCAGCCTGTCCTCGGGTGGGAGATGCTATTTTATGGGTTTAAGCTATTGTAAAATAACCTTTTAGCCTTCTGTTAAAGCAGCCCAGCTCTCACGAGCATCATGTTCCTACCCCTCAACATTCTTCACAGCCTTTTCCTGGTCTCCTTCCCATCTCTTTGTCCATTTGAGAAGCATTTAGGAGGTTCTTGCTGAAAGGTTTAAGTCAACCTCAGCGCTGTAGAAATCTTGTTTTGGAAGCGTGTCGTTCTGTACATTGTGTTGAGGTTTTGGAAACTCTTGTTTTGGAAACCTGAGGAGTTCTTGACTTAGCAGTTGTGTTCTCTCCTCAGCTCTCTCAAGTCTTTGAGGAGAAGAACGCCCTCTCCCTCCAGCTACGTAGCAGCAGTCGGAGCATCTGCGAGAGCCATCAGCACTACAATGAGGTTCTGAACCGCTGCTTGGAGCTTGAGAAGCAACTCCAGGAGCTGCATTCGGCAGACAAGGGCATGGTAGGGGTGGTCTTCTTGGTCTAAGGGAGGGAAGAGCTTATTGTAGATGGTTCCACTAATTGTGCAGCCCCGTAGCTACTTTCTGTCCTCTTCGTTCAGTGCTGTCTCCCATCCATTTCTTGCAGGAGTTGTTTGCAACAGATGCTGCTCCAGGAGCACCTCAAGAAAAGAACGAGCCTCCGAGAGGGAGTTACACACCAGAACTGCAGGAGTTGCAGCTGAGGTAAAGAAAACCTGAGGAAACAGGGGTGGGGATGTTACTCCTGGTGGAGATCTTTGGGGTGGTGATGAGCCTGGTTCTGTTGTTCTCTATCAAAGTGTTGGAAGAACTTCATTCCACGCTTGTGGAAGTGGAGGAGCTGTAATATGCACTTGAGAAGCTGTTTTGAGTTTTCTCTTTGGATAGATCTTCCACAAATGACAAGACAACACAGAGCAGCAATTCCAGTTGATCATCACCAGCCAAACTAACATCTTTGATTTGATGGGCTGGGTCCTTCTTAGCTGCTTTAATTATATCAGTGGTCCTGGTCCCAAGGCCACTAGCCCAAAAGTGTCTGGAATTGAGACCCAGCACGAGATTCCTTGTAACCTTCTGGAACAAGGATCTACCACATGGTTCCTCACACCACTCAAAGTAATTTTCAGGAGGTGTGGAAGGCAGAGCCAAGGAACTCCTTCTGTGTGACATGGAAGCTTCAAGAGATTTATCTTCTCTCTTGCTCTCCAAATAATTTATATATTTTAATAAAAGTTGACTATGAAGTGGAAGGGAACTGAAGTCTCTACACCTACAGAGAAATGAAATAGTCCACGAGTTAACTCTTTTTTTGACGTACACTTGGTTGTTCTCTGACAGGTTGTCTGAAACGGAACATTTACACAGCAGCACAAAGCAGGATCTGAGGTATTTAGAGGAGCAGCTGGAGGAAGAACGGGAGCGTCGTCTCGCTGTAGAGGAGGCGCTTTCTGCAGCGCAGGATCAAATCAGGAGGTGAGGGAGCTTGACCGTAAAAGTGTGGTGATCCTAGCTCTGTGTTCATCTGAATTTTGTTCCGGCCTTGTCTCCAGTGTCACTGGGGGCGTAGAAATGACTATAAGTGGTGTCCCCAGGGCTCAGAGCTGGGTCCAGCCCTGTTCAATGTCTTTATCAATGACCTGGATGAAGGCATCGAGCGCACCCTGAGCAGGTTTGGAGATGACACTAAGCTGGGTGGGAGCTGGATCTGCTGGAGGGTCGGGAGGCTCCAAAGGGATCTGAACAGGCTGGATCCATGGGCTGAGGCCAACGGGATGAGGGTTAACGAGGCCAAATGGCGGGTCCTGCCCTTGGGGCACAACAACCCTGGGCAGCTCCAGCCTAGGAGAAGTCTGGCTGGAAAGTGCCTGGAGGAGAAGGACCTGGGGGGGTTGGTTGAACAGGAGCCAGCAGGGGCCCAGGGGGCCAAGAAGGCCAAGGGCATCTTGGCTTGGATCAGACCCGGCGTGGCCAGCAGGGCCAGGGAGGTTCTTCTCCCTCTGGCCTCGGCCCTGGGGAGACCGCTCCTCGAATCCTGGGGTCAGTTCTGGGCCCCTCCCCACCAGAAGGATGTTGAGGCTCTGGAGCGAGTGCAGAGAAGAGCAACGGAGCTGGGGAAGGGGCTGGAGAAGAAGCCTGAGGGCCCTGGGGGTGTTTAGGCTGGAGAAGAGGAGGCTGAGGGGAGACCTCATTGCTCTCTCCAACTCCCTGAGAGGAGGTTGTGGAGAGGAGGGAGCTGGGCTCTTCTCCCAAGGGACAAGGGACAGGATGAGAGGGAATGGCCTCAAGCTCCACCAGGGGAGGCTCAGGCTGGACATCAGGAAGAAATTTTTCCCAGAAAGGGTGATTGGTACCTGTCCGAGGCTGCCCAGGGAGAGGGTTGAGTTCCCTTCCCTGGAGGGGTTTAAGGGCCGGGTGGCCGAGGTGCTGAGGGACATGGGTTAGTGATTGATGGGGATGGTTGGACTCGATGATCCGGTGGGTCTCTTCCAACCTAGTGATTCTATGATTCTATAACGTGTCCGTTACAGAATGGTTGAGGTTGGAAGGGGCCTCTGGAGGTCATCTGGTCCAATACCCTTGCTCAAGCAGGGCTACCTAAAGCCCAGGACCATGTCCAGGTGACTTTTGAATATCTCCAAGGATGGAGACTTCACAACCTCTCTGGGCAACCTGTGCCCACGTTCAGTCACCTTCCCAGTAAAGGAAGCATTTCCTGATGTTCCTTCAGTTGTAGATGAAGATAGAATGGGACAACCGCTGAGCCATCAAGAGAAGTTCTGACTAGAAATGAGATGCCGGCTTTCTCAATGAGTTAAATTAACTAGTGGAAAATATATTTGGAGACAGGGAATTAGGTGGAGGCAGAAGAGGAGTTTTCATACTTCCAAGGGATTTGTCTCTTAAGTTAGCACCTGTCTGTCATGGGGAAACCAGTCTTGGCTTGAAGAATGTCACTCAATTTGAATGTGATGCCCATTAACATAAACTTTTAATTCATTTGAGTACTGAGAAGCAATTAAACGCTTAGAGAAAATGCTGCTTCTTCTCCCACGTGGAACACAGAGACCTCAGTTAAGTTCAAGAGTTTGAAATTCCTGAAAGACAAAAGGAACAAAGCAGCACCAAAAAAAAAATACGAGTTTTGAAGTGATGAGGTATAAATTAGGTAAGAAGAACCACTGCCAGCAGTGGTTTAGTAGCACAGTGGGGTTCAGGTGATGGTTGGACTGGATGAGCTTAGAGGTCTCCTCCAACCTTGCTGCATCTTGAATCCTGGGTTCAGTTTTGGGCTTCTCACTACAAGAAGGACATTGAGGCTCTGGAGCGAGTCCAGAGAAGAGGAGCAAAGCTGGTGAAGAAGCTGGAGAACGAGTAAGGAGCGGCTGAGGGAGCTGGAGTTGTTTAGCCTGGAGAAGAGGAGGCTGAGGGGAGACCTCATCACTGTCCACAACCATCTGAAAGGAGGTTGTAGAAAGGTGGGTGTTGATCTCTTCTCCCAAGTGAGAGGTGATAGGATGAGAGGAAATGGCCTCAAGCTCCACCAGGGCAGGTTCAGATTGGACATCAGGAAATATTTCTTCACCAAAAGGGTTCTCAGGTCCTGGCAGAGGCTGCCCAGGGAGGTGGTGGAGTCCCAGTCCCTGGAGGTGTTTAAAAGACGGGGAGATGAAGTGCTTAGGGATATTATTTAGTAGTGGACAGGCACGGTTGGACTCAATGATGTCAAAGGTCTTTTCCAAGACTGGATCAGGCTGCTCAAGGCCCATCCAACCTGGCCTTCAACACCTCCAGGGATGGGGCAGCCACAACTTCCCTGGGAAACCTGCTCCAGGGTGTCACCATCCTCATCGTGAAACTGAATTTAGACCATAAGAAACTGAATTTCATTTTATGTTCTTTGTGGCAGGTTGCAGTCGAGTGAGTGGACGTCTTCCTCGAGCGCCAGCATCGATATGACTCCGGATCATGAGCATCCCTTGCTGATGGATCCCGTGGATAATCATTTCAGCAAAGTAAGAATTCACATTCACAGTTGCCGATGATCTCAGCCCTGGCTGATCGTAGAATCGTAGAATCACCAGGTTGGAAGAGACCCACCGGATCATTGAGTCCAACCATTCCCATCAATCACTAACCCATGTCCCTCAGCGCCTCGTCCACCCGTCCCTTCCTGTGAACCTGTAGCAGCCGAATCCTTCTGTAGGAACATTTAAATCTGCTTGGGTTTGTCTAGGTTTCCGCTCTTGTCTTGCTCTGTTTTCCATGCCAAGAGCCACGTGTTGTTCTCCTTGGATGGTCCTTGGGGAGCCTGATCTAGTGGGAGGTGTCCCTGCCCATGGCAGGGGAGTTGGAACTAGATGATCTTTGAGGTCCCTTCTAACCCAAACTATTCTATGATTCTATGATTCTGTGGTTCGATGATTCTATGATTCCATGGTTGGACTCGATGATCCGGTGGGTCTCTTCCAACCTGGTGATTCTATGAGTCTATGATTGTGGCCCTGCATAAACAGACTGAATTTCAGAGGTTACTAAACCATAGACCAGCGTTATCTGTGCCAAAAATGTGCTCCCAGGTTCCTTCTGAAATATTTGAGGCTTCGGTGGTGAGCAAATAGCGTGGCCAGCAAGTCAGGGGAGGTGATTCTGCCCCTCTGCTCCTCTCTTGTGAGACCTCAGCTGGAGGGTTGGGTCCAGGTCTGGAATCTTCAACGGAAGAAGGAGATGGAGCTGTTGGAACGGGACCAGAGGAGGCTACAAGGGTGATGCGAGGGCTGGAGAACCTCCCGTACAAGGACAGGCTGAGAGAGTTGGGGTTGTTCAGCCTGGAGAAGAGCAGGCTCTGAGGAGACCTTATAGTGACCTTCCAGTACCTGAAGGGGCTCCAAGAAAGCTGGGGAGAGACTTTTTCCAAAGGCTTGGAGTGATAGGACGAGGGGCAGTGTGGATAAACTGGAGAGGGACAGAGTTAGACTGGACATTAGGAGGATATTTCTTCACCATGAGGGTTGTGAGGCCCTGGAAGAGGTTTCCCGGGGAAGTTGTGGCTGCCCCATCCCTGGAGGTGTTCAAGGCCAGGTTGGATGGGGCTTTGATCACCCTGATCCAGTGGGAGGTGTCCCTGCCCATGGCAGAGGGGTTGGAACTGGATGATCTTGAAGGTCCCTTCCAACCCAAACTATTCTATGATTCTATGATTCTGTTAGCTTAAACAATCTTCTTTTCATGGTCGGGGTGAAGGCATCTGGGGTCACATCCTTTCGTGGTACTGACTGATCTCTCTTTTACTCTTCCAGACTCGGAATATCCTTGGATTACGGCGCCTGTTCCGCTCTCTCTTCCATTCCCGGACCCGTTTGCCTCTGCTAGCAGCCACGTATTTGCTTGCTCTCCACGTCCTGCTCTTCCTGTGCTTTACAGGCCACCTCTGAACCAGGAATACCAGCCTTTCCTTGAGCCACAGCTCCACATTCCATATCGAGAGGGTCGCACTTCATCCAGCTGCCTTCTTCTTCCAGATCAACCCTTAGGGAGAAGCTACATCCATCAACTTGCACCTCGGTTGCTTGCTAAGGATGCAGAAACCAGTGCTGGTGCTTGGGATCTGCTGTTACTTCAATATTTTTTAATGAATGGTTCGTTTTCCAAGCCAGGATCCTGATGCTTCAAGAGCAGCATCTGTTCCTGTAGCTGGAGGTAGCACCACTCATTTTCTACAGGGTTGTGCTGTGGTAGGAATCCAAAAAACATTCTTGAGTTGCTGCAGTGCTTCAACACTTCCAGGAACTGTAGGATCTTCTCCCTCTTGGACTGAAATCAGTCTCGGGGAAACCCTGTAGGTAGATATAGGAAAGAGAAGCTGGTTTTTTCTCTCTTCTATCCCTTCAATTTGCTCCGTGGCTCAGTGCTGTTGGAAATGCGCATCCTAAGAGAGTTGTGAACACTTTAAAGAACGTGAATTGTGCTTCAAAATCATTTCCTGCTCAGTTGCATCTCCTGTTGAAGACCAAAATTGATATATCTGGACCTGCTCAGCATTCCATTTAAAAACAATCCTATGTCTGCCCTGACAACTTGTAAATTAATGTAATTTAGTTATTGAAAAGGAAGAAGAAACAAACTTTTTAACTCTTAAGTTAATAACCTTGCTGCTTACAGCATTTGTGCTCCTCTCGTGATGGAAGGTGCTTGCATCCCTCTTGAAATGAGAGCGACTACGTTCCCGCATCCTCCTCCTCTGAACCCATCCCAGGATTAAACCTGTATGAGCTGTGGTGGAGGGTTCCGTGATGTGGATTTGGGTCCAAATCAAAGAAATTAACGGTTTCCCTTGTGCTGAGGAAGGGAACGACGCTCTGAAACCTTCTGGCATCTCTGCTTCAGGAAAAAGCTGGTGTAGAAAGCTGGTGCTGGTCATTGGATTTGTTTGAATCTGATGCAAACGGATTGGAGCTTATGGGATATATGGAAAGCTGTTTTCTAAAGGACTCCTAGAATTAAGACTGCCTCTTCTAAAGAAGATGCTTCCAGTTGAGTTCCTCCTTATGGTCATTCTCTTCGGAGCACTCACCAGAAGGATTGTATCTGCCTCTTGCTCGAGCACCAACAGGCACGTTTTTCCCATGGGAAAGAGGTAATTCTTTTGCTATTGCTGATAAACTAAAGACTTTTTTAGCCTACTTGAGGATGGATCGATTTCATCACGGTCGCTTTTTAGCTGGATCTCTGGTAGATCCAGAACATCGACACTAACGTCTCCGTTTCTGCACTACCTTGGGTTGTCTGGGTGGGCTTCCTCAACTATAGCAAAATCAGAGACCAAATAATTTGCCTGTAGCTTCCCGGGGCTTGTGCTCCTGTATATATAATAAAGATTATTTTTCAGATGAAATTTGTGTAGAGCTGTCATGTCAGAGGTCTGAAAGGTAGAGTAGTGCTCTATCTTTTACAGGACCACCAGGTGGCTTCTTGAACGATGCTTTCTGTGCTCTTGCAACCCAGAAAGCCAAACGGATCTGTTGGAGGGAGACCAGAAGAGGCCACGGAGATGATCCAAGGGCTGCAGAACCTCCCGTAAGAAGACGAGAGTTGGGGTTGTTCAGCCTGGAGAAGAGAAGGCTCCAAGGAGACCTTAGAGCAGCTTCTAGCACCTGAAGGGGCTCCAGGAAAGCTGGGGAGGGGCTTTTTCCAAGGGCCTGGAGTGATAGGATGAAGGGGAGTGGCTTTAAATTGGGAGGGGGATGATTTAGATTAGACATTGGGAAGGAATTCTTCATGCTGAGGGTGGTGAGGTACAAGTTGCCCAGGAAAGCTGTGGCTGCCCCGTCCCTGAAGGTGTTGAAGACCAGGTTGGATGAGGCTTTGAGGAGCCTGGTATGGTTGGAGGTGTCCCTGCCTATGGCAGAGGGGTTGGAACTGGATGGGCTTTGAGGTCCCTTCCAACCCAACCCATTCCATGATTCTATGATATTTTCATCCATGATCTGGATGCAGGAGTTTGCTGGTGGGAATAGACTGGGATGTTCTGTTGACTTCTGTTGACAAGAGACTTTGTAGAGGGATCAAGACAGCTTGGAGCATTGGGGAGGGTCAAACTGGACATGAGGGAGCGTTTCTTTACCAAGAGGGTGGTGAAACCCTGGAAGAGGCTTCCTGGAGAGGTGGTTGATGCCTCAAGCCTGTCAGGGTTTGGCAATACCCTTAATGCCCTGTGGATGGATCTTCCTGGACTTCAGTAAAGCCGTTGAGACAGTTTCTCCCAGCATTCTGCTTCAGAAACTGTCACCTCTGGCCTGGCCAGGCGCACGCTTTCCTGGGTGGAAAACTGGTTGGATGGCCGGGCCCAGAGAGTGGTGGGAAATGGTGTGAAATCCAGCTGGAGGCCAGTGACAAGTGGGGTTCCCCAGGGCTCAGTGCTGGGTCCAGCCCTGTTCAATGTCTTTATCAATGACCTGGATGAAGGCATCGAGTGCACCCTGAGCAAGTTTGGAGATGACATTAAGCTGGGTGGAAGTGTTGATGTGATGGAGAGTAGGGAGGCTCCAAAGGGATCTGAACAGGCTGGATCCATGGGCTGAGACCAGCGGGATGAGGGTTAACGAGGCCAAATGGCGGGTCTTGCCCTTGGGGCACAACAACCCTGGGCAGCTCCAGACTAGGAGAAGTCTGGCTGGAAAGTGCCTGGAGGAGAAGGACCTGGGGGGGTTGGTTGAACAGGAGCCAGCAGGGGCCCAGGGGGCCAAGAAGGCCAAGGGCATCTTGGCTTGGATCAGAGCCGGCGTGGCCAGCAGGGCCAGGGAGGTTCTTCTCCCTCTGGCCTCGGCCCTGGGGAGACTGCTCCTCGAATCCTGGGGTCAGTGCTGGGCCCCTCCCCACCAGAAGGATGTTGAGGCTCTGGAGCGAGTGCAGAGAAGAGCAACGGAGCTGGGGAAGGGGCTGGAGAAGAAGCCTGAGGGCCCTGGGGGTGTTTAGGCTGGAGAAGAGGAGGCTGAGGGGAGACCTCATTGCTCTCTCCAACTCCCTGAGAGGAGGTTGTGGAGAGGAGGGAGCTGGACTCTTCTCCCAAGGGACAGGGGACAGGACGAGAGGGAATGGCCTCAAGCTCTGCCAGGGGAGGCTCAGGCTGGACATCAGGAAGAAATTTTTCCTGGAAAGGGTGATTGGTCCCTGTCCGAGGCTGCCCAGGGAGGGGGTTGAGTCCCCTTCCCTGGAGGGGTTTAAGGGCCGAGTGGCCGAGGTGCTGAGGGACATGGGTTAGTGATTGATGGGAATGGTTGGACTCGATGATCTGGTGGGTCTTTTCCAACGTGGTGATTCTGTGATTCTAAGAAGATGCTCTGACTTCTGGTCAGCCCTGAAGTGGTCCAGCAGATGGACTGGATGGTGGTTGCAGGTCCCTTCCAGCTGAACTATTCTACTCTAAGCCCCGTGTGTCTTGCTGTTGTGTCAAACGGAAGTGGCTGCTCTAGGAGCCTTTTTTGCTTCACTAGCTTTTTTCAGAAAGGAAGTTATTTTGGTTTGAGATGCTTTTCGACTATCAAACTAGTGTGATTCGTGCTCCTCACTCCAAGTATTTGCTCTTCCCACCAACAAGCAACGTACCAGAGCGCTTGATCTGTAAGTGCTTAGGATTCATTAACTACGTGTTCTCCATCTTCCTAGTTCAAGGTATTTGTGGGGATTTTTATGGTCCTGGAAGCCCTTTCATATTTGTACGTACAGATATGTGTGTGTCTGCGTGGTTTTATGTATTTTTAATTGTACTGTCAAGTAATGAGTCAAATTTTATCATGAGTTCTGTAAGCAGTAGGTTGCTTTCTTTGGAACTCATTGCAATTATCATAAAATCATAGAATCGTGATGGTTGGAAGAGACCTCCAGGCTCACCCACTCCAACCATCATCCCAACCCTCTGAGGCTGCTAAACCAAGTCCTGAAGTGCCATGGACACAAGTTTTTGGAGCCCTCCAGGAATAAGGACTCCACCACTGCCCTGGGCAGCCTCTTCCAGGGCTTCACCACTCTTTCAGTAAAGAATTTTTTCCTAATATCCCATCTAAACCTCCCCTGGTGCAGCTGGAGGCTGTTTCCTCTCATCCTGTCGCTTGTTACATGGGAGCAGAGTCCAAATCCTGCACGGCTCCAACATCCTTTCAGGATGAGATCTGGATGAGATCAGGAGAGCGATGAGGTCTCCCCTCAGCCTCCTTCTCCAGAATAAACAACCCCAGATCCCTCAACCAATCCCAGAACTCTTGTTCTCCAGCCCCTTCCCCAGCTCCATTCCCTTCTCTGGACACGCTCCAGACACTCAATGTCCTTCTTGGACTGAGGGGCTCAAACTTGACCCCAGGATTCGAGGTGCGACCTCAGCAGTTCCAAGTCGAGTGCATGATCCCTTCCCTGCTCCTGGTGGCCACACCATGACTGATCCAAGCCAAGATGCTCCTGACCTTCTTGGCCACCTGGGCCACTGCTGACCACCACCCCCAGGTCCTCATCAAGCCCAGAGGCTTCAGCTTTTTATCTTTTTCATGCTTTTATGGCAGAAGGATTTCTTGAAAATGGAGATGACAACCTGGTTTTGCACACTAAGAGACAGAGTTGTTCCATCAAGCACTTCTCATGCCGTCAGCAATCTCCAGCGTTCCGCTGGGGCAGGTTTTGGTATCAGGACACGAGCAGAGCTGGGGGCTGGGAGGAAGGAAGTGAAGAACTGAAGTTAAAAGAGGAACTCGGAGCTCACAACAGTCCGAAAGCTGTCGCTGGCAACAAGTGCCTGAGCAAAAACCAGCAAGTTTTCTAGCAGGAGCTGGTGAAACTTTTAAGGTAAGAAAGCCGAGTGTGTTTTGAGAGTGGAAAGTGAGAAGCAGCAACAAACTTGGCCCTGGGGAGACCGCTCCTCGAATCCTGGGGTCAGTTCTGGGCCCCTCCCCACAAGAAGGATGTTGAGGCTCTGGAACGAGTGCAGAGAAGAGCAACGAAGCTGGGGAAGGGGCTGGAGAAGAAGCCTGAGGGCCCTGGGGGTGTTTAGCCTGGAGAAGAGGAGGCTGAGGGGAGACCTCATTGCTCTCTCCAAGTCCCTGAGAGGAGGTTGTGGAGAGGAGGGAGCTGGGCTCTTCTCCCAAGGGACAGGGGACAGGACGAGAAGGAATGGCCTCAAGCTCCATGAGGTGAAGTTCAGGATGAATGTTAGGAAGAAATCTTTCCTGGAAAGGGTGATTGGTCCCTGTCCGAGGCTGCCCAGGGAGGGGGTTGAGTCCCCTTCCCTGGAGGGGTTTAAGGGACGGGTGGCTGAGGTGCTGAGGGACATGGGATTGATGGGAATGGTTGGACTCAATGATCCCGAGGGTCTTTTCCAACCTAGTGATTCTGTGATTCTGTGTCTGGAGCCTTGTGGTGGGATCACAGCCTGTGGTTTGTTGTGTTTCCCAGGATACGTGGTGGGTGGCTTTGGAGAGTAGGTGGTCAAGAACCATTTCCAGCAGGATTTACAACCCTGAACCTCAAATCAGCTCAAATCATCTGCCCTGTTGAACAGCCCCTTGCAAGCTGGTCAATGCTGCAGTTTTATCGTTAAGAGAAATGAGGCACAAACTTTAAAGATCTCTGGACGTTCATAAATTAGGGAGGGGAAAAGGAGAAGGAAGATATTGTTAGATAGTGCAATGATGTCCATATGAGCCTTCCTGCTGCTCCTGCTTCTCTTTGCTGTTAGACACCTCCCAGTGGATTAAGTTGCTCCAAGCCCCATCCAACCTGGTCTTGAACACCTCCAGGGATGGGGCAACCACAACTTATCTAGGCAACCTCTTCCAGGGTCTCCCCACCCTCACAGTAAAGAATTTCTTCCTAAGATCTCATCTCAATCTCCCCTCTTTCAGCTTAAACCCATACTCTTCATCCTACCCCTGCACCCCCTGATCAAGAGCCTCTTCCCAGCTTTCTTGTAGCCCCCTGGATGGAAGTTGTGGGACAGGAATGGGTTAGTGCCTCTGAGAAACGTGTTGTTCAATGAGGATCCAGTCTGAAGAAGTTCCCTTCCCTCCTTGATTTGCTCCTTGATACCAATTTGAGGCTCCTCTGCACCAATCTGGGGCTCCTTGACACCCCAGGTGGGATGGAAAAGCTTTGCCGATAACCATTCCTCTGTTGCATAAGGTCACGCAAGACATGGAATCTTTCTTTTCTCTCTTATTTTGTTGAAAGCATGTTCAGGAGGGTTTTTTTTCATCATCTTTTTTTCCACCGTCACCTTGAAAACAAACTGAAAGAGTTGTAGATTTCGCATTACTTTTCTTTAACTTCCTCTTCCTGGGTCTATCACTTCCCCCAGGCCTTTTTGGACAGCCTGAACCAGCCGTACCACCACAGCTCCAGCCTTTTCAGCCCAGCACGCTCAACGATTTCAGCCCCAGTTCATGTTTTTACCCTGTGACAGCCAGAAAAACCCAAGAACATCGTTTACCAGCAGCATCAGACTAGGACGTAGCTCTTTGAACCTTCTTTAGGCAGTGATTAACTCATAGAATCAAAGAATGGGTTGGGTTGGAAGGGACCTCAAAGCCCATCCAGTTCCAAGCCCCTGCCACGAGCAGGGACACCTCCCACTGGATCATGGGCTCCAAGCCCCATCCAACCTGGCCTTGAACACCTCCAGGGATGGGGCAGCCACGACTTCTCTGGGCAACCTGGGCCAGGGTCTCCCCACCCTCACACTAAAGAATTTCTTCCTAAGATCTCCTCTCAATCTCCCCTCTTTCATCTTAAAACCAGTCCCCTCATCCTATCCCTGCCCTCCCCGACAAAGAGCCTGTCCCCAGGTGTCCTTTCACTACTGGAAGGCTGCTCTAAGGTCTACAAAATCCTTAGATGATTGAGTCCAACCGTTCCCATCAGTCACTAACCCATGTCCCTCAGCACCTCAGCCACCCGGCCCTTAAACCCCTCCAGGGAAGGGGACTCAACCCCCTGCCTGGGCAGCCTCGGGCAGGGACCAATGACCATGGTACCAAGCTTGACAGCATTCAAGAAGCATTTGACCAACACCCTCTGCCAAATGGTGTGAATATTGGGGCTGCCTTATTCAAGGACAGGAGCTGGAGGGGATTGTCCCCTCTGCTCCTCTCTGGAGAGACCTCATCTGGAGGATTGTGTCCAGTTCTGGAATCCTCACCAGAAGAAGGAGATGGAGCTGTTGAAACGGGGCCAGAGGAGGCTAAAAGGTTGAACAGAGGGCTGGAGAACCTCCCGTACGAGGACAGGCTGAGAGAGTTGGGGTTGTTCAGCCTGGAGAAGAGAAGGCTCTGAGGAGACCTTAGAGAGACCTTCCAGTCCCTGAAGGGGCTCCAAGAAAGCTGGGGAGGAACTTTTTCCAAATGCCTGTAGTGGTAGGACGAGGGGCAATGGGGATAAACTGAAGAGGAGAAGATTTAAGCTAGACATAAGGAGGAAATTCTTCACAATGAGAGTGATGAGACCCTGGAACAGGTTGCCCAGGGAAGCTGTGGCTGCCCCGTCCCTGGAGGTGTTCAAGGCCAGGTTGGATGGGGCTTTGATCACCCTGATCTAGCAGGAGGTGTCTCTGCCCATGGCAGGGGTGGAACTGGATGGGCTTTAAGGTCCCTTCCAACCCAAACTGCTCTATGGTTCTCGTGGGACCCTTCCAACTCAGATCATTCTATGATTCTATGAGCTCGGAAACCCTCCATATCTTGGAAAAGCGGACTCTGGCTGCTTGATGCTTGCATGAACTCACCTTAAAATACGACGTGCATGAAACCTGTGGTTTGCACATAAGATCCTCTTGTGCTTTGCTGCAAGAGGGCTCTAGAGCACCTATTATGGGGTGCCCCACGCTGTATGAGGGATGGAGAGATCAGCAGGGGGGACATCCTGCAAAGGTCCCTTCCAGTCCGAGTTGGGTCATGACTGGAGAGGTTGGAGGTGCCCGTGGCCACGCGCCCGCAGCACCCGGATGACACCATGTCCTTGTCCAGATGTGGAAAGCAGTCGTGGGACATGACGTGTCCGTGAAGGTGGAGGCTGAGGGAGATGACTGGGACACCGACCCTGATTTTGTGGTGAGTATCTGGGGTGTCAATCCGTGCTGGTTGGTGGTATGAAGGGTTCGCTGGCCCATGGCATCTGCTGGTCAGCTGGGCTGGGACGAGGTGTTTAGCACAGCACCATGTACAATACAGCAACACTGGCCATACAGGAGCAGCTAAGTGCCACCAGCCCTCCAGGGTTCCAGCCAGGTCGTGTGTCTAAGGTGTTTCTGACCCTCAGCAAGTTTGCGGGTGACACTAAGCTGGGTGGAAGCTGGATCTGCTGGAGGGTTGGGAGGCTCCAAAGGGATCTGAACAGGCTGGATCCATGGGCTGAGACCAACAGGATGAGGGTTAACGAGGCCAAATGGCGAGTCCTGCCCTTGGGGCACAACAACCCTGGGCAGCTCCAGCCTAGGAGAAGTCTGGCTGGAAAGTGCCTGGAGGAGAAGGACCTGGGGGGGTTGGTTGAAGAGGAGGCAGCAGGGGCCCAGGTGGCCAAGAAGGCCAAGGGCATCTTGGCTTGGAGCAGAGCCGGCGTGGCCAGCAGGGCCAGGGAGGTTCTTCTCCCTCTGGCCTCGGCCCTGGGGAGACCGCTCCTCGAATCCTGGGGTCAGTGCTGGGCCCCTCCCCACCAGAAGGATGTTGAGGCTCTGGAGCGAGTGCAGAGAAGAGCAACGGAGCTGGGGAAGGGGCTGGAGAAGAAGCCTGAGGGCCCTGGGGGTGTTTAGGCTGGAGAAGAGGAGGCTGAGGGGAGACCTCATTGCTCTCTCCAAGTCCCTGAGAGGAGGTTGTGGAGAGGAGGGAGCTGGGCTCTTCTCCCAAGGGACAGGGTACAGGACGAGAGGGAATGGCCTCAAGCTCCATGAGGTGAAGTTCAGGATGAATGTTAGGATGAAATCTTTCCCAGAAAGGGTGATTGGTCCCTGTGCGAGGCTGCCCAGGGAGGGGGTTGAGTCCCCTTCCCTGGAGGGGTTTAAGGGCCAGGTGGACGAGGTGCTGAGGGACACGGGTTAGCGATTGATAGGAATGGTTGGACTCGATGATCCAGTGGGTCCTTTCCAACCTGGTGAATCTATGATTCTATTATATCCACGTGTTGTCTCCACAACATCCTACACCCACGTTCCCACATTTGACTACAAGTAACACCACTTAAGGGGTGCCTCATAGAATCATTAAGGTTGCAAAGCCCTCTAAGATCATCAAGTTGAACACAACACCAACACACCTACTAAACCATGTCCTGAAGCACCACATCTACAAGCTTTCTGAATCCCTCCAGGAATGGTGACACCATCATTCCTCTAGACAGCTTCTTCCAGCGCTTCACCACTCTTTAGTAAAGAAATTTTTCCTGATATCCAATCTAAACCTCCACTAGGGAAACGAGGCCGTTTCCTCTGTCCCTTGTTACTTGGGAGAAGAGACCAACACCCACAGCAGCTCCACTCTTCCACCTCAGCTTTGTTACAGCAACACTCGTTTTGTTTTCTCTTTGGAAAGTCCAAACATCTATTTGAGAAACTGGAGCATCAGCAAACTCTTTCCTAATTTAAAGCTAAAAATATACTTCTTTTCCAACTCTAATGATTCTATGACCTCAAGCAAGACACTGACTTCACTGTTCCTCCAGCATTTTCCTGAGCCATTAATTCCCACAGCAGTTCTTGCCACCGTCTCCAAGGCAGTGGTTGGGGTTCCCCACAGACACCTCCTTCCTCGCCATGCCTGGAGGTTGTCCATGGCTTTTCTCTGGGGACAGAGCCCCTTTCCTTGGGGTGGGGACTGATATCTGTGCTTTGCTCTTGCAGAACGACATCTCTGAGAAGGAGCAGCGCTGGGGAGCCAAAACCATCGAGGGCTCCGGCCGTGCCGAGCACATCAAGTGAGTGTGGGAATCAGGGCATGCAGAGAGGCTTCCACGCTTGCGGCTTCTGTGCATGGGGCTTCACACCTGGGGCTCTGCACCTGGAGCTCTTGCACCTGGGGCTCCACATATGGGACTTCCATGCCTGGAGCTCCCTCACCTGAGGCTCTCAGGCTTGGGGCTTCCTCACCTAGGTCTTTGTCACCTGGGTCTTTGTCACCTGGGGCTTCTATACCTGGGGCTATTGTGACTGGGGCTCCACATCTGGGGCTCCTCTTCTGGATCAACTCGCCTGGGGCTTCCTCCTCTGAGCTTCCCATACCTGGAATTTCCTCACCTGGGTCTCCATCTCAGGGCAGCATCATCATTCCTGGAGGAGAAGGACCTGGGGGGGTTGGTTGAACAGGAGCCAGCAGGGGCCCAGGGGGCCAAGAAGGCCAAGGGCATCTTGGCTTGGAGCAGACCCGGCGTGGCCAGCAGGGCCAGGGAGGTTCTTCTCCCCCTGGACTCGGCCCTGGGGAGACCGCTCCTCGAATCCTGGGGTCAGTGCTGGGCCCCTCCCCACCAGAAGGATGTTGAGGCTCTGGAGCGAGTGCAGAGAAGAGCAACAAAGCTGGGGAAGGGGCTGGAGAACAAGCCTGAGGGCCCTGGGGGTGTTTAGGCTGGAGAAGAGGAGGCTGAGGGGAGACCTCATTGCTCTCTCCAACTCCCTGAGAGGAGGTTGTGGAGAGGAGGGAGCTGGGCTCTTCTCCCAGGTGACAGGTGATAGGACAATGCTAATGGCCTCAAACTGCACCAGGGGAGGCTCAGGCTGGACATCAGGATGAAATCTTTCCCGGAAAGGGTGATTGGTCCCTGTCCGAGGCTGCCCAGGGAGGTGGTGGAGTCCCCATCCCTGGAGGTGTTTAAAAGACAGGTGGCCGAGGTGCTCAGGGACATGGTTTAGTGTTTGATAGGAATGGTTGGACTTGATAATCTAAGAGGTCTTCTCCAACCTGGCGATTCTATGATTCCATGATTCTACCTCGTGCCTCAGTGCTGCCCAGCAGAGCCCAGTGTGGGCACACTGACAGGTGGAGGGTTGGTGCCCTGCTCTGTGCTGGGCTCTGGTGGCACATAGATGCTCCATGTAGCTCTGCACGATCCCACCGTGACCTTCCCTGGCTCTGTGTCTCACCAGCATCCATCAGCTGAGGAGCAAGGTGTCAGAGGAGCATGAGGTCATCAAGAAGAAGGAGCTGGAGACTGGTCCCAAGGCTTCCTATGGCTACGGGGGGAAATTTGGAACAGAGCGAGACCGGATGGATAAGGTAACAATCATAGGAGGCTTCCTTGGGTCCTAGTGGGAAGATCTTTTCCTCACAAAGGAAGGAGCTTCCCTGAATTGTGTCCTGGAGACCTTCCATGACTTCACAGATTCGCACATTCTAACCATCCCATAATCTGTATCTGCGATCTATTTGAACCCATGGGTGTAATTTATCTCTTCAGCTTCCACTCAAAGTTCCCCTTAGTGAAGAAGAACTTTCTTCTGGCTTGTTTTCAACCTGCTGCGTAACAATTAAATCTGGTGCCTTCCTACTTGTGCTTGGAGAACTAATGATTAACTCCCCCTCAAATTCTCCATTCCAGATCTCTATCATCTCCCCAGGGTGGAGCCGTTCTTCATATTCCCTGTTCTCACATCATATCTTTTCTAATAATCCTCATTACACTTCTTCCCATGCCTTTCAGCATTCAAGACTTCAATTTTTTCAGCAGCGAGTAACAAGGAACAAGGATTAAGACGTGAGAAAATGGCCTCAGGTTCCTCCAGGAGAGGTTTAGATTGGATATTAGGAAAAATTTCTTTACTGGAAGAGTGGGGAAGCATTGGAAGAGGCTGCCTTGAGGAGCAGTGATGGAGTTTCCATCCCTGGAGGTGCTCAAGGCCAGGTTGGATGGGGTCTCAAGCAGCCTGGTGCAGTGGGAGGTGTCCCTGCTCACAGCAGGAGGGTTGGGACTGGATGATCTTTAAGGTCCCTTCCAACTCAGACCGTTTAAAGATTTGATGATTGTATGCGCAGGACCTAATTTTTCAGGAGGTGCTTGATCAGCTTCCCTGGGCGCTTCATTCTTTTGATCAGCACAAAGTTTGCCCTGATGTTTGATTTAATATTATGAAATTTGGGCATCGGCAGAGGCTGCCAGGGAGGGGGTTGAGTCACCATCCTTGGAGGAGTTTCAAAGATGGGTGGACGAGGTGCTGAGAGACATGGGTTAGTGATTGATGGGAATGGTTGGACTCGATGATCCCGTGGGTCTCTTCCAACGTGGTGATTCTGTGAAATATTAGTTTGCTTAGTGTGATGATCAGAACATCACCCTCTCTTGCAACAATTTCTTCTCAGTGCGCGGTGGGCCACGAGTACGTTGCTGAGGTCGGGAAGCACTCCTCGCAGACGGATGCAGCCAAGGGCTTTGGAGGGAAGTACGGAGTCCAGCGGGACCGAGCTGACAAGGTGTGTTGGACAAGGTGGCCACGATGTGTCCCTTTGCTTAGTCCTGCCCCTAAACTGCTCCTGGAATCCTGGGGTCAGTTGTGGGCCCCTCCCCACAAGAAGGATGTTGAGGCTCTGGAGCGAGTGCAGAGAAGAGCAACGGAGCTGGGGAAGGGGCTGGAGAAGAAGCCTGAGGGCCCTGGGGGTGTTTAGCCTGGAGAAGAGGAGGCTGAGGGGAGACCTCATTGCTCTCTCCAACTCCCTGAGAGGAGGTTGTGGAGAGGAGGGAGCTGGGCTCTTCTCCCAAGGGACAGGGGACAGGACGAGAGGGAATGGCCTCAAGCTCCACCAGGGGAGGGTCAGGCTGGACATCAGGATGAAATTTTTCCTGGAAAGGGTGATTGGTCCTTGGCAGAGGCTGCCCAGGGAGGGGGTTGAGTCCCCTTCCCTGGAGGGGTTTAAGGGCCGGGTGGCCGAGGTGCTGAGGGACACGGGTTAGTGATTGATGGGAATGGTTGGACTCAATGATCCAATAGGTCTCTTCCAACCTACTTATTCTATGATTCTGCGATTCAAAAAACGTGCAGATGTGGCACTTTGGGACACGGTTTAGTGGTGTTGGGCTGATGGTTGGACTTTATCTTGGAGGTCTTTTCCAAACTTTATGATTCTGTGGGCAGCAGGGGTGGTGTGAAGGGCTGAGGAGCCTCTATCAGTCCAGGAGTGGGGAGGCACCTGCGTGTTGCACCACCAGACGAGGAGCAGGAGCCCAGCTGAGCCCCAGGAGGAGGGTTGGTGGGACCAGTCTTGTCCCTCAGGACAACTGACATTCCTTCTCTTCTTCTTCCAGTCAGCGCTGGGGTTTGAATACAAGGGTGAGGTGGAGAAACACTCATCCCAGAAAGGCAAGTCCATACCCTGTACTGTCTGCTGTGGGGCAGCTCCTTTTGCTATCGCCCTCCTCTTAATTTTTTCAGAGTCCAGTTCCAAGTTGGTCACTCTTGTAGCTCCATTCCCTGCTGTCCCATCACCACCCTTCTTGTTGTACCCTCCACTGGTCTACGTTTGGCTTTGACGGGAACTGTCACTGTCCAGCTCCACGTTCTGGTCTCTAAATTGGAGAGATAAGGAGATGACAGATGAACCACTTGGTGGAGAAGAAATAGACTGGATGGTCGCACTCAAAGAGTCGTGGTCAATGGCTCAAAGTCCAAGCAGAGACTGGTGATGAGGTCTCTGATGGACTTCTGTATGAGGACAGGCTGAGAGAATTGGGTTTGTTCAGCCTGGAGAAGGGAAGGCTCCGAGGAGACCTTAGAGCAGCTTCCAGGACTGAAAGCTGGGGAGGGGCTCTTCATCAGGGAGTGCAGGGATAGAACAAGGGTGGATGGTTTTAAGCTAAAGTAGGAGAGACTGAGATAAGATCTTAGGAAGAAATGTTTTCCTGTGAGGGTGGGGAGGCCCTGGCACAGGCTGATCAGAGAAATCATGGATGCCCCATCCCTGGAGGTGTTCAAGGCCAGGTTGGATGCAGCTTGGAGCCCCTGATCCAGTGGGAGGTGTCCCTGCCCATGGCAGGTGGCTTGGAACTGGATGATCTTGAAGGTCCCTTCCAACCCAAACCATTCCATGATCCTCTGAAATGTGGGTTTCAGCCCTTTCTGCAGCTCCCAGAGTCCGTGGTTTTCATGTTTTCATTATAACAAAGGTAAATCCCACAACAGGTTTCCCATTTCTTCTGTGCTTTCAAGGGCTCAATATTCTCATTCACAGACCTTTTTAGAGACTGGAAGACCACAGGTTGAAGTCTTTGATCTGGAGATGCCTGAGTAGGGGGGTGGCTAAGCTGTCATTGCCCGAGTCATCCCCCTCCCCACAAGAAGGATGTTGAGATGTTGAGGCTCTGGAGTGAGTGCAGAGAAGAGCAACGAAGCTGGGGAAGGGGCTGGAGAAGAAGCGTGAGGGCCCTGGGGGTGTTTAGCCTGGAGAAGAGGAGGCTGAGGGGAGACCTCATTGCTCTCTCCAACTCCCTGAGAGGAGGTTGTGGAGAGGAGGGAGCTGGGCTCTTCTCCCAAGGGCCAGGGGACAGGACGAGAGGGAATGGCCTCAAGCTCCATCAGGGGAGGGTCAGGATGGACAGCAGGATGAAATCTTTCCCGGAAAGGGTAATTGGTCCCTGTTCAAGGCTGCCCAGGGAGGCGGTTGAGTCCCCTTCCCTGGAGGGGTTTAAGGGCCGGGTGGCCGAGGTGCTGAGGGACATGGGTTAGCGATTGATGGGAGTGGTTGGACTCGATGATCCAGTGGGTCCTTTCCAACCTGGTGATTCTATGATTCTATGAGTCTTGCTTTGGTTTTATGTCCTTGCCTGGCTGAGCTCCCACTGTCTCCCCAACCACCCTTGCCATGTTACTTTTCTTCCTTGCCCTCTCGTCCCCTCTGTCTCCTGCTGCCACAGCCCCCATGACTCACACTTGCTTTGTGCGCCCATTCTAATAGACTGTCATCCTCCATGGTCCTCACGGTGCTTCCTACCATCCACTGTGCCCCTTCCAAACCCCATTTCCTAGCTTTTTCTTATGTCCCTGCTGCTCTTCCTCCTCCTTGGAGCTCCTCCCCGGTGCTGCTCCCCATCTTCTCCCCCTTCCCTCACCCACCCCATGCTCAGGGCACCATTTCACTCCGTGCACCACCTCAGATTACTCCAAGGGCTTCGGTGGCCGCTACGGCGTGGAGAAGGACAAGGTGGACAAAGCAGCCGTGGGTTTTGACTACAAGAGCCAGGCGGAGAAGCACGACTCTCAGAAAGGTGAGCTGGGGGAGCCCAGTGCTGCAGGCAACGTCAGGACTGGAGCTTGGGACTCTTCTTAGTGGGGTTGTGGAGCACTTGAGGTTTCCATGAATGGTGGAAAAACCACAGGGGGATGTTGGTTGCTCAATGCTTGGAGCAAGGGGATGGGACAGGTGAGGAAAGCCGCTGGATGAAGAGGAGCAGCAGATTTCTATGGGCACAGGGATCTCCTGGGCAGTATAGAGACTATATGCCCATGGAGGTGGTGGATTCTCCATCCCTGGAGGGGTTTAAGGGACGGGTGGATGAGGTGCTGAGGGACATGGGTTAGTGATTGATGGGAATGGTTGGACTCGATGATCCGGTGGGTCTTTTCCAACCTGGTGATTCTATGGTTCTATGATTCCGTAGTCACCAAAGGGAGGGTGCAGGGAAGCCCAGGTGGCTGCTCATAGCAGGTGGCATCCCAAAAAGCTATCACTGCAGCCACCAGTGGGGAAACCTGGACTTGCTCCATGTCTTTCTCTAAGTCCTGGGCAGGGAAAACTGTTACACCTGAGCTTCACAGTGCTGCTACTTCTCTCTTTCCCTCCCTTGTTTGTTCTGTTCCATGCCACGACCTGGATGCCTGCGGCTGAAGATTATTCTGTGGGCTTTGGTGGGAAGTTCGGGGTCCAGAGGGATCGTCAAGACAAGAGTGCCCTTGGCTGGGACCACCAGGAGGAACTTCAACCCCATGCATCCCAAACAGGTAGGACAATGCTGCAAGAGCACGATTTCCTTGGAGCACACACAGACCTATAGCCAGTGGTTCATACCTGAGAGAGTTCCTCCTGCTGAAAGCTGAATGTGGACACCACGTTGTGGAACCACCAAAACACAAGCATGAGCTTTCCCAGAGAAGGCGCATGCTTGGATCGGTGGGGGATATTGAATGCAAGACCCTGAATCCAAGCTTCCTAGACCATATTGTGCTTTCTCAGATAGGTTCGTTCCTGGTTATAAGCTCATCAGACAGGTGAGTACATGGGAACCAAGCAAAGCAGGTTCTAGGAGCAGCTTGACTGGCTTCTCATCCCAGTTCCTGGAAGCAGATTTGCCAACCTCCAGCACTGAAACCTGTGCACTTCATAGAATCACGGAGTGGTTTGGGTTGGAAGAGACCTCAAAGCCCATCCAGTTCCACCTCCTGCCATGAGCAGGGACACCTCCCACTGGATCAGGTTGCTCCAAGCCCATCCAACCTGGCCTTGAACACCTCCAGGGATGGGGTAAAAATTTCACGCAAAAGAATTAAGAATAAGCCTTAAAAGCTCTTGTCCATATAATTTTGTGTGTGTTATCTCTGTTTAGTTCCATGTGTGATAAGAGTCGAATCATAGAATTGCTTGGTTGGAAAAGACCTTTGAGATCATCAAGTCATTGAACCATAGAATAGTTCAGGTTGGAAGGGATCTTAAAGATCATCCAGTTCCGAGCCCCTGCCATGGGCAGGGACACCTCCCACTGGATCAGGCTGCTCAAAGCCCCATCCAGCCTGGCCTTGAACCCCTCCAGGGATGGGGCAGCCACCACTTCACTGGACAACCTGGGCCGGTGCCTCATCAGACTTATCGTGAAGTCCAACCTCATTTTTTTTTTCCCATACAGACTATTCCAAGGGGTTTGGAGGCCGCTATGGGGTCCAGAAGGACAGGGTGGATAAGGTAAGACTGCGTGCTGCCGCTTGAAATTGTTTCCTGCTCATCAATGCTCTTTGCGTTGCTACAAGGGAAGAAGCTTCCAAGCTGGAGATGTGACCCCAGTGCTGCATGTGCACTACTGCGAGGGAAAGGGAACTCGTGTGGTTTAAATAGAAGAGGGTGTGGAGGAGTCCAGACTGGGGGAACAGATTTTTTTTCCATACTCAGCTGCTTTTGAACCATTCCACTCTCAGACTGAACCATCACCCACCTCTTTCTCTGGATCACTGAAGGCTGGATCCCACCCGCACTTTCCTTTTTGTATGAAAGTAGATAAAACCCCTTGATCCCACTTCTTTTTTTGCTGCAAACGCCCCAGGGATCATAGAATCATAGAATAGTTTGGGTTGGAAGGGACCTTAAAGCCCATCCCGTTCCAACACGTCCAACTAGATCAGGCTGCCCAAGCCCCACCCAACCTGGCCTTCAACATCTCCAGGGATGGGGCAGCCACAGCTTCCCTGGGGAACCTCTACCAGGGCCTCACCACCCTCATCGTGAAGAATTTCTTCCTAATGACTAATCTAAACCTTCCCTCTTCCAATTTAAAGACATTCTCCTTCATCCTACCACTCCAGGCCCTTGTAAGAAGACCCTCCCCAGCTTTCCTGGAGCCCCATCAGGTACTAGAAGGCTGCTCTAAGTTCTTCACAGAGCCTTGTCTTCTCCAGGCTGAACCACCCCAACTCTCTCTTCTTCATGAGGAAGGTGGGGAGGCCCTGGCACAGGTTGCCCAGGGAAATTGTGGCTGCCCCCTCCCTGGAGGTGTTCAAGGCCAGGGTCCAGAGGAGGCCACAAAGTCAGTGGAGGGTTTAGAGGGAAATCGTATGAGAAGCAGCTAAAATCACCTGGTCTGTTCATTCTGGAGGAGGCTGAGGTGAGACCTTGTCATGGTCTAGAGCTTCCTCATGAGGGAAGGAGGAGAAACAGGCACTGAGCTCTTCTCTCTGGTGACTGTTGACAGGACACGGGGGAATGGCAGGAAGATGCCAGGGGAGGGTTAGGTTGGATATTAGGAAAAGGTTCTTCTCCCATAGGTGATGGAGCACTGGAACACCTGCCCAGGGAAGCCATCACGGCTCCAAGCCTGATAATATTCCAGAAGCATTTGGCCAACTCCCTCAGGCTCATGGTGTGAATGTTGGGGTTGTCCTGTGCAGAACCAGGAGTTGGACTGGATGGTCCTTGCAGGTCCCTTCCAACTCACGACATTCCATGGTTCTGGCCTCTTCTCCCAAGGGACAGGGGACAGGACGAGAGGGAATGGCCTCAAGCTCCACCAGGGGAGGGTCAAGCTGGACATCAGGATGAAATATTTCATGGAAAGGGTGATTGGTCCCTGTCTGAGGCTGCCCAGGGAGGTGGTTGAGTCCCCTTCCCTGGATGGGTTTAAGGGCCGGGTGGCCGAGGTGCTGAGGGCCATGGGTTAGTGATCGATGGGAATGGTTGGACTCAATGATCCCATGGGTCTCTTCCAACCTGGTGATTCTATGATTCTACGATCTCAGCACTGTCCTTGCCTATCAAGCTGGACCATTCTTTTGCTTCCCCTTGCAGAGTGCTGCTGGCTTTAATGAGATGGCAGCTCCCACCTCCTCGTATGAGAAAACGAGACCAGTGGAGGCAGGTGAGACAACTGATAACCAACCCTGGGCTTGGTGGGAAGCTGTGAGCCCCGTGGTCCCCCTGTGGCACGTGCTGTGGTGGGATGTGGATTAACTTGCTTGGAGGGGCAGAAGAAGGTGGTTGAGCTGCGTGTTTCTCCGGGAGAGGCAGAGATCTGGGTTTCTCCTGGATGCTTGGTGGAAGGGAGCCGCTGCACAGGCTTGATCAGCTGTCTTGTCTTCTCCACAGGAGCTTCCAGCGGCACCGGCAGCCTGCGATCACGCTTTGAGAACATGGCTAAGTTAGCAGAGGAGGAGAGCAGAAGGCAGGCGGAGGAGGAGCGAGTGAGGCGTCAGGTTCGGGAGAGCCAGCCAGCTCGGTGGAAGGTGAGCCATGGCCATCCTGCGGTGTCCTCCAGGGCTTGTGAAGCAGACTTTTCCTTTCAGCTCCATCTCCTTCCACCTGATCTCTTTACAGTAACCTCCTGCCTAAAGTGCTTCCCCGCAGCTGCCAGGGTCTTTGCTCCTCTGCTCCTCTCTTGTGAGTCCTCATCTGGAGGACTGTGTCTAGTTCTGGAATCCTCAACAGAAGAAGGAGCTGTTGGAACGGGACCAGAGGAGACTACAATGTTGATCTGAGGGCTGGAGCATCTTCCATATGAGGACAGGCTAACAGAGTTGGGGTTGTTCAGTCTGGAGAGGAGAAGGCTCCGAGGAGACCTCGTACTGACCTTCCAGTACTTGAAGGGGCTCCAGGAAAGCTGGGGAGGGACTGTTCCCAAAGGCTTGGAGTGATAGGACGAGGAGCAATGGGGATAAACTGGAGAGGGGCAGAGTTAGACTGGACATCAGGAAGAATTTCTTCACCATGAGGGTGGGGAGGCCCTGGAGCAGGTTGTCCAGGGAAGTTGTGGCTGCCCCATCCCTGGAGGTGTTCAAAGCCAGGTTAAATGAGGCTTTGAGCAGCCTGATCCAGAGGGAGGTGTCCCTGCCCATGACAGGGGGGTTGGAACCGGATGATCTTTAATGTCCCTTCCAACCCAGACTATTCTCTGATTCTCTGATTCTATTGAACTTCACAGTTGTCACCAGATTTTCCCTTCCAGCACCAGTTAAGGGTGTGCCCTCACCCAGCCATGATCTCCTGTGCTTTAGCCAAGGCTCCCTCTTGCCTCTAGTATCATAGAATCATAGAGTCACCAGGTTGGAAGAGACCCACCGGATCATCAAGTCCAACCATTCCCATCAATCACTAACCCATGTCCCTCAGCACCTCGGCCACCCGTTCCTTAAACCTGTCCAGGGAAGGGGACTCAACCCCCTCTCTGGGCAGCCTCGGACAGGGACCAATCACCCTTTCTGGGAAAAATCTTTTCCTAATGTTCAGTCTACATGGTTGTACTGGATGATCTTAGAGGCTTTTCTCCAACCTTAATGATTCCATTCCTCTGGACCTCATTCGAAAGTCATACTTCTCCCAAGTCAGAGGCGATAGGATGAGAGGAAATGGCTTCAAGTTGTGGCAGGGGATGTTTAGATTGGATATTAGAAAAAAATTATTTATAGAAAGAGCGGTGAAGTGTTGGAAGAGGCTGCCCAGGGAAGCGGTGGAGTCATCATCCTTGGAGGTGTTCAAAAAAAAATAGATGTGGTGCTCTGGGACCTGGTTTAGTAGACACCGTGGGGTTGTGTGGATGGTTGGACTTGATGATCTTCGAGGTCTTTTCCAACCATGATGATTCTCTGATTCTATGAAGGGATTGAGGCAATCTCAACTTCTTTTCCAGCAGGAAATCCCACAAAGAGAGAAGGAGCACACAGAGGCAGCGCCGCCCACCGTGCCAGCAAGGAGAGCTGAGCAAGAGAGACCTACGTCATGGGGGCTGCAGGTACCGAGAGGGGCTGAGGAGAGCCAGAAGGGGAGCAGGCAGAGGGAGCTGTGATTTACAGATTGTCCTGCTGAAGGAGGAAGCTTGGTGCAGTCACGGCATGGAAGAGGCTTTGGAAGGATGAAGGAGAAACATTGGGATGGCGATGGGATATGCCGCTGAAGGGAGTGGTGGAGTCTCCATCCCTACAGACCTTCAAAAACCACGTAGGCGTGGCATTTCAGGACATGATTTAGTAGACACAATGATGGTTGGACTTGATGATCTTAGAGGTCTTTTCCACCCTGAATGATTCTGAACAGGCTGGATCCATGGGCTGAGACCAACGGGATGAGGGTTAACGAGGCCAAATGGCGGGTCCTGCCCTTGGGGCACAACAACCCTGGGCAGCTCCAGCCTAGGAGAAGTCTGGCTGGAAAGTGCCTGGAGGAGAAGGACCTGGGGGGGTTGGTTGAAGAGGAGCCAGCAGGGGCCCAGGGGGCCAAGAAGGCCAAGGGCATCTTGGCTTGGATCAGAGCCGGCGTGGCCAGCAGGGCCAGGGAGGTTCTTCTCCCTCTGGCCTCGGCCCTGGGGAGACCGCTCCTCGAATCCTGGGGTCAGTGCTGGGCCCCTCCCCACAAGAAGGATGTTGAGGCTCTGGAGTGAGTGCAGAGAAGAGCAACGAAGCTGGTGAAGGGGCTGGAGAAGAAGCCTGAGGGCCCTGGGGGTGTTTAGCCTGGAGAAGAGGAGGCTGAGGGGAGACCTCATTGCTCTCTCCAACTCCCTGAGAGGAGGTTGTGGAGAGGAGGGAGCTGGGCTCTTCTCCCAGGGGATAGGGGACAGGACGAGAGGGAATGGCCTCAAGCTCCACCAGGGGAGGGTCAGGCTGGACATCAGGATGAAATTCTTCACAGAAAGTGTGATTGGTCCCTGTGCGAGGCTGCCCAGGGAGGGGGTTGAGTCCCCTTCCCTGGAGGGGTTTAAGGGCCGGGTGGCCGAGGTGCTGAGGGACATGGGTTAGTGATTGATGGGAATAGTTGGACTCGATGATCCAGTGGGTCTTTTCCAACCTGGTGATTCTATGATTCTATGATTCTTCGATGCTAAAACAGGGCTCCACAGTACCTTGCGCTGCGAGATGGGCTCTTAGAGATGGACAGCGTGGTGGTGGGACAGTGAGCTGTAGCTAAGCACATGGGAGAAGTTGAAATACACAAGCCATGAGGGTCTTCATGGCAATCCCAGTTCAGCACAGACCCTAATGGCTGAGCTGTTGCCTCCTTGTGCGGAGGAGGACGTTCCATTTGTGTCCTGGTAGCATGAAAGGCACCTGCAGTAGAGCGGGCTGTGTCAGAAGCTCTGTGGTCATGGGAGAGCTGCTTGCAGTGGATGCTTTGCAGGTGACCTTCCAGTCGCTTTCTCACTTTGTGGCAGGAGACAGAAAGGGAGGATGAGGAAACACCACCCGCTTTGCCATCAAGACCAGCAGATCTTGGCGAAGAGCTGTGCAAGATCCCCAGCCAAGATCAGCCCAACTACAATGAAGATCCAGATGTCGGTGGAGACTATGAGGAGCTCATAGAGCCCTCTGACTACTGCGACAGCACCAGTGGAGGTGCTCTCTATGAGGAGCTGCCAGAACCCTTGGAAAAGCCAGATGCTACCTATGACTACGGAGGAGATGAAGGTGAGGACTACGAGAACATCCTTCCAGGGGAGCCCAGCCAGAGCCAGCCCCACCTGGGTGAGTACTGAGGGAAGAAATAATGTCTAGGGGAGCTTGTGTCTGTCTGGTCACCTCACTGGCTTGGACTGAGAGTCTTGGTGCTGCACTGAGCACTAGGGGAACCTTCTTAATTCAGCCTCTCGCTCCACGGCTGGTGCTCATGAGACCTCACCTGGGGGTGTCTCCTTGGCCTGAGGAATGCAGGGTGGTCTTCCTCCAAGCACATAAGCAAACAACATAGACCTGTTCAATGTCTTCATCGATGACCTGGATGAAGGCATCGAGCGCACCCTGAGCAAGTTTGGAGATGACACTAAGCTGGGTGGAAGCTGGATCTGCTGGAGGGTCGGGAGGCTCCAAAGGGATCTGAACAGGCTGGATCCATGGGCTGAGACCAACGGGATGAGGGTTAACGAGGCCAAAGGGCGGGTCCTGCCCTTGGGGCACAACAACCCTGGGCAGCTCCAGCCTAGGAGAAGTCTGGCTGGAAAGTGCCTGGAGGAGAAGGACCTGGCGGGGTTGGTTGAAGAGGAGCCAGCAGGGGCCCAGGGGGCCAAGAAGGCCAAGGGCATCTTGGCTTGGATCAGACCCGGCGTGGCCAGCAGGGCCAGGGAGGTTCTTCTCCCTCTGGCCTCGGCCCTGGGGAGAGCGCTCCTCGAATCCTGGGGTCAGTTCTGGGCCCCTCCCCACAAGAAGGATGTTGAGGCTCTGGAGCGAGTGCAGAGAAGAGCAACGAAGCTGGGGAAGGGGCTGGAGAAGAAGCCTGAGGGCCCTGGAGAAGAGGGGGCTGAGGGGAGACCTCATTGCTCTCTCCAACTCCCTGAGAGGAGGTTGTGGAGAGGAGGGAGCTGGGCTCTTCTCCCAAGGGACAGGGGACAGGACGAGAGGGAATGGCCTCAAGCTCCACCAGGGGAGGCTCAGGCTGGACATCAGGATGAAATATTTCGAGGAAAGGGTGATTGGTCCCTGTCCGAGGCTGCCCAGGGAGGGGGTTGAGTCCCCTTCCCTGGAGGGGTTTAAGGGCCGGGTGGCCGAGGTGCTGAGGGACATGGGTTAGTGATTGATGGGAATGGTTGGACTCGATGATCTGGTGGGTCTCTTCCAACCAGGTGATTCTATGGTTCTATGACTCTATATGGCAGTTTCACCAACTTCCTCACCTTCCCATCCTGTCTTCTGCAGGGGAAATGGACCATGTTTATGACGTGGAGAGCCCTGGGACCTGTGCAGTTGCTCTCTACGATTACCAAGGAGGTAAGACTTCCACCTGGGCTGTTGGAGAGGTGCTGGGAGCTCCCTGGGTTGGTGCAACAGGGAGGTGGTGACTTACACCATCAGTAGCGATGAAAAGATTTCTAGTTGGGGGGTTCAATTTATTCCTCTTGGAAAGCAGAACAAGACCTGGCCTGGAAAGGCAGAAGCTTCCTTTTCCATCTTTGAAGTCTTGTTCTTTCTCCCCTCTACCTGTTCTGTTCTCTGGAGGTTGGATGAGATGAATGTTGAGGGTTATCAGAAAGCTGATTCTGTATTTTCCTCCTGGGAAGTAGGGATGAAAAACTAGGGTGACCTTCACGCTGTGACTATCTTTTATGAACAATTTTTTGCAGAAGGAGACGATGAGATTTCATTCGATCCTGACGACACAATCACAAACATCGAGATGGTAGATGAAGGCTGGTGGCGGGGACAGTGCCGGGGCCGAGTTGGCCTCTTCCCAGCAAATTATGTGAAGCTTCTGCAGTAAAACCAGCATCGTCCCCAAGCTGCTTCCTTCCAAACTTTTGCTTCTCTCTGCTTCAGCCTTTTTTTAATGTGTTAGCAGCTTCATTTGACTCAGCCTGGAGTATCTACATGCAAGAAAGACCAAGGAGCAAACTGGCCGTGCTGGAGGGAAGGTTTTATTCTGTGTCCAAAAGGACTTCGGTTCCCATCCACTTCCAGATGGGAAAAGTGGGATGGTTTAAGAGTACATGAGTGCAATATGAGACACGTTTTCTACCTAGGCTGCCATTGAATCATAGAATCCTTGAATAGTTTGGGTTGGAAGGGACCTTAAAGATCATCCAGTTCCACCTCCTGCTGTGCGCAGAGACACCTCCAACTGGACCAGGCTGCCCAAGGCTCCATCCAACCTGGCCTTGAACCCCTCCAGGGATGGGGCAGCCACAATTTCCCTGGAAAACCTGCTCCGGTGGCTCACCACCCTCATCGTGAAGAAGAGAGTGTTGGGGTTGTTCAGCCTTGAGAAGCCAAGCCTCTGGGGACACCTTAGAGCAGCCTTTGAGGACATGAAGAGGCTCCAGGAAAGCTGGGGAGGGACTTTTTACAGGGGTAGGATGAGGTGAATGTCTTTAAATTGGAAGGGGAATTGGAGGTCCCTTCCAACCCAAACCATTCCATGATTCTGTGATTTACAGGTTTCCACTTTAATTAGTGAAGGAGTAAATTATTTGTTAAGAGGTGTGCAGGCTTGAGCTTCCAGATCTGAAAAGTGCTGTGGTTATTTACAATATCCTGCTTGTCTGACACAGTTTGGGGAAGAACACGCGTAACTGAAAGGTAGAAAAACTGCCCCATAGCAACAGTTTCCATCCCTCCATCCCTCTACTCCTCCCATCCCTCCATCCCTCTACTCCTCCCATCCCTCCATCCCTCTACTCCTCCCAACCCTCCAGCCCTTCGCAGGGCTCTTCTTCATGGAGTAGGAATAAACCTCTGCTGTTGTACCCTGACGAAAATCACATCTTGGTTCTTCTGTGGCTGCAGGACCCTTCTGACTGTCCTTGCACAGGGAAATGCAGCAATCCACAGAGCTAGGGGGCTGGAACTGACCCCAGGATTCGAGGAGGGTCTCCCCAGGGCCGAGGCCAGAGGGAGAAGAACCTCCCTGGCCCTGCTGGCCACGCCGGCTCTGATCCAAGCCAAGATGCCCTTGGCCTTCTTGGCCCCCTGGGCCCCTGCTGGCTCCTGTTCAACCAACCCCCCCGAGGTCCTTCTCCTCCAGGCACTTTCCAGCCAGACTTCTCCTAGGCTGGAGCTGCCCAGGGTTGTTGTGCCCCAAGGGCAGGACCCGCCATTTGGCCTCGTTAACCCTCATCCTGTTGGTCTCAGCCCATGGATCCAGCCTGTTCAGATCCCTTTGGAGCCTCCCGACCCTCCAGCAGATCCACACTTCCACCCAGCTCAGTGTCATCTCCAAACTTGCTCAGGGTGCGCTCGATGCCTTCATCCAGGTCATTGATAAAGACATTGACCAGGGCTGGACCCAGCACCGAGCCCTGGGGACACCAGTTGGAACTGGCCTCCAGCTGGAGTTAACTCCATTTCCCTGCCCAAGCCCCATCCAACCTGGCCTTGAACCCCTCCAGGGACGGGGCAGCCACAACTTCCCTGGGAAACCTGTTCCAGGGTCTCACCACCCTCACAGTGAAGAAGTTCTTCCTAATGTCCAGTCTAACTCTGTCCCTCTCCAGTTTATCCCTGTTTCCCCTCGTCCTATCACCACAAGACTTTATGAACCTCCTCAGCTTGCTTGGAGCCCCTTCAGGTACTGGAAGGTCACTATAAGGTTTCCTTGGAGCCTTCTCTTCTCCAAGTTCAAGGCCAGGTTGGATGGAGCTTGGAGCAACTTGATCCAGTGGGAGGCGTCCATGCCCAGGGCAGGGGGGTTGGAACTGGATGGGCTTTGAGGTCCCTTCCAACCCAAATCATTCTATGATTCTATGAAGTAAAGAGTCCTTTAAAATAAGAGACACAACACAATCCAACGGGAAAGGGAAAGGGAAAAGGGAGAGGGAGAGGGAGAGGGAGAGGGGAAAAGGGAAAAGGGAGAGGGGAAAAGGGAAAAGGGAAAAGGGAAAAGGGAAAGGGAAAGAGAAAAGGGAAAGAGAAAAGGGAAAGAGAAAAGGGAAAGGGAAAAGGGAAAAGGGAAAGGGAAAAGGGAAAAGGGAAAGGGAAAGGGAAAAGGGAAAGGGAAAAGGGAAAAGGGAAAAGGGAAAAGGGAAAGGGAAAAGGGAAAGGGAAAAGGGAAAGGGAAAAGGGAAAGGGAAAGGGAAAAGGGAAAGGGAAAGGGAAAAGGGAAAAGGGAAAAGGGAAAAGGGAAAAGGGAAAGGGAAAGGGAAAGGGAAGAGGGGAAGGGAGAAGGAAAAGGGAGAAGGGAAAGGGAAAAGGGAAAGGGAAAAGGGAAAGGGAAAAGGAAAAGGTAAAGGGAAAAGGGAAAAGGGAAAGGGAAAAGGGAAAGGGAAAAGGGAAAGGGAAAAGGAAAAGGGAAAAGGGAAAAGGGAAAGGGAAAAGGGAAAGGGAAAAGGGAAAGGGAAAAGGAAAAGGTAAAGGGAAAAGGGAAAAGGGAAAGGGAAAAGGGAAAGGGAAAAGGGAAAGGGAAAAGGAAAAGGGAAAAGGGAAAAGGGAAAAGGGAAAGGGAAAAGGGAAAGGGAAAAGGGAAAGGGAAAAGGGAAAGGGAAAAGGGAAAGGGAAAGGGAAAAGGGAAAAGGGAAAAGGGAAAGGGAAGAGGGGAAGGGAGAAGGAAAGGGAAAAGGGAAAAGGGGAAAGGGAAAAGGGGAAAGGGAAAAGGGGAAAGGGAAAAGGGGAAAGGGAAAAGGGAAAGGGAAAGGGAAAGGGAAAGGGAAAGGGAAAGGGAAAGGGAAAGATAAAAGGGAAAGGCCTCGGGTGGGAGGGGGCGTGGCCTCGAAATGGAGGTGGGCTGGGGTCTGGTGCTGAGGGGGCGGGGCCTGTGCGGGCCCGGGTCGCGCAGCCGCGTTGGGGCCGCGATGGCGGCTGAGGGGGATGCAGCCCGGGGAGAGGCCGCGGAGAGCCCCGAGGAGACCGTGAAGATCATCTGCCTGGGCGACAGCGCCGTGGGCAAGTCCAAGTGCGTGCGGGGGGGGGCCGGGCCCGCTCAGCTCTCGGTCCCCACCCTGCTCTGGGGTTCGGGCCCGGGCCCGGTCTCCCTCCTCTCCACAACCTCCTCTCAGGGAGCTGGAGAGAGCAATGAGCTCTCCCCTCAGCCTCCTCTTCTCCAGCCTAAACACCCCCAGGGCCCTCAGGCTTCTTCTCCAGCCCCTTCCCCAGCTTCGTTGCTCTTCTCTGCACTCTCTCCAGAGCCTCAACATCCTTCTGGTGGGGAGGGGCCCAGACCTGACCCCAGGATTCGAGGAGTGGTCTCCCCAGGGCCGAGGCCAGCGGGAGAAGAACCTCCCTGGCCCTGCTGGTCACGCCGGCTCTGATCCAAGCCAAGATGCCCTTGGCCTTCTTGGCCCCCTGGGCCCCTGCTGGCTCTTGTTCAACCAACCCCCCCAGGTCCTTCTCCTCCAGGCACTTTCCAGCCAGACTTCTCCTAGGCTGGAGCTGCCCAGGGTTGTTGTGCCCCAAGGGCAGGACGCGCCCTTTGGCCTCGTTAACCCTCATCCTGTTGGTCTCAGCCCATGGATCCAGCCTGTTCAGATCCCTTTGGAGCCTCCCGACCCTCCAGCAGATCCAGCTTCCACCCAGCTTAGTGTCGTCCCCAAACTTGCTCAGGGCGCGCTCGATGCCTTCATCCAGGTCATTGATAAAGACATTGACCAGGGCTGGACCCAGCTCTGAGCCCTGGGGAACCCCACTTGTCACTGGCCTCCAGTCTTGGTCCCAGTATCAGCCTCCAACCCAGTCGCAGTCCTTGTCACTGTCCTGGTCTCAGGCATGTTCCCAGTCATGGTCGCAGTCTTGGTCCCGGTCTCAGTCCCAGTCCTGGTCTTGATCCCAGTCCCAGTCTCAGTCCTGGTCTTGGTCCTTTTCTTGGTCTCATTCCTGGTCCTGGTCCCAGTCTCGATCGCAGTCCCAGTCTCTGTCCTGGTCCCTGTCCTGATCTCGGTCCCCATCCTTGTCTTGGTCTCAGTTTTGGTCTTGGTATTGGTCTCAGTCCTGATCCCAGTCCCTGTCGCAGTCTTGGTTTAGGTCTTGGTCCTGGTCTTGATCCCAGTCCCAGCCCTAGTCCCTGTCTTGGTCCCAGTCTTAGTCCTGGTCTTAGTCCCTGTCTTGGTCCTTGTCTTAGTCCTGATTTGGTCCTGGTCTTGGTCTTGTTTCTGATCTTGCTCCTGGTCCTGTTTCTGGTCCTGGTCCCCGTGTCAGTCCCAGTCCCAGTCCCAGTATCGATCTCAGTGTCAGTCCCTGCCCTGATCCCTGTCTCAGTCCCAATCTTGCTCTCGGTCCTGGTCCTGATCCCATGGCCTCACGGTGCTGTTCTCCCCACAGGCTACTGGAGCGGTTCCTGCTCGACGCGTTGTATCCTTGTGCCTTGGTGCTCCAGACCCTCTCCCAGCCGGGATCCGAGGTGCGCGAGCTCTGGAGTGGGATGAGGGGCAACCTCAGCCCCGGTGGGAATGGGATGGAAGCAGGAGATGGGTCCGTGTTCTCCCGGTGACTCCTTAACCCACGCAGCCGCCCGCAGCTGCTCTCAACCTTCGCTGTGACGCTCTACCAGCACCACGCCTGGGTGGACGGGCGCCCAGTCCAAGTGGGTGAGTGAAGGTCCTGGGACACGGGATGGGGCCGCACCCCGAGAGGGAAACAGCGAGGAGGGTGCTGGCACGAGATATGGACCCAATACCACACGAGGGGAGATCCTGAGGAGTGAGCCAGGAGATAGCAGCAGCGCTTTGGAGGCAGGGGATGGGAAAATGAAGGGATCGCAGACTCGCAGCATGGTTGGGGTGGGAAGGGAGATCTGGGGGTCATAGAATCACAGAATCACCAGGTTGGAAAGGACCCACCGGATCATTGAGTCCAACCACTCCCATCAATCACTAACCCATGTCCCTCAGCACCTCGTCCACCCGGCCCTTAAACCCCTCTCTGGGCAGCCTGTTCCAGTGCCCAATGAGCCTTTCCGTGAAATATTTCTTCCTGATGTCCAGCCTGAGCCTCCCCTGGTGGAGCTTGAGGCCATTCCCTCTCGTCCTGTCCCCTGGCCCTTGGGAGAAGAGCCCAGCTCCCTCCTCTCCACAACCTCCTCTCAGGGAGTTGGAGAGAGCAATGAGGTCTCCCCTCAGCCTCCTCTTCTCCAGCCTAAACACCCCCAGGGCCCTCAGGCTTGTTCTCCAGCCCCTTCCCCAGCTCCGTTCTCTTCTCTGGACTCACTCCAGAGCCTCAACATCCTTCTGGTGGGGAGGGGCCCAGAACTGATCCCAGGATTCGAGGAGCGGTCTCTCCAGGGCCGAGGCCAGAGGGAGAAGAACCTCCCTGGCCCTGCTGGCCACGCCGGGTCTGATCCAAGCCAAGATGCCCTTGGCCTTCTTGGCCCCCTGGGTCCCTGCTGGCTCCTGTTCAACCAACCCCCCCAGGTCCTTCTCCTCCAGGCACTTTCCAGCCAGCCTTCTCCTAGGCTGGAGCTGCCCAGGGTTGTTGTGCCCCAAGTGCCCAGTTCTGCACAGCCTCTTTCTTCTGGGATGTTTCAGCTCAGTGAGGTGAAACCTTATTTGTGACCCTGAGTAGGTGGACTGGGCTTTGCGTCCTGGGTTTAAGCTGTGAGGAGAACAGAATGTGGAGGGTTGCTGTCATTCTGAGCTTGTTTTGTGTGTCTTGCAGATTTCTGGGACACAGCTGGACAGGAGAGGTTCCAGAGCATGCACGCATCCTACTACCACAAGGCTCACGCGTGCATCATGGTAAGGACATCGTGATATGATGGTGTTTTCACCGATCCCCATCCCAGCAGAAGCTTGACCAGTGAGAACAAGTCTGAGGGCCCTGGGGGTGTTTAGCCTGGAGAAGAGGAGGCTGAGGGGAGACCTCATTGCTCTCTCCAGCTCCCTGAGAGGAGGTTGTGGAGAGGAGGGAGCTGGGCTCTTCTCCCGAGGGACAGGGGACAGGACGAGAGGGAATGGCCTCAAGCTCCAACAGGGGAGGTTTAGACTGGGCATCAGGATGAAATATTTCTTGGAAAGGGTGATTGGTCCCTGTCCGAGGCTGCCCATGGAGGGAGTTGAGTCCCCTTCCGTGGAGGGGTTTAAGGGACGGGTGGCTGAGGTGCTGAGGGACATGGGTTAGTGATTGATGGGGATGGTTGGACTCAATGATCCTGTGGGTCTTTTCCAACCTGGTGATTCTGTAATCCTTTGATAAAGGAAAATAAGGGACTGTTTTCAGCATCGTGTAGAGAAACGGCCTGGCTGCCTGGTTCAGGCCTTGCTGGATGTTCTCCCTTTTCTCTTTGGTCCTTTCCACCAAAGGCCAGTTCCCTTTCTTGCTGTCCTCTTCGTTCTCTATGTGGTTTTGGTGCTTGGGCCTGATTGGAGCTCGCTTGCTGTTGGCCTCATGGTGGCTGGTTCTTTCTTTGGAAGGTGTTTGATGTGCAGCGGAAAGTCACCTACAAGAACCTAAACAACTGGTACCAGGAGCTGAGAGAATTCCGCCCAGAGATTCCTTGCATTGTGGTGGCCAACAAAATTGATGGTGAGTGTAATATTTTCTTTCAACCTTTCAGGGCTGAGATGTGATTGTCTTCTGCCCCATCCCTGGAGGTGTTCAAGGCCAGGTTGGATGGGGCTTTGAACAGCCTCGTCTGGTGGGAGGTGGTTGGAACTGGATGAGTTTTGAGGTTTCTTCCAGCCTAAACCCTTCCATGATTCTGCGTGCCTGGAAAACATTCAGGGTTGCTGCACAGAGAATGAAGTGATGAATTCTGAGCTGCAGCACTTTCTTCATTTCATAGAATCACAGAATCACCAGGTTGGAAGAGACCCACCGGATCATCGAGTCCAACCATTCCCATCAATCACTAACCCATGTCCCTCAGCACCTCATCCACCCGTCCCTTAAACCCCTCCAGGGAAGGTGACTCAACCCCCTCCCTGGGCAGCCTCTGCCACTGCCCAATCACCCTTTCCATGAAAAATTTTTTCCTGATGTCCAGCCTGAGCCTCCCCTGGTGGAGCTTGAGGCCATTCCCTCTTGTCCTGTCCCCTGTCCCTTGGGAGAAGAGCCCAGCTCCCTCCTCTCTACAACCTCCTCTCAGGGAGTTGGAGAGAGCAATGAGGTCTCCCCTCAGCCTCCTCTTCTCCAGCCTAAACACCCCCAGGGCCCTCAGGCTTCTTCTCCAGCCCCTTCCCCATCTTTGTTGCTCTTCTCTGCACTCGCTCCAGAGCCTCAACATCCTTCTTGTGGGGAGGGGCCCAGAACTGACCCCAGGATTCGAGGAGCGGTCTCCCCAGGGCTGAGTCCAGAGGGAGAAGAACCTCCCTGGCCCTGCTGGCCACGCCGTGTCTGATCCAAGCCAAGATGCCCTTGGCCTTCTTGGCCCCCTGGGCCCCTGCTGGCTCCTGTTCAACCAGCCCCCCCAGGTCCCTCTCGTCCAGGCACTTTCCAGCCAGCCTTCTCCTAGGCTGGAGCTGCCCAGGGCCCCAAGGGCAGGACCCGCCATTTGGCCTTGTTAACCCTCATCCCGTTGGTCTCAGCCCATGGATCCAGCCTGTTCAGATCCCTTTGGAGCCTCCCTACCCTCCAGCAGATCCACACTTCCACCCAGCTTAGTGTCGTCCGCAAACTTGCTCAGGGTGCGCTCAATGTCTTCATCCAGGTCATTGATAAAGACATTGACCAGGGATGGAAAGCATATCAGAATTCGTCCGTCTAATCAAGCATCATGGATAAACCACCAAGCACTTTGCTTTTTGTGTCTCTTCAAAATGTTGCTGATGCTTTTAAAACCCTACAAGTTTTGAAGAGGATTCTCCTGGCCTTGTACTGGAGGGATGAAGCCTTGACAGCTCTGTTGGGCTCTGGTCTCCATCTCCTCCATAGCTTCTGCAGATATTGGCGTTCTGCCTCACTGACCCTTTTTTCTCCCCCAGCCGATATGAAGATGACCCAGAAAAGCTTCAACTTTGCCCGCAAGTTCGATTTGCCCTTTTACTTCGTCTCTGCTGCAGACGGCACCAATGTCGTGAAGGTAAACCACAGAATCACAGAATCACAGAATCACAGAATAACCAGGTTGGAAGAGACCCACCGGATCACCGAGTCCAACCGTTCCTACCAAACACTAAACCATATCCCTCAGCACCTCGTCCACCCGTGCCTTAAACACCTCCAGGGAAGGTGACTCAACCACCTCCCTGGGCAGCCTGTTCCAGTGCCCAATGACCCTTTCTGTAAAGAATTTTTTCCTAACGTCTAGCCTAAACCTCCCCTGTCGGAGCTTGAGGCCATTCCCTCTTGTCCTGTCCCCTGTCACTTGGGAGAAGAGGCCAGCACCCTCCTCTCTACAACGTCCTTTCAGGTAGTTGTAGAGAGCAATGAGGTCACCCCTCAGCCTCCTCTTCTCCAGGCTAAACAACCCCAGCTCTCTCAGCCGCTCCTCATAAGGCCTGTTCTCCAGCCCTTTCACCAGCTTTGTTGCTCTTTGGCTCAACATCCATGAAATCCCATGAGATGTGGGCATGGACAGGAGGGAACAGGCTGAGTTTGGCTGCTTGTGAGGTCCTGGGAGCTCTAGTTGCAAAGGGATTTTTATTTTGGGGCGTGGGAACAGTTTCCGTGTGTTACAGACACCCAGTGCCCCTTAACTTGGAGTGACGAGCGTTCTCCTTCTCATCAGCTCTTCAACGATGCCATCAAACTGGCCGTTGGGTACAAGCAGAATTCAAGGGACTTCATGGACGAGGTCATGCGAGAGCTGGAGGTAAGGAAAGGTTCCCTTATTGCTCTTCTCCTGAGGGATTAGGGGATTAGCGGCTCTGCTCTCTTTTACCTCAGAGCCTGTGGCAAAGGGTGAAGCTTTGCAGGCGTGGAAAGATTTGCCGTATGGGGGTGACAGCGTGGGGTTCATGTCCTGCTAAAGGCATGTGGTGGTGACCTCTGAAGACCCCACGCTGCCCCAGCTCCAACGGAAAGAGCCGTAGCAGAGTGTAGCTCTTGCTGTCGTGCCTCTCAGTGGTTCCTCACCCTGCTCTTTTCCAGAGCTTTGACCTGCAGGAGAAGAAGGAGGATTTATCGGAGAGCTGCCCTGAAGAGAAGCCCCCGTCTGCCTAGCCCTGAACCTGGAGTCTGTCCTTTCCCTTTGCTCCAGATGTCTGGAGCTGGTCTTCCTGGAGGAAAGGGATTGTTCTCATGCCCTGAGACCTCTCTGGGTGGTGGCTGGACCTCTCCCCTTCTTGTAGAAGGCTCCTTGGCTACGACTCTCCTTGGCTCAGCCCAAGCTGCTCCCCATCATGGCCAAGGAGAGGGTGAGAATGTCCACATCATTTCTGGTTACTCCGTGCTTCTTCGAGGCTTGAAGATCAGTCACGCTTGGACCTGCCCAGATGCTTTAATGGGACCTTCTGGAGAAACAAACACTAAATTAGAGGGTTTTTTATGAACTCCTTTTGCTTCTCGCTGCTTCAGCCTTTTTATGTGTTAGCAGCTTCGTTTGACTCAACCTGGTGTAAATACATGCAAGAAAGACCAAGGAGCAAGCTGGCCGTGCTGGAGGGAAGGTTTCAGCTTGTGTCCAAGAGGACTTTGGTTCCCATCCACTTCCAGATGGGAAAAGTGGGATGGTTTAAGAGCACGTGAGTGCAATATAAGACGTATTTTCTACCTAGGTTGTCATAGAATCCTTGAATAGTTTGGGTTGGAAGGGACCCTAAAGATGATCCAGTTCCAACCTACCTGCCATCAGGTCATCAAGTCCAACCATTCCTGTCAAATACTGTTTGGTTTTTAATTATTATTATTATTATTATTATTATTATTATTATTGATTGATGGAGCAGGCCTGGGACCCTGAAGCTGCCTTTGGAGCAACAGGCATTGCCCCAGGAGGACATGGTGGTGGCATCATGCACCCTATCCTGCATCCTCTTCTTCTTGCTGCTCAGCCCGTGCCACCGCTCAGGAACATTAGGACCTTCTGAACCTGGGACAAAAACACCTTCAGCTTGTCCAGGCAAAACGAGCAGGGAGTAAATGAGGCGGATTCTGTTGGTTCTGGCTGGTGTCTCTCGTTGGGGTTCGAGATCTTCCAACAGTCCTGGAAGACTGGGGAAGTCCCACTGGACTGGAGGCTGATGTAGTGCCCATCTACAAGAAAGGTCGCAGGAAGGACCCAGGGAACTACAGGCCTGTAAGTCTGACCTCAGTGCCAGGGAAAGTCATGGAGCAGGTGATCTTGAGTGCTATCATGAAGCACATGCAAGAGAACCGGGTGATCAGGCCCAGTCAACACGGGTTCACAAAAGGCAGGTCTTGCCAGACTAACCTGATCGACTTCTATGACAAAGTGACTCGGCTGCTGGATGAGGGAAAGGCTGTGGATGGATCTTCCTGGACTTCAGCAAAGCCTTGGACACAGTTTCTCACAGCATTCTGATTGAGAAACTGTCAGCCTCTGGGCTGGACAGGCGCACACTCTCCTGGGTGGAAAACTGGTTGGATGGAGGGCCCAGAGAGTGGTGGTAAATGGTGTGAAATCCAGCTAGAGGCCAGTGACAAGTGGTGTCCCCAGGGCTCAGTGCTGGGTCCAGCCCTGTTCAATGTCTTTATCAATGACCTGGATGAAGGCATCGAGTGCACCCTGAGCAAGTTTGCGGACGACACTAAGCTGGGTGGAAGTGTGGATCTGCTGGAGGGTAGGGAGGCTCTGCAAAGGGATCTGAACAGGCTGGACCGCTGGGCAGAGTCCAATGGCATGAAGTTTAACAAGGCCAAATGCCGGGTCCTGCACTTGGGGCACAACAACCCTGGGCAGTGCTACAGACTAGGAGAAGTCTGTCTAGAAAGCTGCCTGGAGGAGAGGGACCTGGGTGTGTTGGTTGACAACCGACTGAATATGAGCCAGCAGTGTGCCCAGGGGGCCAAGAAGGCCAAGGGCATCTTGGCTTGGATCAGAAACGGCGTGACCAGCAGGTCCAGGGAGGTTCTTCTCCCTCTGTACTCGGCCCTGGGGAGACCGCTCCTCGAATACTGTGTTCAGTTCTGGGCCCCTCACCACAAGAAGGATGTTGAGGCTCTGGAGCAAGTGCAGAGAAGAGCAACGAAGCTGGTGAAGGGGCTGGAGAACAGGCCTTATGAGGAACAGCTGAGAGAGCTGGGGGTGTTTAGCCTGGAGAAGAGGAGGCTGAGGGGAGACCTCATTGCTCTCTACAACTACCTGAAAGGAGGTTGTGGAGAGGAGGGTGCTGGGCTCTTCTCCCAAGTGACAGGGGACAGGACGAGAGGGAATGGCCTCAAGCTCTGGCAGGGGAGGTTTAGGCTGGACATTAGGAAAATTTTTTTCACAGAAAAGGTCACTGATCCCTGTCCGAGGCAGCCCAGGGAGGTGGTTGAGTCCCCTTCCCTGGAGGTGTTTAAGGCACGGGTAGACGAGGTGCTAAGGGGCATGGTTTAGTGTTTGATAGGAATGGTTGGACTCGATGATCCAGTGGGTCTCTTCCAACCTGGTTATTCTATGATTCTCTGAAGACCTCCAGCCCCTGGAACCACCATTCCCTTCTTCTCTCCCTCTTGTCCAACCAGGCACGGGGTCACCCTTTGGAGTGAGTCTTCCCCTTCGTGCCCTTCTCACCGTGTGCAGCGACCAGGATGGAGACCTTGCCTCGCCCAGGAGACAGAATGAGGCTGAAGCAGAGTTTGCTGTGAAAACTATTTATTCCTACCCAGAGAACAGACTAGAAACAGCATCCTAACAAAACACAACCAGCCATCGTAGGCTTGGATGGGGAGCTTGAGGTGGGAGGGCAGGACCAAGCAGGTCTGGGACCTCAAGGCTGCCTGTGGAGCAGCAGCCAGCGTCTCAGCACAACGTGGTGGTGGCATCATTCAGCCTGCCCTGCGTCCTCTTCCCCCTGTTCTCAGGTCCTTCGACCCGTCAGGACCTGCAGGAGCTCCATCACCTGAGTGAAAAAGTCCACCAGCTTGTTGAGCTGATACAGGCAGGAGCTGAAAGCGCTCGGCTCCGTCGCTGGGGTTATCTCTGCAGGGTTTGTCGTGGTCGGAAAATGTCTCCAATCGCGTTCCGAAGCAGCTGCCGCTCGAGCCGAGTAGCGCATCATCACCCCCAGGATCCAGTCGCGGAAATGCTGCGTGGCGGTGTAGACCCCGGGACGATGGGCTCGGGCACAGCCTGTCCCAAAGCTGGTCACCCCCACCAGCCAGAAGTGGTCAGTAGAGGGATCTTGGCAGACCAGAGGACCCCCGCTGTCCCCCTGCGGAGAAGAAAAGAGGATTCAGAGGGTGCTGGGGGCTCCGTAGGCACCAGGGATCTGCTCCTGCTCTCTGCCAGCAGTTGCCAGAGCTGTGTTCCCTGCCCAGAAAGGTTCTCCTAGAGTGCTGGAGCCAACAGAACGTGGTTGGGGAGGTGTTTGTGGGACTCTCGGGCAGGTTCTCTCCTGGCTGTGGGGCAGAGGGATGTTCCAGGGTTGGTCCCTGCATGCTGAGAACATGGGATGAGCTTTTTTGCAGAGTCACAGTGCTGTGGGACAACTGGACGCTGAGCATGGAGCAGCAGCTGGAGATGAGGAGGAGACCCCCGGAGTGATGGGGACCCCGCGGTGGGAGGGGGACTTGCTAGGGACTGGGATCACCCTCCTACCTGGCAGGTGTCGATGCCGCCCTGCGCGTAGCCCGCACACAGATTGTGGGGGTGGACGGCGCCCCCGTACCACCCGCTGCTGTTACAGACTTGGGTGTCGATGAGGTGGACGCGGGCCTCCTGCAGCACCGGCAGTGCTCCAGAAGCTGTGGGGACAAGACAGGAATGAACCCCCAGCAGATGCCACCAGTTCTCCTCCTCTCTTCCCCAGGGCTTGGCTTTGCATCGGCAGCGGCATCGCTGTGGTGTTCCCCTTCCACCCTGCTCTGGTTGGCAGCTCATTCCCACCTCCCCAGACGCAGATCATAGAATCACCAGGTTGGAAAAGACCCATCGGATCATCGAGTCCAACCATTCCCATCAAACACTAACCCATGTCACTCAGCACCTCGTCCACCCGTCCCTTAAACTCCTCCAGGGGAGGGGACTCCACCACCTCCCAGGATACAAATACGTCTGGGGAACTCACATCTGGCCGTGGTGACACCCCAGCCGCTGACGTAGCAGCTCCTCAGCTGCCAGAGCTGCAGGGAGAAGTCGGGGATGCAGGCGAGCTGCACGTAGAGGCCGCACTGGAAGGGCTCGTAGAGCTCCATCAGGGCGATGTCGTTCCTCTGAGTGATGTTGTAATAGTCTTCGTGGATGATGATCCGCCTGACATAGCGCACTTGTTCCTCGGGACCCGGGTGAGTCAACGAGGTGGTTCCGGCCACCACGCGCCACGCTGGGACGTGCCTGAAAGGTGGATGGAGAGAGAAGTGAGAGGGAGAGGAGCCACGCGCTGCAGCTTCCCTGCCTCCTGCTTCCCAAGTGGGAGAGGAGAGCATCTAGGGAGGGTGCGACTGCCCCAACGCGCCCGAAGGAGAAGAATCATGGAGATGGAGGCATCGGGAATGCAGTGACACAAGCCCAGCCTTTTTCTGGATGCAGAAAAAGGGCGTCTGCCAGGGTTTGAGGAATCTCCCTGTCCCCTGCTCCTCCTTACTGGGTATTGACGAAGCAGTGGGCGGCTGTCAGCACCCACTGGGGGTGGATGATGGTCCCTCCGCACACGGGGGCCAAGTGTGTCTTGAACACTTGCTGGACACTCACAATCCATGGCCAGGAACCCAGCTGTGCATTTTTGCCTCCAACCACTCGCCCGGTGCCGTAAGCCAAGGGACGGAGTCCACAGGTCCTGTGGAAACCAGAAACTCGTTACTGTCCTGCTTGAGACTTGGGGCTGAAGGGCAGGCACCTTCTCTCCCGACCTGGCATCGCTGTGTGGAGCACGGAGCCAAGGAACCCTGTGGGGCACCCAGGTGTCCACCTGTGTCTCTGCTTTAGCTCTCAGGTGCTCTTAGCAGCCTGGGAAATGGAGAAGAATGTCAGGAACCACATGGGGTTGGAGAAGGAACCACATGGGAATGGAGAAGTGTGGGTAGCTAAGGCCCGGCGGTCGGAATATCTCGCGATGTACGGAAAGGTAGGACCCCCTCCGAGTAGCCAGTTACATATTAGTTCATGATGTAAGTGGACGGCAGTGACGTCGTAAGCCCAGGCTATATAAGGCTGTGTTACGTATCAATAAACGCCATTTGCCATCCACCACATTGGTGTCTGTGAGCTCATGGAGCGAGTGACCTGGATTTGGTCACCGTGCCGTTCCTGAACCAGGTCGCCACGCCTCGGAAGGCAACGCCCTCCGAAGGCAACAAGTGGTGCCGAAACCCGGGAGCCGGGAAGGAGCTCCGGGAATCGGGAAGTCGTTTGGAATCGGGTGAACGGTGGCCGGTGCGGCTGGACCAGCCCAGCGGGGAGGACGCTCCTGGACCCGCAAGGAAGATGGAAGCCCTTGTGAAGGTCGTATCACTATTATTTGAGACAGATTGTAAGCCTAAAGATTTTATTCTCGCCATTGCGAGACTTTTAGAGCTTGGGGTCATTGACCAGCCAGTGGATATTCTCCACCCCGAGGTGCGGGATGAATGCACCAAAGCGTTAGCCGAGGAGGCGATGTGCTCAGGTTGTGCGAAAAGCCTTAAGTCGTGGGGGAAAGTCGTACAGGCCCTGCAGGAGGCCACGCAGGAGCAGGAGACCTGGAGGGCGGCCAGGGACTGTTTGCTGGCCACCCCGGGATTGGGGGTCGGGGCGGCCACGCGGACTCTGCACCCCCCACGTGGTGATGATCATGCCGAGTCTAAATGTTTGCGAGAGGGTGACACGTCCCCTCAATCCCCCAACCCCGACCCATTCGCGGAGGGACAGAAACGAGCGGAATCCTTCTGGGGGGGGTTGGCCGAGGAGGCCGGGGGCGCCGCTGGGAAAGCGGAGCCCGAGGAGATCTCGGGGAGAGCGGCACCTCCTGCGCCCCAAGATGGCGCCGGGCGGGAAAGGGAAAGGCGGGGCGGGAACGCTCGCGGCGGGAACAGGGAGGAAGCGCGGGAATTGAATGGCGCGTGCGAGCGTGAGGGGGAGGAGAACGAGAAAGAGAAGGGCGGGGGGAGCGAGGGGCGGGGAGCCAATCAGAGCGTCCGTCTGGACAAATCAGCCAATCAGAGCGTCCGTCTGCTCCGAGCAGCAGGCGGGGCGAGCCGGGGGGAGGGGGCGGCCCCTCCGCAAGGGAAGGGGCGGGGCTGGGGCCCAACAAAAACAGCGCGGGGACCGGAAGTGACCGGTCAGTCGAGTTCCGGTTCCGGCTCAGACGCTGGTCGGGGCGGGTGGGTCACAACCGACTCGAGCTCAGAGGAGGAGGGAGTGGGGGTGGATAGAGTTAAAAGCCGACACATCCCCACTCGAATTAAAGAAAAGCCGAGAGGGGGACAAATCCCTCTCACGGATTGGAGAAAAATAAAGATAGCGTGTGCCGATTGGGCCCCATCAGCCACGCTGCGTTCCCGGTCCGGGTGACAGACGGGGGACAGAGGGTCCACTCACCAATAAACCCTCAGGACGTACAAGCAATTGTTAAAGCAATTAGGGATAAAGGGCTTAATTCTGCCATGGTCTCCACCCTCATAGACAGTGTTTTCGGTGGAGATGATATGCTGCCCTTTGATATAAAACAAGCTTGTAGATTAATATTGGACGGGGCAGGGATGATTGTGTTCAAACAAGAATGGGAGGACAACTGCGTGAAGCAAGCGGCCCAAGTCGCTGGGGCAGATCACCCACTGCACGGCTCCAGCCTGCAGCGGCTCATGGGAACAGCCCCAGCAATGATCACCCCTCAGGCGCAAGCCCAGGGCCTGCGGGCCCACGAAGTCACGGCAACTACCCGTGCGGCCAGAGAAGCCATTCGCACGGCTTCTAGAGTTATCGCCAAGCCATCACCATGGTCCATGATAAAACAAAGTGAAAGTGAGAGTTTCACACAATTCGTGGACCGTCTCCAGGCAGCAGTCGACTCTCCGAGCCTGCCCGCGGAAGCAAAAGGCCCGGTGGTAGCAGAATGCTTGCGTCAGCAGTGCAACTCGGCAACCAAAGAAATTCTGCGGTCATTGCCGCTGGGGTCAAGTATCGCAGACATGATCAAGCATGTTGCGAAGGAAGAGCATCTAGCCCCAATCCAGATGGCCGTTAGCACTGCAATCGCCAACGTGATGGCATGCTCTAAATGTGGCCAGGTGGGTCACGTTGTAACAACCTGCCCTCGGTTTCATGACTTGCCAACAGCATTCCCCCTGCGCCAGAATCGACTCAGAGGACCGTGTTGGGTCTGCGGGAAGCAAGGGCATTTTGCCAAGGAATGCAGATCTAAAACTCAGGGAAACGGGGTGGGGAGAGGGCACCAGGGCCGCGCACGGCCTTCTCCCACTTGGGACACCAGGCGGCCCAACTATGCCAACCCCGAATGGGGCGAAGCGCCCCCGAACCTGCAGCCCCCCCGAGAAGCAACCAACTTTATGGCTCAACCAGTGGTCCAGTCGAACCTGCCCTTATCTCAGGGACAGCAAGGACCACCCTCTGGGGGCGAGACCCCAGGGTGGCCCTGGCAGTGAAGTGTGATAACCCACCAGTGGTGTGGGGGACTTGTTCCCTTTATAATACCCTAAATGGCACCACCATTAGTGTCCCCTTTTTGATCGATACCAGAGCAAACGTTACAGTTATTCCCGAGACGAGTTGGCCCCCACGTTGGAAATTGGAAGACGCCCCTATGGTGGGTGGAGTTGGGGGATTAACCCGAGCTCGGAAGAGCGCTCAACCGATAGCAATAACACTTCACACTGAAAAGGGGCCGGAGAAAACTATTACCCTCTTCCCATATGTTGTGTCGGGAGTCCCACCCCTGCTGGGAAGGGATGCTCTAGCCCTATTAAAAGCCAGAGTGACAAATTTACCATAAGGGCCACTGCCACATACCCACTTCCACCAATTAAACTGAAGTGGAAATCGTCCGACCCAGTATGGGTCGAGCAGTGGCCCCTGTTGAAGCCTCAAATGGATGCTCTTCTTGAGCTAATTGACCGTGAACTACAGCGAGGTCATATAGAGCCTTCCACTAGCCCATGGAACACCCCAGTTTTCGTAATACCCAAACGAACCGGCGAGGGGTTTAGTCTCCTCCATGACCTGCGTGAGGTAAACAAGAAAATTCAACCAATGGGTCCTGTCCAAACGCTGTTGCCCATGAACTCTATGATACCGGAAGGACAACCTTGTGCTGTCCTTGATATTAAGGACTCAGATGCTGGCAATTGTCGACATTGACCTCCCACGGAAAATCATGGACCGACCCCAACAAGGACCAACGATCTTCACAGACGCATCCTCAGTGACCTCAACTGCAGCAGCAGTATGGCAATCGGAAGGAGAATGGCACTGCATTAAAATGACCATCGTGCGCTTTCAGTCCAGCAGCTAGAAGTGACGGCCGTAGTACTAGCGTGCGGACTGTTCCCAATGGAACACCTCAACATAGTGACTGACTCGATGTTCATGGCCAGGCTTTGCTTAGCCATGTCGGGGCCTGGCGTGTCAACATCCACAGCAGCTTTAATGTCAGAAGAAGCACTTTTTTCCCGAAAGGGTACCATATCGGTCATCCACGTCAATAGCCATAACCCAATCAAAGGGTTCTTCCAAACCGGTAATGACAAAGCAGACGCTGCAGCGAAAGGACTGTGGATGCTAAGAGATGCCTGTCAGCTGCATGAGTCTCTCCATATTGGAGCTAAAGCGCTAGCAAAGAGGTGCGGGATTTCAGTTACTGACACGAAACACATAGTAGCCACGTGTCCCCACTGTCAGAAAGCGCCATTGTGGTCCAGTGGAGTCAACCCCAGAGGCCTTAAGGCCTCCGAGGTGTGGCAGACGGATTTCACGTTCTGTCAGTTGCTGAAACCTCGAGCATGGCTAGCAGTAACCGTAGACACATATAGCGGAGTCATTGTAGCTACGCAACACCTTAAGACCGACTCCAAAGCGACCATCCAACATTGGCTGACGGCTATGGCATGGCTTGGCGTCCCTAATCAGATCAAAACGGACAATGGTCCGAACTTTGTCTCCAAATCAGTCCAGGCATTTGCTTGGAAGTGGGGTATCACCTTAATACACGGCATGAGGAGATTGGGAGTAGCCCTGAGGAGAAGGACTTGGGGTGATGGGGGAGGAGAAGCTCCACATGAGCCACAACGTGCGCTCCCAGCCCAGAAACCTCCTGGGCTGCATCCAGAGAACGTGGCCAGCAGGGAGGGAGGGGATAGTCCCCTCTGCTCCTCTCTGGGAGACCTCAGCTGGAGGGTTGGGGCCAGGGCTGGAACCCTCAGTAGGAGAAGGAGATGGAGCTGTTGGAACGGGGCCAGAGGAGGCTATGAAGATGATCCGAGATCAGGAGCACCTCCCATGTGAGGAGAGGCTGAGAGAGTTGGGGTGGTTCAGCCTGGAGAAGAGAAGGCTCCAGAGAGACCTTATAGCAACCTCCCAGTCACCGTTGGATAGAAGCACTCTCCGATGCATTTTGTAACCTACAGGTCTCTTTTTATCTAGTTTAGAATTTGATACTTCCCCGCTCAAGGCTGTTTGAAGTTTGAGCAGCCAGATCCAGCTTTGAGCAACAGAGCAGCCTGATCCAGTGGGAGGCATCCCTGCCCATGGCAGGGGGGGTGGAACTGGATGGTCTTTAAGGTCCCTTCATCCCAAACCATTCTGTGATTGCATGGTATGAACCGAAAGGCTTTCCCAGCCTGCACCATTCCGGGATCCCCTATCCAGCACGGCCCCTGCTGAGCGCTGTTGCGTGGTGGACTGCAAACCCAGCCATTCCCTATGGAATTCCTCCTCATGTCCAGTCTAACTCTGCCCCTCTCCAGTTTATCCCCACTGCCCCTCGTCCTATCCACAAAAGCCTTTGTGAACAGTCCCTCCCCAGCTTTCTTGGAGCCCCTGTAGGTACTGGAAGGTCTCTCTAAGGTCTCCTTGGAGCCTTCTCTTCTCCAGGCTGAACAACTCCAACTCTCTCAGCCCGTCGTCATACAGGAGGTTCTGCAGCCCTCGCATCATCCTTGGAGCCTCCTCTGGACTCATTCCAACAGCTCCATCTGCTTCTTCTGGACAGGATTCCAGAAGTGGACCCAACCCTCCAGATGAGGCCTCACCAGAGAGAAATAGAGGGGCAGAATCCCCTCCCTCCCTGCTGGCGACGCTCTTTGGATGCAGCAGGAGAGCTCAGAGCCAGGTGCTGGTGCCTGATCCCGGGCTGCCCACACACACCACCCCAGCAGAGCATTTTGTAGGGGATTTTGGGGTGTCCAACCCCACCTCCTGCCTCCCCTCCCACTTGGAACACCCCATGTCCCCCCCCAGCCCCGAGTTCCCCGCACCCAGCCCCCAGAAGCAGCCGCTCTTTGACATCAGCTTGGGGCCACGGGCTCTGCGGGCGGCGTGGGCACTACGGGCAGCGTGTGGGCTGGTGCTCTGCTGGACACCAGCTCTCGGATCTTCATCTCCCTCGTCTCGCTGGCACCATGAAGATGCTCCTCGCCTTCCTCCTGCTGGCCCTGTGCCAGCCGGCGCAGGCATCGTGGGAGACCTGCGAGTGAGTGGCACAGGGTGTTGGGCACAACAACCCCAGGGAACGCTCCGGGCGTGGGGAAAAGCGGAGGAAAAGGACCTGGGGTGCTGGTCGGCAGCAGCAGAAGAGGAACCAGCAGGGGCCCAGGTGGCCAAAAAGGCCAATAGCCTCCTGGCTTGGACCAGCCGTGGTGTGGCTAGGGGGAGCAGGGAAGGGATTGTCCTCTTGGCTCAGCGCTGGGGAGGCTGCACCTCAAATCCTGCCTTCAGGTTTGGGCTCCTCGCTCTAAGAAAGACCTTGAGGGTGTGGAGTTTATCCAGAGAAGGGAATGGAGCTGGGGAAGGGGCTGGAGAACAGGGGTTCTGGGAGCGGCTGAGGGACCTGAGGCTGTTTAGTCTGGGGAAGAGGAGGCTTAAGAGGAGACCTCATCGCTCTCTGCAGCTCCCAGAAAGGAGGTTGTGCTGAGGCCAGTTGTTGTGTTCTCCCCAGGGACAAGCAACAGAACAAGAGGGAAAGGACTCAGGTTGTGCCAGAGGAGCCTTAGATGGATACTAGGAAAAAATTCTTTCCTGAAAGAGCAATGAAGCCCTGGCAGAGGGTGCGGTGGAGTCTCCATCCCTGGAGGTGTTAGGAAAACGTGTTGTGGTGACACACTGGGACGTGGCTTAGTAGGCACAGCTGGTGTTGTGTGGATGGTTGAACTGGATGATCTTCGAGTTCTTTCCCAACCTCAACGATTCTGTGCCCTTCCCACAGAGCCTGTGCTGCCACCCTTGGGGTTTCCCTGCTGGCTCTGGGCAGGCAGAGCTCGGAACCACACACACCACCCCAGCAGAGCGTTTTGTAGGGGATTTTGGGGTGTCCAACCCCACCTCCTGCCTCCCCTCCCGCTTGGAACACCCCATGTCCCCCCCCAGCCCCGAGTTCCCCAGACCCAGCCCCCAGCAGCAGCCGCTCTGTGACATCAGCTTGGGGCCACGGGCTCTGCGGGCGGCGTGGGCGCTACGGGCAGCGTGTCGGCTGGTGCTCTGCTGGACACCAGCTCTCGGATCTTCATCTCCCTCGTGTCGCTGGCACCATGAAGGTTCCCTTAGTCCTCATCCTCCTGGCCTTGTTCTGGCCAGCACAGGGCTCCTGGGACACCTGCGAGTGAGTGGAACAAGCTGGGAGGGAGCTTGGGCAACGCTGCTGGGCTTCACTGGAGGATGCTCGCTTCCCAACAGCTTCACCAACCCCATGTGGTTCCTTCTCCAACCCCATGTTGTTCCTTCTCCACCTCCATGTGGTTCCCTGTCCAGCTCCATGTTGTTCTTTCTCCAACTCCATGTAGTTCCTTCTCCAATCCCATATGGTTCCTTCACCAACCCCATGTGGTTCCTTCTCCAGTCCCATATCGTTCCTTCTCCAGCTTCATGTGGTTCCTTCTCCAACCCCATGTGGTTCCTGACATTCTTCTGCATTTCCCAGGCTGCTAAGAGCTCCTAAGAGCTAAAGCACAGACAGAGGTGGACACCTGGGTGCCCCACAGGGTTCCTTGGCTCCGTGCTCCACACAGCGATGCCAGGTCGGGAGGGAAGGTGCCTGCCCTTCAGCCCCAAGTCTCAAGCAGGACAGTAACGAGTTTCTGGTTTCCACAGGACCTGTGGACTCCGTCCCTTGGCTTATGGCACCGGGCGAGTGGTTGGAGGCAAAAATGCACAGCTGGGTTCCTGGCCATGGATTGTGAGCGTCCAGCAGGTGTTCAAGACGCACTTGGCCCCCGTGTGCGGAGGGACCATCATCCACCCCCAGTGGGTGCTGACAGCTGCCCACTGCTTCGTCAATACCCAGTAAGGAGGAGCAGGGGACAGGGAGATCCCTCAAACCCTGGCAGACGCCCTTTTTCTGCATCCAGAAAAAGGTTGGGCTTGTGTCACTGCATTCCCAATGCCTCCATCTCCATGATTCTTCTCCTCCGGGCGTCTTGGGGCAGTCGCGCCCTCCCTAGATGCTCTCCACTCCTACTTGGGAAGCAGGAGGGAGGGAAGCTGCAGCGCGTGGCTCCTCTCCCTCTCACTTCTCTCTCCATCCACCTTCCAGGCACGTCCCAGCGTGGCGCGTGGTGGCCGGAACCACCTCGTTGACTCGCCCGGGTCCCGAGGAACAAGTGCGCTATGTCAGGCGGATCATCATCCACGAAGACTATTACAACATCACTCAGAGGAACGACATCGCCCTGATGGAGCTCTACGAGCCCTTCCACTGCGGCCTCTACGTGCAGCTCGCCTGCGTCCCCGACTTCTCCCTGCAGCTCTGGCAGCTGAGAAGCTGCTACGTCAGCGGCTGGGGGGTCACCACGGCCAGATGTGCGTTCCCCAGACGTATTTGTATCCTGGGAGGTGGTGGAGTCCCCTTCCCTGGAGGAGTTTAAGGGGCGGGTGGACGAGGTGCTGAGGGACATGGGTTAGTGATTGATGGGAATGGTTGGACTCGATGATCCGATGGGTCTTTTCCAACCTGGTGATTCTATGATTCTATGATCTGCGTCCGGGGAGGTGGGAATGAGCTGCCAACCAGAGCAGGGTGGAAGGGGAACACCACAGCGATGCCGCTGCCGATGCAAAGCCAAGCCCTGGGGAAGAGAGGAGGAGAACTGGTGGCATCTGCTGGGGGTTCATTCCTGTCTTGTCCCCACAGCTTCTGGAGCACTGCCGGTGCTGCAGGAGGCCCGCGTCCACCTCATCGACACCCAAGTCTGTAACAGCAGCGGGTGGTACAGGGGCGCCGTCCACCCCCACAACCTGTGTGCGGGCTACGCGCAGGGCGGCATCGACACCTGCCAGGTAGGAGGGTGATCCCAGTCCCTAGCAAGTCCCCCTCCCACCGTGGGGTCCCCATCACTCCGGAGGTCACCTCCTCTTCTCCAGCTGCTGCTCCATGCTCAGAGTCCAGTTGTCCCACAGCACTGTGACTCTGCAAAAAAGGTCATCCCATGTTCTCAGCATGCAGGGACCAACCCTGGAACATCCCTCTGCCCCACAGCCAGGAGAGAACCTGCCTGAGAGTCCCACAAACACCTCCCCAACCACGTTCCGTTGGCTCCAGCACTCTAGGAGAACCTTTCTGGGCAGGGAACACAGCTCTGGCAACTGCTAGCAGAGAGCAGGAGCAGATCCCTGGGGCTTACGGAGCCCCCAGCACCCTCTGAATCCTCTTTTCTTCTCCGCAGGGGGACAGCGGGGGTCCTCTGGTCTGCCAAGATCCCTCTACTGACCACTTCTGGCTGGTGGGGGTGACCAGCTTTGGGACAGGCTGTGCCCGAGCCCATCGTCCCGGGGTCTACACCGCCACGCAGCATTTCCGCGAGTGGATCCTGGGGGTGATGACGCGCTACTCGGCTCGAGCAGCAGCTGCATCAGAACGTGCTTGGAGCCACCTGCCGACCACGACAAACCCTGCGGAGATAACCCCAGCGACGGAGCCGAGCGCTTTCAGCGCCTGCCTGTATCAGCTCAACAAGATGGTGGACTTTTTCACTCAGGTGAAGGAGCTCCTGCAGGTCCTGACAGGTCAAAGGGCCTGAGAACAGGGGGAAGAGGACGCAGGGCAGGCTGAATGATGCCACCACCACGTTGTGCTGGGACGCTGGCTGCTGCTCCACAGGCAGCCTTGAGGTCCCAGACCTGCTTGGTCCTGCCCTCCCACCTCAAGCTCCCCATCCAAGCCTACGATGGCTGGTTGTGTTTGGCTAGGATGTTGTTTCTAGTCTGTTCTCTGGGTAGGAATAAATAGTTTTCACAGCAAACTCTGCTTCAGCCTCATTCTGTCTCCTGGGCGAGGCAAGGTCTCCATCCTGGTCGCTGCACAAGGTGAGAAGGGCACGAAGGGAAAGACTCACTCCAAAGGGTGACCCCGTGCCTGGTTGGACAAGAGGGAGAGAAGAAAGGAATGGTGGTTCCAGGGGCTGGAGGTCTTCAGAGAATCACAGGACGGTTTGGGTTGGAAGGGACCTCAATGACCCCAATGAAGGCCAGGTTGGATGGAGCTTTGAGCACTCTGATCCAGTGGGAGGTGTCCCTGCCCACGGCAGGAGGGTTGGAACTGGCTGGGCTTTGAGGTCCCTTCCCACCCAAACCATTCCATGATTCTGTGATTTACAGGATTCCAGTTTAATGAGTGAAGGAATGAATTATTTGTTAAGAGGTGTGCAGGCTTGAGCTTCCAGATCTGACAAGTCCTATGGTTATTTACAATATTCTGCTTATCTGACACAGTTTGGGGAAGAACACGCGTAACTGAAAGGTAGAAAAACTGCCCCGTAGCAACAGTTTCCATCCCTCCATCCCTCTACTCCTCCCATCCCTCCATCCCTCTACTCCTCCCATCCCTCCAGCCCTTCGCAGGGCTCTCCTTCATGGAGTAGGAATAAACTTCTGCTGTTGTACCCTGACGAAAATCACAGCTTGGTTCTTCTGTGGCTGCAGGACCCTTCTGACTGTCCTTGCACAGGGAAATACAGCAATCCACCCGACCAGATCTGGTGCTGGAATAGAGGAGGATCTGCAGGAGACGGCTTGTCTTCTCCACAGAGCTTGGCTGCTCTGAGCAGATCCGGGAATCACCTTCAGGTTCGCTCTCCAAAACCAAAGCAGCTCTAATTCCTGTTGGTCTGGGGTCCAGTTCTGGTGCTGGTGAAGCCTTGTGACACCTCTGGGGCCCTGAGAGCATCTCAGCTGCTTCCAGACAGAGCCTGCCCTCTCCTCCTGGGGACGTGGCTGCACAATCAGCTGTGTCCTTGTGTCTCTCCACCCAAGCCAGGATGGCAGCAGGAAGCTCCCGCACCTTGTATGAGCTTTGACGTTGTCCAGCACCCTCTTGTAGAGAGCAATGAGGTCTCCCCTCAGCCTCCTCTTCTCCAGCCTAAACACCCCCAGGGCCCTCAGGCTTCTTCTCCAGCCCCTTCCCCAGCTTCGTTGCTCTTCTCTGCACTCGCTCCAGAGCCTCAACATCCTTCTGGTGGGGAGGGGCCCAGAACTGACCCCAGGATTCGAGGAGCGGTCTCCCCAGGGCCGAGGCCAGAGGGAGAAGAACCTCCCTGGCCCTCCTGGCCACGCCGGGTCTGCTCCAAGACAAGATGCCCTTGGCCTTCTTGGCCCCCTGGGCCCCTGCTGCCTCCTGTTCAACCAACCCCCCCAGGTCCTTCTCCTCCAGGCCTTTTCCAGCCAGGCTTCTCCTAGTCTGGAGCTGCCCAGGGTTGTTGTGCCCCAAGGGCAGGACCCGCCCTTTGGCCTCGTTAACCCTCATCCCGTTTGTCTCAGCCCATGGATCCAGCCTGTTCAGATCCCTTTGGAGCCGCCTGATCCTCCAGCAGATCCAGATTCCACCCAGCTTAGTGTCATCTCCAGACTTGCTCAGGGTGCGCTCGATGCCCTCATCCAGGTCATTGATAAAGACATTGACCAGGGCTGGACCCAGCACGGAGCCCTGGGGACACCACTTGTCATTGGCCTCCAGCTGGAGTTAACTCCATCTCCCACCACTCTCTGGGCCCTCCAGCCAACCAGTTTTCCACCCAGGAGCTCATTCTCCTCTCCAGGCCAGAGGGGACAGTTTCTCAAGCAGAATGCTGGGAGAAACTGTGTCAAATGCTTTCCTGAAGTCCTCTGCCAGCGGCAGCCCGCCCCGCGAGTCCGGGTAGAAGACACCGGGGTAGATCCCGGAGCGCGTCTGGAAGCAGCCGGTCAGGGGGGACAAAGAGAAAGAAAGGGGTGATGAGGCAAAGGGATGAGATGAAGCAAGAGAAAAGGGAAGGAGGTGAGAGGATGGATAAGGATTGTGGTGGTTTACAACATGTTTTTTCAAATAGTGTTTTTCCAGGCACTCTTCTGTCTTGAGTGAAGCATGTTCCGTGCTGAACAGACGTGGTTTTTCCTCTAATCAGCTCTATTTGCAGATTTTCCCCTATCTCAAGCGGAGACAGAGAGCTGGAGTCAGCTCCGAATTAACAAGAGATTGCGCTGTTGTGAAATTCAGAACAACATTGAAACGAATCCTTGGAAAGTAATAGAATATGCACAAGATTTCGAGGAAAATTGATATGTAGGCATGTAAGGGGGAAATATATTCTGTAACCAGCATTTCTCTCACTGAACGCGACTGATGGGGATCGCCTGCCCTGATTAAAAAAACCCAAAACAGGTCCTAGAGGGTTTATTCGTCAGTATTTTCGGTGTCAGGGGGACGAGGGCAGAGAGAGGGGATGGTGAAGGGAGAGGGTGGGGATGAAGGCAGCCAGGAGGGCAGCCGTGGGCACAAAGGGGGGTGAAAGCAGCACAGGGGTTGTGGGAAAGTGGGGTGGGATGAAGGCAGATGGGGGGGTCGGGGAAAGAAGCGAGAGAGGGGAGACATGAAGCTGGGGGGGCAAGAGAGGGGAAAGAGGGTAGCAGAGGGAGGGAGGTGAGGGCAGAGGGGGAGAGAGAGAGAGAGGGGCGAGATGCAACGGGTGGGAGGCAAGAGGAGAAGGGGGATGACGGCAGAAGGGGTGGATTGAGGATGAGGGGAGGAAAGGAGGGCAGAGAGGGGGGACCAGGGCGAAGCTGGAGCAGGAGGAGGCCAGAGAGAGAGGGGAGGGATGAGGCCAGAGAGAGATGGGGGGTTCATGAGCTTCAACAAGGCCAAGGGCAACATCCTACGCCTGAGTTGGGGCTGTTGACGGGAGCATGGAACCAAAACGCAGAGATCAACGTGATCAGCAAGTGTTCACTTTATTGAGCTTAGCTGTTTCTTTATAAACCCTTTTCGGTTACGCAACTGGGTGCCCACGAGGGTATCTAGAGTGTATTATTGGTTAAAGGTAGCTGTCCATAAGGGTATTACTAACATATTATTGGCTAAACTACTGCACATGCTAAGAAACCAAGTTATACTGAACTTAAATACGTTGACAGTTCTCTTCAATTGTTTTTCTTTCAGCCGGTGCTGGTTCCCACAGAAGTAGCCACTACATTCCTCCCAGCTGGCCCCTGTTTATCTTTCGGCTCTCTGTTTCAAGGCCTTGTTAGAGTTGTTCAGTATTAAACAATCTCACAGCATCCAGGCCTTGTTCTGTGTAAAATGGTCCAACAATTCCCCCTTTTTGTTTTTTGATGACTAAAGCGTTCAGGTGAAACACATGATCGACTTGACGTTGTAGACACTGTAACACACAGGATAATTGTCAAAGCAATTAACACCATTAAAAATAAAATTCCTCCTTTGACCAAGAGTTCTCATACCCATCCTGTTATCCACCCATTCTTTCAAGAACTGATCAGCCAGGGACATCCTTTAACTACCACCCATAGGATTAAGAGCATCCATAATGTTAACGTCCTCCTCATTCTTGTTGACTGTTTTCGTGGCTGGGGCTTAACAGTTGTCATACAGCAACGTGGGCTTGATCCACCTCGCAGGTGCCCAAACTGGTCCTTCATCTCTTAAAACACAAACACAACCTCGTCCCCATGTTAGTAGCTTATACAGACCTGCCCATTGCTCATAATAACTGTTTTCCAATAGCACTTTCACATTGTCTTATATTTGCTCTGATTTTGACGACATGGTTTTTACATGCTTCAACTTTAGCACAATTTGATCATCTCCTGCTGATTGCAAAAAATTCATTACATATTGCACATTCATCAATCTATTTAGCAGTGTCTCTCCTGATTCTCACCCCCCCGCCTTTTTTCCTGCCGGGACGGGAGGAACCAAGCGGTCAAAACAATATGATTGATAAAGCAAGGTCAACTTTATTCAAAAGAAGTTAGGTTATATACATTCCTTATACTCGAATACATCATCGTATTACAATTTCTTTGGTTAGTAACAGCATGCAAATACATGTTCATTAGCTATATTCCTATTGCCCCCATGGTAATATTCATTAACTATTACGTGCTATTTTGCTTCTAACATCCTTCTACAGTTTCTGTGTTCAAGGACACAACGCCCTGTTTTGATTCAAGTTTTCTAAACTATGTGCTGACTTATCTTAGAGTAAGGCTTAATGTTATCAAAAAGAATTGCTGGTACAGCCACCTGCTCTCAGCTCATCATTTAACTGCGAGATTGTTTATACAGCTCCTTCAAGGGCCTTGTTCACTTAACCATTTCCCAACAAATTCCCCGTCTTTTTCTTGTACAAGCAATACCTTTTGTGACAACGTTGATACTTGTTTCATTATGCATCTATATGCCAAACGAACTACAACTATGATTAACAATAAAATTCTAAGCCAACGTAAAACTTTTGTCATGTACGATACCAGCCATGGAGAGAGATTGTTAAACACTGATGTTAGCCATTTGTCAGATGTCAGAGAGATTGAAACAACACATTTTCTCAAAATCTTCACAACCATGGCCTTGTGGTAACAATAAAAAATCTGTGTCTGCCCGGTTCTGTAATGTGGCATGTCGCACGGAGTCTACATCAAGCAGCAATTCAGACAGAGCTTTGGATGTAGCATTTGTTTGTTTGGAGAGCTAGCATCCTAGTTGATTTAGTTGGGCCAAGGTTCCGGTGGCTGCTACTCCCGGAGCTAAAATTGAGACTGCTATGATTGTTTCTGGGTTCCAAAACTTGACCGTATCTTTGCAGCTAGTAGAAAACGCACGGGTCTTTCCTTACAGCAAGGAATAAAATCCATTGATAATTCTTTAGAAGGTGTCCAATTTTTTCCACCGGCATGTCCGTGGATATGTGTCCACTATATCTCAGTAACGCAAGCTGTAAAGGTATAGAAGGTCACATGCATCATTCCCAATCGGCCACTGTCATTGGAATATGGATGCTGTCGGGCTCATTCCCACTTAATGCCAGTGTTCGTCATCGTCCCTTTCTGATTACTTCTCCGACAGCCACAAGTTGCAGTTGGGTACTTGTCTTTGGTTGACTAGGCAGGAATAAACAAAGCTAGAGCAGTAAAAGCTGAAGGAGACCAAAACTGTATTTCATCTACGCAGGAAGCATCAAATTCTTTAAGCTCCCTTTTTGTTTTTCGACTAAAGCGTTCAGTTGAAACACACGATCGACTTGACGTTGTATACACTGTAACACACAGGATAATTGTCAAAGCAATCAACACCAATAAAACAACGTTCCTCCTTTGACCAAGAGTTCTCATACCCATCTTGTTATCCACCCATTCTTTTGAGAATCCAACACCCAGGGACATCCTTTAGCTACCACCTAGAAGATTAAGAGCATCCATAATGTTAACGTCCTCCTCATTCTTGTTGACTGTTTTCGTGGCTGGGGCTCAACACTTGTCACGCAGCAACGTGGGCTTGATCCACCTCGCAGGTGCCCAAACTGGTCCTTTATCTGTTAAAACACAAGCATAACCTCGTCCCCATGTTAGTAGCTTATACAGACCTGCCCATTGCCCATAATAACTGTTTTTCAATAGCACTTCCACATTGTCTTATATTTGCTCTGATTTTGACGACATGGTTTGTACATGCTTCAACTTTAGCACAATTTGATCACCTCCTGCTAATTGCAAAAAATTCATTACATATTGCACCTTCATCAATCTATTTAGCAGTGTCTCTCCTGATTCTCCCCCCTCCTTTTTTTTTTTTTCCCCCTCGGTGATTATCATTGTAATCATTTCAAATTTAGTGACTATGTTTTTTGGGGTTAGTGTGGGAAAATATCCACTCAGTAATTCGTAATGAAGCTTTTGAATTTTCCTCTATCATTGCCTCAATTATCCCTAAAGGTTGTCTGCACTAGGACCCAGCAGTTGCTGATGAGGGACATTGGAATGCAGAGTGTTCTCACAAATTGGCATTCGCCTAAAGAGATAACACCATGAACTCCTCTGGTCTTCTTCAAAGCTGAAAGAAAAGAAAACTTAGAAAAGAAGGAGAAGGGCGGGAGGGTGGGGGGTGGCGGGGGCACTCACACACATACAGCTGCATGTTTTGCTAGGTATTTTAAAACTTTTCCTTCTGAAGCCTTTCATTCCAAAGATCCCCAGGTAAATCTACCTGTTTGCCGGCTTAGTGGACATTTGAGATTGAAAGGTTCCAGAGATGTATTTCTAAGATTAATCAAAACTAATTTCTAAGTCTTACAAACGTATGAAGTACTTCAAACACACACACACGTGACCACTCATTTCTCAGCTAGCTGAACACATTCATACAATGTTGGTTATCACTAGTGGATCCACAATTTTTCCATGCTACGGATATTTAAACTACACACGGCACCAGGAACATGCAACACTTAAAATACGTAGATGCATTATCTAATAAGGCTTATATCGATTGTCTAACAAATATTTCACTTATGGTAGACTTTTTTGGTTTTTTTTTTTGTTTTGGTTTTTTGTTTTTTAGTTTCTGTATTGATAGAATTGCGGACTGGTCAGTTGAACAACAGCCTCTGTCTCCCCATATGCCTATTCCCAACCAAATTATTGATAATCATTCGAATTACAGAATCACAGAATCACAGAATAACCAGGTTGGAAGAGACCCTCCGGATCATCGAGTCCAACCGTTCCCATCAAACACTAAACCATATCCCTCAGCACCTCATCCACCCGTGCCTTAAACACCTCCAGGGAAGGGGACTCAACCACCTCCCTGGGCAGCCTGTTCCAGTGTCCAATGACCCTTTCTGTAAAGAATTTTTTCCTAATGTCTAGCCTAAACCTCCCCTGGTGGAGCTTGAGGCCATTCCCTCTTGTCCTGTCCCCTGTCACTTGGGAGAAGAGGCCAGCACCCTCCTCTCTACAACCTCCTCTCAGGGAGTTGTAGAGAGCAATGAGGTCTCCCCTCAGCCTCCTCTTCTCCAGGCTAAACAACCCCAGCTCTCTCAGCTGCTCCTCATAAGGCCTGTTCTCCAGCCCCTTCACCAGCTTTGTTGCTCTTCTCTGGACTCTCTCCAGAGCCTCAACATCCTTCTTGTGGTGAGGGGCCCAGAACTGAACACAGTATTCGAGGAGCGGTCTCACCAGTGCCGAGTACAGAGGGAGAAGAACCTCCCTGGACCTGCTGGTCACACCGTTTCTGATCCAAGCCAAGATGCCATTGGCCTTCTTGGCCACCTGGGCCACTGCTGGCTCATGTTCAGTCACTGTCAACCAACACCCCCAGGTCCCTCTCCTCCAGGCAGCTTTCTAGACAGACTTCTCCTAGTCTGTAGCTGCTCAGGGTTGTTGTGCCCCAAGTGCAGGACCCGCCATTTGGCCTTGTTAAACCTCATGCCATTGGAGGTTTACGAGTTAGTAAAGCCACCCTCCAATGGTCCTTTTATGTTCCATGCTATTGTGTGATGTGCAGACGACTGCAGCACTACTGCGATGGTGCTGATCACGTCTATCTCGGTGCTGCCTCTGGTTCTTGCTCTGAGGTGAGAGCTGCTGCTTGCTCTGAGGTGAGAGCTGCTGCTCGTTGCGGAGGCGTCTGTGTTGGTACGTGCCTCTGAACCATGCTTTGCTCCTGGTTTTCTGACAATACTGTCCCGTTCTTATCCCATTTTGATTTACACCAACTGGTAAAATGTTTGCGCTTTCCACACCGAGGGCAGATTTTAGGCCCTCTCTCCTGGCGGTGCGTGTGGCAGTCTCTTTTAAAATGTCTCTCCTTGCCGTGTCTCTAACAAAACGTATTTCTGTCCCAGATTACAGTCAGGGCAGCAGCTACCAGCTGTGCTTGATAGGTAAGTGATCCCAGCTCTTGTTGTAGGAGTTTGCAGACTGCACCACATCTTTCTACATTCATCATTAGGATTTTTTGTCACAGATTGCAAAATTAAGGCTTCTGTAACTGCTCAGTTGTCTACCTGCTTGTCGAGCACACCCTTTGATGTATCTCTAAACACCATAGAAAGGTCATGCCTGTTTCAGCTTTCCAACATCCAGTATCTTTATAAGTGTTTACAACTGTCTTGATTCTTGAACTGGTACCAACGTTGTTTAATTGAGCCATTTCTTCTTGTATCTATTAACAGGCCCTTCTGTAACGCTGAAACTGTCTGGGTTTCGCGGCGGCAGTGGTGGTGAGCGGCTCCCCCCTCAGCCCAGGGCAGAGGCCCGCTCTGCGGGAGCTGGAGGGGTGGGGGGGTGGGGGAGCGGCCCTTGGCCGGGCGGCTTGGTTCTCTTTTTACAGTTTTTGGAATCTCCTTTATCGCTTCATCACTAATTAGTTCTCAGCGCTGACTGCCGTGCCGCACACAGATCAAAGCTTGCAATCTTTCAGCTTCTCCCTGCTACTGTGCCTCCCCCCTGGCTTGAGCCCGTTGGTCTGAGGGACAGTGAGGGGGGGGATCGGGCTCCTTGTCAGTGTCTATCGGACCCTCTTGGAGAGGATAGTTTGGAGGATTTTCACCACTGCCTCTTCATTATCTTTAAAAAGAGTGGAACCCATTCCTCCCGCGACCGCCGCTACTTGCCTGTAGCGGATCTTTGACTCCGGAGTCTTCTTTATTTGGACGCGCGTCTTACTCCAATCTTCAGCAATGCCGGAAAGCCATCAGCAATGCCGGAAAGTCATCAGCAGTGCCGGAAAATCTTCAGCAGTGCTGGAAAAATCTTCAGCACCGGGTCAGTGCCGGAAAGTTTTCGGCCGGTCCTTCCACCCTCTACCGCATCTTCAGTCGTTCAGAGCAACTTCGGCAAGCAATCTGAGGGTCCCTGTTCGGGCGCCACTCGTTGACGGGAGCATGGAACCAAAACGCAGAGATCAATGTGATCAGCGAGTGTTCACTTTACTGAGCTTAGCTGTTTCTTTATAAACCCTTTTTGGTTACGCAACTGGGTGCCCACGAGGGTATCTACAGTGTATTATTGGTTAAAGGTAGCTGTCCATAAGGCTATTACTAATCTATTATTGGCTAAACTACTGCACATGCTAAGAAACCAAGTTCTACTGAACTTAACTATGTTGACAGTTCTCTTCAATTGTTTTTCTTTCAGCCCGTGCTGGTTCCCACAGAAGTAGCCACTACATTCCTCCCAACTGGCCCCTGTTTATCTTTCGGCTCTCTGTTTCAAGGCCTTGTTAGAGTTGTTCAGTATTAAACAATCTCACAGCATCCAGGCCTTGTTCTGTGTAAAATGTTCCAACACGGGGCAATCTGCATTTTCAATCCAGACTGGGGAATGAGGAGATTGGGAGCAGCCCTGAGGAGAAGGACTTGGGGTGATGGGGGAGGAGAAGCTCCACATGAGCCACAAGGTGCGCTCCCAGCCCAGAAACCTTCTGGGCTGCATCCAGAGAACGTGGCCAGCAGGGAGGGAGGGGATGGTCCCCTCTGCTCTTCTCTGGGAGACCTCAGCTGGAGGGTTGGGGCCAGGGCTGGAACCCTCAGCAGGAGAAGGAGATGGAGATGTTGGAACGGGGCCAGAGGAGGCTACAAAGATGATCCGAGAGCAGGAGCACCTCCCATGTGAGGACAGGCTGAGAGAGTTGGGGTGGTTCAGCGTGGAGAAGAGAAGGTTCCGGGGAGACCTTATAGCAACCTCCCAGTCACTGTTGGATAGAAGCACTCTCCGATGCATTTTGTAACCTACAGGTCTCTTTTTATCTAGTTTAGAGTTTGCAATTTCCCCCCTCAAGGCTGTTTGAAGTTTGAGCAACCAGATCCAGCTTTGAGCAACCGAGCAGCCTGATCCAGTGGGAGGCGTCCCTGCCCATGGCAGGGGGGTTGGAACTGGATGATCATTCTGTGATTCCATGGTATGAACCAAAAGGCTTTCCCAGCCTGCACCATTCCGGGATCCCCTATCCAGCACGGCCCCTGCTGAGGCTGTTGTGTGGTGGACTGCAAATCCAGCCATTCCCTATGGAATTCCTCCTCATGTCCAGTCTAACTCTGCCCCTCTCCAGTTTATCCCCATTGCCCCTCGTCCTATCCACAAAAGCCTCTGTGAACAGTCCCTTCCCAGCTTTCTTGGAGCCCCTTCAGGTACTGGAAGGTCTCTCTAAGGTCTCCTTGAAGCCTTCTCTTCTCCAGGCTGAACAACCCCAACTCTCTCAGCCTGTCATCGTACAGGAGGTTCTCCAGCCCTTGCATCATCCTTGGAGCCTCCTCTGGACTCATTCCAACAGCTCCATCTGCTTCTTCTGGACAGGATTCCAGAAGTGGACCCAACCCTCCAGCTGAGGCCTCACCAGAGAGAAATAGAGGGGCAGAATCCCCTCCCTCCCTGCTGGCCATGCTCTTTGGATGCAGCAGGAGAGCTCAGAGCCAGGTGCTGGTGCCTGATCCCAGGCTACCCACACACACCACCCCTCAGAGCATTTTGTAGGGGATTTTGGGGTGTCCAACCCCACCTCCTGCCTCCCCTCCCACTTGGAACACCCCATGTCCCCCCCCAGCCCCGAGTTCCCCAGACCCAGCGCCCAGAAGCAGCCGCTCTGTGACATCAGCTTGGGGCCATGGGCTCTGCGGGCGGCGTGGGCGCTACGGGCAGCGTGTGTGCTGGTGCTCTGCTGGACACCAGCTCTCGGATCTTCATCTCCCTCGTCTCGCTGGCACCATGAAGATGCTCCTCGCCTTCCTCCTGCTGGCCCTGTGCCAGCCGGCGCAGGCATCGTGGGAGACCTGCGAGTGAGTGGCACAGGGTGTTGGGCACAACAACCCCAGGGAACGCTCCGGGCGTGGGGAAAAGCGGAGGAAAAGGACCTGGGGTGCTGGTCGGCAGCAGCAGAACAGGAACCAGCAGGGGCCCAGGTGGCCAAAAAGGCCAATAGCCTCCTGGCTTGGACCAGCCGTGGTGCGGCCAGGGGGAGCAGGGAAGGGATTGTCCTCTTGGCTCAGCGCTGGGGAGGCTGCACCTCAAATCCTGGGTTCAGGTTTGGGCTCCTCGCTCTAAGAAAGACCTTGAGGGGCTGGAGTTTGTCTGGAGAAGGAAACGGAGCTGGGGAAGGGGCTGGAGAACAGGGTTTCTGGGAGCGGCTGAGGGACCTGGGGCTGTTTAGTCTGGAGAAGAGGAGGCTTAAGAGGAGACCTCATCGCTCTCTGCAGCTCCCAGAAAGGAGGTTGTGGAGAGGCGAGTTGTTGTGTTCTCCCCAGGGACAAGCAACAGAACAAGAGGGAAGGGACTCAGGTTGTGCCAGAGGAGCCTTAGATGGATACTAGGAAAAAATTCTTTACTGAAAGAGCGATGAAGCCCTGGCAGAGGGTGCGGTGGATTCTCCATCCCTGGAGGCGTTAGGAAAACGTGTTGGGGTGACACATTGGGACGTGGCTTAGTAGGCACAGCTGGTGTTGTGTGGATGGTTGAACTGGATGATCTTCGAGTTCTTTCCCAACCTCAACGATTCTGTGCCCTTCCCAGAGAGCCTGTGCTGCCACCCTTGGGGTTTCCCTGCTGGCTCTGGGCAGGCAGAGCTCGGAACCACACACACCACCCCAGCAGAGCGTTTTGTAGGGGATTTTGGGGTGTCCAACCCCACCTCCTGCCTCCCCTCCCACTTGGAACACCCCATGTCCCCCCCCAGCCCCGAGTTCCCCGGACCCAGCCCACAGAAGCAGCCGCTCTGTGACATCAGCTTGGGGCCACGGGCTCTGCGGGCGGCGTTGGCGCTACAGGCAGCGTGTCGGCTGGTGCTCTGCTGGACACCAGCTCTCAGATCTTCATCTCCCTCGTGTTGCTGGCACCATGAAGGTTCCATTAATCCTCATCCTCCTGGCCTTGTTCTGGCCAGCACAGGGCTCCTGGGACACCTGCGAGTGAGTGGAACAGGCTGGGAGGGAGATTGGTCAATGCTGCTGGGCTTCACTGGAGGATGCTCGCTTCCCAACAGCTTCACCAACCCCATGTGGTTCCTTCTCCAACCCCATGTTGTTCCTTCTCCACCTCCATGTGGTTCCCTCTCCAGCTCCATGTTGTTCTTTCTCCAACTCCATGTAGTTCCTTCTCCAATCCCATATGGTTCCTTCTCCAACTCCATGTGGTTCCTTCTCCAGTCCCATATCGTTCCTTCTCCAGCTTCATGTGGTTCCTTCTCTAACTCCATGTGGTTCCTTCTCCAACCCCATGTGGTTCCTGACATTCTTCTCCATTTCCCAGGCTGCTAAGGGCTCCCTAAGAGCTAAAGCAGAGACAGAGGTGGACACCTGGGTGCCCCACAGGGTTCCTTGGCTCCGTGCTCCACACAGCGATGCCGGCTGGGGAGGGAAGGTGCCTGCCCTTCAGCCCCAAGTCTCAAGCAGGACAGTAACGAGTTTCTGGTTTCCACAGGACCTGTGGACTCCGTCCCTTGGCTTACGGCACCGGGCGAGTGGTTGGAGGCAAAAATGCACAGCTGGGTTCCTGGCCTTGGATCGTGAGTGTCCAGCAAGTGTTCAAGACACACTTGGCTCCCGTGTGCGGAGGGACCATCATCCACCCCCAGTGGGTGCTGACAGCCGCCCACTGCTTCATCAATACCCAGTAAGGAGGAGCAGGGGACAGGGAGATTCCTCAAACCCTGGCAGACGCCCTTTTTCTGCATCCAGAAAAAGGCTGGGCTTGTGTCACTGCATTCCCGATGCCTCCATCTCCATGATTCTTCTCCTCCGGGCGTCTTGGGGCAGTTGCACCCTCCCTAGATGCTCTCCTCTCCCACTTGGGAAGCACGAGGCAGGGAAGCTGCAGCGCATGGCTCCTCTCCCTCTCACTTCTCTCTCCATCCACCTTCCAGGCACGTCCCAGCATGGCGCGTGGTGGCCGGAACCACCTCGTTGACTCGCCCGGGTCCCGAGGAACAAGTGCGCTATGTCAGGCGGATCATCATCCACGAAGACTATTACAACATCACTCAGAGGAACGACATCGCCCTGATGGAGCTCTACGAGCCCTTCCAGTGCAGCCCCTACGTGCAGCTCGCCTGCGTCCCCGACTTCTCCCTGCAGCTCTGGCAGCTGAGAAGCTGCTACGTCAGCGGCTGGGGTGTCACCACGGCCAGATGTGAGTTCCCCAGACGTATTTGTATCCTGGGAGGTGGTGGAGTCCCCTCCCCTGGAGGAGTTTAAGGGGCGGGTGGACGATATGTTGAGGGACATGGTTTAGTGTTGATGGGAATGGTTGGACTCGATGATCCACTGGGTCTTTTGCAACCTGGTGATTCTATGATCTGCGTCTGGGGAGGTGGGAATGAGCTGCCAACCAGAGCAGGGTGGAAGGGGAACACCACAGCGATGCCGCTGCCGATGCAAAGCCAAGCCCTGGGGAAGAGAGGAGGAGAACTGGTGGCATGTGCTGGGGGTTCATTCCTGTCTTGTCCCCACAGCTTCTGGAGCACTGCCGGTGCTGCAGGAGGCCCGCGTCCACCTCATCGACACCCAAGTCTGTAACAGCAGCGGGTGGTACAGGGGCGCCGTCCACCCCCACAACCTGTGTGCGGGCTACGCGCAGGGCGGCATCGACACCTGCCAGGTAGGAGGGTGATCCCAGCCCCTAGCAAGTCCCCCTCCCACCGCGGGGTCCCCATCGCTCCGGGGGTCACCTCCTCATCTCCAGCTGCTGCTCCATGCTCAGCGTCCAGTTGTCCCACAGCACTGTGACTCTGCAAAAAAGCTCATCCCATGTTCTCAGCATGCAGGGACCAACCCTGGAACATCCCTCTGCCCCACAGCCAGGAGAGAACCTGCCTGAGAGTCCCACAAACACCTCCCCAACCACGTTCCGTTGGCTCCAGCACTCTAGGAGAACCTTTCTGGGCAGGGAACACAGCTCTGGCAACTGCTGGCAGAGAGCAGGAGCAGATCCCTGGGGCTTATGGAGCCCCCAGCACCCTCTGAATCCTCTTTTCTTCTCTGCAGGGGGACAGCGGGGGTCCTCTGGTCTGCCAAGATCCCTCTACTGACCACTTCTGGCTGGTGGGGGTGACCAGCTTTGGGACAGGCTGTGCCCGAGCCCATCGTCCCGGGGTCTACACCGCCACGCAGCATTTCCGCGAGTGGATCCTGGGGGTGATGAAGCGCTACTCGGCTCCAGCGGCAGCTGCATCGGAACGCACTTGGAGCCACTTTCCGACCACGACAAACCCTGTGGAGATAACCCCAGCGACGGAGCCGAGCGCTTTCAGCGCCTGCCCGATTCCAATCAACAAGCTGGTGGACTTCTTCACTAAGGTGATGGAGCTCCTGCAGGTCCTGACAGGTCGAAGGACCTGAGAACAGGGGGAAGAGGATGCAGGGCAGGCTGAATGATGCCACCATCACGTTGTGCTGGGCCGTTGGCTGCTGCTCCACAAGCAGCCTTGAGGTCCCAGACCTGCTTGGTCCTGCCCTCCCACCTCAAGCTCCCCATCCAAGCCTACGATGGCTGGTTGTGTTTTGTTAGGATGTTGTTTCTAGTCTGTTCTCTGTATAGCAATAAATAGTTTTCACAGTAAACTCTGCTTCAGCCTCATTCTGTCTCCTGGGCGAGGCAAGGTCTCCATCGTGGTCGCTGCACAAGGTGAGAAGGGCATGAAGGGAAAGACTCACTCCAAAGGGTGACCCCGTGCCTGCTTGGACAAGAGGGAGAGAAGAAGGGAATGGTGGTTCCAGGGGGTGGAGGTCTTCAGAGAATCACAGGACAGTTTGGGATGGAAGGGACCTCAATGACCCCAATGAAGGCCAGGTTGGATGGAGCTTTGAGCACTCTGATCCAGTGGGAGGTGTCCCTGCCCACGGCAGGAGGGTTGGAACTGGCTGGGCTTTGAGGTCCCTTCTAACCCAAACTATTCCATGATTCTGTGATTTACAGGATTCCACTTTAATTGTTCTCCAGCCCCTTCCCCAGCTTCGTTGCTCTTCTCTGCACTCGCTCTAGAGCCTCAACAGCTTTCTGGTGGGGAGGGACCCAGCACTGACCCCAGGATTCGAGGAGCGGTCTCCCCAGGGCCGAGGCCAGAGGGAGAAGAACCTCCCTGGCCCTGCTGGCCACGCCGGCTCTGATCCAAGCCAAGATGCCCTTGGCCTTCTTGGCCCCCTGGGCCCCTGCTGGCTCCTGTTCAACCAACCCCCCCAGGTCCTTCTCCTCCAGGCACTTTCCAGCCAGCCTTCTCCTAGGCTGGAGCTGCCCAAGGTTGTTGTGCCCCAAGGACAGGACCGGCCATTTGGCCTCGTTAACCCTCATCCCGTTGGTCTCAGCCCATGGATTCAGCCTGTTCAGATCCCTTTGGAGCCTCCTGATCCTCCAGCAGATCCAGATTCCACCCAGCTTAGTGTCATCTCCAGACTTGCTAAGGGTGCGCTCGATGCCTTCATCCAGGTCATTTATAAAGACATTGAACAGGGCTGGACCCAGCACGGAGCCCTGGGGACACTACTTGTCACTGGCCTCCAGCTGGAGTTAACTCCATCTCCCACCACTCTCTGGGCCCTCCAGCCAACCAGTTCTCCACCCAGGAGCTCGTTCTCCTCTCCAGGCCAGAGGGGACAGTTTCTCAAGCAGAACGCTGGGAGAAACTGTGTCAAATGCTTTCCTGAAGTCCCCTGCCAGCGGCAGCCCGCCCCGCGAGTCCGGGTAGAAGATGCCGGGGTAGATCCCGGAGCGCGTCTGGAAGCGGCCGGTCAGGGGGGACAAAGAGAAAGAAAGGGGTGATGAGGCAAAGGGATGAGATGAAGCAAGAGAAAGGGGAAGGAGGTGAGAGGATGGATAAGGATTTTGGTGGTTTACAACATGTTTTATCAAATAGTGTTTTTCCAGGCACTGTTCTGTCTTGAGTGAAGCATGTTCCGTGCTGAACAGACGTGGTTTTTCCTCTAATCAGCTCTATTTGCAGTTTTTCCCCTATCTCAAGCGGAGACAGAGAGCTGGAGTCAGCTCCGAATTAACAAGAGATTGCGCTGTTGTGAAATTCAGAACAACATTGAAACGAATCCTTGGAAAGTAATAGAATATGCACAAGATTTCGAGGAAAATTGATATGTAGGCATGTAAGTGGGAAATATATTCTGTAACCAGCATTTCTCTCACTGAACGCGACTGATGGGGATCGCCTGCCCTGATAAAAAAAAACCAAAACAGGTCCTAGAGGGTTTATTCGTCAGTATTTTCGGTGTCAGGGGGACGAGGGCAGAGAGAGGGGATGGTGAAGGGAGAGGGTGGGGATGAAGGCAGCCAGGAGGGCAGCCGTGGGCACAAAGGGGGGTGAAAGCAGCACAGGGGTCGTGGGAAAGTGGGGTGGGATGAAGGCAGATGGGGGGGTCGGGGAATGAAGCGAGAGAGGGGAGACATGAAGCTGGGGGGGCACGAGAGGGGAAAGAGGGTAGCAGAGGGAGTGAGGTGAGGGCAGAGGGGGAGAGAGAGAGAGAGGGGCGAGATGCAACGGGTGGGAGGCAAGAGGAGAAGGGGGATGACGGCAGAAGGGGTGGAATGACGATGAGGGGAGGAAAGGAGGGCAGAGAGGGGGGACCAGGGCGAAGCTGGAGTGGGAGGAGGCCAGAGAGAGAGGGGAGGGACGAGGGCAGAGAGAGATGGGGGGTTCATGAGCTTCAACAAGGCCAAGGGCAACATCCTACGCCTGAGTTGGGGCTTTTGACGGGAGCATGGAATCAAAACGCAGAGATCAATGTGATCAGCGAGTGTTCACTTTATTGAGCTTAGCTGTTTCTTTATAAACCCTTTTTGGTTACGCAACTGGGTGCCCACGAGGGTATCTACAGTGTATTATTGGTTAAAGGTAGCTGTCCATAAGGCTATTACTAACATATTATTGGCTAAACTACTGCACATGCTAAGAAACCAAGTTATACTGAACGTAAATACGTTGACGGTTCTCTTCAATTGTTTTTCTTTCAGCCGGTGCTTGTTCCCACAGAAGTAGCCACTACATTCCTCCCAACTGGCCCCTGTTTATCTTTCGGCTCTCTGTTTCAAGGCCTTGTTAGAGTTGTTCAGTATTAAACAATCTCACAGCATCCAGGCCTTGTTCTGTGTAAAATGTTCCAACAATTCCCCCTTTTTGTTTTTTGATGACTAAAGCGTTCAGGTGAAACATATTATCGACTTGACGTTGTAGACACTGTAACACACAGGATAATTATCAAAGCAATTAACACCATTAAAAATAAAATTCCTCCTTTGACCAACAGTTCTCATACCCATCCTGTTATCCACCCATTCTTTCAAGAACTGATCAGCCAGGGACATCCTTTAACTACCACCCATAGGATTAAGAGCATCCATAATGTTAACGTCCTCCTCATTCTTGTTGACTGTTTTCGTGGCTGGGGCTTAACAGTTGTCATACAGCAACGTGGGCTTGATCCACCTCGCAGGTGCCCAAACTGGTCCTTCATCTCTTAAAACACAAACACAACCTCGTCCCCATGTTAGTAGCTTATACAGACCTGCCCATTGCCCATAATAACTGTTTTCCAATAGCACTTTCACATTGTCTTATATTTGCTCTGATTTTGACGACATGGTTTGTACATGCTTCAACTTTAGCACAATTTGATCATCTCCTGCTAATTGCAAAAAATTCATTACGTATTGCACCTTCATCAATCTATTTAGCAGTGTCTCTCCTGATTCTCACCCCACCCCCCCTTTTTTCCTGCCGGGACGGGAGGAACCAAGCGGTCAAATCAATATGATTGATAAAGCAAGGTCAACTTTATTCAAAAGAAGTTAGGTTATATACTTTCCTTATACTCGACTACATCATCGTATTACAATTTCTTTGGTTAGTAACAGCATGCAAATACATGTTCATTGGCTATATTCCTATTGCCCCCATGGTAATATTCATTAACTATTACGTGCTATTTTGCTTCTAACATCCTGCTACAGTTTCTGTGTTCAAGGACACAACGCCCTGTTTTGATTCAAGTTTTCTAAACTATGTGCTGACTTATCTTAGAGTAAGGCTTAATGTTATCAAAAAGAATTGCTGGTACAGCCACCTGCTCTCAGCTCATCATTTAACTGCGAGATTGTTTATACAGCTCCTTCAAGGGCCTTGTTCACTTAACCATTTCCCAACAAATTCCCCGTCTTTTTCTTGTACAAGCAATACCTTTTGTGACAACGTTGATACTTGTTTCATTATGCATCTATACGCCAAACGAACTACAACTATGATTAACAATAAAATTCTAAGCCAACGTAAAACTTTTGTCATGTACGATACCAGCCATGGAGAGAGATTGTTAAACACTGATGTTAGCCATTTGTCAGATGTCAGAGAGATTGAAACAACACATTTTCTCAAAATCTTCACAACCATGGCCTTGTGCTAACAATAAAAAATCTGTGTCTGCCCGGTTCTGTAACGTGGCATGTCGCACGGAGTCTACATCAAGCAGCAATTCAGACAGCGCTTTGGATGTAGCATTTGTTTGTTTGGAGAGCTAGCATCCTAGTTGATTTAGTTGGGCCAAGGTTCCGGTGGCTGCTACTCCCGGAGCTAAAATTGAGACTGCTATGATTGTTTCTGGGTTCCAAAACTTGACCGTATCTTTGCAGCTAGTAGAAAATGCATGGGTCTTTCCTTACAGCAAGGAATAAAATCCATTGATACTTCTTTAGAAGGTGTCCAATTTTTTCCACCGGCATGTCCGTGGATATGTGTCCACTATATCTCAGTAACGCAAGCTGTAAAAGTATAGAAGGTCACATGCATCATTCCCAATCGGCCACTGTCATTGGAATATGGATGCTGTCGGGCTCATTCCCACTTAATGCCAGTGTTCGTCATCGTCCCTTTCTGATTACTTCTCCGACAGCCACAAGTTGCAGTTGGGTACTTGTCTTTGGTTGACTAGGCAGGAATAAACAAAGCTAGAGCACTAAAAGCTGAAGGAGACCAAAACTGTATTTCATCTACGCAGGAAGCATCAAATTCTTTAAGCTCCCTTTTTGTTTTTCGACTAAAGCGTTCAGTTGAAACACACGATCGACTTGACGTTGTATACACTGTAACACACAGGATAATTGTCAAAGCAATCAACACCAATAAAACAACATTCCTCCTTTGACCAAGAGTTCTCATACCCATCTTGTTATCCACCCATTCTTTTGAGAATCGATCACCCAGGGACATCCTTTAGCTACCACCTAGAAGATTAAGAGCATCCATAATGTTAACGTCCTCCTCATTCTTGTTGACTGTTTTGTGGTTGGGGCTTAACAGTTGTCACGCAGCAACGTGGGCTTGATCCACCTCGCAGGTGCCCAAACTGGTCCTTTATCTGTTAAAACACAAACATAACCTCGTCCCCATGTTAGTAGCTTATACAGACCTGCCCATAGAATCACAGAATCACAGAATAACCAGGTTGGAAGAGACCCACCGGATCACCGAGTCCAACCGTTCCTACCAAACACTAAACCATATCCCTCAGCACCTCGTCCACCCGTGCCTTAAACACCTCCAGGGAAGGGGACTCAACCACCTCCCTGGGCAGCCTGTTCCAGTGCCCAATGACCCTTTCTGTAAAGAATTTTTTCCTAACGTCTAGCCTATACCTCCCCTGGCGGAGCTTGAGGCCATTCCCTCTTGTCCTGTCCCCCGTCACTTGGGAGAAGAGGCCAGCACCCTCCTCTCTACAACGTCCTTTCAGGTAGTTGTAGAGAGCAATGAGGTCTCCCCTCAGCCTCCTCTTCTCCAGGCTAAACAACCCCAGCTCTCTCAGCCGCTCCTCATAAGGCCTGTTCTCCAGCCCTTTCACCAGCTTTGTTGCTCTTCTCTGGACTCTCTCCAGAGCCTCAACATCCTTCTTGTGGTGAGGGGCCCAGAACTGAACACAGTATTCGAGGAGCGGTCTCACCAGTGCCGAGTACAGAGGGAGGATAACCTCCCTGGACCTGCTGGTCACGCCATTTCTGATACAAGCCAAGATGCCATTGGCCGCCTTGGCCACCTGGGCACACTGCTGGCTCATATTCAGTCGGCTGTCAACCAACACCCCCAGGTCCCTCTCCTCCAGGCAGCTTTCTAGACAGACTTCTCCCAGTCTGTAGCACTGCATAGGGTTGTTGTGCCCCAAGTGCAGGACCCGCCATTTGGCCTTGTTAAACCTCATGACATTGGACTCTGCCCAGCGGTCCAGCCTGTTCAGATCCCTTTGGAGCCTCCCGACCCTCCAGCAGATCGACACTTCCACCCAGCTTAGTGTCGTCCGCAAACTTGCTAAGGGTGCACTCGATGCCTTCATCCAGATCATTGATGAAGACATTGAACAGGGCTGGACCCAGCACTGAGCCCTGGGGAACCCCACTTGTCACTGACCTCCAGCTGGATTTCACACCATTTCCCACCACTCTCTGGGCCCGGCCATCCAACCAGTTTTCCACCCAGGAGAGTGTGCGCCTGTCCAGCCCAGAGGCTGACAGTTTCTCAAGCAGAACGCTGTGAGAAACTGTGTCAAAGGCTTTGCTGAAGTCCAGGAAGATCCATCCACAGCCTTTCCCTCATCCAGTAGCCGGGTCACTTTGTCATAGAAGGCGATCAGGTTAGTCTGGCAAGACCTGCCTTTTGTGAACCCATGTTGACTGGGCCTGATCACCCGGTCTCTTGCATGTGCTTCATGATAGCACTCAAGATCACCTGCTCCAGGAGTTTCCCTGGCACTGAGGTCAGACTGACAGGCCTTTGCCCATAATAACTGTTTTTCAATAGCACTTTCACATTGTCTTATATTTGCTCTGATTTTGACGACATGGTTTGTACATGCTTCAACTTTAGCACAATCTGATCATCTCCTGCTAATTGCAAAAAATTCATTACATATTGCACCTTCATCAATCTATTTAGCAGTGTCTCTCCTGATTCTGTGCTTGATAGGTAAGTGATCCCAGCTGTTGTTGTAGGAGTTTTCAGACTGCACCATATCTTTCTACATTCATCATTAGGATTTTTTGTCACAGATTGCAAAATTAAGGCTTCTGTAACTGCTCAGTTGTCTACCTGCTTGTCGAGCACAGCCTTTGATGTATCTATAAACACCATAGAAAGGTCATGCCTGTTTCAGCTTTCCAACATCCAGTATCTTTATAAGTGTTTAGAACTGTCTTGATTCTTGAACTGCTACCAACGTTGTTTAATTGAACCATTTCTTCTTGTATCTATTAACAGGCCCTTCTGTAACGCTGAAACTGTCTGGGTTTCGCGGCGGCAGTGGTGGTGAGCGGCTCCCCCCTCAGCCCAGGGCAGAGGCCCGCTCTGCGGGAGCTGGAGGGGTGGGGGGGGTGGGGGAGCGGCCCTTGGCCAAGCGGCTTGGTTCTCTTTTTACAGTTTTTGGAATCTCCTATATCGCTTCATCACTAATTAGTTCCTAGCGCTGACTGCCGTGCCGCACACAGATCAAAGCTTGCAATCTTTCAACTTCTCCCTGCTACTGTGCCTCACCCCTGGCTTGCACCCGTTGGTCTGAGGGACAGTGAGGGGGGGGATCGGGCTCCTTGTCGGTGTCTATCGGACCCTCTTGGAGAGGATAGGTTGGAGGATTTTCACCACTGCCTCTTCATTATCTTTAAAATGTGTGGAACCCATTCCTCCCCCGACCGCCGCTACTTGCCTGTGGCGGATCTTTGACTCCGGACTCTTCTTTATTTGGACGCGCGTCTTACTCCAATCTTCAGCAATGCCGGAAAGCCATCAGCAATGCCGGAAAATCATCAGCAGTGCCGGAAAATCTTCAGCAGTGCCGGAAAAATCTTCAGCACCGGGTCAGTGCCGGAAAGTTTTCGGCCGGTCCTTCCACCCTCTACCGCGTCTTCAGTCGTTCAGAGCAACTTCGGCAAGCAATCTGAGGGTCCCTGTTCGGGTGCCACTCGTTGACGGGAGCATGGAACCAAAACGCAGAGATCAATGTGATCAGCGAGTGTTCACTTTATTGAGCTTAGCTGTTTCTTTATAAACCCTTTTCGGTTACACAACTGGGTGCCCACGAGGGTATCTACAGTGTATTATTGGTTAAAGGTAGCTGTCCATAAGGCTATTACTAATCTATTATTGGCTAAACTACTGCACATGCTAAGAAACCAAGTTCTACTGAACTTAACTATGTTGACAGTTCTCTTCAATTGTTTTTCTTTCAGCCCGTGCTGGTTCCCACAGAAGTAGCCACTACATTCCTCCCAGCTGGCCCCTGTTTATCTTTCGGCTCTCTGCTTCAAGGCTTTGTTAGAGTTGTTCAGTATTAAACAATCTCACAGCATCCAGGCCTTGTTCTGTGTAAAATGTTCCAACACGGGGCAATCTGCATTTTCAATCCAGACTGGGGAATGAGGAGATTGGGAGTAGCCCTGAGGAGAAGGACTTGGGGTGATGGGGGACGAGAAGCTCCACAGGAGCCACAACGTGCGCTCACAGCCCAGAATCCTCCTGGGCTGCATCCAGAGAATGTGGCCAGCAGGGAGGGAGGGGATTGTCCCCAATGCTCCTCTCGGGGAGACCTCAGCTGGAGGGTTGGGGCCAGGGCTGGAACCCTCAGCAGGAGAAGGAGATGGAGCTGTTGGAACGGGGCCAGAGGAGGCTACAAAGATGATCCGAGAGCAGGAGCATCTCCCATGTGAGGACAGGCTGAGAGAATTGGGGTTGTTCAGCGTGGAGAAGAGAAGGCTCCGGGGAGACCTTATAGCAACCTCCCAGTCACCGTTGGATAGAAGCACTCTCCGATGCATTTTGTAACCTACAGGTCTCTTTTATCTAGTTTAGAGTTTGCAATTTCCCCCCTCAAGGCTGTTTGAAGTTTGAGCATCCAGATCCAGCTTTGAGCAACCGAGCAGCCTGATCCAATGGGAGGCGTCCCTGCCCATGGCAGGGGGGTTGGAACTGGATGATCATTCTGTGATTCCATGGTATGAACCGAAAGGCTTTCCCAGCCTGCACCATTCCGGGATCCCCTATCCAGCACGGCCCCTGCTGAGGCTGTTGCGTGATGGACTGCAAACCCAGCCATTCCCTATGGAATTCCTCCTCATGTCCAGTCTAACTCTGCCCCTCTCCAGTTTATCCCCATTGCCCCTCGTCCTATCCACAAAAGCCTCTGTGAACAGTCCCTTCCCAGCTTTCTTGGAGCCCCTTCAGGTACTGGAAGGTCTCTCTAAGATCTCCTTGAAGCCTTCTCTTCTCCAGGCTGAACAACCCCAACTCTCTCAGCCTGTCGTCATACAGGACGTTCTGCAGCCCTCGCATCATCCTTGGAGCCTCCTCTGGACTCATTCCAACAGCTCCATCTGCTTCTTCTGGACAGGATTCCAGAAGTGGACCCAACCCTCCAGCTGAGGCCTCGCCAGAGAGAAATAGAGGGGCAGAATCCCCTCCCTCCCTGCTGGCCATGCTCTTTAGATGCATCAGGAGAGCTCAGAGCCAGGTGCTGGTGCCTGATCCCAGGCTGCCCACACACACCACCCCAGCAGAGCATTTTGTAGGGGATTTTGGGGTGTCCAACCCCACCTCCTGCCTTCCCTCCCACTTGGAACACCCCATGTCCCCCCCCAGCCCCGAGTTCCCCGCACCCAGCCCCCAGAAGCAGCCGCTCTGTGACATCAGCTTGGGGCCACGGGCTCTGCGGGCGGCGTGGGCGCTACGGGCAACGTGTGGGCTGGTGCTCTGCTGGACACCAGCTCTCGGACCTTCATCTCCCTCGTGTCGCTGGCACCATGAAGATGCTCCTCGCCTTCCTCCTGCTGGCCCTGTGCCAGCCGGCGCAGGCATCGTGGGAGACCTGCGAGTGAGTGGCACAGGGTGTTGGGCACAACAACCCCAGGGAACGCTCCGGGCATGGGGAAAAGCGGAGGAAAAGGACCTGGGGTGCTGGTCAGCAGCAGCAGAAGAGGAACCAGCAGGGGTCCAGGTGGCCAAAAAGGCCAATAACCTCCTGGCTTGGACCAGCCGTGGTGTGGCCAGGGGCAGCAGGGAAGGGATTGTCCTCTTGGCTCAGCGCTGGGGAGGCTGCACCTCAAATCCTGGGTTCAGGTTTGGGCTCCTCGCTCTAAGAAAGACCTTGAGGGGCTGGAGTTTGTCCAGAGAAGGGAACGGAGCTGGGGAAGGGGCTGGAGAACAGGGTTTCTGGGAGCGGCTGAGGGACCTGGGGCTGTTTAGTCTGGAGAAAAGGAGGCTTAAGAGGAGACCTCATCGCTCTCTGCAGCTCCCAGAAAGGAGGTTGTGGAGAGGCGAGTTGTTGTGTTCTCCCCAGGGACAAGCACCAGAACAAGAGGGAAGGGACTCACGTTGTGCCAGAGGAGCCTTAGATGGATACTAGGAAAATATTCTTTACTGAAAGAGCGATGAAGCCCTGGCAGAGGGTGCGGTGGAGTCTCCATCCCTGGAGGTGTTAGGAGAACGTGTTGGGGTGACACATTGGGACGTGGCTTAGTAGGCACAGCTGGTGTTGTGTGGATGGTTGAACTGGATGATCTTCGAGTTCTTTCCCAACTTCAACGATTCTGTGCCCTTCCCAGAGAGCCTGTGCTGCCACCCTTGGGGTTTCCCTGCTGGCTCTGGGCAGGCAGAGCTCGGAACCACACACACCACCCCAGCAGAGCGTTTTGTAGGGGATTTTGGGGTGTCCAACCCCACCTCCTGCCTCCCCTCCCGCTTGGAACACCCCATGTGCCCCCCCAGCCCCGAGTTCCCCAGACCCAGCCCCCAGAAGCAGCCGCTCTGTGACATCAGCTTGGGGCCACGGGTTCTGCGGGCAGCGTGTCGGCTGGTGCTCTGCTGGACACCAGCTCTCGGACCTTCATCTACCTCGTGTCGCTCACACCATGAAGGTTCTCTTAGTCCTCGTCCTCCTGGCCCTGTTCTGGCCAGCACAGGGCTCCTGGGACACCTGCGAGTGAGTGGGACAGGCTGGGAGGGAGCTTGGGCAACGCTGCTGGGCTTCACTGGAGGATGCTCGCTTCCCAACAGCTTCACCAACCCCATGTGGTTCCTTCTCCAACCCCATGTTGTTCCTTCTCCACCTCCATGTGGTTCCCTCTCCAGCTCCATGTTGTTCTTTCTCCAACTCCATGTAGTTCCTTCTCCAATCACATATGGTTCCTTCTCCAGCTCCGTGTGGTTCCTTCTCCAGTCCCATATCGTTCCTTCTCCAGCTTCATGTGGTTCCTTCTACAACCCCATGTGGTTCCTTCTCCAACCCCATGTGGTTCCTGACATTCTTCTCCATTTCCCAGGCTGCTAAGGGCGCCCTAAGAGCTAAAGCAGAGACAGAGGTGGACACCTGGGTGCCCCACAGGGTTCCTTGGCTCCGTGCTCCACACAGCGATGCCGGCTGGGGAGGGAAGGTGCCTGCCCTTCAGCCCCAAGTCTCAAGCAGGACAGTAACGAGTTTCTGGTTTCCACAGGACCTGTGGACTCCGTCCCTTGGCTTACGGCACCGGGCGAGTGGTTGGAGGCAAAAATGCACAGCTGGGTTCCTGGCCATGGATTGTGAGCGTCCAGCAAGTGTTCAAGACGCACTTGGCCCCCGTGTGCGGAGGGACCATCATCCACCCCCAGTGGGTGCTGACAGCCGCCCACTGCTTCGTCAATACCCAGTAAGGAGGAGCAGGGGACAGGGAGATCCCTCAAACCCTGGCAGACGCCCTTTTTCTGCATCCAGAAAAAGGCTGGGCTTGTGTCACTGCATTCCCGATGCCTCCATCTCCATGATTCTTCTCCTCCGGGCGCGTTGGGGCAGTCGCGCCCTCCCTAGATGCTCTCCTCTCCCACTTGGGAAGCAGGAGGCAGGGAAGCTGCAGCGCGTGGCTCCTCTCCCTCTCACTTCTCTCTCCATCCACCTTCCAGGCACGTCCCAGCGTGGCGCGTGGTGGCCGGAACCACCTCGTTGACTCGCCCGGGTCCCGAGGAACAAGTGCGCTATGTCAGGCGGATCATCATCCACGAAGACTATTACAACATCACTCAGAGGAACGACATCGCCCTGATGGAGCTCTACGAGCCCTTCCAGTGCAGCCTCTACGTGCAGCTCGCCTGCGTCCCCGACTTCTCCCTGCAGCTCTGGCAGCTGAGGAGCTGCTACGTCAGCGGCTGGGGGGTCACCACGGCCAGATGTGAGTTCCCCAGACGTATTTGTATCCTGGGAGGTGGTGGAGTTCCCTCCCCTGGAGGAGTTTAAGGGACGGGTGGACGAGGTGCTGAGGGACATGGGTTAGTGATTGATGGGAATGGTTGGACTCGATGATCCGATGGGTCTTTTCCAACCTGGTGATTCTATGATCTGCGTCCGGGGAGGTGGGAATGAGCTGCCAACCAGAGCAGGGTGGAAGGGGAACACCACAGCGATGCCGCTGCCGATGCAAAGCCAAGCCCTGGGGAAGAGAGGAGGAGAACTGGTGGCATCTGCTGGGGGTTCATTCCTGTCTTGTCCCCACAGCTTCTGGAGCACTGCCGGTGCTGCAGGAGGCCCGCGTCCACCTCATCGACACCCAAGTCTGTAACAGCAGCGGGTGGTACAGGGGCGCCGTCCACCCCCACAACCTGTGTGCGGGCTATGCGCAGGGTGGCATCGACACCTGCCAGGTAGGAGGGTGATCCCAGCCCCTAGCAAGTCCCCCTCCCACCGCAGGGTCCCCATCGCTCCGGGGGTCTCCTCCTCATCTCCAGCTGCTGCTCCATGCTCAGCGTCCAGTTGTCCCACAGCACTGTGACTCTGCAAAAAAAGCTCATCCCATGTTCTCAGCATGCAGGGACCAACCCTGGCACATCCCTCTGCCCCACAGCCAGGAGAGAACCTGCCTGAGAGTCCCACAAACACCTCCCCAACCACGTTCTGTTGGCTCCAGCACTCTAGGAGAACCTTTCTGGGAAGGGAACACAGCTCTGGCAACTGCTGGCAGAGAGCAGGAGCAGATCCCTCGGGCTTACGGAGCCCCCAGCACTCTCTGAATCCTCTTTTCTTCTCCGCAGGGGGACAGCGGGGGTCCTCTGGTCTGCCAAGATCCCTCTACTGACCACTTCTGGCTGGTGGGGGTGACCAGCTTTGGGACAGGCTGTGCCCGAGCCCATCGTCCCGGGGTCTACACCGCCACGCAGCATTTCCGCGACTGGATCCTGGGGGTGATGAAGCGCTACTCGGCTCCAGCGGCACCTGCATCAGAACGCACTTGGAGCCACTTTCCGACCACGACAAACCCTGCGGAGATAACCCCAGCGACGGAGCCGAGCGCTTTCAGCGCCTGCCCGATTCCAGTCAACAAGCTGGTGGACTTCTTCACTAAGGTGATGGAGCTCCTGCAGGTCCTGACAGGTCGAAGGACCTGAGAACAGGGGGAAGAGGATGCAGGGCAGGCTGAATGATGCCACCACCACGTTGTGCTGGGCCGTTGGCTGCTGCTCCACAGGCAGCCTTCAGGTCCCAGACCTGCTTGGTCCTGCCCTCCCACCTCAAGCTCCCCATCCAAGCCTACGGTGGCTGGTTGTGTTTTGTTAGGATGTTGTTTCTTGTCTGTTCTCTGTGTAGTAATAAATAGTTTTCACAGCAAACTTTGCTTCAGCCTCATTCTGTCTCCTGGGCGAGGCAAGGTCTCCATCCTGGTCGCTGCACAAGGTGAGAAGGGCATGAAGGGAAAGACTCACTCCAAAGGGTGACCCCGTGCCTGGTTGGACAAGAGGGAGAGAAGAAGGGAATGGTGGTTCCAGGGGCTGGAGGTCTTCAGAGAATCACAGGACGGTTTGGGTTGGAAGGGACCTCAATGACCCCAATGAAGGCCAGGTTGGATGGAGCTTAGAGCACTCTGATCCAGTGGGAGGTGTCCCTGCCCACGGCAGGAGGGTTGGAACTGGCTGGGCTTTGAGGTCCCTTCCAACCCAAACCATTCCATGACTCTGTGATTTACAGGATTCCACTTTAATTAGTGAAGGAGTGAATTATTTGTTAAGAGGTGTGCAGGCTTGAGCTTCCAGATCTGACAAGTCCTATGGTTATTTACAATATCCTGCTTATCTGACACAGTTTGGGGAAGAACACGCGTAACTGAAAGGTAGAAAAACTGCCCTTTAGCAACAGTTTCCATCCCTCCATCCCTCTACTCCTCCCATCCCTCCAGCCCTTCACTGGGCTCTCCTTCATGGAGTAGGAATAAACTTCTGCTGTTGTACCCTGACGAAAATCACAGCTTGGTTCTTCTGTGGCTGCAGGACCCTTCTGACTGTCCTTGCACAGGGAAATACAGCAATCCATCCGACCAGATCTGGTGCTGGAATAGAGGAGGATCTGCAGGAGACGGCTTGTCTTCTCCACAGAGCTTGGCTGCTCTGAGCACATCCGGGAATCACCTTCAGGTTCACTCTCCAAAACCAAAGCAGCTCTAATTCCTGTTGGTCTGGGGTCCAGTTCTGGTGCTGGCGAAGCCTTGTGACACCTCTGGGGCCCTGAGAGCATCTCAGCTGCTTCCAGACAGAGCCTGCCCTCTCCTCCTGGGGACGTGGCTGCACAATCAGCTGTGTCCTTGTGTCTCTCCACCCAAGCCAGGATGGCAGCAGGAAGCTCCCACACCTTGTATGAGCTATGATGTTGTCCAGCACCCTCTTGTAGAGAGCAATGAGGTCTCCCCTCAGCCTCCTCTCTCCAGGGTCAATACCCCCAGGGCCCTCAGGGTTGTTCTCCAGCCCCTTCCCCAGCTCCGTTGCTCTTCTCTGCACTCGCTCCAGAGCCTCAACATCCTTCTTGTGGGGAGGGGCCCAGACCTGACCCCAGGATTCGAGGAGCGGTCTCCCCAGGGCCGAGGCCAGAGGGAGAAGAACCTCCCTGGCCCTGCTGGCCACGTCGGGTCTGATCCAAGCCAAGATGCCCTTGGCCTTCTTGGCCCCCTGGGCCCCTGCTGGCTCCTGTTCAACCAACCCCCCCAGGTCCTTCTCCTCCAGGCACTTTCCAGCCAGCCTTCTCCTAGGCTGGAGCTGCCCAGGGTTGTTGTGCCCCAAGGGCAGGACCCGCCCTTTGGCCTCGTTAACCCTCATCCCGTTGGTCTCAGCCCATGGATCCAGCCTGTTCAGGTCCCTTTGGAGCCTCCCACCCAGACATGTCGGACTACAACTCCCGGCATGCCCCGCGGCAGACTCAATATATAGCCTTTTCTATGGCTGCCGAATCACGCGGCGAACTACAATTCCCGTCTTGCCCCGTGGCGCTTCCGGTAACCGCACCGGAAGTCTGTGTCTCCGCTTCCGGCCCCGGGCGGTGGGTCTCGCGGCAGGCGGCGCCATGGGCCCTCGGGGCTGGTTCCTCCCGTTGGTTCTGGGGCTGCTCCGGGGAGCGGCCTCCGCCCGGCCCAGCTTCGTGCTGCTGCTGGCGGACGATCTGGGCTTCGGGGACCTGGGGTGCTACGGGCACCCGTCCTCCGCCACGCCGCGCCTGGACCGGCTGGCGGCCCGCGGGCTGCGCTTCACCGACTTCTACAGCAGCTCCCCCGTCTGTAGCCCCTCCCGGTGCGGCCCTGGGGCGCGAGGAGCCGGGCCCCGCTCTCCTCCCTCTTCCCTGACCGTGTCCTCATCCCCCACTCCTTCTCTGCCCTCGTCCCCACCCTCTCTCTTTGCCCTCATCCCCCCCGTCTCTCTGGCCTCGTTCCCCCCCCCCCTCTCTGCCCTTGTCCCCCCCTCTCTCTCTGCCCTCCTCCCCCTCCAGCTTCGCCCTGGTCCCCCCTCTCTGCCCTCGTTTCCTCCCCTCATCCTCATTCCACCCCTTCTGCCGTCATCCCCCTTCTCCTCTTGCCTCCCACCCATTGCATCTCGCCCCTCTCTCTCTCTCTCCCCCTCTGCCCTCACCTCACTCCCTCTGCTACCCTCTTTCCCCTCTCGTGCCCCCCCAGCTTCATGTCTCCCCTCTCTCGCTTCATTCCCCGACCCCCCCATCTGCCTTCATCCCACCCCACTTTCCCACGACCCCTGTGCTGCTTTCACCCCCCTTTGTGCCCACGGCTGCCCTCCTGGCTGCCTTCATCCCCACCCTCTCCCTTCACCATCCCCTCTCTCTGCCCTCGTCCCCCTGACACCGAAAATACTGACGAATAAACCCTCTAGGAGCTGTTTTGGGTTTTTTTAATCAGGGCAGGCGATCCCCATCAGTCGCGTTCAGTGAGAGAAATGCTGGTTACAGAATATATTTCCCACTTACATGCCTACATATCAATTTTCCTCAAAATCTTGTGCATATTCTATTACTTTCCAAGGATTCGTTTCAATGTTGTTCTGAATTTCACAACAGCGCAATCTCTTGTTAATTCGGAGCTGACTCCAGCTCTCTGTCTCCGCTTGAGATAGGGGAAAAACTGCAAATAGAGCTAATTAGAGGAAAAACCACGTCTGTTCAGCACGGAACATGCTTCACTCAAGACAGAACAGTGCCTGGAAAAACACTATTTGAAAAAACATGTTGTAAACCACCAAAATCCTTATCCATCCTCTCACCTCCTTCCCTTTTCTCTTGCTTCATCTCATCCCTTTGCCTCATCACCCCTTTCTTTCTCTTTGTCCCCCCTGACCGGCTGCTTCCAGACATGCTCCGGGATCTGCCCCGGCGTCTTCTACCCGGACTCGCGGGGCGGGCTGCCGCTGGCAGAGGACTTCAGGAAAGCATTTGACACAGTTTCTCCCAGCGTTCTGCTTGAGAAACTGTCCCCTCTGGCCTGGAGAGGAGAATGAGCTCCTGGGTGGAAAACTGGTTGGCTGGAGGGCCCAGAGAGTGGTGGGAGATGGAGTTAACTCCAGCTGGAGGCCAGTGACAAGTAGTGTCCCCAGGGCTCAGGGCTGGGTCCAGCCCTGTTCAATGTCCTTATCAATGACCTGGATGAGGGCATCGAGTGCATCCTTAGCAAGTCTGGAGATGACACTAAGCTGGGTGGAATCTGGATCTGCTGGAGGATCAGGATGCTCCAAGGGGATCTGAACAGGCTGGATCCATGGGCTGAGACCAACAGGGTGAGGGTTAACGAGGCCAAAGGGCGGGTCCTGCCCTTGGGGCACAACAACCCTGGGCAGCTCCAGCCTAGGAGAAGTCTGGCTGGAAAGTGCCTGGAGGAGAAGGACCTGGGGGGGTTGGTTGAACAGGAGCCAGCAGGGGCCCAGGGGGCCAAGAAGGCCAAGGGCATCTTGGCTTGGATCAGACCCGGCGTGGCCAGCAGGGCCAGGGAGGTTCTTCTCCCTCTGGCCTCGGCCCTGGGGCGAGCGCTCCTCGAATCCTGGGGTCAGTTCTGGGCCCCTCCCCACCAGAAGGATGTTGAGGCTCTGGAGCGAGTGCAGAGAAGAGCAACGAAGCTGGGGAAGGGGCTGGAGAAGAAGCCTGAGGGCCCTGGGGGTGTTTAGGCTGGAGAAGAGGAGGCTGAGGGAGACCTCATTGCTCTCTACAAGAGGGTGCTGGACAACGTCAAAGCTCATACAAGGTGTGGGAGCTTCTTGCTGCCATCCTGGCTTGGGTGGAGAGACACAAGGACACAGCTGATTGTGCAGCCACGTCCCCAGGAGGAGAGGGCAGGCTCTGTCTGGAAGCAGCTGAGATGCTCTCAGGGCCCCAGAGGTGTCACAAGGCTTCACCAGCACCAGAACTGGACCCCAGACCAACAGGAATTGGAGCTGCTTTGGTTTTGGAGAGTGAACCTGAAGGTGATTCCCGGATGTGCTCAGAGCAGCCAAGCTCTGTGGAGAAGACATGCCGTCTCCTGCAGATCCTCCTCTATTCCAGCACCAGATCTGGTCGGATGGATTGCTGTATTTCCCTGTGCAAGGACAGTCAGAAGGGTCCTGCAGCCACAGAAGAACCAAGATGTGATTTTCGTCAGGGTACAACAGCAGAAGATTATTCCTACTCCATGAAGAAGAGCCCAGCGAAGGGCTGGAGGGATGGGAGTGTTAGCAGAATGACAAACACATAACCACACTAGGAGGTTATATGTGGTGCTTTATTTCGAGGCCCCGGGAACCAGGGGTACGCACCCAGATCTGGTTCCAAAGACCGTCACATCGCGTCCGCTTTTTATTTTCTAAAAGTTTCGCAATCTATTGTATATTCAACAGGTTACTTCATTATCTAATACATATGCATAGGTAGGTTACTTCATCGCCTTATTGCGACATCAGTCTCTATTGCGCCTGCGTAGCCCCCTCTGGGGGTCGTCCTGATGAAGTAAGTAGTCTTCCTCAGATGAAGTAAATAGTCTTCCTCGCATTGTCTTTATTACTTCTTGTTCTTTTGGCAAACTCGTCGATTTTTCTTGGCTGGGCCCGCACTTATCTCCACTTGACCGCTCAGGTATATCTTTCTTGCCTCCTGAAACCTATTCTTCTGTCTTTCACAAGATTTATGATGGTCTTTTGGCTGTTGCAGGTGTATGTTCTACTTGGGTAGGGTAGCTAGTATGTACTTTTCCTAAGCACACTTGGATCCTATTGTCACACGAGGTCTTTTGAGCAAGTACCTTGGGGTCTGTTGCTAGGATACGTTAAGAATCAACAGAATCATGCAATTCTTATATTCTGTCTTAGTTCTTGATTAGTCGATGATCAGTGTTTTATCCTACTTTAAGTGTAACTTTCCTAGCATTTCCCCCCTTTGAAAATACTTCACCTTAGCAAGTATTTTCATTTCATGTAACTGTTTCTTGGGAAGTTGATGGGGGTATTGGGTGCTGTGGATATTCTCGTGTCACTGCTCCAATAATTTTGTGTGTCCAGTTTTGTTTGCGAGTAATTTCTCTCCGGATACACAAATACACCAGATAGATTGTAAGGAATATAAGCAAAAGTGTGAATAACGTTTGAATGAGAGAGTGTATCCAGCCAGTAAGATGGATGCTTAATCTATCAAATAATGCCCCAACCCAATTTTGACCAATTTCTTCTTTCTCTTTTTCAGCTTCTTCTTCTATTTTTCCTAATTGTGAGATATCGTATTCCACATCGGCTGTGACATTAGGTATATGCACACAGCAGTGATCAGTTCAATCTTTGAGATATGCACAGACACCATGTTCTTTTAACAAGAGCATGTCTAATGCCATTCTGTTCTGCAAAGTCATTTTCGTTGTCGCCTGTAGTTGCAAGTTTAAATCTCGAAATCCCTTCTTTGTTATTTTTGCCAATCTTTCAGTTTGTCCAATTAGTTTGTAAATCATTTTCTATTACGATACGTCGCTATTTGGGCAAAAATGGATTCTAATGCCCATCTCACTTTAACTCCTGTCTCAGGCTTTTGCCAAGTGTCATCTATGTCTTTAATATCATTTTCTATGTCTCTTTTAGCACGAATTTGTAAAGTTTCCAATTTACCTCTGAAGGGGGATCGCTTCTAAATTGGGCACAGGGTAGGCAACCCCAGAGTTATTTCTTTAACTGGACCCTCCATTGATAAATGTGTAGTCCAAGTTCTATCATTAGATGCTCAAACAAAATTACCCATACTGCGTACTGTTGAATATTTACAGTCTATTCCATTAACTGGTACTTGTATTACCTTTCCCCCGACTTTAAATCCCCGACAGGCACACCCTATTATTAGAGCCATTTTAACTGGAGGTATGGTGATCTCTTCAGGGTCTAGGTCACAATCTAAAATTTTAGAACAATTCTACTATGAAACGCTATCAATAGGATCTCTACTGATCCGGCCATTTACTGGTAATTTGTCACTACTTTGTTTTCCTGTCCATTTAAAATATTAAGATGTTTTTCCTCCGTATTGGAATTTTTGTAAAATACTTGTTGACCAAACTGTGTCCCAATTTTGTTCTGTATCATTTCTTTTCTGGCACATCCATTTTATTGTATTTCTTTCTCTCACTATTTCTTTTATTTCATCATATGAACACTATCCTACATCTTTAAATCGTCCGATACGTGTGAACTTATAATTTGGTAATTTTTCACAATCGTTTTGACTTCCTGCAGTTCTCCACTCCCTTTTTATACTTATTTTCTGTTTTTTCTGTATGGGTGTTATTATTTGTTTACATTCGGTTTTATTTTTTTTTTTACCTCTGGGAGTGGGCAAGTCAATATTTCCCAGCTTATCGGTTCTCCAGCCGTTTTTGGTAAAGGCAAGCATGCTGTAATCTTACTTGTATTTTGCATTCTAGCAAAATCTTTGATTAACCCAATCATCAAATTTTCTTCAGCATCTTTCTTTTGAACATAAATCTCCTGGGGTGCCTGGGTCAGTTCTATGGCTGGTTTCACTCTGGCTTCAGTAATATTGATTTCGCTATATCCAAAGGTAGTAGCATTTTGATATTGGCATCTGTAAGTTCCCAAGTCGGATCTTTTTATCCGTTTAATAATCTGGACTAACATTCCTCCCAGTCTCAATTCTATTGAGTGTCTTTTATCACTTAGAACTGCTTTTTCTTCTTTTATCCATCCAAATTCCTCAGGCTGGGGGTCCTCTAGGAGGCAGTAAATAAGTGCCTCACTACCCAGAGGAGCCGGATAATGTGTATGCCCTGCTTTTATTCCATGGTCTTGAAGGGGATTTATTATCAGTGTTCTTTCTCCATAGTCTACATTACTTCCTGCTCCCACAAAACACCTATATTTTCCTTGGTCAGTCAAAGTTAAATTCGTCAGCTCCAGTTTTGTTTCACTTCGTATGGGATTTCGCGGATAAAACTTGTTCGATACTTTCCCTTTAAGTTTCCATGTCCCTCATAGTTCTTGTTTGTAACCATCTAACCCCAAATCTTTGCTATCATAGATTGTTTCAGGTGCTCCACAAGTTCTAGACACCTTTTCCCAAAAAATCTGAATTAATTTCCTTTTCATTGGGACATGACTTTGAAACCTGCAAGACAGAATGGCATTTTGTCCAATGGTATACTTGCTTGTTTCTCTCTTACATGAAATTTCTAGAGATGTGACACCTATTATAGGTATCAAGGACCAAACTATAATCAAAGTCCCGTACTCGAAGTACGACATTTTACTTGCTTTTCAGCTTTAGTCTCGTTGGTCTGACTACTTCGACTCTCCAGTCCTTGGGTGCCTTCTTCACTCGTGTGTAGTGGATCCAAGAGTCTATTCCTTTTACTTTTACCGCAGTGAAAGTTGTTAACAGCACCAGGTACGGTCCATTCCACCGTTCTTTCAGTGGCTCTTCACTCCAATCGCGGACGTAGACCTGGTCTCCCGGTTTAATTTCGTGTACTGAATTCTCTAATGACACAGGACGGTTCCAGATCAAGGCCCTTCGTAGCTGTGTCAAAGTTCTACCAAGAGATAACATATAGTTGTACACATCTTGGTGTCCTTTAATATGCATGTTTGGGTTTGGTTGTGGCGACTCATATGGTTTCCCAAAGAGGATTTCATAAGGACTCAGTCCCATCCCACTCCTAGGCTTTATCTTTATTCTTAGAAGGGTTATTGGTAATGCCTGGGGCCATTGAATTTTAGCTTCTTGGCATATTTTACTGACCTGTCTTTTTATCGTCTGATTCATCTTTTCTACTTGTCCACTAGATTGTGGTCTCCATGGGGTATGGAGACTCCAGGGAATTCCCAATGCCTTACTTACTTCTTGTACAATTGTGGCTACAAAGTGTGATCCCCTATCAGACGATAGACCTAAGGGAACCCCAAACCTAGGGATAATTTCCCTCAACAACCATTTCACTGTTTCTTTGGCTTGATTGGTGCGACAGGGAAAGGCTTCTGGCCATCCAGAAAAAGTGTCGACCCCGACTAACAAATATTTGTACCCTTGAGCTTTAGGTAATTCTACAAAGTCTATTTGCCAATAATCTCCTGGTTCCATGCCTACTCTGATATGTCCCATTTCTACTCTCCTCCTAACCACAGGATTATTCCTCAAGCAAAGTTCACATTTTGAATTTACAGATTTTGCCATTGTTAACATCTGTGCCGAAATTATGTTTCGTTTCAGATAAGTCACTAATGCTTCTGCTCCCCAATGGCACTTTTGATGTTCTGCCTGTAGAATTGCCCGCATAATGACAGGAGGTACAATTATTTGTCCAGTTGTAGTTACGTACCATCCTTCAGAATTTAGGTTTGCCTTCATTAAATTGGCCAATTTCTTGTCCTCTTCCGAGTATTTCGGTTTCTGTGTCAGGTAATCTTGTAAAGGGCTTACCTTGGTAGGTATCAAGGCCATCATCGTCTGTACTTGTCGTGCTATCCGCCGAGCCGTTCGATCTGCTAATGTGTTTCTTTCGGCCACCTTAGAGTCTCTTCCTTGATGTGCCTTGCAATGCATGATCGCTACCTGCTCTGGTAATTGCACAGCAGATATCAAGTTTAAAATTTCTTTTTGGTATTTTATATTGGTTCCCTGCGAGGATAATAATCCTCGTTCTTTCTATAAAGTTCCGTGTACATGAACTACTCCAAAGGCATATTTTGAATCTGTCCATATGTTTACTCGTTTATCTTTGCTTAATTCTAATGCCTTTGTGAGGGCTATTATTTCTGCCCGTTGTGCTGAGGTCCCCACCGGTAGGGCCTGTGCTTCTATTACCGTGCTCTGTGTGGTCACGGCATAACCTGCATACCGTGTCCCATTCTCCACGAAGCTACTCCCGTCTGTGAAGAGCTCTTGATCAGGCTGTTCGATTGGAGTATCTTTCAAGTCCGCTCTCGTTGCATATGTGTGTTCTATGACTTCTATGCAATCATGTTCCAAAGGACCATCTTCTGTTGCTGCACCTAAAAAGGCTTCTGGGTTTAACAGGTTAGTTGTTTTCAAACTTACATCATCCTGTTCAGTGAGTATGGCTTGGAACTTCATCATTCGGCTAGGGGAAAGCCAATGCCCCCCTTTTTGTTCTAAGACTGTTAACACCATGTGAGGTATATAAACTTCAATGTTTTTTCCTAGAGTCAATTTTCTGGCTTCTTGTATCAGAATTACAGTTGCTGCTACGGCTCTCAGGCAGGATGGCCAACCTGCACTAACGGGGTCCAACTGTTTAGAGAAGTATCCCACTGGTCGTTTCCAGCTTCCTAATTTCTGTGTTAAGACACCCAGTGCTAATCGTTGTCTTTCGTGAACGAACAACTGGAAAGTCTTTGTTAAATCCGGTAAGTCCAATGCTGGTGCCTTAGTCAAGGCCTCTTTTAGTTTCTTAAAGGCCTCCTTTTGAGGTCCCTCCCAAGTGAGATTAGGCAATTTTTGTGCCTCATACAGAGGTTTTGCTATAAGTCCATAGTCCATTATCCACAGCCTACACCACCCTGCCATTCCCAAGAATGTCCTCAGTTCATGCAAGTTCCGGGGTTCTGGAATCGCACAAATTGCTCTAACACGATCCGTTCCTAACCTTCGTTGTCCCTGTGTTATCTCACATCCAAGATACAATACAGTTGTGCATGCAATTTGAGCTTTTTCTCTTGAAACCTTGTATCCATTTAGGCCCAGTTGGTTTAAAATCTCAATAGTCACTTGTATGCATAATGATTCTTGTTCTGTTGCAAGGAATATGTCATCTACATATTGTAACAAAAGATACTGTGTTCTTGGTACCTGAATTTTTTCTTGCGTAGTCCAGATCTCCAATTTTTTCGCCAGTTGGTTTCCAAAAAGAGTTGGGCTATTCTTGAATCCTTGTGGGAGCCTCGTCCACGTGAGTTGCGTTTTTCGTCCATTATATGGGTTTTCCCACTCAAAAGCAAAAAGTTTCCTACTATCTTTGTCAAGGGGAATGCAGAAGAAGGCATCTTTTAAATCAATTACTGTAAACTATTTATATTTTTCCTTCACAGATGTCAACAATGTGTATGGGTTAGCTACGACTGGATGTATATCTTTCGTAATATTGTTGATGGCCCTCAGATCTTGTACTAACCTATACTCCCCATTTGGTTTCTTTACTGGAAAGATCGGAGTATTATATTCTGACTCACATTCCTCTAATATTCCAAATTTTAAAAATTTTTCAATGATTTCTACTATTCCGTATCGGGCTTCCATTTTATGGGATACTGTTTTATTCGTACTGGCCTTGCTCCCTCTTTTAACTCCACCATTACCGGTTGAGCAGTTTTTGATTTTCCTGGTATACTTGTTTCCCAAACTGTAGGGATTACTGCCTCTTTTACCTTCTTGGGTATCTGAGGTTTGGGATTTTCCTTTACTACTGAAATCTTTCCTACGTTCGATTCTGGGACTTGCATAATCAATTCTCCATTTTCAAAGCTGATTTTTTGCATTTAGTTTAGATAACAAGTCCCGTCCCAGAAGAGGAACCGGGCAGTTGGGTACATATAAGAATTCATGTGTTAATTCCTTTCCCCCAAATCGTAACTCTAAGGGTCGCATGAATGGCCGTATTTCCTCTTTCCCTGTGGCCCCCACTATTGTAGTAGTTTTGTTTCCTATTTTTCCATACAAATCATTTAAAACTGAATATGTTGCGCCAGTATCCACCAAAAATTGCACCTCTTCCCCTCCTAATTTTATTTTCACTAGGGGTTCACTGCTTTCTAAATCTAGTCAGCTTTGGTTTCCATAATTTCCCAGAACCATCTCCTTTTCTGTAGAATCCATCAAAGTGTCCAATAACACCTGAATATCATCCCAATCAGGATTCTGAGTCTTTAGAATCATTTTTACTACCCTTGCTACCTTGTCTGGGTTTTCTCGATAAACTCCAGCAGACTGTTTCTAAAGCATCAAATCTCCTGGCGTAAAAGGCACTTTAACATATACCGGACCCTCCGCTCTGACCCCCTGACGCAGTGGTGCTAGTAATGCCTTAGATGGCTGACGTTCAGCCTCCCTCCCCTGGATTTCTCTTTGCCGCGTTCGATGAGAGATCGGAGTACCTGGATAAACCTGTTCCTCCTCATATTCGCATTTTCTATCCCCCCCCTTTCTGTCCTTCCCCTCATTACCCGATCCCCCCTCCCTGGGGTCTGGGGCTGAGGGGGTTATCAATAAATCAAAATCATCATCTTGCTGATGTCGTGAAGCATTTTCTACTGCTAAACATTTTATGCACTTTTTTTTTCAGCCACACAACCATCACATTGCCCATTTGATTTTACACTGACAACCATTAGTCCGCATGCTCTTTTCCATTCATCATTCCGCCTTAAAATAAAAAACAGTTCTACATATGATACTTCATCCTATTCTCCCTCTCGTCTACAAAACAACATTAACTGAAAAATTGTATTATAATCTAGAGTCCCGTTTTCTGGCCAATGAACCTGGTCTTCTAATTCATATTGTGTCCACCAGACATTACAATATTCAATCAACTTTCCTTTTTGCATATCCTGCCCAAATCCTCCCTCCTTCCAGTGACTCAAAATACATTCTAATGGAGATGACTTAGGTATTGACATTGTGGTTGAGTTTTTTGGGTTTTTTTTTTTTGTTAGTTTTTTCTTCCTTTTTCTCTTTTTTTTTTTTTCTTTTTACCACAAACAGCTTAAAATGGATTAACTAGACAGGAAAGTATAAATTACTGAGAGCAGAACAAAACTACAAAATACCAGAAATACCAGAATTCCGGAATTACCAGACCAGACCACTGATGCCGAACCTGCAGAGCTTTCGCCACTGTCTTATGGACGGCGCCTAGGCTTCCCGTCAGAGCTCCTGAGCCCAACCAAGCGCGGCTTTCGCCGCGTCTGACAGGCAGGCTTTACCAGACCCCAAATGGTACCATTCCAGATAAAGCACCGTGTCTTACCAATATCCCTGGTCCGTCGGGAGCAGCGGAGGTCGGTCGCGGTCGATGGCTCCCCGAGAATCACTCGGTGCCGGCTGGAGCAGGATCGATGCGCGAGCCACCTCAGCAATGCCCGCGAGGTCCCATCTGGGTCGCCAAAAACTGTTAGCAGAACGACAAACACATAACCACACTAGGAGGTTATATGTGGTGCTTTATTTCGAGGCCCCAGGAACCAGGGGTACGCACCCAGATCTGGTTCCAAAGACCGTCACATCGCGTCCGCTTTTTATTTTCTAAAAGTTTCGCAATCTATTGTATATTCAACAGGTTACTTCATTATCTAATACATATGCATAGGTAGGTTACTTCATCGCCTTATTGCGACATCAGTCTCTATTGCGCCTGCGTAGCCCCCTCTGGGGGTCGTCCTGATGAAGTAAGTAGTCTTCCTCAGATGAAGTAAATAGTCTTCCTCGCATTGTCTTTATTACTTCTTGTTCTTTTGGCAAACTCGTCGATTTTTCTTGGCTGGGCCCGCACTTATCTCCACTTGACCGCTCAGGTATATCTTTCTTGCCTCCTGAAACCTATTCTTCTGTCTTTCACAAGATTTATGATGGTCTTTTGGCTGTTGCAGGTGTATGTTCTACTTGGGTAGGGTAGCTAGTATGTACTTTTCCTAAGCACACTTGGATCCTATTGTCACATGAGGTCTTTTGAGCAAGTACCTTGGGGTCTGTTGCTAGGATACGTTAAGAATCAACAGAATTCTTATATTCTGTCTTAGTTCTTGATTAGTCGATGATCAGTGTTTTATCCTACTTTAAGTGTAACTTTCCTAGCAGGAGGAGTACAGGGATGGAGGGATGGAAACTGTTGCTATGGGGAAGTTTTTCTACCTTTCAGTTACGCGTGTTCTTCCCCAAACTGTGTCAGATAAGCAGGATATTGTAAATAACCATAGGACTTGTCAGATCTGGAAGCTCAAGCCTGCACACCTCTTAACAAATAATTCACTCCTTCACTCATTAAAGTGGAATCCTGTAAATCACAGAGTCATGGAATGGTTTGGGTTGGAAGGGACCTCAAAGCCCAGCCAGTTCCAACCCTCCTGCCGTGGGCAGGGACACATCCCACTGAGTCAGAGTGCTCAAAGCTCCATCCAACCTGGCCTTCATTGGGGTCATTGAGGTCCCTTCCAACCCAAACCGTCCTGTGATTCTCTGAAGACCTCCAGCCCCTGGAACCACCATTCCCTTCTTCTCTCCCTCTTGTCCAACCAGGCATGGGGTCACCCTTTGGAGTGAGACTTTCCCTTCATGCCCTTGTCACCTTGTGCAGCGACCAGGATGGAGACCTTGCCTCGCCCAGGAGACAGAATGAGGCTGAAGCAGAGTTTGCTGTGAAAACTATTTATTCCTACCCAGAGAACAGACTAGAAACAACATCCTAACAAAACACAACCAGCCACCGTAGGCTTGGATGAGGAGCTTGAGGTGGGAGGGCAGAACCAAGCAGGTCTGGGACCTCAAGGCTGCCTGTGGAGCAGCAGCCAGCGGCCCAGCACAACGTGGTGGTGGCATCATTCAGCCTGCCCTGCGTCCTCTTCCCCCTGTTCTCAGGTACTTCCACCTGTCAGGACCTGCAGGAGCTCCTTCACCTTAGTGAAAAAGTCCACCAGCTTGTTGAGCTGATACAGGCAGGTGCTGAAAGCGCTCGGCTCCGTCACTGGGGTTATCTCCACAGGGTTTGTCGTGGTCGGAAAGTGGCTCCAAGTGCGTTCTGATGCAGCTGCCGCTCGAGCTGAGTAGCGCGTCATCACCCCCAGGATCCACTCGCGGAAATGCTGCGTGGCGGTGTAGACCCCGGGACGATGGGCTCGGGCACAGCCTGTCCCAAAGCTGGTCACCCCCACCAGCCAGAAGTGGTCAGTAGAGGGATCTTGGCAGACCAGAGGACCCCCGCTGTCCCCCTGCGGAGAAGAAAAGAGGATTCAGAGGGTGCTGGGGGCTCCGTAAGCCCAAGGGATCTGCTCCTGCTCTCTGCCAGCAGCTGCCAGAGCTGTGTTCCCTGCCCAGAAAGGTTCTCCTAGAGTGCTGGAGCCAACAGAACGTGGTTGGGGAGGTGTTTGTGGGACTCTCAGGCAGGTTGTCTCCTGGCTGTGGGGCAGAGGGATGTTCCAGGGTTGGTCCCTGCATGCTGAGAACATGGGATGAGCTTTTTTGCAGAGTCACAGTGCTGTGGGACAACTGGACGCTGAGCATGGAGCAGCAGCTGGAGACGAGGAGGTGACCCCCGGAGCGATGGGGACCCCGCGGTGGGAGGGGGACTTGCTAGGGGCTGGGATCACCCTCCTACCTGGCAGGTGTCGATGCCGCCCTGCGCGTAGCCCGCACACAGGTTGTGGGGGTGGACGGCGCCCCTGTACCACCCGCTGCTGTTACAGACTTGGGTGTCGATGAGGTGGACGCGGGCCTCCTGCAGCACCGGCAGTGCTCCAGAAGCTGTGGGGACAAGACAGGAATGAACCCCCAGCACACGCCACAAGTTCTCCTCCTCTCTTCCCCAGGGCTTGGCTTTGCATCGGCAGCGGCATCGCTGTGGTGTTCCCCTTCCACCCTGCTCTGGTTGGCAGCTCATTCCCACCTCCCCGGACGCAGATCATAGAATCACCAGGTTGGAAAAGACCCATCGGATCATCGAGTCCAACCATTCCCATCAATCACTAACCCATGTCCCTCAGCACCTCGTCCACCCGCCCCTTAAACTCCTCCAGGGGAGGGGACTCCACCACCTCCCAGGATACAAATACGTCTGGGGAACTCACATCTGGCCGTGGTGACCCCCCAGCCACTGACGTAGCAGCTTCTCAGCTGACAGAGCTGCAGGGAGAAGTCGGGGACGCAGGCGAGCTGCACGTAGAGGCCGCAGTGGAAGGGCTCGTAGAGCTCCATCAGGGCGATGTCGTTCCTCTGAGTGATGTTATAATAGTCTTCATGGATGATGATCCGCCTGACATAGCGCACTTGTTCCTCGGGACCCGGGCGAGTCAACGAGGTGGTTCCGGCCACCACGCGCCACGCTGGGACGTGCCTGGAAGGTGGATGGAGAGAGAAGTGAGAGGGAGAGGAGCCACGCGCTGCAGCTTCCCTGCCTCCTGCTTCCCAAGTGGGAGAGGAGAGCATCTAGGGAGGGTTCGACTGCCCCAACGCGCCCGAAGGAGAAGAATCATGGAGATGGAGGCATCAGGAATGCAGTGACACAAGCCCAGCCTTTTTCTGGATGCAGAAAAAGGGCGTCTGCCACGGTTTGAGGGATCTCCCTGTCCCCTGCTCCTCCTTACTGGGTATTGACGAAGCAGTGGGCGGCTGTCAGCACCCACTGGGGGTGGATGATGGTCCCTCCGCACACGGGGACGAAGTGCATCTCGAACACCTGCTGGACACTCACGATCCAAGGCCAGGAACCCAGCTGTGCATTTTTGCCTCCAACCACTCGCCCGGTGCCGTAAGCCAAGGGACGGAGTCCACAGGTCCTGTGGAAACCAGAAACTCGTTACTGTCCTGCTTGAGACTTGGGGCTGAAAGGCAGGTACCTTCCCTCCCGACCTGGCATTGCTGTGTGGAGCACGGAGCCAAGGAACCCTGTGGGGCACACAGGTGTCCACCTCTGTCTCTGCTTTAGCTCTTAGGGAGCCCTTAGCAGCCTGGGAAATGGAGAAGAATGTCAGGAACCACATGGGGTTGGAGAAGGAACCACATGGGGTTGGTGAAGCTGTTGGGAAGCGAGCATCCTCCAGTGAAGCCCAGCAGCGTTGCCCAAGCTCCCTCCCAGCCTGTTCCACTCACTCGCAGGTGTCCCAGGAGCCCTGTGCTGGCCAGAACAGGGCCAGGAGGACGAGGACTAAGAGAACCTTCATGGTGTGAGCGACACGAGGTAGATGAAGGTCCGAGAGCTGGTGTCCAGCAGAGCACCAACCCACACGTTGCCCGTAGCGCCCACGCCGCCCGCAGAGCCCGTGGCCCCAAGGTGATGTCACAGAGCGGCTGCTTCTGGGGGCTGGGTCCGGGGAACTCGGGGCTGGGGGGGGACATGGGGTGTTCCAAGCGGGAGGGGAGGCAGGAGGTGGGGTTGGACACCCCAAAATCCCCTACAAAACGCTCTGCTGGGGTGGTGTGTGTGGTTCCGAGCTCTGCCTGCCCCGAGCCAGCAGGGAAACCCCAAGGGTGGCAGCACAGGCTCTCTGGGAAGGGCACAGAATCGTTGAGGTTGGGAAAGAACTCGAAGATCATCCAGTTCAACCATCCACACAACACCAGCTGTGCCTACTAAGCCACGTCCCAATGTGTCACCCCAACACGTTTTCCTAACACCTCCAGGGATGGAGACTCCACCACACCCTCTGCCAGGGCTTCATCGCTCTTTCAGTAAAGAATTTTTTCCTAGTATCCATCTAAAGCTCCTCTGGCACAACCTGAGTCCCTTCCCTCTTGTTCTGGTGCTTGTCCCTGGGGAGAACACAACAACTCGCCTCAGCACAACCTCCTTTCTGGGAGCTGCAGAGAGCGATGAGGTCTCCTCTTAAGCCTCCTCTTCTCCAGACTAAACAGCCCCAGGTCCCTCAGCCGCTCCCAGAACCCCTGTTCTCCAGCCCCTTCCCCAGCTCCATTCCCTTCTCCGGACAAACTCCAGCCCCTCAAGGTCTTTCTTAGAGCGAGGAGCCCAAACCTGAACCCAGGATTTGAGGTGCAGCCTCCCCAGCGCTGAGCCAAGAGGACAATCCCTTCCCTGCTCCCCCTGGCCACACCACGGCTGGTCCAAGCCAGGAGGCTATTGGCCTTTTTGGCCACCTGGGCCCCTGCTGGTTCCTGTTCTGCTGCTGCCGACCAGCACCCCAGGTCCTTTTCCTCCGCTTTTCCCCACGCCCGGAGCGTTCCCTGGGGTTGTTGTGCCCAACACCCTGTGCCACTCACTCGCAGGTCTCCCACGATGCCTGCGCCCGCTGGCACAGGGCCAGCAGGAGGAAGGCGAGGAGCATCTTCATGGTGCCAGCGAGACGAGGGAGATGAAGATCCGAGAGCTGGTGTCCAGCAGAGCACCAGCCCACACGTTGCCTGTAGCGCCCACGCCGCCCGGAGAGCCCGTGGCCCCAAGCTGATGTCACAGAGCGGCTGCTTCTGGGGGCTGGGTCTGGGGAACTCGGGGCTGGGGGGGGACATGGGGTGTTCCAAGTGGGAGGGGAGGCAGGAGGTGGGGTTGGACACCCCAAAATCCCCTACAAAATGCTCTGCTGGGGTGGTGTGTGTGGGCAGCCCGGGATCAGGCACCAGCACCTGGCTCTGAGCTCTCCTGCTGCATCCAAAGAGCGTGGCCAGCAGGGAGGGAGGGGATTCTGCCCCACTATTTCTCTCTGGTGAGGCCTCAGCTGCAGGTTTGGGTCTACTTCTGGAATCCTGACCAGAAGAAGCAGATGGAGCTATTGGAACGAGTTCAGAGGAGGCTCCGAGGATGATGCGAGGGCTGCAGAACCTCCTGTACGACGACAGGCTGAGAGAGTTGGGGTTGTTCAGCCTGGAGAAGAGAAGGCTCCACGACCTTAGAGAGACCTTCCAGTACCTGAAGGGGCTCCAAGAAAGCTGGGGAGGGACTGTTCACAAAGGCTTTTGTGGATAGGACGAGGGGCAATGGGGATAAACTGGAGATGGGCAGAGTTAGACTGGACATGAGGAGGAATTCCATAGGGAATGGCTGGGTTTGCAGTCCACCACACAACAGCGCTCAGCAGGAGCCATGCTGGATAGGGGATCCCGGAATGGTGCAGGCTGGGAAAGCCTTTCGGTTCATACCATGGAATCACAGAATGATCATCCAGTTCCAACCCCCCTGCCATGGGCAGGGACGCCTCCCACTGGATCAGGCTGCTCGGTTGCTCAAAGCTGGATCTGGATGCTCAAACTTCAAACAGCCTTGAGGGGGGAAATTGCAAACTCTAAACTAGATAAAAAGAGACCTGTAGCTTACAAAATGCATCAGAGAGTGCTTCTATCCAACGGTGACTGGGAGGTTGCTATAAGGTCTCCCCGGAGCCTTCTCTTCTCCACGCTGAACCACCCCAACTCTCTCAGCCTCTCCTCACATGGGACATGCTCCTGCTCTCGGATCATCTTTGTAGCCTCCTCTGGGCCTGTTCCAACAGCTCCATCTCCTTCTCCTGCTGAGGGTTCCAGCCCTGGCCCCAACCCTCCAGCTGAGGTCTCCCAGAGAAGAGCAGAGGGGACAATCCCCTCCCTCCCTGCTGGCCACGTTCTCTGGATGCAGCCCAGGAGGATTCTGGGCTGTGAGCGCACCTTGTGGCTCCTGTGGAGCTTCTCCTCCCCCATCACCCCAAGTCCTTCTCCTCAGGGCTGCTCTCAATCTCCTCATTCCCCAGTCTGGATTGAAAATGCAGATTGCCCCGTGTTGGAACATTTTACAAAGAACAAGGCCTGGATGCTGTGAGATTGTTTAATACTGAACAACTCTAACAAGGCCTTGAAACAGAGAGCCGAAAGATAAACAGGGGCCAGTTGGGAGGAATGTAGTGGCTACTTCTGTGGGAACCAGCACGGGCTGAAAGAAAAACAATTGAAGAGAACTGTCAACATAGTTAAGTTCAGTATAACTTGGTTTCTTAGCATGTGCAGTAGTTTAGCCAATAATAGATTAGTAACAGCCTTATGGACAGCTACCTTTAACCAATAATACACTGTAGATACCCTCGTGGGCACCCAGTTGCGTAACCAAAAAGGGTTTATAAAGAAACAGCTAAGCTCAATAAAGTGAACACTCGCTGATCACATTGATCTCTGCGTTTTGGTTCCATGCTCCCGTCAATGAGTGGCGCCCGAACAGGGACCCTCAGATTGCTTGCCGAAGTTGCTCTGAATGACTGAAGACGCGGTAGAGGGTGGAAGGACCGGCCGAAAACTTTCCGGCACTGACCCGGTGCTGAAGATTTTTCCGGAACTGCTGAAGATTTTCCGGCACTGCTGATGATTTTCCGGCATTGCTGATGGCTTTCCGGCATTGCTGAAGATTGGAGTAAGACGCGCGTCCAAATAAAGAAGACTCCGGAGTCAAAGATCCGCCACAGGCAAGTAGCGGCGGTCGCGGGAGGAATGGGTTCCACACTTTTTAAAGATAATGAAGAGGCAGTGGTGAAAATCCTCCAAACTATCCTCTCCAAGAGGGTCTGAGAGACACCGACAAGGAGCTCGATCCCCCCCGTCACTGTCCCTTAGACCAACGGGCTCAAGCCAGCGGGGAGGCACAGTAGCAGGGAGAAGTTGAAAGATTGCAAGCTTTGATCTGTGTGCGGCACGGCAGTCAGCGCTGGGAACTAATTAGTGATGAAGCGATAAAGGAGATTCCAAAAACTGTAAAAAGAGAACCAAGCTGCCCGGCCAAGGGCCGCTCCCCCACCCCCCCCACCCCTCCAGCTCCCGCAGAGCGGGCCTCTGCCCTGGGCTGAGGGGGGAGCCGCTCACCACCACTGCCGCCGCGAAACCCAGACAGTTTCAGCGTTACAGAAGGGCCTGTTAATAGATACAAGAAGAAATGGCTCAATTAAACAACGTTGGTACCAGTTCAAGAATCAAGACAGTTCTAAACACTTATAAAGATACTGGATGTTGGAAAGCTGAAACAGGCATGACCTTTCTATGGTGTTTATAGATACATCAAAGGGTGTGCTCGACAAGCAGGTAGACAACTGAGCAGTTACAGAAGCCTTAATTTTGCAATCTGTGACAAAAAATCCTAATGATGAATGTAGAAAGATATGGTGCAGTCTGAAAACTCCTACAACAAGAGCTGGGATCACTTACCTATCAAGCACAGAATCAGGAGAGACACTGCTAAATAGATTGATGAAGGTGCAATATGTAGTGAATTTTTTGCAATTAGCAGGAGATGATCAAATTGTGCTAAAGTTGAAGCATGTACAAACCATGTCGTCAAAATCAGAGCAAATATAAGACAATGTGAAAGTGCTATTGAAAAACAGTTATTATGGACAATGGGCAGGTCTGTATAAGCTACTTACATGGGGACGAGGTTGTGTTTGAGTTTAAGAGATGAAGGACCAGTTTGGGCACCTGCGAAGTGGATCAAGCCCACGTTGCTGCATGACAAGTGTTGAGCCCCAGCCACGAAAACAGTCAACAAGAATGAGGAGGACGTTAACATTATGGATGCTCTTAATCTTCTAGGTGGTAGCTAAAGGATGTCCCTGGGTGTTGGATTCTCGAAAGAATGGGTGGATAACAAGATGGGTATGAGAACTCTTGGTCAAAGGAGGAATGTTGTTTTATTGCTGTTGATTGCTTTGACAATTATCCTGTGTGTTACAGTGTATACAACGTCAAGTCGATCGTGTGTTTCAACTGAACGCTTTAGTCGAAAAACAAAAAGGGAGCTTAAAGAATTTGATGCTTCCTGCGTAGATGAAATACAGTTTTGGTCTACTTCAGCTTTTACTGCTCTAGCTTTGTTTATTCCTGCCTAGTCAACCAAAGACAAGTACCCAACTGCAACTTGTGGCTGTCGGAGAAGTAATCAGAAAGGGACGATGACGAACACTGGCATTAAGTGGGAATGAGCCCGACAGCATCCATATTCCAATGACAGTGGCCGATTGGGAATGATGCATGTGACCTTCTATACCTTTACAGCTTGCGTTACTGAGATATAGTGGACACATATCCACGGACATGCCGGTGGAAAAAATTGGACACCTTCTAAAGAAGTATCAATGGATTTTATTCCTTGCTGTAAGGAAAGACCCATGCGTTTTCTACTAGCTGCAAAGATACGGTCAAGTTTTGGAACCCAGAAACAATCATAGCAGTCTCAATTTTAGCTCTGGGAGTAGCAGCCACCGGAACCTTGGCCCAACTAAATCAACTAGGATGCTAGCTCTCCAAACAAACAAATGCTACATCCAAAGCGCTGTCTGAATTGCTGCTTGATGTAGACTCCGTGCGACATGCCACGTTACAGAACGGGGCAGACACAGATTTTTTATTGCTACCACAAGGCCATGGTTGTGAAGATTTTGAGGAAATGTGTTGTTTCAATCTCTCTGACATCTGACAAATGGCTAACATCAGTGTTTAACAATCTCTCTCCATGGCTGGTATCGTACATGACAAAAGTTTTACGTTGGCTTAGAATTTTATTGTTAATCATAGTTGTAGTTCGTTTGGCGTATAGATGCATAATGAAACAAGTATCAACGTTGTCACAAAAGGTATTGCTTGTACAAGAAAAAGACGGGGAATTTGTTGGGAAATGGTTAAGTGAACAAGGCCCTTGAAGGAGCTGTATAAACAATCTCGCAGTTAAATGATGAGCTGAGAGCAGGTGGCTGTACAAGCAATTCTTTTTGATAACATTAAGCCTTACTCTAAGATAAGTCAGCACATAGTTTAGAAAACTTGAATCAAAACAGGGCGTTGTGTCCTTGAACATAGAAACTGTAGCAGGATGTTAGAAGCAAAATAGCACGTAATAGTTAATGAATATTAACATGGGGGCATTAGGAATATAGCTAATGAACATGTATTTGCATGCTGTTACTAACCAAAGAAATTTTAATACGATGATGTAGTTGAGTATAAGGAAAGTATATAACCTAACTTCTTTTGAATAAAGTTGACCTTGCTTTATCAATCATATTGATTTGACCGCTTGGTTCCTCCCGTCCCGGCAGGGCAGTTTTTCTACCTTTCAGTTACGCGTGTTCTTCCCCAAACTGTGTCAGATAAGCAGGATATTGTAAATAACCATAGGACTTGTCAGATCTGGAAGCTCAAGCCTGCACACCTCTTAACAAATAATTCACTCCTTCACTCATTAAACTGGAATCCTGTAAATCACAGAATCATGGAATGGTTTGGGTCGGAAGGGACCTCAAAGCCCAGCCAGTTCCAACCCTCCTGCCGTGGGCAGGGACACCTCCCACTGAGTCAGAGTGCTCGAAGCTCCATCCAACCTGGCCTTCATTGGGGTCATTGAGGTCCCTTCCAACCCAAACCATCCTGTGATTCTCTGAAGACCTCCAGCCCCTGGAACCACCATTCCCTTCTTCTCTCCCTCTTGTCCAACCAGGCACGGGGTCACCCTTTGGAGTGAGTCTTTCCCTTCGTGCCCTTCTCACCTTGTGCAGTGACCACAATGGAGACCTTGCCTCGCCCAGGAGACAGAATGAGGCTGAAGCAGAGTTTGCTGTGAAAACTATTTATTACTACACAGAGAACAGACTAGAAACAAAATCCTAACAAAACACAACCAGTCATCGTAGGCTTAGAGCTTGAGGTGGGAGGGCAGGAGCAAGCAGGTCTGGGACCTCAAGGCTGCCTGTGGAGCAGCAGCCAACGGCCCAGCACAACGTGGTGGTGGCATCATTCAGCCTGCCCTGCGTCCTCTTCCCCCTGTTCTCAGGTCCTTCGACTCAGCGTCCAGTTGTCCCACAGCACTGTGACTCTGCAAAAAAGCTCATCCCATGTTCTCAGCATGCAGGGACCAACCCTGGAACATCCCTCTGCCCCACAGCCAGGAGAGAACCTGCCTGAGAGTCCCACAAACACCTCCCCAACCACGTTCTGTTGGCTCCAGCACTCTAGGAGAACCTTTCTGGGCAGGGAACACAGCTCTGGCAACTGCTGGCAGAGAGCAGGAGCAGATCCCTGGGGCTTACGGAGCCCCCAGCACTCTCTGAATCCTCTTTTCTTCTCTGCAGGGGGACAGCGGGGGTCCTCTGGTCTGCCAAGATCCCTCTACTGACCACTTCTGGCTGGTGGGGGTGACCAGCTTTGGGACAGGCTGTGCCCGAGCCCATCGTCCCGGGGTCTACACCGCCACGCAGCATTTCCGCGAGTGGATCCTGGGGGTGATGACGCACTACTCAGCTCGAGCGGCAGCTGCATCAGAACGCGCTTGGAGCCACTTTCCGACCACGACAAACCCTGCGGAGATAACCCCAGCGACGGAGCCGAGCGCTTTCAGCGCCTGCCCGATTCCAATCAACAAGCTGGTGGACTTCTTCACTAAGGTGAAGGAGCTCCTGCCGGTCCTGACAGGTTGAAGGACCTGAGAACAGGGGGAAGAGGACGCAGGGCAGGCTGAATGATGCCACCACCACGTTGTGCTGGGCCGCTGGCTGCTGCTCCACAGGCAGCCTTGAGGTCCCAGACCTGCTTGGTCCTGCCCTCCCACCTCAAGCTCCCCATCCAAGCCTATGGTGGCTGGTTGTGTTTTGTTAGGATGTTGTTTCTAGTCTGTTCTCTGTGTAGCAATAAATAGTTTTCACAGCAAACTCTGCTTCAGCCTCATTCTGTCTCCTGGGCGAGGCAAGGTCTCCATCCTGGTCGCTGCACAAGGTGAGAAGGGCACGAAGGGGAAGACTCACTCCAAAGGGTGACCCCGTGCCTGGTTGGACAAGAGGGAGAGAAGAAGGGAATGGTGGTTCCAGGGGCTGGAGGTCTTCAGAGAATCACAGGACGGTTTGGGTTGGAAGGGACCTCAATGACCCCAATGAAGGCCAGGTTGGATGGAGCTTTGAGCACTCTGATCCAGTGGGAGGTGTCCCTGCCCACGGCAGGAGGGTTGGAACTGGCTGGGCTTTGAGGTCCCTTCCAACCCAAACCATTCCATGACTCTGTGATTTACAGGATTCCACTTTAATGAGTGAAGGAGTGAATTATTTGTTAAGAGGTGTGCAGGCTTGAGCTTCCAGATCTGACAAGTGCTATGGTTATTTACAATATCCTGCTTATCTGACACAGTTTGGGGAAGAACACGCGTAACTGAAAGGTAGAAAAACTGCCCTGTAGCAACAGTTTCCATCCCTCCATCCCTCTACTCCTCCCATACCTCCAGCCCTTCGCAGGGCTCTTCTTCATGGAGTAGGAATAAACTTCTGCTGTTGTACCCTGACGAAAATCACAGCTTGGTTCTTCTGTGGCTGCAGGACCCTTCTGACTGTCCTTGCACAGGGAAATACAGCAATCCACCCGACCAGATCTGGTGCTGGAATACAGGAGGATCTGCAGGAGACGGCTTGTCTTCTCCACAGAGCTAGGCTGCTCTAAGCAGATCTGGGAATCACCTTCAGGTTCACTCTCCAAAACCAAAGCAGCTCTAATTCCTGTTGGTCTGGGGTCCGGTTCTGGTGCTGGTGAAGCCTTGTGACACCTCTGGGGCCCTGAGAGCATCTCAGCTGCTTCCAGACAGAGCCTGCCCTCTCCTCCTGGGGACGTGGCTGCACAATCAGCTGTGTCCTTGTGTCTCTCCACCCAAGCCAGGATGGCAGCAGGAAGCTCCCACACCTTGTATGAGCTTTGACGTTGTCCAGCACCCTCTTGTAGAGAGCAATGAGGTCTCCCCTCAGCCTCCTCTTCTCCAGGCTCAACACCCCCAGGGCCCTCAGGCTTCTTCTCCAGCCCCTTCCCCAGCTCCGTTGCTCTTCTCTGCACTCGCTCCAGAGCCTCAACATCCTTCTGGTGGGGAGGGGCCCAGCACTGACCCCAGGATTCGAGGAGCGGTCTCCCCAGGGCTGAGGCCAGAGGGACAAGAACCTCCCTTGCCCTGCTGGCCACGCCGGCTCTGCTCCAAGCCAAGATGCCCTTGGCCTTCTTGGCCCCCTGTGCCCCTGCTGCCTCCTGTTCAACCAACCCCCCCAGGTCTTTCTCCTCCAGGCACTTTCCAGCCAGCCTTCTCCTAGGCTGGAGCTGCCCAGGGTTGTTGTGCCCCAAGGGCAGGACCCGCCCTTTGGCCTCGTTAACCCTCATCCCGTTGGTCTCAGCCCATGGATCCAGCCTGTTCAGATCCCTTTGGAGCCTCCCGACCCTCCAGCAGATCCAGATTCCACCCAGCTCAGTGTCATCTCCAAACTTGCTAAGGATGCACTTGATGCCCTCATCCAGGTCATTGATAAGACATTGACCAGGGCTGGACCCAGCACTGAGCCCTGGGGACACCACTTGTCACTGGCCTCCAGCTGGAGTTAACTCCATCTCCCACCACTCTCCGGGCCCTCCAGCCAACCAGTTTTCCACCCAGGAGCTCGTTCTCCTGTTCAGGCCAGAGGGGACAATTTCTGAAGCAGAACGCTGGGAGAAACTGTGTCCAAGGCTTTCCTGAAGTCCAGGAAGATCCATCCCCAGCCTTTCCCTCATCCCTTCGAGCTCTCTCCCCATTCCTGCTGGATGCCCCCCAGCTCCTCACCTGGTCGTGGGAGTAGGGCACCCCAAGGAAGTGCTCGAAGCCCTAGTGGGTTGGGACAAAAGAGAAAGAAAGGGGTGATGAGGCAAAGGGATGAGACAAAGCAAGAGAAAAGGGAAGGATGTGAGAGGATGGATAATGATTTTGGTGTTTTATAACATGGTTTTTCAAATAGTGTTTTTCCAGGCACTGTTCTGTCTTGAGTGAAGCATGTTCCGTGCTGAACAGACGTGTTTTTTCCTCTAATCAGCTGTATTTGCAGATTTTCCCCTATCTCAAGCAGAGACAGAGAGCTGGAGTCAGCTCCGAATTAACAAGAGATTGCGCTGTTGTGAAATTCAGAACAACATCAAAACGAATCCTTGGAAAGTAATAGAGTATGCACAAGATTTCGAGGAAAATTGATATGTAGGCATGTACATGGGAAATATATTCTGTAACCAGCATTTCTCTCACTGAACACGACTGATGGGGATCGCCTGCCCTGATAAAAAAAAACCCAAACCAAGTCCTAGAGGGTTTATTCGTCAGTATTTTCGGTGTCAGGGGGACGAGGGCAGAGAGAGGGGATGGTGAAGGGAGACGGTGGGGATGAAGGCAGCCAGGAGGGCAGCCGTGGGCACAAAGGGGGGTGAAAGCAGCACAGGGGTCGTGGGAAAGTGGGGTGGGATGAAGGCAGATGGGGGGGTCGGGGAATGAAGCGAGAGAGGGGAGACATGAAGCTAGGGGGCAAGAGAGTGAGAAAGAGGGTAGCAGAGGGAGTGAGGTGAGGGCAGAGGTGGGGAGAGAGAGAGAGGGGGGTTCATGAGCTTCAACAAGGCCAAGGGCAACATCCTACACCTGAGTTGGGGCTGTTGACGGGAGCATGGAACCAAAATGCAGAGATCAATGTGATCAGCGAGTGTTCACTTTATTGAGCTTAGCTGTTTCTTTATAAACCCTTTTCGGTTACACAACTGGGTGCCCACCAGGGTATCTACAGTGTATTATTGGTTAAAGGTAGCTGTCCATAAGGCTATTACTAATCTATTATTGGCTAAACTACTGCACATGCTAAGAAACCAAGTTATACTGAAGCTAAATACGTTGACAGTTCTCTTCAATTGTTTTTCTTTCAGCCGGTGCTTGTTCCCACAGAAGTAGCCACTACATTCCTCCCAGCTGGCCCCTGTTTATCTTTCGGCTCTCTGTTTCAAGGCCGTGTTAGAGTTGTTCAGTATTAAACAATCTCACAGCATCCAGGCCTTGTTCTGTGTAAAATGTTCCAACAATTCCCCCTTTTTGTTTTTTGATGACTAAAGCGTTCAGGTGAAACATATTATCGACTTGACGTTGTAGACACTGTAACACACAGGATAATTGTCAAAGCAATTAACACCATTAAAAATAAAATTCCTCCTTTGACCAACAGTTCTCATACCCATCCTGTTATCCACCCATTCTTTCAAGAACTGATCAGCCAGGGACATCCTTTAACTACCACCCATAGGATTAAGAGCATCCATAATGTTAACATCCTCCTCATTCTTGTTGACTGTTTTCGTGGCTGGGGCTTAACAGTTGTCATACAGCAACGTGGGCTTGATCCACCTCGCAGGTGCCCAAACTGGTCCTGCATCTCTTAAAACACAAACACAACCTCGTCCCCACGTTAGTAGCTTATACAGACCTGCCCATTGCCCATAATAACTGTTTTTCAATAGCACTTTCACATTGTCTTATATTTGCTCTGATTTTGACGACATGGTTTGTACATGCTTCAACTTTAGCACAATTTGATCATCTCCTGCTAATTGCAAAAAATTCATTACATATTGCACATTCATCAATGTATTTAGCAGTGTCTCTCCTGATTCTCACCCCCCACCTTTTTTCCTGCCGGGACGGGAGGAACCAAGCGGTCAAATCAAAATGATAAAGCAAGGTCAACTTTATTCAAAAGAAGTTAGGTTATATACTTTCCTTATACTCGACTACATCATCGTATTACAATTTCATTGGTTAGTAACAGCATGCAAATACATGTCAACCAACACCCCCAGGTCCCTCTCCTCCAGGCAGCTTTCTAGCCAGACTTCTCCTAGTCTGTAGCACTGCATAGGGTTGTTGTGCCCCAAGTGCAGGACCCGGCATTTGGCCTTGTTAAACCTCATGCCATTGGAGGTTTACGAGTTAGTAAAGCCACCCTCCAATGGTCCTTTTACGTTCCATGCTATTGTGTGATGTGCAGACGATTGCAGCACTTCTGCGATGGTGCTGATCACGTCTATCTCGGTGCTGCCTCTGGTTCTTGCTCTGAGGTGAGAGCTGCTGCTTGCTCTGAGGTGAGAGCTGCTGCTCGCTGCAGAGGCGTCTGTGTTGGTACGTGCCTCTGAACCATGCTTTGCTCCTGGTTTTCTGACAATACTGTCCCGTTCTTATCCCATTTTGACTTACACCAACTGGTAAAATGTTTGTGCTTTCCACACCGAGGGCAGATTTTAGGCCCTCTCTCCTGGCGGTGCGTGTGGCAGTCTCTTTTAAAATGTCTCTCCTTGCCGTGTCTCTAACAAAACGTATTTCTGTCCCAGATTACAGTCAGGGCAGCAGCTACCAGCTGTGCTTGATAGGTAAGTGATCCCAGCTCTTGTTGTAGGAGTTTGCAGACTGCACCACATCTTTCTACATTCATCATTAGGATTTTTTGTCACAGATTGCAAAATTAAGGCTTCTGTAACTGCTCAGTTGTCTACCTGCTTGTCGAGCACACCCTTTGATGTATCTATAAACACCACAGAAAGGTCATGCCTGTTTCAACTTTCCAACATCCAGTATCTTTATAAGTGTTTATAACTGTCTTGATTCTTGAACTGGTACCAACGTTGTTTAATTGAGCCATTTCTTCTTGTATCTATTAACAGGCCCTTCTGTAATGCTGAAACTGTCTGGGTTTCGCGGCGGCAGTGGTGGTGAGCGGCTCCCCCCTCAGCCCAGGGCAGAGGCCCGCTCTGCGGGAGCTGGAGGGGTGGGGTGGGTGGGGGAGCGGCCCTTGGCCGGGCGGCTTGGTTCTCTTTTTACAGTTTTTGGAATCTCCTTTATCGCTTCATCACTAATTAGTTCCCAGTGCTGACTGCCGTGCCGCACACAGATCAAAGCTTGCAATCTTTCAACTTCTCCCTGCTACTGTGCCTCCCCCCTGGCTTGAGCCCGTTGGTCTGAGGGACAGTGAGGGGGGGGATCGGGCTCCTTGTCGGTGTCTATCGGACCCTCTTGGAGAGGATAGGTTGGAGGATTTTCACCACTGCCTCTTCATTATCTTTAAAAAGTGTGGAACCCATTCCTCCCCCGACCGCCGCTACTTGCCTGTAGCGGATCTTTGACTCCGGAGTCTTCTTTATTTGGACGCGCGTCTTACTCCAATCTTCAGAAATGCCGGAAAGCCATCAGCAATGCCGGAAAATCATCAGCAGTGCCGGAAAATCTTCAGCAGTGCCGGAAAAATCTTCAGCACCGGGTCAGTGCCGGAAAGTTTTCGGCCGGTCCTTCCACCCTCTACCGCGTCTTCAGTCGTTCAGAGCAACTTCGGCAAGCAATCTGAGGGTCCCTGTTCGGGCGCCACTCGTTGACAGGAGCATGGAACCAAAACGCAGAGATCAATGTGATCAGCGAGTGTTCACTTTATTGAGCTTAGCTGTTTCTTTATAAACCCTTTTCGGATACGCAACTGGGTACCCACCAGGGTATCTACAGTGTATTATTGGTTAAAGGTAGCTGTCCATAAGGCTATTACTAATCTATTATTGGCTAAACTACTGCACATGCTAAGAAACCAAGTTCTACTAAACTTAAATACGTTGACAGTTCTCTTCAATTGTTTTTCTTTCAGCCGGTGCTTGTTCCCACAGAAGTAGCCACTACATTCCTCCCAACTGGCCCCTGTTTATCTTTCGGCTCTCTGTTTCAAGGCCTTGTTAGAGTTGTTCAGTATTAAACAATCTCACAGCATCCAGGCCTTGTTCTGTGTAAAATGTTCCAACACGGGGCAATCTGCATTTTCAATCCAGACTGGGGAATGAGGAGATTGGGAGCAGCCCTGAGGAGAAGGACTTGGGGTGATGGGGGACGAGAAGCTCCACAGGAGCCACAACGTGCGCTCACAGCCCAGAATCCTCCTGGGCTGCATCCAGAGAACGTGGCCAGCAGGGAGGGAGGGGATTGTCCCCTCTGCTCCTCTCGGGGAGACCTCAGCTGGAGGGTTGGGGCCAGGGCTGGAACCCTCAGCAGGAGAAGGAGATGGAGATGTTGGAACGGGGCCAGAGGAGGCTACAAAGATGATCCGAGAGCAGGAGCACCTCCCATGTGAGGACAGGCTGAGAGAGTTGGGGTGGTTCAGCCTGGAGAAGAGAAGGTTCCGGGGAGACCTTATAGCAACCTCCCAGTCACTGTTGGATAGAAGCACTCTCCGATGCATTTTGTAACCTACAGGTCTCTTTTTATCTAGTTTAGAGTTTGCAATTTCCCCCATCAAGGCTGTTTGAAGTTTGAGCAACCAGATCCAGCTTTGAGCAAGCAAGCAGCCTGATCCAATGGGAGGTGTCCCTGCCCATGGCAGGGGTGTTGGAACTGGATGATCTTTAAGGTCCCTTCCTCCCAAACCATTCTGTGATTCCATGGTATGAACCGAAAGGCTTTCCCAGCCTGCACCATTCCGGGATCCCCTATCCAGCACGGCCCCTGCTGAGACTGTTGTGTGGTGCACTGCAAACCCAGCCATTCCCTATGGAATTCCTCCTCATGTCCAGTCTAACTCTGCCCCTCTCCAGTTTATCCCCATTGCCCCTCGTCCTATCCACAAAAGCCTCTGTGAACAGTCCCTTCCCAGCTTTCTTGGAGCCCCTTCAGGTACTGGAAGGTCTCTCTAAGATCTCCTTGAAGCCTTCTCTTCTCCAGGCTGAACAACCCCAACTCTCTCAGCCTGTCATCGTACAGGAGGTTCTGCAGCCCTCGCATCATCCTTGGAGCCTCCTCTGGACTCGTTCCAATAGCTCCATCTGCTTCTTCTGGTCAGGATTCCAGAAGTGGACCCAACCCTGCAGCTGAGGCCTCACCAGAGAGAAATAGAGGGGCAGAATCCCCTCCCTCCCTGCTGGCCACGCTCTTTGGATGCAGCAGGAGAGCTCAGAGCCAGGTGCTGGTGCCTGATCCCAGGCTACCCACACACACCACCCCTCAGAGCATTTTGTAGGGGATTTTGGGGTGTCCAACCCCACCTCCTGCCTCCCCTCCCACTTGGAACACCCCATGTCCCCCCCCAGCCCCGACTTCCCCAGACCCAGCCCCCAGAAGCAGCCGCTCTGTGACATCAGCTTGGGGCCACGGGCTCTGCGGGCGGCGTGGGCGCTACGGGCAACGTGTGGGCTGGTGCTCTGCTGGACACCAGCTCTCGGATCTTCATCTCCCTCGTGTCGCTGGCACCATGAAGATGCTCCTCGCCTTCCTCCTGCTGGCCCTGTGCCAGCGGGCGCAGGCATCGTGGGAGACCTGCGAGTGAGTGGCACAGGGTGTTGGGCACAACAACCCCAGGGAACGCTCCGGGCGTGGGGAAAAGCGGAGGAAAAGGACCTGGGGTGCTGGTCGGCAGCAGCAGCAGATCAGGAACCAGCAGGGGCCCAGGTGGCCAAAAAGGCCAATAGCCTCCTGGCTTGGACCAGCCGTGGTGTGGCCAGGGGGAGCAGGGAAGGGATTGTCCTCTTGGCTCAGCGCTGGGGAGGCTGCACCTCAAATCCTAGGTTCAGGTTTGGGCTCCTCGCTCTAAGAAAGACCTTGAGGGGCTGGAGTTTGTCCAGAGAAGGGAACGGAGCTGGGGAAGGGGCTGGAGAACAGGGTTTCTGGGAGCGGCTGAGGGACCTGGGGCTGTTTAGTCTGGAGAAGAGGAGGCTTAAGAGGAGACCTCATCGCTCTCTGCAGCTCCCAGAAAGGAGGTTGTGCTGAGGCGAGTTGTTGTGTTCTCCCCAGGGACAAGCAACAGAACAAGAGGGAAGGGACTCAGGTTGTGCCGGAGGAGCTTTAGATGGATACTAGGAAAAAATTCTTTACTGAAAGAGCGATGAAGCCCTGGCAGAGGGTGCGGTGGAGTCTCCATCCCTGGAGGTGTTAGGAAAACTTGTTGGGGTGACACATAGGGACGTGGCTTAGTAGGCAGAGCTGGTGTTGTGTGGATGGTTGAACTGGATGATCTTCGAGTTCTTTCCCAACCTCAACGATTCTGTGCCCTACCCAGAGAGCCTGTGCTGCCACCCTTGGGGTTTCCCTGCTGGCTCTGGGCCGGCAGAGCTCGGAACCACACACACCACCCCAGCAGAGCATTTTGGAGGGGATTTTGGGGTGTCCAACCCCACCTCCTGCCTCCCCTCCCGCTTGGAACACCCCATGTGCCCCCCCAGCCCCGAGTTCCCCAGACTCAGCCCCCAGAAGCAGCCGCTCTGTGACATCAGCTTGGGGCCACGGGCTCTGGGGCAGCGTGTCGGCTGGTGCTCTGCTGGACACCAGCTCTCAGATCTTCATCTCCCTCGTGTCACTCACACCATGAACGTTCTCTTAGTCCTCGTCCTCCTGGCCCTGTTCTGGCCAGCACAGGGCTCCTGGGACACCTGCGAGTGAGTGGAACAGGCTGAGAGGGAGCTTGGGCAACACTGCTGGACTTCACTGGAGGATGCTCGCTTCCCAACAGCTTCACCAACCCCATGTGGTTCCTTCTCCAACCCCATGTTGTTCCTTCTCCACCTCCATGTGGTTCCCTCTCCAGCTCCATGTTGTTCTTTCTCCAACTCCATGTAGTTCCTTCTCCAACCCCATATGGTGCCTTCTCCAGCTCCGTGTGGTTCCTTCTCCAGCTCCGTGTGGTTCCTTCTCCAGTCCCATATCGTTCCTTCTCCAGCTACATGTGGTTCCTTCTCCAGTCCCATATCGTTCCTTCTCCAGCTTCACGTGGTTCCTTCTACAACCCCATGTGGTTCCTTATCAAACCCCATGTGGTTCCTGCTGTTCTTCGCCATTTCCCAGGCTTCTAAGGGCTCCCTAAGAGCTAAAGCAGAGACAGAGGTGGACACCTAGGTGCCCCACAGGGTTTCTTGGCTCCGTGCTCCACACAGCGATGCCAGGTCGGGAGGGAAGGTGCCTGCCCTTCAGCCCCAAGTCTCAAGCAGGACAGTAACGAGTTTCTGGTTTCCACAGGACCTGTGGACTCCGTCCCTTGGCTTACGGCACCGGGCGAGTGGTTGGAGGCAAAAATGCACAGCTGGGTTCCTGGCCATGGATTGTGAGCGTCCAGCAAGTGTTCAAGACGCACTTGGCCCCCGTGTGCGGAGGGACCATCATCCACCCCCAGTGGGTGCTGACAGCCGCCCACTGCTTCGTCAATACCCAGTAAGGAGGAGCAGGGGACAGGGAGATCCCTCAAACCCTGGCAGACGCCCTTTTTCTGCATCCAGAAAAAGGTTGGGCTTGTGTCACTGCATTCCCGATGCCTCCATCTCCATGGTTCTTCTCCTTCGGTCACGTTGGGGCAGTCGCACCCTCCCTAGATGCTCTCCTCTCCCACTTGGGAAGCACGAGGCAGGGAAGCTGCAGCGCGTGGCTCCTCTCCCTCTCACTTTTCTCTCCATCCACCTTCCAGGCACGTCCCAGCGTGGCGCGTGGTGGCCGGAACCACCTCGTTGACTCGCCCGGGTCCCGAGGAACAAGTGCGCTATGTCAGGCGGATCATCATCCACGAAGACTATTACAACATCACTCAGAGGAACGACATCGCCCTGATGGAGCTCTACGAACCCTTCCAGTGCAGCCCCTACGTGCAGCTCGCCTGTGTCCCCGACTTCTCCCTGCAGCTCTGGCAGCTGAGAAGCTGCTACGTCAGCGGCTGGGGGGTCACCACGGCCAGATGTGAGTTCCCCAGACGTATTTGTATCCTGGGAGGTGGTGGAGTTACCTTCCCTGGAGGAGTTTAAGGGACGGGTGGACGAGGTGCTGAGGGACATGGGTTAGTGATTGATGGGAATGGTTGGACTCGATGATCCGATGGGTCTTTTCCAACCTGGTGATTCTATGAGCTGCGTCCGGGGAGGTGGGAATGAGCTGCCAACCAGAGCAGGGTGGAAGGGGAACACCACAGCGATGCCGCTGCCGATGCAAAGCCAAGCCCTGGGGAAGAGAGGAGGAGAACTGGTGGCATGTGCTGGGGGTTCATTCCTGTCTTGTCCCCACAGCTTCTGGAGCACTGCCGGTGCTGCAGGAGGCCCGCGTCCACCTCATCGACACCCAAGTCTGTAACAGCAGCGGGTGGTACCGGGGCGCCGTCCACCCCCACAACCTGTGTGCGGGCTACGCGCAGGGTGGCATCGACACCTGCCAGGTAGGAGGGTGATCCTAGTCCCTAGCAAGTCCCCCTCCCACCGCGGGGTCCCCATCGCTCCGGGGGTCACCTCCTCGTTTCCAGCTGGTGCTCCATGCTCAGCGTCCAGTTGTCCCACAGCACTGTGACTCTGCAAAAAAAGCTCATCCCATGTTCTCAGCATGCAGGGACCAACCCTGGAACATCCCTCTGCCCCACAGCCAGGAGAGAACCTGCCTGAGAGTCCCACAAACACCTCCCCAACCACGTTCTGTTGGCTCCAGCACTCTAGGAGAACCTTTCTGGGCAGGGAACACAGCTCTGGCAACTGCTGGCAGAGAGCAGGAGCAGATCCCTGGGGCTTACGGAGCCCCCAGCACTCTCTGAATCCTCTTTTCTTCTCCGCAGGGGGACAGCGGGGGTCCTCTGGTCTGCCAAGATCCCTCTACTGACCACTTCTGGCTGGTGGGGGTGACCAGCTTTGGGACAGGCTGTGCCCGAGCCCATCGTCCCGGGGTCTACACCGCCACGCAGCATTTCCGCGACTGGATCCTGGGGGTGATGACGCGCTACTCGGCTCCAGTGGCACCTGCATCTGAACGCACTTGGAGCCACTTTCCGACCACGACAAACCCTGCGGAGATAACCCCAGCGACGGAGCCGAGCGCTTTCAGTGCCTGCCCGATTCCAATCAACAAGCTGGTGGACTTCTTCACTACGGTGATGGAGCTCCTGCAGGTCCTGACAGGTCAAAGGACCTGAGAACAGGGGGAAGAGGATGCAGGGCAGGCTGAATGATGCCACAACCACGTTGTGCTGGGCCGTTGGCTGCTGCTCCACAGGCAGCCTTGAGGTCCCAGACCTGCTTGGTCCTGCCCTCCCACCTCAAGCTCCCCATCCAAGCCTACGATGGCTGGTTGTGTTTTGTTTGGATGTTGTTTCTTGTCTGTTCTCTGTGTAGTAATAAATAGTTTTCACAGCAAACTTTGCTTCAGCCTCATTCTGTCTCCTGGGCGAGGCAAGGTCTCCATCCTGGTCGCTGCACAAGGTGAGAAGGGCATGAAGGGAAACACTCACTCCAAAGGGTGACCCCGTGCCTGGTTGGACAAGAGGGAGAGAAGAAGGGAATGGTGGTTCCAGGGGCTGGAGGTCTTCAGAGAATCACAGGACGGTTTGGGTTGGAAGGGACCTCAATGACCCCAATGAAGGCCAGGTTGGATGGAGCTTTGAGCACTCTGATCCAGTGGGAGGTGTCCCTGCCCACGGCAGGAGGGTTGGAACTGGCTGGGCTTTGAGGTCCCTTCCGACCCAAACTATCCCATGATTCTGTGATTTACAGGATTCCACTTTAATGAGTGAAGGAGTGAATTATTTGTTAAGAGGTGTGCAGGCTTGAGCTTCCAGATCTGACAAGTGCTATGGTTATTTACAATATCCTGCTTATCTGACACAGTTTGGGGAAGAACACGCGTAACTGAAAGGTAGAAAAACTGCCCCATAGCAACAGTTTCCATCCCTCCATCCCTCTACTCCTCCCATCCCTCCATCCCTCTACTCCTCCCATCCCTCCAGCCCTTCGCTGGGCTCTCCTTCATGGAGTAGGAATAAACTTCTGCTGTTGTACCCTGACGAAAATCACAGCTTGGTTCTTCTGTGGCTGCAGGACCCTTCTGACTGTCCTTGCACAGGGAAATACAGCAATCCATCCGACCAGATCTGGTGCTGGAATAGAGGAGGATCTGCAGGAGACGGCTTGTCTTCTCCACAGAGCTAGGCTGCTCTAAGCACATCCGGGAATCACCTTCAGGTTCACTCTCCAAAACCAAAGCAGCTCTAATTCCTGTTGGTCTGGGGTCCGGTTCTGGTGCTGGTGAAGTCGTGTGACACCTCTGGGGCCCTGAGAGCATCTCAGCTGCTTCCAGACAGAGCCTGCCCTCTCCTCCTGGGGACGTGGCTGCACAATCAGCTGTGTCCTTGTGTCTCTCCACCCAAGCCAGGATGGCAGCAGGAAGCTCCCACACCTTGTATGAGCTTTGACGTTGTCCAGCACCCTCTTGTAGAGAGCAATGAGGTCTCCCCTCAGCCTCCTCTTCTCCAGGCTCAACACCCCCAGGGCCCTCAGGGTTGTTCTCCAGCCCCTTCCCCAGCTTCGTTGCTCTTCTCTGCACTCGCTCCAGAGCCTCAACATCCTTCTGGTGGGGAGGGGCCCAGAACTGACCCCAGGATTCGAGGAGCGGTCTCCCCAGGGCCGAGGCCAGAGGGAGAAGAACCTCCCTGGCCCTGCTGGCCACGTCGGGTCTGATCCAAGCCAAGATGCCCTTGGCCTTCTTGGCCCCCTGGGCCCCTGCTGGCTCCTGTTCAACCAACCCCCCCAGGTCCTTCTCCTCCAGGCACTTTCCAGCCAGCCTTCTCCTAGGCTGGAGCTGCCCAGGGTTGTTGTGCCCCAAGGGCAGGACCCGCCCTTTGGCCTCGTTAACCCTCATCCCGTTGGTCTCAGCCCATGGATCCAGCCTGGTCAGGTCCCTTTGGAGCCTCCCACCCAGACATGTCGGACTACAACTCCCGGCATGCCCCGCGGCAGACTCAATATATAGCCTTTTCTACGGCTGCCGAATCACGCGGCGAACTACATTTCCCGGCTTGCCCCGTGGCGCTTCCGGTCACCGCACCGGAAGTCTGTGTCTCCGCTTCCGGCCCGGGGCGGTGGGTCTCGCGGCAGGCGGCGCCATGGGGCCTCGGGGCTGGTTCCTCCCGTTGGTTCTGGGGCTGCTCCGGGGAGCGGCCTCCGCCCGGCCCAGCTTCGTGCTGCTGCTGGCGGACGATCTGGGCTTCGGGGACCTGGGGTGCTACGGGCACCCGTCCTCCGCCACGCCGCGCCTGGACCGGCTGGCGGCCCGCGGGCTGCGCTTCACCGACTTCTACAGCAGCTCCCCCGTCTGCAGCCCCTCCCGGTGCGGCCCTGGGGCGCGAGGAGCCGGGCCCCGCTCTCCTCCCTCTTCCCCGACCTCGTCCTCATCCCCCTCTCCGTCTCTGGCCTCGTTCCCCCCCTCTCTCTCTGGCCTCGCCCCCCCCCGCTCTCTGTCTGGCCTTGTCCCCACCCGTCTCTGTCTGGCCTCGTCCCCCACCCCTCTCTCTCTGGCCTCGTCCCCGCCCCTCTCTCTCTGCCCTCGTCCCTCCCATCTCTCTCTGGCCTCATCCCCCTCCAGCTTCGCCGTGGTCCCCCCTCTCTGCCCTCCTTTCCTCCTCTCATCCTCATCTGGATCTGCTGGAGGATCAGGAGGCTCCAAAGGGATCTGAACAGGCTGGATCCATGGGCTGAGACCAACGGGATGAGGGTTAACGAGGCCAAAGGGCGGGTCCTGTCCTTGGGGCACAACAACCCTGGGCAGCTCCAGCCTAGGAGAAGCCTGGCTGGAAAGTGCCTGGAGGAGAAGGACCTGGGGGGGTTGGTTGAACAGGAGCCAGCAGGGGCCCAGGGGACCAAGAAGGCCAAGGGCATCTTGGCTTGGAGCAGAGCCGGCGTGGCCAGCAGGGCCAGGGAGGTTCTTCTCCCTCTGGCCTCGGCCCTGGGGAGACCGCTCCTCGAATCCTGGGGTCAGTTCTGGGTCCCTCCCCACCAGAAAGCTGTTGAGGCTCTAGAGCGAGTGCAGAGAAGAGCAACGAAGCTGGTGAAGGGGCTGGAGAACAATTAAAGTGGAATCCTGTAAATCACAGAATCATGGAATAGTTTGGGTGGGAAGGGACCTCAAAACCCACCCAGTTCCAACCTTCCTGCCGTGGGCAGGGACACCTCCCACTGGATCAGAGTGCTCAAAGCTCCATCCAACCTGGCCTTCATTGGGGTCATTGACATCCCTTCCAACCCAAACCGTCCTGTGATTCTCTGAAGACCTCCAGCCCCTGGAACCACCATTCCCTTCTTCTCTCCCTCTTGTCCAAGCAGGCACGGGGTCACCCTTTGGAGTGAGTCTTTCCCTTCATGCCCTTCTCACCTTGTGCAGCGACCAGGATGGAGACCTTGCCTCGCCCAGGAGACAGAATGAGGCTGAAGCAGAGTTTGCTGTGAAAACTATTTATTGCTATACAGAGAACAGACTAGAAACAACATCCTAACAAAACACAACCAGCCATCGTAGGCTTGGATGGGGAGCTTGAGGTGGGAGGGCAGGACCAAGCAGGTCTGGGACCTCAAGGCTGCTTGTGGAGCAGCAGCCAACGGCCCAGCACAACGTGGTGGTGGCATCATTCAGCCTGCCCTGCATCCTCTTCCCCCTGTTCTCAGGTCCTTCGACCTGTCAGGACCTGCAGGAGCTCCATCACCTTAGTGAATAAGTCCACCAGCTTGTTGATTGGAATCGGGCAGGTGCTGAAAGCGCTCGGCTCCGTCGCTGGGGTTATCTCCGCAGGGTTTGTCGTGGTTGGAAAGTGGCTCCAAGTGCGTTCCGATGCAGCTGCCGCTGGAGCCGAGTAGCGCTTCATCACCCCCAGGATCCACTCGCGGAAATGCTGCGTGGCGGTGTAGACCCCGGGACGATGGGCTCGGGCACAGCCTGTCCCAAAGCTGGTCACCCCCACCAGCCAGAAGTGGTCAGTAGAGGGATCTTGGCAGACCAGAGGACCCCCGCTGTCCCCCTGCAGAGAAGAAAAGAGGATTCAGAGGGTGCTGGGGGCTCCATAAGCCCCAGGGATCTGCTCCTGCTCTCTGCCAGCAGTTGCCAGAGCTGTGTTCCCTGCCCAGAAAGGTTCTCCTAGAGTGCTGGAGGCAACGGAACGTGGTTGGGGAGGTGTTTGTGGGACTCTCAGGCAGGTTCTCTCCTGGCTGTGGGGCAGAGGGATGTTCCAGGGTTGGTCCCTGCATGCTGAGAACATGGGATGAGCTTTTTTGCAGAGTCACAGTGCTGTGGGACAACTGGACGCTGAGCATGGAGCAGCAGCTGGAGACGAGGAGGTGACCCCCGGAGCGATGGGGACCCCGCGGTGGGAGGGGGACTTGCTAGGGGCTGGGATCACCCTCCTACCTGGCAGGTGTCGATGCCGCCCTGCGCGTAGCCCGCACACAGGTTGTGGGGGTGGACGGCTCCCCTGTACCACCCGCTGCTGTTACAGACTTGGGTGTCGATGAGGTGGACGCGGGCCTCCTGCAGCACCGGCAGTGCTCCAGAAGCTGTGGGGACAAGACAGGAATGAACCCCCAGCAGATGCCACCAGTTCTCCTCCTCTCTTCCCCAGGGCTTGGCTTTGCATCGGCAGCGGCATCGCTGTGGTGTTCCCCTTCCACCCTGCTCTGGTTGGCAGCTCATTCCCACCTCCCCAGACGCAGATCATAGAATCACCAGGTTGCAAAAGACCCAGTGGATCATCGAGTCCAACCATTCCCATCAACACTAAACCATGTCCCTCAACATATCGTCCACCCGCCCCTTAAACTCCTCCAGGGGAGGGGACTCCACCACCTCCCAGGATACAAATACGTCTGGGGAACTCACATCTGGCCGTGGTGACCCCCCAGCCGCTGACGTAGCAGCTTCTCAGCTGCCAGAGCTGCAGGGAGAAGTCAGGGACGCAGGCGAGCTGCACGTAGAGGCTGCACTGGAAGGGCTCGTAGAGCTCCATCAGGGCGATGTCGTTCCTCTGAGTGATGTTGTAATAGTCTTCGTGGATGATGATCCGCCTGACATAGCGCACTTGTTCCTCGGGACCCGGGCGAGTCAACGAGGTGGTTCCGGCCACCACGCGCCATGCTGGGACGTGCCTGGAAGGTGGATGGAGAGAGAAGTGAGAGGGAGAGGAGCCACGCGCTGCAGCTTCCCTGCCTCGTGCTTCCCAAGTGGGAGAGGAGAGCATCTAGGGAGGGTGCGACTGCCCCAAGACGCCCGGAGGAGAAGAATCATGGAGATGGAGGCATCGGGAATGCAGTGACACAAGCCCAGCCTTTTTCTGGATGCAGAAAAAGGGCGTCTGCCAGGGTTTGAGGGATCTCCCTGTCCCCTGCTCCTCCTTACTGGGTATTGACGAAGCAGTGGGCGGCTGTCAGCACCCACTGGGGGTGGATGATGGTCCCTCCGCACACGGGAGCCAAGTGTGTCTTGAACACCTGCTGGACGCTCACAATCCATGGCCAGGAACCCAGCTGTGCATTTTTGCCTCCAACCACTCGCCCGGTGCCGTAAGCCAAGGGACGGAGTCCACAGGTCCTGTGGAAACCAGAAACTCGTTACTGTCCTGCTTGAGACTTGGGGCTGAAGGGCAGGCACCTTCCCTCCTCATCCGGCATCGCTGTGTGGAGCACGGAGCCAAGGAACCCTGTGGGGCACCCAGGTGTCCACCTCTGTCTCTGCTTTAGCTCTTAGGGAGCTCTTAGCAGCCTGGGAAATGGAGAAGAATAGCAGGAACCACATGGGGTTGGAGAAAGAACCACATGGGAATGGAGTAGGAAACACACGGGACTGGAGAAGGAACCACATGAAGCTGGAGAAGGAACCATATGGGATTGGAGAAGGAACTACAAGGAGTTGGAGAAAGAACAAGATGGAGCTGGAGAGGGAACCACATGGAGGTGGAGAAGGAACAACATGGGGTTGGAGAAGGAACCACATGGGGTTGGTGAAGCTGTTGGGAAGCGAGCATCCTCCAGTGAAGCCCAGCAGCGTTGCCCAAGCTCCCTCCCAGCCTGTTCCACTCACTTGCAGGTGTCCCAGGAGCCCTGTGCTGGCCAGAACAGGGCCAGGAGGACGAGGACTAAGAGAACCTTCATGGTGCCAGCGAGATGAGGGAGATGAAGATCCGAGAGCTGGTGTCCAGCAGAGCACCAGCCGACACGCTGCCCGTAGGGCCCCCGCCGCCCGCAGAGCCCGTGGCCCCAAGCTGATGTCACAGAGCGGCTGCTTCTGGGGGCTGGGTCCGGGGAAGTCGGGGCTGGGGGGGGACATGGGGTGTTCCAAGCGGGAGGGGAGGCAGGAGGTGGGGTTGGACACCCCAAAATCCCCTACAAAATGCTCTGAGGGGTGGTGTGTGTGGGCAGCCTGGGATCAGGTACCAGCAGCTGGCTCTGAGCTCTCCTGCTGCATCCAAAGAGCGTGGCCAGCAGGGAGGGAGGGGATTCTGCCCCTCTATTTCTCTCTGGTGAGGCCTCTGCTGGAGGGTTGGGTCCACTTCTGGAATCCTGTCCAGAAGAAGCAGATGGAGCTATTGGAACGAGTCCAGAGGAGGCTCCAAGGATGCGAGGGCTGCAGAACCTCCTGTACGACGACAGGCTGAGAGAGTTGGGGTTGTTCAGCCTGGAGAAGAGAAGGCTCCAAGGAGACCTTAGAAAGACCTTCCAGTACCTGAAGGGGCTCCAAGAAAGCTGGGGAGGGACTGTTCACAAAGGCTTTTGTGGATAGGACGAGGGGCAGTGGGGATAAACTGGAGAGGGGCAGAGTTAGACTGGACATGAGGAAGAATTCCATAGGGAATGGCTGGGTTTGCAGTCCACCACACAACAGCCTCAGCAGGAGCCGTGCTGGATAGGGGATCCCGGAATGGTGCAGGCTGGGAAAGCCTTTCGGTTCATACCATGGAATCACAGAATGATCATCCAGTTCCAACCCCCCTGCCATGGGCAGGGACGCCTCCCACTGGATCAGGCTGCTCGGTTGCTCAAAGCTGGATCTGGTTGCTCAAACTTCAAACAGCCTTGATGGGGGAAATTGCAAACTCTAAACTAGATAAAAAGAGACCTGTAGGTTACAAAATGCATCAGAGAGTGCTTCTATCCAACGGTGACTGGGAGGTTGTTATAAGGTCTCCCCGGAGCCTTCTCTTCTCCAGGCTGAACAACCCCAACTCTCTCAGCCTGTCCTCACATGGGAGATGCTCCTGCTCTCGGATCATCTTTGTAGCCTCCTCTGGGCCCGTTCCAACAGCTCCATCTCCTTCTCCTGCTGAGGGTTCCAGCCCTGGCCCCAACCCTCCAGCTGAGGTCTCCCAGAGAGGAGCAGAGGGGACAATCCCCTCCCTCCCTGCTGGTCAAGTTCTCTGGATGCAGCCCAGGAGATTTCTGGGCTGGGAGCACACCTTGTGGCTCCTGTGGAGCTTCTCGTCCCCCATCACCCCAAGTCCTTCTCCTCAGGGCTGCTCCCAATCTCCTCATTCCCCAGTCTGGATTGAAAATGCAGATTGCCCCGACTCAGGTGTAAGATGTTGCCCTTGGCCTTCTTGAACCTCATGAACCCCCATCTCTCTCTGGCCTCGTCCCCCCCACTCTCTCTGCCCTCGTCCCCCTCCAGCTTCGCCCTGGTCCCCCCTCTCTGCCCTCCTTTCCTCCCCTCATCCTCATTCCACCCCTTCTGCCGTCATCCCCCTTCTCCTCTTGCCTCCCACCCGTTGCATCTCGCCCCTCTCTCTCTCTCTCCCCCTCTGCCCTCACCTCACTCCCTCTGCTACCCTCTTTCCCCTCTCGTGCCCCCCCAGCTTCATGTCTCCCCTCTCTCGCTTCATTCCCCGACCCCCCCATCTGTCTTCATCCCACCCCACTTTCCCACGACCCCTGTGCTGCTTTCACCCCCCTTTGTGCCCACGGCTGCCCTCCTGGCTGCCTTCATCCCCACCGTCTCCCTTCACCATCCCCTCTCTCTGCCCTCGTCCCCCTGACACCGAAAATACTGACGAATAAGCCCTCTAGGACCTGTTTTGGGTTTTTTTTATCAGGGCAGGCGATCCCCATCAGTCGCGTTCAGTGAGAGAAATGCTGGTTACAGAATATATTTCCCACTTACATGCCTACATATCAATTTTCCTCGAAATCTTGTGCATATTCTATTACTTTCCAAGGATTCGTTTCAATGTTGTTCTGAATTTCACAACAGCGCAATCTCTTGTTAATTCGGAGCTGACTCCAGCTCTCTGTCTCTGCTTGAGATAGGGGAAAAACTGCAAATAGAGCTGATTAGAGGAAAAACCACGTCTGTTCAGCACGGAACATGCTTCACTCAAGACAGAACAGTGCCTGGAAAAACACTATTTGAAAAACCATGTTGTAAACCACCAAAATCCTTATCCATCCTCTCACCTCCTTCCCCTTTCTCTTGCTTCGTCTCATCCCTTTGCGTCATCACCCCTTTCTTTCTCTTTGTCCCCCCTGACCGGCCGCTTCCAGACGCGCTCCGGGATCTACCCCGGCGTCTTCTACCCGGACTCGCGGGGCGGGCTGCCGCTGGCAGAGGACTTCAGGAAAGCATTTGACACAGTTTCTCCCAGCGTTCTGCTTCAGAAACTGTCCCCTCTGGCCTGGAGAGGAGAACGAGCTCCTGGGTGGAAAACTGGTTGGCTGGAGGGCCCAGAGACTGGTGGGAGATGGAGTTAACTCCAGCTGGAGGCCAGTGACAAGTGGTGTCCCCAGGGCTCCGTGCTGGGTCCAGCCCTGTTCAATGTCTTTATCAATGACCTGGATGAGGGCATCGAGCGCATCCTTAGCAAGTCTGGAGATGACACTAAGCTGGGTGGAATCTGGATCTGCTGGAGGATCAGGATGCTCCAAGGGGATCTGAACAGGCTGGATCCATGGGCTGAGACCAAGGGGATGAGGGTTAATGAGGCCAAATGGCGGGTCCTGCCCTTGGGGCACAACAACCCTGGGCAGCTCCAGCCTAGGAGAAGCCTGGCTGGAAAGTGCCTGGAGGAGAAGGACCTGGGGGGGTTGGTGGAACAGGAGCCAGCAGGGGCCCAGGGGGCCAAGAAGGCCAAGGGCATCTTGGCTTGGAGCAGACGTGGCGTGGCCAGCAGGGCCAGGGAGGTTCTTCTCCCTCTGGCCTCGGCCCTGGGGAGACCGCTCCTCGAATCCTGCGGTCAGGTCTGGGCCCCTCCCCACAAGAAGGATGTTGAGGCTCTGGAGCGAGTGCAGAGAAGAGCAACGGAGCTGGGGAAGGGGCTGGAGAAGAAGCCTGAGGGCCCTGGGGGTGTTTAGGCTGGAGAAGAGGAGGCTGAGGGGAGACCTCATTGCTCTCTACAAGAGGGTGCTGGACAACGTCAAAGCTCATACAAGGTGTGGGAGCATCTTGCTGCCATCCTGGCTTGGGTGGAGAGACACAAGGACACAGCTGATTGTGCAGCCACGTCCCCAGGAGGAGAGGGCAGGCTCTGTCTGGAAGCAGCTGAGATGCTCTCAGGGCCCCAGAGGTGTCACAAGGCTTCACCAGCACCAGAACTGGACCCCAGACCAACAGGAATTAGAGCTGCTTTGGTTTTGGAGAGTGAACCTGAAGGTGATTCCCGGATGTGCTTAGAGCAGCCAAGCTCTGTGGAGAAGACAAGCCGTCTCCTGCAGATCCTCCTCTATTCCAGCACCAGATCTGGTCAGGTGGATTGCTGTATTTCCCTGTGCAAGGACAGTCAGAAGGGTCCTGCAGCCACAGAAGAACCAAGCTGTGATTTTCGTCAGGGTACAACAGCAGAAGATTATTCCTACTCCATGAAGAAGAGCCCAGCGAAGGGCTGGAGGGATGGGAGTGTTAGCAGAATGACAAACACATAACCACACTAGGAGGTTATATGTGGTGCTTTATTTCGAGGCCCCGGGAACCAGGGGTACACACCCAGATCTGGTTCCAAAGACCGTCGCATCGCGTCCGCTTTTTATTTTCTAAAAGTTTCACAATCTATTGTATATTCAACAGGTTACTTCATTATCTAATACATATGCATAGGTAGGTTACTTCATCGCCTTATTGCGACATCAGTCTCTATTGCGCCTGCGTAGCCCCCTCTGGGGGTCGTCCTGATGAAGTAAGTAGTCTTCCTCAGATGAAGTAAATAGTCTTCCTCGCATTGTCTTTATTACTTCTTGTTCTTTTGGCAAACTCGTCGATTTTTCTTGGCTGGGCCCGCACTTATCTCCACTTGACCGCTCAGGTATATCTTTCTTGCCTCCTGAAACCTATTCTTCTGTCTTTCACAAGATTTATGATGGTCTTTTGGCTGTTGCAGGTGTATGTTCTACTTGGGTAGGGTAGCTAGTATGTACTTTTCCTAAGCACACTTGGATCCTATTGTCACATGAGGTCTTTTGAGCAAGTACCTTGGGGTCTGTTGCTAGGATACGTTAAGAATCAACAGAATCATGCAATTCTTATATTCTGTCTTAGTTCTTGATTAGTCGATGATCAGTGTTTCATCCTACTTTAAGTGTAACTTTCCTAGCATTTCCCCCCTTTGAAAATACTTCACCTTAGCAAGTATTTTCATTTCATGTAACTGTTTCTTGGGAAGTTGATGGGGGTATTGGGTGCTGTGGATATTCTCGTGTCACTGCTCCAATAATTTTGTGTGTCCAGTTTTGTTTGCGAGTAATTTCTCTCCGGATACACAAATACACCAGATAGATTGTAAGGAATATAAGCAAAAGTGTGAATAACGTTTGAATGAGAGAGTGTATCCAGCCAGTAAGATGGATGCTTAATCTATCAAATAATGCCCCAACCCAATTTTGACCAATTTCTTCTTTCTCTTTTTCAGCTTCTTCTTCTATTTTTCCTAATTGCGAGATATCGTATTCCACATCGGCTGTGACATTAGGTATATGCACACAGCAGTGATCAGTTCGATCTTTGAGATATGCACAGACACCATGTTCTTTTAACAAGAGCATGTCTAATGCCATTCTGTTCTGCAAAGTCATTTTCGTTGTCGCCTGTAGTTGCAAGTTTAAATCTCGAAATCCCTTCTTTGTTATTTTTGCCAATCTTTCAGTTTGTCCAATTAGTTTGTAAATCATTTTCTATTACGATACGTCGCTATTTGGGCAGAAAGGGATTCTAATGCCCATCTCACTTTAACTCCTGTCTCAGGCTTTTGCCAAGTGTCATCTATGTCTTTAATATCATTAATATCATTTTCTATGTCTCTTTTAGCACGAATTTGTAAAGTTTCCAATTTACCTCTGAAGGGGGATCGCTTCTAAATTGGGCACAGGGTAGGCAACCCCAGAGTTATTTCTTTAACTGGACCCTCCATTGATAAATGTGTAGTCCAAGTTCTATCATTAGATGCTCAAACAAAATTACCCATACTGCGTACTGTTGAATATTTACAGTCTATTCCATTAACTGGTACTTGTATTACCTTTCCCCCGACTTTAAATCCCCGACAGGCACACCCTATTATTAGAGCCATTTTAACTGGAGGTATGGTGATCTCTTCAGGGTCTAGGTCACAATCTAAAATTTTAGAACAATTCTACTATGAAACGCTATCAATAGGATCTCTACTGATCCGGCCATTTACTGGTAATTTGTCACTACTTTGTTTTCCTGTCCATTTAAAATATTAAGATGTTTTTCCTCCGTATTGGAATTTTTGTAAAATACTTGTTGACCAAACTGTGTCCCAATTTTGTTCTGTATCATTTCTTTTCTGGCACATCCATTTTATTGTATTTCTTTCTCTCACTATTTCTTTTATTTCATCATATGAACACTATCCTACATCTTTAAATCGTCCGATACGTGTGAACTTATAATTTGGTAATTTTTCACAATCGTTTTGACTTCCTGCAGTTCTCCACTCCCTTTTTATACTTATTTTCTGTTTTTTCTGTATGGGTGTTATTATTTGTTTACATTCGGTTTTATTTTTTTTTTTACCTCTGGGAGTGGGAAAGTCAATATTTCCCAGCTTATCGGTTCTCCAGCCGTTTTTGGTAAAGGCAAGCATGCTGTAACCTTACTTGTATTTTGCATTCTAGCAAAATCTTTGATTAACCCAATCATCAAATTTTCTTCAGCATCTTTCTTTTGAACATAAATCTCCTGGGGTGCCTGGGTCAGTTCTATGGCTCGTTTCACTCTGGCTTCAGTAATATTGATTTCGCTATATCCAAAGGTAGTAGCATTTTGATATTGGGATCTGTAAGTTCCCAAGTCGGATCTTTTTATCCGTTTAATAATCTGGACTAACATTCCTCCCAGTCTCAATTCTATTGAGTGTCTTTTATCACTTAGAACTGCTTTTTCTTCTTTTATCCATCCAAATTTCTCAGGCTGGGGGTCCTCTAGGAGGCAGTAAATAAGTGCCTCACTACCCAGAGGAGCCGGATAATGTGTATGCCCTGCTTTTATTCCATGGTCTTGAAGGGGATTTATTATCAGTGTTCTTTCTCCATAGTCTACATTACTTCCTGCTCCCGCAAAACACCTATATTTTCCTTGGTCAGTCAAAGTTAAATTCGTCAGCTCCAGTTTTGTTTCACTTCGTATGGGATTTCGCGGATAAAACTTGTTCGATACTTTCCCTTTAAGTTTCCATGTCCCTCATAGTTCTTGTTTGTAACCATCTAACCCCAAATCTTTGCTATCATAGATTGTTTCAGGTGCTCCACAAGTTCTAGACACCTTTTCCCAAAAAATCTGAATTAATTTCCTTTTCATTGGGACATGACTTTGAAACCTGCAAGACAGAATGGCATTTTGTCCAATGGTATACTTGCTTGTTTCTCTCTTACATGAAATTTCTAGAGATGTGACACCTATTATAGGTATCAAGGACCAAACTATAATCAAAGTCCCGTACTCGAAGTATGACATTTTACTTGCTTTTCAGCTTTAGTCTCGTTGGTCTGACTACTTCGACTCTCCAGTCCTTGGGTGCCTTCTTCACTCGTGTGTAGTGGATCCAAGAGTCTATTCCTTTTACTTTTACCGCAGTGAAAGTTGTTAGCAGCACCAGGTACGGTCCATTCCACCGTTCTTTCAGTGGCTCTTCACTCCAATTGCGGACGTAGACCTGGTCTCCCGGTTTAATTTCGTGTACTGAATTCTCTAATGACACCGGACGGTTCCAGATCAAGGCCCTTCGTAGCTGTGTCAAAGTTCTACCAAGAGATAACATATAGTTGTACACATCTTGGTGTCCTTTAATATGCATGTTTGGGTTTGGTTGTGGCGACTCATATGGTTTCCCAAAGAGGATTTCATAAGGACTCAGTCCCATCCCACTCCTAGGCTTTATCTTTATTCTTAGAAGGGTTATTGGTAATGCCTGGGGCCATTGAATTTTAGCTTCTTGGCATATTTTACTGACCTGTCTTTTTATCGTCTGATTCATCTTTTCTACTTGTCCGCTAGATTGTGGTCTCCATGGGGTATGGAGACTCCAGGGAATTCCCAATGCCTTACTTACTTCTTGTACAATTGTGGCTACAAAGTGTGATCCCCTATCAGACGATAGACCTAAGGGAACCCCAAACCTAGGGATAATTTCCCTCAACAACCATTTCACTGTTTCTTTGGCTTGATTGGTGCGACAGGGAAAGGCTTCTGGCCATCCAGAAAAAGTGTCGACCCCGACTAACAAATATTTGTACCCTTGAGCTTTAGGTAATTCTACAAAGTCTATTTGCCAATAATCTCCTGGTTCCATGCCTACTCTGATATGTCCCATTTCTACTCTCCTCCTAACCACAGGATTATTCCTCAAGCAAAGTTCACATTTTGAATTTACAGATTTTGCCATTGTTAACATCTGTGCCGAAATTATGTTTCGTTTCAGATAAGTCACTAATGCTTCTGCTCCCCAATGGCACTTTTGATGTTCTGCCTGTAGAATTGCCCGCATAATGACAGGAGGTACAATTATTTGTCCAGTTGTAGTTACGTACCATTCTTCAGAATTTAGGTTTGCCTTCATTAAATTGGCCAATTTCTTGTCCTCTTCCGAGTATTTCGGTTTCTGTGTCAGGTAATCTTGTAAAAGGCTTACCTTGGTAGGTATCAAGGCCATCATCGTCTGTACCTGTCGTGCTATCCGCCGAGCCGTTCGATCTGCTAATGTGTTTCTTTCGGCCACCTTAGAGTCTCTTCCTTGATGTGCCTTGCAATGCATGATCGCTACCTGCTCTGGTAATTGCACAGCAGATATCAAGTTTAAAATTTCTTTTTGGTGTTTTATATTGGTTCCCTGCGAGGATAATAATCCTCGTTCTTTCTATAAAGTTCCGTGTACATGAACTACTCCAAAGGCATATTTTGAATCTGTTCATATGTTTACTCGTTTATCTTTGCTTAATTCTAATGCCTTCGTGAGGGCTATTATTTCTGCCCGTTGTGCTGAGGTCCCCACCGGTAGGGCCTGTGCTTCTATTACCGTGCTCTGTGTGGTCACGGCATATCCTGCATACCGTGTCCCATTCTCCACGAAGCTAGTCCCGTCTGTGAAGAGCTCTTGATCAGGCTGTTCGATTGGAGTATCTTTCAAGTCCGCTCTCGTTGCATATGTGTGTTCTATGACTTCTATGCAATCATGTTCCAAAGGACCATCTTCTGTTGCTGCACCTAAAAAGGCTTCTGGGTTTAACAGGTTAGTTGTTTTCAAACTTACATCATCCTGTTCAGTGAGTATGGCTTGGAACTTCATCATTCGGCTAGGGGAAAGCCAATGCCCCCCTTTTTGTTCTAAGACTGTTAACACCATGTGAGGTATATAAACTTCAATGTTTTTTCCTAGAGTCAATTTTCTGGCTTCTTGTATCAGAATTACAGTTGCTGCTACGGCTCTCAGGCAGGATGGCCAACCTGCACTAACGGGGTCCAACTGTTTAGAGAAGTATCCCACTGGTTGTTTCCAGCTTCCTAATTTCTGTGTTAAGACACCCAGTGCTAATCGTTGTCTTTCGTGAACGAACAACTGGAAAGTCTTTGTTAAATCCGGTAAGTCCAATGCTGGTGCCTTAGTCAAGGCCTCTTTTAGTTTCTTAAAGGCCTCCTTTTGAGGTCCCTCCCAAGTGAGATTAGGCAATTTTTGTGCCTCATACAGAGGTTTTGCTATAAGTCCATAGTCCATTATCCACAGCCTACACCACCCTGCCATTCCCAAGAATGTCCTCAGTTCATGCAAGTTCCGGGGTTCTGGAATCGCACAAATTGCTCTAACACGATCCGTTCCTAACCTTCGTTGTCCCTGTGTTATCTCACATCCAAGATACAATACAGTTGTGCATGCAATTTGAGCTTTTTCTCTTGAAACCTTGTATCCATTTAGGCCCAGTTGGTTTAAAATCTCAATAGTCACTTGTATGCATAATGATTCTTGTTCTGTTGCAAGGAATATGTCATCTACATATTGTAACAAAAGATACTGTGTTCTTGGTACCTGAATTTTTTCTTGCGTAGTCCAGATCTCCAATTTTTTCGCCAGTTGGTTTCCAAAAAGAGTTGGGCTATTCTTGAATCCTTGTGGGAGCCTCGTCCACGTGAGTTGCGTTTTTCGTCCATTATATGGGTTTTCCCACTCAAAAGCAAAAAGTTTCCTACTATCTTTGTCAAGGGGAATGCAGAAGAAGGCATCTTTTAAATCAATTACTGTAAACTATTTATATTTTTCCTTCACAGATGTCAACAATGTATATGGGTTAGCTACGACTGGATGTATATCTTTCGTAATATTGTTGATGGCCCTCAGATCTTGTACTAACCTATACTCCCCATTTGGTTTCTTTACTGGAAAGATCGGAGTATTATATTCTGACTCACATTCCTCTAATATTCCAAATTTTAAAAATTTTTCAATGATTTCTACTATTCCGTATCGGGCTTCCATTTTATGGGATACTGTTTTATTCGTACTGGCCTTGCTCCCTCTTTTAACTCCACCATTACCGGTTGAGCAGTTTTTGATTTTCCTGGTATACTTGTTTCCCAAACTGTAGGGATTACTGCCTCTTTTACCTTCTTGGGTATCTGAGGTTTGGGATTTTCCTTTACTACTGAAATCTTTCCTACGTTCGATTCTGGGACTTGCATAATCAATTCTCCATTTTCAAAGCTGATTTTTTGCATTTAGTTTAGATAACAAGTCCCGTCCCAGAAGAGGAACCGGGCAGTTGGGTACATATAAGAATTCATGTGTTAATTCCTTTCCCCCAAATCGTAACTCTAAGGGTCGCATGAATGGCCGTATTTCCTCTTTCCCTGTGGCCCCCACTATTGTAGTAGTTTTGTTTCCTATTTTTCCATACAAATCATTTAAAACTGAATATGTTGCGCCAGTATCCACCAAAAATTGCACCTCTTCCCCTCCTAATTTTATTTTCACTAGGGGTTCACTGCTTTCTAAATCTAGTCAGCTTTGGTTTCCATAATTTCCCAGAACCATCTCCTTTTCTGTAGAATCCATCAAAGTGTCCAATAACACCTGAATATCATCCCAATCAGGATTCTGAGTCTTTAGAATCATTTTTACTACCCTTGCTACCTTGTCTGGGTTTTCTCGATAAACTCCAGCAGACTGTTTCTAAAGCATCAAATCTCCTGGCGTAAAAGGCACTTTAACATATACCGGACCCTCCGCTCTGACCCCCTGACGCAGTGGTGCTAGTAATGCCTTAGATGGCTGACGTTCAGCCTCCCTCCCCTGGATTTCTCTTTGCCGCGTTCGATGAGAGATCGGAGTACCTGGATAAACCTGTTCCTCCTCATATTCGCATTTTCTATCCCCCCCCTTTCTGTCCTTCCCCTCATTACCCGATCCCCCCTCCCTGGGGTCTGGGGCTGAGGGGGTTATCAATAAATCAAAATCATCATCTTGCTGATGTCGTGAAGCATTTTCTACTGCTAAACATTTTATGCACTTTTTTTTTCAGCCACACAACCATCACATTGCCCATTTGATTTTACACTGACAACCATTAGTCCGCATGCTCTTTTCCATTCATCATTCCGCCTTAAAATAAAAAACAGTTCTACATATGGTACTTCATCCTATTCTCCCTCTCGTCTACAAAACAACATTAACTGAAAAATTGTATTATAATCTAGAGTCCCATTTTCTGGCCAATGAACCTGGTCTTCTAATTCATATTGTGTCCACCAGACATTACAATATTCAATCAACTTTCCTTTTTGCATATCCTGCCCAAATCCTCCCTCCTTCCAGTGACTCAAAATACATTCTAATGGAGATGACTTAGGTATTGACATTGTGGTTGAGTTTTTTGGGGTTTTTTTTTTTGTTAGTTTTTTCTTCCTCTTTCTCTTTTTTTTTTTTTCTTTTTACCACAAACAGCTTAAAATGGATTAACTAGACAGGAAAGTATAAATTACTGAGAGCAGAACAAAACTACAAAATACCAGAAATACCAGAATTCCGGAATTACCAGACCAGACCACTGATGCCGAACCTGCAGAGCTTTCGCCACTGTCTTATGGACGGCGCCTAGGCTTCCCGTCGGAGCTCCTGAGCCCAACCAAGCGCAGCTTTCGCCGCGTCTGACAGGCAGGCTTTACCAGACCCCTGAGCCCAACCAAGCGCAGCTTTCGCCGCGTCTGACAGGCAGGCTTTACCAGACCCCAAATGGTACCATTCCAGATAAAGCACCGTGTCTTACCAATATCCCTGGTCTGTCGGGAGCAGCGGAGGTCGGTCGCGGTCGATGGCTCCCCGAGAATCACTCGGTGCCGGCTGGAGCAGGATCGATGCGCGAGCCACCTCAGCAATGCCCGCGAGGTCCCATCTGGGTCGCCAAAAACTGTTAGCAGAATGACAAACACATAACCACACTAGGAGGTTATATGTGGTGCTTTATTTCGAGGCCCCGGGAACCAGGGGTACGCACCCAGATCTGGTTCCAAAGACCGTCACATCGCGTCCGCTTTTTATTTTCTAAAAGTTTCGCAATCTATTGTATATTCAACAGGTTACTTCATTATCTAATACATATGCATAGGTAGGTTACTTCATCGCCTTATTGCGACATCAGTCTCTATTGCGCCTGCGTAGCCCCCTCTGGGGGTCGTCCTGATGAAGTAAGTAGTCTTCCTCAGATGAAGTAAATAGTCTTCCTCGCATTGTCTTTATTACTTCTTGTTCTTTTGGCAAACTCGTCGATTTTTCTTGGCTGGGCCCGCACTTATCTCCACTTGACCACTCAGGTATATCTTTCTTGCCTCCTGAAACCTATTCTTCTGTCTTTCACAAGATTTATGATGGTCTTTTGGCTGTTGCAGGTGTATGTTCTACTTGGGTAGGGTAGCTAGTATGTACTTTTCCTAAGCACACTTGGATCCTGTTGTCACATGAGGTCTTTTGAGCAAGTACCTTGGGGTCTGTTGTTAGGATACGTTAAGAATCAACAGAATCATGCAATTCTTATATTCTGTCTTAGTTCTTGATTAGTCGATGATTAGTGTTTTATCCTACTTTAAGTGTAACTTTCCTAGCAGGAGGAGTACAGGGATGGAGGGATGGAAACTGTTGCTATGGGGAAGTTTTTCTACCTTTCAGTTACGCGTGTTCTTCCCCAAACTGTGTCAGATAAGCAGGATATTGTAAATAACCATAGCACTTGTCAGATCTGGAAGCTCAAGCCTGCACACCTCTTAACAAATAATTCACTCCTTCACTCATTAGACTGGAATCCTGTAAATCACAGAATCATGGAATGGTTTGGGTTGGAAGGGACCTCAAAGCCCAGCCAGTTCCAACCCTCCTGCCGTGGGCAGGGACACCTCCCACTGAGTCAGAGTGCTCAAAGCTCCATCCAACCTGGCCTTCATTGGGGTCATTGAGGTCCCTTCCAACCCAAACCGTCCTGTGATTCTCTGAAGACCTCCAGCCCCTGGAACCACCATTCCCTTCTTCTCTCCCTCTTGTCCAACCAGGCACGGGGTCACCCTTTGGAGTGAGTCTTTCCCTTCATGCCCTTCTCACCTTGTGCAGCGACCAGGATGGAGACCTTGCCTCACCCAGGAGACAGAATGAGGCTGAAGCAGAGTTTGCTGTGAAAACTATTTATTCCTACCCAGAGAACAGACTAGAAACAACATCCTAACAAAACACAACCAGTCATCGTAGGCTTGGATGGGGAGCTTGAGGTGGGAGGGCAGGACCAAGCAGGTCTGGGACCTCAAGGCTGCCTGTGGAGCAGCAGCCAGCGGCCCAGCACAACGTGGTGGTGGCATCATTCAGCCTGCCCTGCGTCCTCTTCCCCCTGTTCTCAGGTCCTTCGACCTGTCAGGACCGGCAGGAGCTCCTTCACCCGAGTGAAGAAGTCCACCAGCTTGTTGAGCTGATACAGGCAGGCGCTGAAAGCGCTCGGCTCCGTCGCTGGGGTTATCTCCACAGGGTTTGTCGTGGTCAGAAAGTGGCTCCAAGTGCGTTCTGATGCAGGTGCCGCTCGAGCCGAGTAGTGCGTCATCACCCCCAGGATCCACTCGCGGAAATGCTGTGTGGCGGTGTAGACCCCGGGACGATGGGCTCGGGCACAGCCTGTCCCAAAGCTGGTCACCCCCACCAGCCAGAAGTGGTCAGTAGAGGGATCTTGGCAGACCAGAGGACCCCCGCTGTCCCCCTGTGGAGAAGAAAAGAGGATTCAGAGGGTGCTGGGGGCTCGGTAAGCCCCAGGGATCTGCTCCTGCTCTCTGCCAGCAGTTGCCAGAGCTGTGTTCCCTGCCCAGAAAGGTTCTCCTAGAGTGCTGGAGCCAACAGAACGTGGTTGGGGAGGTGTTTGTGGGACTCTCAGGCAGGTTCTCTCCTGGCTGTGGGGCAGAGGGATGTTCCAGTGTTGGTCCCTGCATGCTGAGAACATGGGATGAGCTTTTTTGCAGAGTCACAGTGCTGTGGGACAACTGGACGCTGAGCATGGAGCAGCAGCTGGAGAAGAGGAGGTGACCTCCGGAGTGATGGTGACCCCGCGGTGGGAGGGGGACTTGCTAGGGACTGGGATCACCCTCCTACCTGGCAGGTGTCGATGCCGCCCTGCGCGTAGCCTGCACACAGGTTGTGGGGGTGGACGGCGCCCCTGTACCACCCGCTGCTGTTACAGACTTGGGTGTCGATGAGGTGGACGCGGGCCTCCTGCAGCACCGGCAGTGCTCCAGAAGCTGTGGGGACAAGACAGGAATGAACCCCCAGCACATGCCACCAGTTCTCCTCCTCTCTTCCCTAGGGCTTGGCTTTGCATCGGCAGCGGCATCGCTGTGGTGTTCCCCTTCCACCCTGCTCTGGTTGGCAGCTCATTCCCACCTCCCCGGACGCAGATCATAGAATCACCAGGTTGGAAAAGCCCCATCGGATCATCGAGTCCAACCATTCCCATCAATCACTAACCCATGTCCCTCAGCACCTCGTCCACCCGCCCCTTAAACTCCTCCAGGGAAGGTAACTTCACCACCTCCCAGGATACAAATACGTCTGGGGAACTCACATCTGGCCGTGGTGACCCCCCAGCCACTGACGTAGCAGCTTCTCAGCTGACAGAGCTGCAGGGAGAAGTCGGGGACGCAGGCGAGCTGCACGTAGAGGCCGCAGTGGAAGGGCTCGTAGAGCTCCATCAGGGCGATGTCGTTCCTCTGAGTGATGTTATAATAGTCTTCGTGGATGATGATCCGCCTGACATAGCGCACTTGTTCCTCGGGACCCGGGCGAGTCAACGAGGTGGTTCCGGCCACCACGCGCCACGCTGGGACGTGCCTGGAAGGTGGATGGAGAGAGAAGTGAGAGGGAGAGGAGCCACGCGCTGCAGCTTCCCTGCCTCGTGCTTCCCAAGTGGGAGAGGAGAGCATCTAGGGAGGGTTCGACTGCCCCAAAGCGCCCGAAGGAGAAGAATCATGGAGATGGAGGCATCGGGAATGCAGTGACACAAGCCCAGCCTTTTTCTGGATGCAGAAAAAGGGCGTCTGCCAGGGTTTGAGGGATCTCCCTGTCCCCTGCTCCTCCTTACTGGGTATTGACGAAGCAGTGGGCGGCTGTCAGCACCCACTGGGGGTGGATGATGGTCCCTCCGCACACGGGGACGAAGTGCATCTCGAACACCTGCTGGACACTCACAATCCATGGCCAGGAACCCAGCTGTGCATTTTTGCCTCCAACCACTCGCCCGGTGCCGTAAGCCAAGGGACGGAGTCCACAGGTCCTGTGGAAACCAGAAACTCGTTACTGTCCTGCTTGAGACTTGGGGCTGAAGGGCAGGCACCTTCCCTCCCCAGCCGGCATCGCTGTGTGGAGCACGGAGCCAAGGAACCCTGTGGGGCACCCAGGTGTCCACCTCTGTCTCTGCTTTAGCTCTTAGGGAGCCCTTAGCAGCCTGGGAAATGGAGAAGAATATCAGGAACCACATGGGGTTGGAGAAGGAACCACATGGGGTTAGTGAAGCTGTTGGGAAGCGAGCATCCTCCAGTGAAGCTCAGCAGCGTTGCCCAAGCTCCCTCCCAGCCTGTTCCACTCACTCGCAGGTGTCCCAGGAGCCCTGTCCTGGCCAGAACAGGGCCAGGAGGACGAGGACTAAGAGAACCTTCATGGTGTGAGCGACACGAGGTAGATGAAGGTCTGAGAGCTGGTGTCCAGCAGAGCACCAACCCACACGCTGCCCCTAGTGCCCACACCGCCCGCAGAGCCTGTGGCCCCAAGCTGATATCACAGAGCGGCTGCTTCTGGGGGCTGGGTCCGGGGAACTCGGGGCTGGGGGGGGACATGGGGTGTTCCAAGTGGGAGGGGAGGCAGGAGGTGGGGTTGGACACCCCAAAATCCCCTACAAAATGCTCTGCTGGGGTGGTGTGTGTGGTTCCGAGCTCTGCCTGCCCCGAGCCAGCAGGGAAACCCCAAGGGTGGCAGCACAGGCTCTCTGGGAAGGGCACAGAATCGTTGAGGTTGGGAAAGAACTCGAAGATCATCCAGTTCAACCATCCACACAACACCAGCTGTGCCTACTAAGCCACGTCCCTATGTGTCACCCCAACACCTTTTCCTAACACCTCCGGGGATGGAGAGTTCACCACACCCTCTGCCAGGGCTTCATCGCTCTTTCAGTAAAGAATTTTTTCCTAGTATCCATCTAAGGCTCCTCTGGCACAACCTGAGTCCCTTCCCTCTTGTTCTGTTGCTTGTCCCTGGGGAGAACACAACAACTCGCCTCAGCACAACCTCCTTTCTGGGAGCTGCAGAGAGCGATGAGGTCTCCTCTTAAGCCTCCTCTTCTCCAGACTAAACAGCCCCAGGTCCCTCAGCCGCTCCCAGAACCCCTGTTCTCCAGCCCCTTCCCCAGCTCCGTTCCCTTCTCCGGACAAACTCCAGCCCCTCAAGGTCTTTCTTAGAGCGAGGAGCCCAAACCTGAACCCAGGATTTGAGGTGCAGCCTCCCCAGCACTGAGCCAAGAGGACAATCCCTTCCCTGCTCCCCCTGGCCGCACCACGGCTGGTCCAAGCCAGGAGGCTATTGGCCTTTTTGGCCACCTGGGCCCCTGCTGGTTCCTGTTCTGCTGCTGCTGACCAGCACCCCAGGTCCTTTTCCTCCGCTTTTCCCCACGCCCGGAGCGTTCCCTGGGGTTGTTGTGCCCAACACCCTGTGCCACTCACTCGCAGGTCTCCCACGATGCCTGCGCCGGCTGGCACAGGGCCAGCAGGAGGAAGGCGAGGAGCATCTTCATGGTGCCAGCGACACGAGGGAGATGAAGATCCGAGAGCTGGTGTCCAGCAGAGCACCAGCCCACACGTTGCCCGTAGCGCCCACGCCGCCCGCAGAGCCCGTGGCCCCAAGCTGATGTCACAGAGCGGCTGCTTCTGGGCGCTGGGTCTGGGGAACTCGGGGCTGGGGGGGGACATGGGGTGTTCCAAGTGGGAGGGGAGGCAGGAGGTGGGGTTGGACACCCCAAAATCCCCTACAAAATGCTCTGAGGGGTGGTGTGTGTGGGTAGCCTGGGATCAGGCACCAGCACCTGGCTCTGAGCTCTCCTGCTGCATCCAAAGAGCGTGGCCAGCAGGGAGGGAGGGGATTCTGCCCCTCTATTTCTCTCTGGTGAGGCCTCAGCTGCAGGGTTGGGTCCACTTCTGGAATCCTGTCCAGAAGAAGCAGATGGAGCTATTGGAATGAGTCCAGAGGAGGCTCCAAGGATGATGCGAGGGCTGCAGAACGTCCTGTACAACGACAGGCTGAGAGAGTTGGGGTTTTTCAGCCTGGAGAAGAGAAGGCTCCAAGGAGACCTTAGAGAGACCTTCCAGTACCTGAAGGGGCTCCAAGAAAGCTGGGGAGGGACTGTTCACAAAGGCTTTTGGGGATAGGACGAGGGGCAGTGGGGATAAACTGGAGAGGGGCAGAGTTAGACCGGACATGAGGAGGAATTCCATAGGGAATGGCTGGGTTTGCAGTCCACCACACAACAGCCTCAGCAGGGGCCGTGCTGGATAGGGGATCCCGGAATGGTGCAGGCTGGGAAAGCCTTTCGGTTCATACCATGGAATCACAGAATGATCATCCAGTTCCAACCCCCCTGCCATGGGCAGGGACGCCTCCCACTGGATCAGGCTGCTCGGTTGCTCAAAGCTGGATCTGGATGCTCAAACTTCAAACAGCCTTGAGGGGGGAAATTGCAAACTCTAAACTAGATAAAAAGAGACCTCTGTAGGTTACAAAATGCATCAGAGACTGCTTCTATCCAACGGTGACTGGGAGGTTGCTGTAAGGTCTCCCCGGAGCCTTCTCTTCTCCAGGCTGAACCACCCCAACTCTCTCAGCCTGTCCTCACATGGGAGATGCTCCTGCTCTCGGATCATCTTTGTAGCCTCCTCTGGGCCTGTTCCAACAGCTCCATCTCCTTCTCCTGCTGAGGGTTCCAGCCCTGGCCCCAACCCTCCAGCTGAGGTCTCCCAGAGAAGAGCAGAGGGGACAATCCCCTCCCTCCCTGCTGGCCACGTTCTCTGGATGCAGCCCAGGAGGATTCTGGGCTGGGAGCGCACCTTGCGGCTCCTGTAGAGCTTCTCGTCCCCCATCACCCCAAGTCCTTCTCCTCAGGGCTGCTCCCAATCTCCTCATTCCCCAGTCTGGATTGAAAATGCAGATTGCCCCGTGTTGGAACATTTTACACAGAACAAGGCCTGGATGCTGTGAGATTGTTTAATACTGAACAACTCTAACAAGGCCTTGAAACAGAGAGCCGAAAGATAAACAGGGGCCAGTTGGGAGGAATGTAGTGGCTACTTCTGTGGGAACCAGCACCGGCTGAAAGAAAAACAATTGAAGAGAACTGTCAACATAGTTAAGTTCAGTAGAACTTGGTTTCTTAGCATGTGCAGTAGTTTAGCCAATAATAGATTAGTAATAGCCTTATGGACAGCTACCTTTAACCAATAATACACTGCAGATACCCTCGTGGGCACCCAGTTGCGTATCCGAAAAGGGTTTATAAAGAAACAGCTAAGCTCAATAAAGTGAACACTCGCTGATCACATTGATCTCTGTGTTTGGTTCCATGCTCCTGTCAACGAGTGGCACCCGAACAGGGACCCTCAGATTGCTTGCCGAAGTTGCTCTGGACGACTGAAGATGCGGTAGAGGGTGGAAGGACCGGCCGAAAACTTTCCGGCACTGACCCGGTGCTGAAGATTTTTCCGGCACTGCTGAAGATTTTCCAGCACTGCTGATGATTTTCCGGCATTGCTGATGGCTTTTCCGGCATTTCCGGCATCCTCCACACTATCCTCTCCAAGAGGGTCCGATAGACACCGACAAGGAGCCCGATCCCCCCCCTCACTGTCCCTCAGACCAACGGGCACAAGCCAGGGGGGAGGCACAGTAGCAGGGAGAAGTTGAAAGATTGCAAGCTTTGATCTGTGTGCAGCACGGCAGTCAGCGCTGGGAACTAATTAGTGATGAAGCGATAAAGGAGATTCCAAAAACTGTAAATAGAGAACCAAGCCGCCCGGCCAAGGGCCGCTCCCCCACCCCCCCCACCCCTCCAGCTCCCGCAGAGCGGGCCTCTGCCCTGGGCTGAGGGGGGAGCCGCTCACCACCACTGCCGCCGCGAAACCCAGACAGTTTCAACATTACAGAAGGGCCTGTTAATAGATACAAGAAGAAATGGCTCAATTAAACAACGTTGGTAGCAGTTCAAGAATTAAGACAGTTCTAAACACTTATAAAGATACTGGATGTTGGAAAGTTGAAACAGGCATGACCTTTCTGTGGTGTTTATAGATACATCAAAGGCTGTGCTCGACAAGCAGGTAGACAACTGAGCAGTTACAGAAGCCTTAATTTTGCAATCTGTGACAAAAAATCCTAATGATGAATGTAGAAAGATGTGGTGCAGTCTGCAAACTCCTACAACAAGAGGTGGGATCACTTACCTATCAAGCACAGCTGGTAGCTGCTGCCCTGACTGTAATCTGGGAAAGAAATACGTTTTGTTAGAGACACGACAAGGAGAGACATTTTAAAAGAGACTGCCACACGCACCGCCAGGAGAGAGGGCCTAAAATCTGCCCTCGGTGTGGAAAGCACAAACATTTTACCAGTTGGTGTAAGTCAAAATGGGATAAGAACGGGACAGTATTGTCAGAAAACCAGGAGCAAATCATGGTTCAGAGGCACGTACCAACACAGACGCCTCCGCAGCGAGCAGCAGCTCTCACCTCAGAGCAAGCAGCAGCTCTCACCTCAGAGCAAGAACCAGAGGCAGCACCGAGATAGACGTGATCAGCACCATCGCAGTAGTGCTGCAATCGTCTGCACATCACACAATAGCATGGAACGTAAAAGGACCATTGGAGGGTGGCTTTCCTAACTTGTAATTAGAATGATTATCAATAATTTGGTTGGGATTAGGCATATGGGGAGACAGAGGCTGTTGTTCAGCTGACCAGTCCGCAATTCTATCAATACAGAAAATAAAAAAAAAAAACAAAACCAAAAAAAACCAACCCCCCAAAAAAATTCTACCATAAGTGAAATATTTGTTAGACAATCGATATAAGCCTTATTAGATAATGCATCTACGTATTTTAAGTGTTGCGTGTTCCCGGTACCGTGTGTAGTTTAAATATCCGTAGCATGGAAAAATTGTGGATCCACTAGTGATAACCAACATTGTATGAATGTGTTTGGCTAGCTGAGAAATGAGTGGTCGCGTGTGTGTGTGTTTGAAGTGCTTCAAACGTTTGTAAGACTTAGAAATTAGTTTTGATTAATCTTAGAAATACATCTCTGGGACCTTTCAATCTCAAATGTCCACTAAGCCGGCAAACAGGTAGATTTACCTGGGGATCTTTGGAATGAAAGGCTTCAGAAGGAAAAGTTTTAAAATACCTAGCAAAACACGCAGCTGTATGTGTGTGAGTGCCCCCGCCACCCCCCACCCTCCCGCCCTTCTCCTTCTTTTCTAAGTTTTCTTTTCTTTCAGCTTTGAAGAAGACCAGAGGAGTTCATGGTGTTATCTCTTTAGGGGACTGCCAATTCCTTAGAACACTCTGCATTCCAATGTCCCTCATCAGCAACTGCTGGGTCCTAGTGCAGACAACCTTTAGGGATAATTGAGGCAATGAGAGAGGAAAATTCAAAAGATTCATTACGAATTACTGAGTGGATGTTTTGCCACACTAACCCCAAAAACATAGTCACTAAATTTGAAACGATTACAATGATAATTACCGAGAGGAAAAAAAAAAAAAAAGGAGGGGGGAGAATCAGGAGAGACACTGCTAAATAGATTGATGAAGGTGCAATATGTAATGAATTTTTTGCAATTAGCAGGAGATGATCAAATTGTGCTAAAGTTGAAGCATGTACAAACCATGTCGTCCAAATCAGAGCAAGTATAAGACAATGTGAAAGTGCTATTGAAAAACAGTTATTATGGGCAGTGGGCAGGTCTGTATAAGCTACTAACATGGGGACGAGGTTATGTTTGTGTTTTAACAGATAAAGGACCAGTTTGGGCACCTGCGAGGTGGATGAAGCCCACGTTGCTGCGTGACAACTGTTAAGCCCCAGCCACGAAAACAGTCAACAAGTATGAGGAGGACGTTAACATTATGGATGCTCTTAATCCTATGGGTGGTAGTTAAAGGATGTCCCTGGGTGTTGGATTCTCGACAGAATGGGTGGATAACAAGATGGGTATGAGAACTCTTGGTCAAAGGAGGAATGTTGTTTTATTGGTGTTGATTGCTTTGACAATTATCCTGTGTGTTACAGTGTCTACAACGTCAAGTCGATAATATGTTTCACCTGAACGCTTTAGTCATCAAAAAACAAAAAGGGGGAATTGTTGGAACATTTTACACAGAACAAGGCCTGGATGCTGTGAGATTGTTTAATACTGAACAACTCTAACAAGGCCTTGAAACAGAGAGCCGAAAGATAAACAGGGGCCAGTTGGGAGGAATGTAGTGGCTACTTCTGTGGGAACAAGCACCGGCTGAAAGAAAAACAATTGAAGAGAACTGTCAACGTATTTAAGTTCAGTATAACTTGGTTTCTTAGCATGTGCAGTAGTTTAGCCAATAATAGATTAGTAATAGCCTTATGGACAGCTACCTTTAACCAATAATACACTGTAGATACCCTCGTGGGCACCCAGTTGTGTAACCGAAAAGGGTTTATAAAGAAACAGCTAAGCTCAATAAAGTGAACACTTGCTGATCACATTGATCTCTGCGTTTTGATTCCATGCTCCCGTCAACAGCCCCAACTCAGGCGTAGGATGTTGCCCTTGGCCTTGTTGAAGCTCATGAACCCCCCATCTCTCTCTGCCCTCGTCCCTCCCCTCTCTCTCTGGCCTCCTCCCACTCCAGCTTCGCCCTGGTCCCCCCTCTCTGCCCTCCTTTCCTCCCCTCATCGTCATTCCACCCCTTCTGCCGTCATCCCCCTTCTCCTCTTGCCTCCCACCCGTTGCATCTTGCCCCTCTCTCTCTCTCTCCCCCTCTGCCCTCACCTCACTCCCTCTGCTACCCTCTTTCCCCTCTCGTGACCCCCAGCTTCATGTCTCCCCTCTCTCGCTTCTTTTCTCCGACCCCCCCATCTGCCTTCATCCCACCCCACTTTCCCACGACCCCTGTGCTGCTTTCACCCCCCTTTGTGCCCACGGCTGCCCTCCTGGCTGCCTTCATCCCCACCCTCTCCCTTCACCATCCCCTCTCTCTGCCCTCGTCCCCCTGACACCGAAAATACTGACGAATAAACCCTCTAGGACCTGTTTTGGGTTTTTTTAATCAGGGCAGGCGATCCCCATCAGTCGCGTTCAGTGAGAGAAATGCTGGTTACAGAATATATTTCCCACTTACATGCCTACATATCAATTTTCCTCGAAATCTTGTTCATATTCTATTACTTTCCAAGGATTCGTTTTAATGTTGTTCTGAATTTCACAACAGCGCAATCTCTTGTTAATTCGGAGCTGACTCCAGCTCTCTGTCTCCGCTTGAGATAGGGGAAAAACTGCAAATAGAGCTGATTAGAGGAAAAACCACGTCTGTTCAGCACGGAACATGCTTCACTCAAGACAGAACCGTGCCTGGAAAACCACTATTTGATAAAACATGTTGTAAACCACCAAAATCCTTATCCATCCTCTCACCTCCTTCCCTTTTCTCTTGCTTCATCTCATCCCTTTGCCTCATCACCCCTTTCTTTCTCTTTGTCCCCCCTGACCGGCCGCTTCCAGACGCGCTCCGGGATCTACCCCGGCATCTTCTACCCGGACTCGCGGGGCGGGTTGCCGCTGGCAGAGGACTTCAGGAAAGCATTTGACACAGTTTCTCCCAGCGTTCTGCTTCAGAAACTGTCCCCTCTGGCCTGGAGAGGAGAACGAGCTCCTGGGTGGAAAACTGGTTGGCTGGAGGGCCCAGAGAGTGGTGGGAGATGGAGTTAACTCCAGCTGGAGGCCAGTGACAAGTGGTGTCCCCAGGGCTCCGTGCTGGGTCCAGCCCTGTTCAATGTCTTTATCAATGACCTGGATGAAGGCATCGAGCGCACCCTTAGCAAGTCTGGAGATGACACTAAGCTGGGTGGAATCTGGATCTGCTGGAGGGTCGGGAGGCTCCAAAGGGATCTGAACAGGCTGGATCCATGGGCTGAGACCAACGGGATGAGGGTTAACGAGGCCAAATGGCGGGTCCTGCCCTTGGGGCACAACAACCCTGGGCAGCTCCAGCCTAGGAGAAGCCTGGCTGGAAAGTGCCTGGAGGAGAAGGACCTGGGGGGGTTGGTTGAACAGGAGGCAGCAGGGGCCCAGGGGGCCAAGAAGGCCAAGGGCATCTTGGCTTGGATCAGAGCCGGCGTGGCCAGCAGGGCCAGGGAGGTTCTTCTCCCTCTGGCCTCGGCCCTGGGGAGACCGCTCCTCGAATCCTGGGGTCAGTGCTGGGTCCCTCCCCACCAGAAAGCTGTTGAGGCTCTAGAGCGAGTGCAGAGAAGAGCAACGAAGCTGGTGAAGGGGCTGGAGAACAATTAAAGTGGAATCCTGTAAATCACAGAATCATGGAATAGTTTGGGTGGGAAGGGACCTCAAAACCCACCCAGTTCCAACCTTCCTGCCGTGGGCAGGGACACCTCCCACTGGATCAGAGTGCTCAAAGCTCCATCCAACCTGGCCTTCATTGGGGTCATTGACGTCCCTTCCAACCCAAACCGTCCTGTGATTCTCTGAAGACCTCCAGCCCCTGGAACCACCATTCCCTTCTTCTCTCCCTCTTGTCCAAGCAGGCACGGGGTCACCCTTTGGAGTGAGTCTTTCCCTTCATGCCCTTCTCACCTTGTGCAGCGACCACGATGGAGACCTTGCCTCGCCCAGGAGACAGAATGAGGCTGAAGCAGAGTTTGCTGTGAAAACTATTTATTGCTATACAGAGAACAGACTAGAAACAACATCCTAACAAAACACAACCAGCCATCGTAGGCTTGGATGGGGAGCTTGAGGTGGGAGGGCAGGACCAAGCAGGTCTGGGACCTCAAGGCTGCCTGTGGAGCAGCAGCCAACGGCCCAGCACAACGTGGTGGTGGCATCATTCAGCCTGCCCTGCATCCTCTTCCCCCTGTTCTCAGGTCCTTCGACCTGTCAGGACCTGCAGGAGCTCCATCACCTTAGTGAAGAAGTCCACCAGCTTGTTGACTGGAATCGGGCAGGCGCTGAAAGCGCTCGGCTCCGTCGCTGGGGTTATCTCCACAGGGTTTGTCGTGGTTGGAAAGTGGCTCCAAGTGCGTTCCGATGCAGCTGCCGCTCGAGCCGAGTAGCGCTTCATCACCCCCAGGATCCAGTCGCGGAAATGCTGCGTGGCGGTGTAGACCCCGGGACGATGGGCTCGGGCACAGCCTGTCCCAAAGCTGGTCACCCCCACCAGCCAGAAGTGGTCAGTAGAGGGATCTTGGCAGACCAGAGGACCCCCGCTGTCCCCCTGCAGAGAAGAAAAGAGGATTCAGAGGGTGCTGGGGGCTCCGTAAGCCCCAGGGATCTGCTACTGCTCTCTGCCAGCAGCTGCCAGAGCTGTGTTCCCTGCCCAGAAAGATTCTCCTAGAGTGCTGGAGCCAACGGAACGTGGTTGGGGAGGTGTTTGTGGGACTCTCGGGCAGGTTCTCTCCTGGCTGTGGGGCAGAGGGATGTTCCAGGGTTGGTCCCTGCATGCTGAGAACATGGGATGAGCTTTTTTGCAGAGTCACAGTGCTGTGGGACAACTGGACGCTGAGCATGGAGCAGCAGCTGGAGATGAGGAGGAGACCCCCGGAGCGATGGGGACCCTGCGGTGGGAGGGGGACTTGCTAGGGGCTGGGATCACCCTCCTACCTGGCAGGTGTCGATGCCGCCCTGCGCGTAGCCCGCACACAGGTTGTGGGGGTGGACGGCGCCCCTGTACCACCCGCTGCTGTTACAGACTTGGGTGTCGATGAGGTGGACGCGGGCCTCCTGCAGCACCGGCAGTGCTCCAGAAGCTGTGGGGACAAGACAGGAATGAACCCCCAGCACATGCCACCAGTTCTCCTCCTCTCTTCCCCAGGGCTTGGCTTTGCATCGGCAGCAGCATCGCTGTGGTGTTCCCCTTCCACCCTGCTCTGGTTGGCAGCTCATTCCCACCTCCCCAGACGCAGATCATAGAATCACCAGGTTGCAAAAGACCCAGTGGATCATCGAGTCCAACCATTCCCATCAACACTAAACCATGTCCCTCAACATATCGTCCACCCGTCCCTTAACCTCCTCCAGGGGAGGGGACTCCACCACCTCCCAGGATACAAATACGTCTGGGGAACTCACATCTGGCCGTGGTGACCCCCCAGCCGCTGACGTAGCAGCTTCTCAGCTGCCAGAGCTGCAGGGAGAAGTCGGGGACGCAGGCGAGCTGCACGTAGAGGCTGCACTGGAAGGGCTCGTAGAGCTCCATCAGGGCGATGTCGTTCCTCTGAGTGATGTTGTAATAGTCTTCGTGGATGATGATCCGCCTGACATAGCGCACTTGTTCCTCGGGACCCGGGCGAGTCAACGAGGTGGTTCCGGCCACCACGCGCCATGCTGGGACGTGCCTGGAAGGTGGATGGAGAGAGAAGTGAGAGGGAGAGGAGCCACGCGCTGCAGCTTCCCTGCCTCGTGCTTCCCAAGTGGGAGAGGAGAGCATCTAGGGAGGGTGCGACTGCCCCAAGACGCCCGGAGGAGAAGAATCATGGAGATGGAGGCATCGGGAATGCAGTGACACAAGCCCAGCCTTTTTCTGGATGCAGAAAAAGGGCGTCTGCCAGGGTTTGAGGGATCTCCCTGTCCCCTGCTCCTCCTTACTGGGTATTGACGAAGCAGTGGGCGGCTGTCAGCACCCACTGGGGGTGGATGATGGTCCCTCCGCACACGGGAGCCAAGTGTGTCTTGAACACTTGCTGGACACTCACGATCCAAGGCCAGGAACCCAGCTGTGCATTTTTGCCTCCAACCACTCGCCCGGTGCCGTAAGCCAAGGGACGGAGTCCACAGGTCCTGTGGAAACCAGAAACTCGTTACTGTCCTGCTTGAGACTTGGGGCTGAAGGGCAGGCACCTTCCCTCCCCAGCCGGCATCGCTGTGTGGAGCACGGAGCCAAGGAACCCTGTGGGGCACCCAGGTGTCCACCTCTGTCTCTGCTTTAGCTCTTAGGGAGCCCTTAGCAGCCTGGGAAATGTAGAAGAATGTCAGGAACCACATGGGGTTGGAGAAGGAACCACATGGAGTTAGAGAAGGAACCACATGAAGCTGGAGAAGGAACGATATGGGACTGGAGAAGGAACCACATGGAGCTGGAGAAGGAACCATATGGGATTGGAGAAGGAACTACATGGAGTTGGAGAAAGAACAACATGGAGCTGGAGAGGGAACCACATGGAGGTGGAGAAGGAACAACATGGGGTTGGAGAAGGAACCACATGGGGTTGGTGAAGCTGTTGGGAAGCGAGCATCCTCCAGTGAAGCCCAGCAGCATTGACCAATCTCCCTCCCAGCCTGTTCCACTCACTCGCAGGTGTCCCAGGAGCCCTGTGCTGGCCAGAACAAGGCCAGGAGGATGAGGATTAATGGAACCTTCATGGTGCCAGCAACACGAGCGAGATGAAGATCTGAGAGCTGGTGTCCAGCAGAGCACCAGCCGACACGCTGCCTGTAGCGCCGACGCCGCCCGCAGAGCCCGTGGCCCCAAGCTGATGTCACAGAGCAGCTGCTTCTGGGGGCTGGGTCCGGGGAACTCGGGGCTGGGGGGGGACATGGGGTGTTCCAAGTGGGAGGGGAGGCAGGAGGTGGGGTTGGACACCCCAAAATCCCCTACAAAACACTCTGCTGGGGTGGTGTGTGTGGTTCCGAGCTCTGCCTGCCCAGAGCCAGCAGGGAAACCCCAAGGGTGGCAGCACAGGCTCTCTGGGAAGGGCACAGAATCGTTGAGGTTGGGAAAGAACTCGAAGATCATCCAGTTCAACCATCCACACAACACCAGCTGTGCCTACTAAGCCACGTCCCAATGTGTCACCCCAACACGTTTTCCTAACGCCTCCAGGGATGGAGAATCCACCGCACCCTCTGCCAGGGCTTCATTGCTCTTTCAGTAAAGAATTTTTTCCTAGTATCCATCTAAGGCTCCTCTGGCACAACCTGAGTCCCTTCCCTCTTGTTCTGTTGCTTGTCCCTGGGGAGAACACAACAACTCGCCTCAGCACAACCTCCTTTCTGGGAGCTGCAGAGAGCGATGAGGTCTCCTCTTAAGCCTCCTCTTCTCCAGACTAAACAGCCCCAGGTCCCTCAGCCGCTCCCAGAACCCCTGTTCTCCAGCCCCTTCCCCAGCTCCGTTTCCTTCTCCGGACAAACTCCAGCCCCTCAAGGTCTTTCTTAGAGCGAGGAGCCCAAACCTGAACCCAGGATTTGAGGTGCAGCCTCCCCAGCACTGAGCCAAGAGGACAATCCCTTCCCTGCTCCCCCTGGCCGCACCACGGCTGGTCCAAGCCAGGAGGCTATTGGCCTTTTTGGCCACCTGGGCCCCTGCTGGTTCCTGTTCTGCTGCTGCCGACCAGCACCCCAGGTCCTTTTCCTCCGCTTTTCCCCACGCCCGGAGCGTTCCCTGGGGTTGTTGTGCCCAACACCCTGTGCCACTCACTCGCAGGTCTCCCACGATGCCTGCGCCGGCTGGCACAGGGCCAGCAGGAGGAAGGCGAGGAGCATCTTCATGGTGCCAGCGACACGAGGGAGATGAAGATCCGAGAGCTGGTGTCCAGCAGAGCACCAGCCCACACGTTGCCCGTAGCGCCCACGCCGCCCGCAGAGCCCGTGGCCCCAAGCTGATGTCACAGAGCGGCTGCTTCTGGGCGCTGGGTCTGGGGAACTCGGGGCTGGGGGGGGACATGGGGTGTTCCAAGTGGGAGGGGAGGCAGGAGGTGGGGTTGGACACCCCAAAATCCCCTACAAAATGCTCTGAGGGGTGGTGTGTGTGGGTAGCCTGGGATCAGGCACCAGCACCTGGCTCTGAGCTCTCCTGCTGCATCCAAAGAGCATGGCCAGCAGGGAGGGAGGGGATTCTGCCCCTCTATTTCTCTCTGGTGAGGCCTCAGCTGCAGGGTTGGGTCCACTTCTGGAATCCTGTCCAGAAGAAGCAGATGGAGCTATTGGAACGAGTCCAGAGGAGGCTCCAAGGATGATGCGAGGGCTGCAGAACCTCCTGTACGATGACAGGCTGAGAGAGTTGGGGTTTTTCAGCCTGGAGAAGAGAAGGCTCCAAGGAGACCTTAGAGAGACCTTCCAGTACCTGAAGGGGCTCCAAGAAAGCTGGGGAGGGACTGTTCACAAAGGCTTTTGGGGATAGGACGAGGGGCAGTGGGGATAAACTGGAGAGGGGCAGAGTTAGACCGGACATGAGGAGGAATTCCATAGGGAATGGCTGGGTTTGCAGTCCACCACACAACAGCCTCAGCAGGGGCCGTGCTGGATAGGGGATCCCGGAATGGTGCAGGCTGGGAAAGCCTTTCGGTTCATACCATGGAATCACAGAATGATCATCCAGTTCCAACCCCCCTGCCATGGGCAGGGATGCCTCCCACTGGATCAGGCTGCTCGGTTGCTCAAAGCTGGATCTGGTTGCTCAAACTTCAAACAGCCTTGAGGGGGGAAATTGCAAACTCTAAACTAGATAAAAAGAGACCTCTGTAGGTTACAAAATGCATCAGAGACTGCTTCTATCCAACGGTGACTGGGAGGTTGCTATAAGGTCTCCCCGGAGCCTTCTCTTCTGCAGGCTGAACCACCCCAACTCTCTCAGCCTGTCCTCACATGGGAGATGCTCCTGCTCTCGGATCATCTTTGTAGCCTCCTCTGGGCCTGTTCCAACAGCTCCATCTCCTTCTCCTGCTGAGGGTTCCAGCCCTGGCCCCAACCCTCCAGCTGAGGTCTCCCAGAGAAGAGCAGAGGGGAAAATCCCCTCCCTCCCTGCTGGCCACGTTCTCTGGATGCAGCCCAGCAGGTTTCTGGGCTGGGAGCGCACCTTGTGGCTCCTGTGGAGCTTCTCCTCCCCCATCACCCCAAGTCCTTCTCCTCAGGGCTGCTCCCAATCTCCTCATTCCCCAGTCTGGATTGAAAATGCAGATTGCCCCGTGTTGGAACATTTTACACAGAACAAGGCCTGGATGCTGTGAGATTGTTTAATACTGAACAACTCTAACAAGGCCTTGAAACAGAGAGCCGAAAGATAAACAGGGGCCAGTTGGGAGGAATGTAGTGGCTACTTCTGTGGGAACCAGCACGGGCTGAAAGAAAAACAATTGAAGACAACTGTCAACATAGTTAAGTTCAGTAGAACTTGGTTTCTTAGCATGTGCAGTAGTTTAGCCAATAATAGATTAGTAATAGCCTTATGGACAGCTACCTTTAACCAATAATACACTGTAGATACCCTCGTGGGCACCCAGTTGCGTAACCGAAAAGGGTTTATAAAGAAACAGCTAAGCTCAATAAAGTGAACACTCGCTGATCACATTGATCTCTGTGTTTAGTTCCATGCTCCTGTCAACGAGTGGCACCCGAACAGGGACCCTCAGATTGCTTGCCGAAGTTGCTCTGAACGACTGAAGATGCGGTAGAGGGTGGAAGGACCGGCCGAAAACTTTCCGGCACTGACCCGGTGCTGAAGATTTTTCCGGCACTGCTGAAGATTTTCCAGCACTGCTGATGATTTTCCGGCATTGCTGATGGCTTTTCCGGCATTTCCGGCATCCTCCACACTATCCTCTCCAAGAGGGTCCGATAGACACCGACAAGGAGCCCGATCCCCCCCCTCACTGTCCCTCAGACCAACGGGCACAAGCCAGGGGGGAGGCACAGTAGCAGGGAGAAGTTGAAAGATTGCAAGCTTTGATCTGTGTGCGGCACGGCAGTCAGCGCTGGGAACTAATTAGTGATGAAGCGATAAAGGAGATTCCAAAAACTGTAAATAGAGAACCAAGCCGCCCGGCCAAGGGCCGCTCCCCCACCCCCCCCACCCCTCCAGCTCCCGCAGAACGGGCCTCTGCCCTGGGCTGAGGGGGGAGCCGCTCACCACCACTGCCGCCGCGAAACCCAGACAGTTTCAGCGTTACAGAAGGGCCTGTTAATAGATACAAGAAGAAATGGCTCAATTAAACAACGTTGGTAGCAGTTCAAGAATTAAGACAGTTCTAAACACTTATAAAGATACTGGATGTTGGAAAGTTGAAACAGGCATGACCTTTCTATGGTGTTTAGAGATACATCAAAGGCTGTGCTCGACAAGCAGGTAGACAACTGAGCAGTTACAGAAGCCTTAATTTTGCAATCTGTGACAAAAAATCCTAATGATGAATGTAGAAAGATGTGGTGCAGTCTGCAAACTCCTACAACAAGAGGTGGGATCACTTACCTATCAAGCACAGCTGGTAGCTGCTGCCCTGACTGTAATCTGGGACAGAAATACGTTTTGTTAGAGACGCGGCAAGGAGAGACATTTTAAAAGAGACTGCCACACGCACCGCCAGGAGAGAGGGCCTAAAATCTGCCCTCGGTGTGGAAAGCACAAACATTTTACCAGTTGGTGTAAATCAAAATGGGATAAGAACGGGACAGTATTGTCAGAAAACCAGGAGCAAATCATGGTTCAGAGGCACGTACCAACACAGACGCCTCCGCAGCGAGCAGCAGCTCTCACCTCAGAGCAAGCAGCAGCTCTCACCTCAGAGCAAGAACCAGAGGCAGCACCGAGATAGACGTGATCAGCACCATCGCAGTAGTGCTGCAATCGTCTGCACATCACACAATAGCATGGAACGTAAAAGGACCATTGGAGGGTGGCTTTCCTAACTTGTAATTAGAATGATTATCAATAATTTGGTTGGGATTAGGCATATGGGGAGACAGAGGCTGTTGTTCAGCTGACCAGTCCGCAATTCTATCAATACAGAAAATAAAAAAGAAAACAAAACCAAAAAAAACCAACCCCCCAAAAAAATTCTACCATAAGTGAAATATTTGTTAGACAATCGATATAAGCCTTATTAGATAATGCATCTACGTATTTTAAGTGTTGCATGTTCCCGGTACCGTGTGTAGTTTAAATATCCGTAGCATGGAAAAATTGTGGATCCACTAGTGATAACCAACATTGTATGAATGTGTTTGGCTAGCTGAGAAATGAGTGGTCGCGTGTGTGTGTGTTTGAAGTGCTTCAAACGTTTGTAAGACTTAGAAATTAGTTTTGATTAATCTTAGAAATACATCTCTGGGACCTTTCAATCTCAAATGTCCACTAAGCCGGCAAACAGGTAGATTTACCTGGGGATCTTTGGAATGAAAGGCTTCAGAAGGAAAAGTTTTAAAATACCTAGCAAAACACGCAGCTGTATGTGTGTGAGTGCCCCCGCCACCCCCCACCCTCCCGCCCTTCTCCTTCTTTTCTAAGTTTTCTTTTCTTTCAGCTTTGAAGAAGACCAGAGGAGTTCATGGTGTTATCTCTCTAGGGGAATGCCGATTTGTAAGAACACTCTGCATTCCAATGTCCCTCATCAGCAACTGCTGGGTCCTAGTGCAGACAACCTTTAGGGATAATTGAGGCAATGAGAGAGGAAAATTCAAAAGATTCATTACGAATTACTGAGTGGATGTTTTGCCACACTAACCCCAAAAACATAGTCACTAAATTTGAAATGATTACAATGATAATTACCGAGAGGAAAAAAAAAAAAAAAGGAGGGGGGAGAATCAGGAGAGACACTGCTAAATAGATTGATGAAGGTGCAATATGTAATGAAGTTTTTGCAATTAGCAGGAGATGATCAAATTGTGCTAAAGTTGAAGCATGTACAAACCATGTCGTCCAAATCAGAGCAAGTATAAGACAATGTGAAAGTGCTATTGAAAAACAGTTATTATGGGCAGTGGGCAGGTCTGTATAAGCTACTAACATGGGGACGAGGTTATGTTTGTGTTTTAACAGATAAAGGACCAGTTTGGGCACCTGCGAGGTGGATGAAGCCCACGTTGCTGCGTGACAACTGTTAAGCCCCAGCCACGAAAACAGTCAACAAGTATGAGGAGGACGTTAACATTATGGATGCTCTTAATCCTATGGGTGGTAGTTAAAGGATGTCCCTGGGTGTTGGATTCTCGACAGAATGGGTGGATAACAAGATGGGTATGAGAACTCTTGGTCAAAGGAGGAATGTTGTTTTATTGGTGTTGATTGCTTTGACAATTATCCTGTGTGTTACAGTGTCTACAACGTCAAGTCGATAATATGTTTCACCTGAACGCTTTAGTCATCAAAAAACAAAAAGGGGGAATTGTTGGAACATTTTACACAGAACAAGGCCTGGATGCTGTGAGATTGTTTAATACTGAACAACTCTAACAAGGCCTTGAAACAGAGAGCCGAAAGATAAACAGGGGCCAGTTGGGAGGAATGTAGTGGCTACTTCTGTGGGAACAAGCACCGGCTGAAAGAAAAACAATTGAAGAGAACTGTCAACGTATTTAAGTTCAGTAGAACTTGGTTTCTTAGCATGTGCAGTAGTTTAGCCAATAATAGATTAGTAATAGCCTTATGGACAGCTACCTTTAACCAATAATACACTGTAGATACCCTCGTGGGCACCCAGTTGTGTAACCGAAAAGGGTTTATAAAGAAACAGCTAAGCTCAATAAAGTGAACACTTGCTGATCACATTGATCTCTGCGTTTTGATTCCATGCTCCCGTCAACAGCCCCAACTCAGGCGTAGGATGTTGCCCTTGGCCTTGTTGAAGCTCATGAACCCCCCATCTCTCTCTGGCCTCGTCCCTCCCCTCTCTCTCTGGCCTCCTCCCACTCCAGCTTCGCCCTGGTCCCCCCTCTCTGCCCTCCTTTCCTCCCCTCATCCTCATTCCACCCCTTCTGCCGTCATCCCCCTTCTCCTCTTGCCTCCCACCCGTTGCATCTTGCCCCTCTCTCTCTCTCTCCCCCTCTGCCCTCACCTCACTCCCTCTGCTACCCTCTTTCCCCTCTCGTGCCCCCCCAGCTTCATGTCTCCCCTCTCTCGCTTCTTTCCCCGACCCCCCCATCTGCCTTCATCCCACCCCACTTTCCCACGACCCCTGTGCTGCTTTCACCCCCCTTTGTGCCCACGGCTGCCCTCCTGGCTGCCTTCATCCCCACCCTCTCCCTTCACCATCCCCTCTCTCTGCCCTCGTCCCCCTGACACCGAAAATACTGACGAATAAACCCTCTAGGACCTGTTTTGGTTTTTTTTAATCAGGGCAGGCGATCCCCATCAGTCGCGTTCAGTGAGAGAAATGCTGGTTACAGAATATATTTCCCACTTACATGCCTACATATCAATTTTCCTCGAAATCTTGTTCATATTCTATTACTTTCCAAGGATTCGTTTTAATGTTGTTCTGAATTTCACAACAGCGCAATCTCTTGTTAATTCGGAGCTGACTCCAGCTCTCTGTCTCCGCTTGAGATAGGGGAAAAACTGCAAATAGAGCTGATTAGAGGAAAAACCACGTCTGTTCAGCACGGAACATGCTTCACTCAAGACAGAACCGTGCCTGGAAAAACACTATTTGATAAAACATGTTGTAAACCACCAAAATCCTTATCCATCCTCTCACCTCCTTCCCTTTTCTCTTGCTTCATCTCATCCCTTTGCCTCATCACCCCTTTCTTTCTCTTTGTCCCCCCTGACCGGCCGCTTCCAGACGCGCTCCGGGATCTACCCCGGCATCTTCTACCCGGACTCGCGGGGCGGGCTGCCGCTGGCAGAGGACTTCAGGAAAGCATTTGACACAGTTTCTCCCAGCGTTCTGCTTCAGAAACTGTCCCCTCTGGCCTGGAGAGGAGAACGAGCTCCTGGGTGGAAAACTGGTTGGCTGGAGGGCCCAGAGAGTGGTGGGAGATGGAGTTAACTCCAGCTGGAGGCCAGTGACAAGTGGTGTCCCCAGGGCTCCGTGCTGGGTCCAGCCCTGTTCAATGTCTTTATCAATGACCTGGATGAAGGCATCGAGCGCACCCTTAGCAAGTCTGGAGATGACACTAAGCTGGGTGGAATCTGGATCTGCTGGAGGATCAGGAGGCTCCAAAGGGATCTGAACAGGCTGGATCCATGGGCTGAGACCAACGGGATGAGGGTTAACGAGGCCAAATGGCGGGTCCTGCCCTTGGGGCACAACAACCCTGGGCAGATCCAGCCTAGGAGAAGCCTGGCTGGAAAGTGCCTGGAGGAGAAGGACCTGGGGGGGTTGGTTGAACAGGAGCCAGCAGGGGCCCAGGGGGCCAAGAAGGCCAAGGGCATCTTGGCTTGGATCAGAGCCAGCGTGGCCAGCAGGGCCAGGGAGGTTCTTCTCCCTCTGGCCTCGGCCCTGGGGAGACCGCTCCTCGAATCCTGGGGTCAGTGCTGGGTCCCTCCCCACCAGAAAGCTGTTGAGGCTCTAGAGCGAGTGCAGAGAAGAGCAACGAAGCTGGTGAAGGGGCTGGAGAACAATTAAAGTGGAATCCTGTAAATCACAGAATCATGGAATAGTTTGGGTGGGAAGGGACCTCAAAACCCACCCAGTTCCAACCTTCCTGCCGTGGGCAGGGACACCTCCCACTGGATCAGAGTGCTCAAAGCTCCATCCAACCTGGCCTTCATTGGGGTCATTGACGTCCCTTCCAACCCAAACCGTCCTGTGATTCTCTGAAGACCTCCAGCCCCTGGAACCACCATTCCCTTCTTCTCTCCCTCTTGTCCAAGCAGGCACGGGGTCACCCTTTGGAGTGAGTCTTTCCCTTCATGCCCTTCTCACCTTGTGCAGCGACCAGGATGGAGACCTTGCCTCGCCCAGGAGACAGAATGAGGCTGAAGCAGAGTTTGCTGTGAAAACTATTTATTGCTATACAGAGAACAGACTAGAAACAACATCCTAACAAAACACAACCAGCCATCGTAGGCTTGGATGGGGAGCTTGAGGTGGGAGGGCAGGACCAAGCAGGTCTGGGACCTCAAGGCTGCTTGTGGAGCAGCAGCCAACGGCCCAGCACAACGTGGTGGTGGCATCATTCAGCCTGCCCTGCATCCTCTTCCCCCTGTTCTCAGGTCCTTCGACCTGTCAGGACCTGCAGGAGCTCCTTCACCTTAGTGAAGAAGTCCACCAGCTTGTTGACTGGAATCGGGCAGGCGCTGAAAGCGCTCGGCTCCGTCGCTGGGGTTATCTCCGCAGGGTTTGTCGTGGTTGGAAAGTGGCTCCAAGTGCGTTCCGATGCAGCTGCCGCTGGAGCCGAGTAGCGCTTCATCACCCCCAGGATCCAGTCGCGGAAATGCTGCGTGGCGGTGTAGACCCCGGGACGATGGGCTCGGGCACAGCCTGTCCCAAAGCTGGTCACCCCCACCAGCCAGAAGTGGTCAGTAGAGGGATCTTGGCAGACCAGAGGACCCCCGCTGTCCCCCTGCGGAGAAGAAAAGAGGATTCAGAGGGTGCTGGGGGCTCCATAAGCCCCAGGGATCTGCTCCTGCTCTCTGCCAGCAGTTGCCAGAGCTGTGTTCCGTGCCCAGAATGGTTCTCCTAGAGTGCTGGAGCCAACGGAACGTGGTTGGGGAGGTGTTTGTGGGACTCTCAGGCAGGTTCTCTCCTGGCTGTGGGGCAGAGGGATGTTCCAGGGTTGGTCCCTGCATGCTGAGAACATGGGATGAGCTTTTTTGCAGAGTCACAGTGCTGTGGGACAACTGGACGCTGAGCATGGAGCAGCAGCTGGAGATGAGGAGGAGACCCCCGGAGCGATGGGGACCCCGCGGTGGGAGGGGGACTTGCTAGGGGCTGGGATGACCCTCCTACCTGGCAGGTGTCGATGCCGCCCTGCGCGTAGCCCGCACACAGGTTGTGGGGGTGGACGGCGCCCCTGTACCACCCGCTGCTGTTACAGACTTGGGTGTCGATGAGGTGGACGCGGGCCTCCTGCAGCACCGGCAGTGCTCCAGAAGCTGTGGGGACAAGACAGGAATGAACCCCCAGCAGATGCCACCAGTTCTCCTCCTCTCTTCCCCAGGGCTTGGCTTTGCATCGGCAGCGGCATCGCTGTGGTGTTCCCCTTCCACCCTGCTCTGGTTGGCAGCTCATTCCCACCTCCCCAGACGCAGATCATAGAATCACCAGGTTGCAAAAGACCCAGTGGATCATCGAGTCCAACCATTCCCATCAACACTAAACCATGTCCCTCAACATATCGTCCACCCGTCCCTTAACCTCCTCCAGGGGAGGGGACTCCACCACCTCCCAGGATACACATACGTCTGGGGAACTCACATCTGGCCGTGGTGACCCCCCAGCCGCTGACGTAGCAGCTTCTCAGCTGCCAGAGCTGCAGGGAGAAGTCGGGGACGCAGGCGAGCTGCACGTAGAGGCTGCACTGGAAGGGCTCGTAGAGCTCCATCAGGGCGATGTCGTTCCTCTGAGTGATGTTGTAATAGTCTTCGTGGATGATGATCCGCCTGACATAGCGCACTTGTTCCTCGGGACCCGGGCGAGTCAACGAGGTGGTTCCGGCCACCACGCGCCACGCTGGGACGTGCCTGGAAGGTGGATGGAGAGAGAAGTGAGAGGGAGAGGAGCCACGCGCTGCAGCTTCCCTGCCTCCTGCTTCCCAAGTGGGAGAGGAGAGCATCTAGGGAGGGTGCGACTGCCCCAAGACGCCCGGAGGAGAAGAATCATGGAGATGGAGGCATCGGGAATGCAGTGACACAAGCCCAGCCTTTTTCTGGATGCAGAAAAAGGGCGTCTGCCAGGGTTTGAGGGATCTCCCTGTCCCCTGCTCCTCCTTACTGGGTATTGACGAAGCAGTGGGCGGCTGTCAGCACCCACTGGGGGTGGATGATGGTCCCTCCGCACACGGGAGCCAAGTGTGTCTTGAACACTTGCTGGACACTCACGATCCAAGGCCAGGAACCCAGCTGTGCATTTTTGCCTCCAACCACTCGCCCGGTGCCGTAAGCCAAGGGACGGAGTCCACAGGTCCTGTGGAAACCAGAAACTCGTTACTGTCCTGCTTGAGACTTGGGGCTGAAGGGCAGGCACCTTCCCTCCCCAGCCGGCATCGCTGTGTGGAGCACGGAGCCAAGGAACCCTGTGGGGCACCCAGGTGTCCACCTCTGTCTCTGCTTTAGCTCTTAGGGAGCCCTTAGCAGCCTGGGAAATGTAGAAGAATGTCAGGAACCACATGGGGTTGGAGAAGGAACCACATGGAGTTAGAGAAGGAACCACATGAAGCTGGAGAAGGAACGATATGGGACTGGAGAAGGAACCACATGGAGCTGGAGAAGGAACCATATGGGATTGGAGAAGGAACTACATGGAGTTGGAGAAAGAACAACATGGAGCTGGAGAGGGAACCACATGGAGGTGGAGAAGGAACAACATGGGGTTGGAGAAGGAACCACATGGGGTTGGTGAAGCTGTTGGGAAGCGAGCATCCTCCAGTGAAGCCCAGCAGCATTGACCAATCTCCCTCCCAGCCTGTTCCACTCACTCGCAGGTGTCCCAGGAGCCCTGTGCTGGCCAGAACAAGGCCAGGAGGATGAGGATTAATGGAACCTTCATGGTGCCAGCAACACGAGGGAGATGAAGATCTGAGAGCTGGTGTCCAGCAGAGCACCAGCCGACACGCTGCCTGTAGCGCCGACGCCGCCCGCAGAGCCCGTGGCCCCAAGCTGATGTCACAGAGCAGCTGCTTCTGGGGGCTGGGTCCGGGGAACTCGGGGCTGGGGGGGGACATGGGGTGTTCCAAGCGGGAGGGGAGGCAGGAGGTGGGGTTGGACACCCCAAAATCCCCTACAAAACACTCTGCTGGGGTGGTGTGTGTGGTTCCGAGCTCTGCCTGCCCAGAGCCAGCAGGGAAACCCCAAGGGTGGCAGCACAGGCTCTCTGGGAAGGGCACAGAATCGTTGAGGTTGGGAAAGAACTCAAAGATCATCCAGTTCAACCATCCACACAACACCAGCTGTGCCTACTAAGCCACGTCCCAATGTGTCACCCCAACACGTTTTCCTAACGCCTCCAGGGATGGAGAATCCACCGCACCCTCTGCCAGGGCTTCATCGCTCTTTCAGTAAAGAATTTTTTCCTAGTATCCATCTAAGGCTCCTCTGGCACAACCTGAGTCCCTTCCCTCTTGTTCTGTTGCTTGTCCCTGGGGAGAACACAACAACTCGCCTCTCCACAACCTCCTTTCTGGGAGCTGCAGAGAGCGATGAGGTCTCCTCTTAAGCCTCCTCTTCTCCAGACTAAACAGCCCCAGGTCCCTCAGCCGCTCCCAGAAACCCTGTTCTCCAGCCCCTTCCCCAGCTCCGTTTCCTTCTCCGGACAAACTCCAGCCCCTCAAGGTCTTTCTTAGAGCGAGGAGCCCAAACCTGAACCCAGGATTTGAGGTGCAGCCTCCCCAGCACTGAGCCAAGAGGACAATCCCTTCCCTGCTCCCCCTGGCCGCACCACGGCTGGTCCAAGCCAGGAGGCTATTGGCCTTTTTGGCCACCTGGGCCCCTGCTGGTTCCTGTTCTGCTGCTGCCGACCAGCACCCCAGGTCCTTTTCCTCCGCTTTTCCCCACGCCCGGAGCGTTCCCTGGGGTTGTTGTGCCCAACACCCTGTGCCACTCACTCGCAGGTCTCCCACGATGCCTGCGCCGGCTGGCACAGGGCCAGCAGGAGGAAGGCGAGGAGCATCTTCATGGTGCCAGCGACACGAGGGAGATGAAGATCCGAGAGCTGGTGTCCAGCAGAGCACCAGCCCACACGTTGCCCGTAGCGCCCACGCCGCCCGCAGAGCCCGTGGCCACAAGCTGATGTCACAGAGCGACTGCTTCTGGGCGCTCGGTCTGGGGAACTCGGGGCTGGGGGGGGACATGGGGTGTTCCAAGCAGGAGGGGAGGCAGGAGGTGGGGTTGGACACCCCAAAATCCCCTACAAAATGCTCTGAGGGGTGGTGTGTGTGGGTAGCCTGGGATCAGGCACCAGCACCTGGCTCTGAGCTCTCCTGCTGCATCCAAAGAGCATGGCCAGCAGGGAGGGAGGGGATTCTGCCCCTCTATTTCTCTCTGGTGAGGCCTCAGCTGCAGGGTTGGGTCCACTTCTGGAATCCTGTCCAGAAGAAGCAGATGGAGCTATTGGAATGAGTCCAGAGGAGGCTCCAAGGATGATGCGAGGGCTGCAGAACGTCCTGTACAACGACAGGCTGAGAGAGTTGGGGTTGTTCAGCCTGGAGAAGAGAAGGCTCCAAGGAGACCTTAGAGAGACCTTCCAGTACCTGAAGGGGCTCCAAGAAAGCTGGGGAGGGACTGTTCACAAAGGCTTTTGTGGATAGGACGAGGGGCAATGGGGATAAACTGGAGAGGGGCAGAGTTAGACTGGACATGAGGAGGAATTCCATAGGGAATGGCTGGGTTTGCAGTCCACCACACAACAGCTCCATCTCCTTCTCCTGCTGAGGGTTCCAGCCCTGGCCCCAACCCTCCAGCTGAGGTCTCCCAGAGAAGAGCAGAGGGGACAATCCCCTCCCTCCCTGCTGGCCACGTTCTCTGGATGCAGCCCAGGAGGTTTCTGGGCTGGGAGCGCACGTTGTGGCTCCTGTGGAGCTTCTCCTCCCCCATCACCCCAAGTCCTTCTCCTCAGGGCTGCTCCCAATCTCCTCATTCCCCAGTCTGGATTGAAAATGCAGATTGCCCCGTGTTGGAACATTTTACACAGAACAAGGCCTGGATGCTGTGAGATTGTTTAATACTGAACAACTCTAACAAGGCCTTGAAACAGAGAGCCGAAAGATAAACAGGGGCCAGTTGGGAGGAATGTAGTGGCTACTTCTGTGGGAACCAGCACCGGCTGAAAGAAAAACAATTGAAGAGAACTGTCAACGTATTTAAGTTCAGTAGAACTTGGTTTCTTAGCATGTGCAGTAGTTTAGCCAATAATAGATTAGTAATAGCCTTATGGACAGCTACCTTTAACCAATAATACACTGTAGATACCCTGGTGGGCACCCAGTTGCGTAACCGAAAAGGGTTTATAAAGAAACAGCTAAGCTCAATAAAGTGAACACTCGCTGATCACATTGATCTCTGCGTTTTGATTCCATGCTCCCGTCAACAGCCCCAACTCAGGTGTAGGATGTTGCCCTTGGCCTTGTTGAAGCTCATGAACCCCCCATCTCTCTCTGGCCTCGTCCCCCCCACTCTCTCTGCCCTCGTCCCCCTCCAGCTTCGCCCTGGTCCCCCCTCTCTGCCCTCCTTTCCTCCCCTCATCCTCATTCCACCCCTTCTGCCGTCATCCCACTTCTCCTCTTGCCTCCCACCCGTTGCATCTCGCCCCTCTCTCTCTCTCTCCCCCTCTGCCCTCACCTCACTCCCTCTGCTACCCTCTTTCCCCTCTCGTGCCCCCCCAGCTTCATGTCTCCCCTCTCTCGCTTCATTCCCCGACCCCCCCATCTGTCTTCATCCCACCCCACTTTCCCACGACCCCTGTGCTGCTTTCACCCCCCTTTGTGCCCACGGCTGCCCTCCTGGCTGCCTTCATCCCCACCCTCTCCCTTCACCATCCCCTCTCTCTGCCCTCGTCCCCCTGACACCGAAAATACTGACGAATAAGCCCTCTAGGACCTGTTTTGGTTTTTTTTAATCAGGGCAGGCGATCCCCATCAGTCGCGTTCAGTGAGAGAAATGCTGGTTACAGAATATATTTCCCCCTTACATGCCTACATATCAATTTTCCTCAAAATCTTGTGCATATTCTATTACTTTCCAAGGATTCGTTTTGATGTTGTTCTGAATTTCACAACAGCGCAATCTCTTGTTAATTCGGAGCTGACTCCAGCTCTCTGTCTCCGCTTGAGATAGGGGAAAAACTGCAAATAGAGCTGATTAGAGGAAAAACCACGTCTGTTCAGCACGGAACATGCTTCACTCAAGACAGAACCGTGCCTGGAAAACCACTATTTGATAAAACATGTTGTAAACCACCAAAATCCTTATCCATCCTCTCACCTCCTTCCCTTTTCTCTTGCTTCATCTCATCCCTTTGCCTCATCACCCCTTTCTTTCTCTTTGTCCCCCCTGACCGGCCGCTTCCAGACGCGCTCCGGGATCTACCCCGGCATCTTCTACCCGGACTCGCGGGGCGGGCTGCCACTGGCAGAGGACTTCAGGAAAGCATTTGACACAGTTTCTCCCAGCGTTCTGCTTCAGAAACTGTCCCCTCTGGCCTGGAGAGGAGAACGAGCTCCTGGGTGGAAAACTGGTTGGCTGGAGGGCCCAGAGAGTGGTGGGAGATGGAGTTAACTCCAGCTGGAGGCCAGTGACAAGTGGTGTCCCCAGGGCTCCGTGCTGGGTCCAGCCCTGTTCAATGTCTTTATCAATGACCTGGATGAAGGCATCGAGCGCACCCTTAGCAAGTCTGGAGATGACACTAAGCTGGGTGGAATCTGGATCTGCTGGAGGATCAGGAGGCTCCAAAGGGATCTGAACAGGCTGGATCCATGGGCTGAGACCAACGGGATGAGGGTTAACGGGGCCAAATGGCGGGTCCTGTCCTTGGGGCACAACAACCCTGGGCAGATCCAGCCTAGGAGAAGCCTGGCTGGAAAGTGCCTGGAGGAGAAGGACCTGGGGGGGTTGGTTGAACAGGAGCCAGCAGGGGCCCAGGGGGCCAAGAAGGCCAAGGGCATCTTGGCTTGGATCAGAGCCAGCGTGGCCAGCAGGGCCAGGGAGGTTCTTCTCCCTCTGGCCTCGGCCCTGGGGAGACCGCTCCTCGAATCCTGGGGTCAGTGCTGGGTCCCTCCCCACCAGAAAGCTGTTGAGGCTCTAGAGCGAGTGCAGAGAAGAGCAACGAAGCTGGTGAAGGGGCTGGAGAACAATTAAAGTGGAATCCTGTAAATCACAGAATCATGGAATAGTTTGGGTGGGAAGGGACCTCAAAACCCACCCAGTTCCAACCTTCCTGCCGTGGGCAGGGACACCTCCCACTGGATCAGAGTGCTCAAAGCTCCATCCAACCTGGCCTTCATTGGGGTCATTGACGTCCCTTCCAACCCACACCGTCCTGTGATTCTCTGAAGACCTCCAGCCCCTGGAACCACCATTCCCTTCTTCTCTCCCTCTTGTCCAAGCAGGCACGGGGTCACCCTTTGGAGTGAGTCTTTCCCTTCATGCCCTTCTCACGAGTTTGCTGTGAAAAGCTCCTTTCTGGGAGCTGCAGAGAGCGATGAGGTCTCCTCTTAAGCCTCCTCTTCTCCAGACTAAACAGCCCCAGGTCCCTCAGCCGCTCCCAGAAACCCTGTTCTCCAGCCCCTTCCCCAGCTCCGTTTCCTTCTCCGGACAAACTCCAGCCCCTCAAGGTCTTTCTTAGAGCGAGGAGCCCAAACCTGAACCCAGGATTTGAGGTGCAGCCTCCCCAGCACTGAGCCAAGAGGACAATCCCTTCCCTGCTCCCCCTGGCCACACCACGGCTGGTCCAAGCCAGGAGGCTATTGGCCTTTTTGGCCACCTGGGCCCCTGCTGGTTCCTGTTCTGCTGCTGCCGACCAGCACCCCAGGTCCTTTTCCTCCGCTTTTCCCCACGCCCGGAGCGTTCCCTGGGGTTGTTGTGCCCAACACCCTGTGCCACTCACTCGCAGGTCTCCCACGATGCCTGCGCCGGCTGGCACAGGGCCAGCAGGAGGAAGGCGAGGAGCATCTTCATGGTGCCAGCGACACGAGGGAGATGAAGATCCGAGGGCTGGTGTCCAGCAGAGCACCAGCCCACACGTTGCCCGTAGCGCCCACGCCGCCCGCAGAGTCCGTGGCCCCAAGCTGATGTCACAGAGCGGCTGCTTCTGGGCGCTGGGTCTGGGGAACTCGGGGCTGGGGGGGGACATGGGGTGTTCCAAGTGGGAGGGGAGGCAGGAGGTGGGGTTGGACACCCCAAAATCCCCTACAAAATGCTCTGAGGGGTGGTGTGTGTGGGTAGCCTGGGATCAGGCACCAGCACCTGGCTCTGAGCTCTCCTGCTGCATCCAAAGAGCGGGGCCAGCAGGGAGGGAGGGGATTCTGCCCCTCTATTTCTCTCTGGTGAGGCCTCAGCTGGAGGGTTGGGTCCACTTCTGGAATCCTGTCCAGAAGAAGCAGATGGAGCTGTTGGAATGAGTCCAGAGGAGGCTCCAAGGATGATGCGAGGGCTGGAGAACCTCCTGTACGATGACAGGCTGAGAGAGTTGGGGTTGTTCAGCCTGGAGAAGAGAAGGCTTCAAGGAGATCTTAGAGAGACCTTCCAGTACCTGAAGGGGCTCCAAGAAAGCTGGGAAGGGACTGTTCACAGATGCTTTTGTGGATAGGACGAGGGGCAATGGGGATAAACTGGAGAGGGGCAGAGTTAGACTGGACATGAGGAGGAATTCCATAGGGAATGGCTGGGTTTGCAGTCCACCACACAACAGCCTCAGCAGGGGCCGTGCTGGATAGGGGATCCCGGAATGGTGCAGGCTGGGAAAGCCTTTCGGTTCATACCATGGAATCAAAGAATGGTTTGGGATGAAGGGACCTTAAAGATCATCCAGTTCCAACACCCCTGCCATGGGCAGGGACGCCTCCCACTGGATCAGGCTGCTTGGTTGCTCAAAGCTGGATCTGGTTGCTCAAACTTCAAACAGCCTTGAGGGGGGAAATTGCAAACTCTAAACTAGATAAAAAGAGACCTGTAGGTTACAAAATGCATCGGAGAGTGCTACTATCCAACAGTGACTGGGAGGTTGCTATAAGGTCTCCCCGGAACCTTCTCTTCTCCAGGCTGAACCACCCCAACTCTCTCAGCCTGTCCTCACATGGGAGGTGCTCCTGCTCTCGGATCATCTTTGTAGCCTCCTCTGGCCCCGTTCCAACATCTCCATCTCCTTCTCCTGCTGAGGGTTCCAGCCCTGGCCCCAACCCTCCAGCTGAGGTCTCCCCGAGAGGAGCAGAGGGGACAATCCCCTCCCTCCCTGCTGGCCACGTTCTCTGGATGCAGCCCAGGAGGATTCTGGGCTGGGAGCGCACGTTGTGGCTCCTGTGGAGCTTCTCGTCCCCCATCACCCCAAGTCCTTCTCCTCAGGGCTGCTCCCAATCTCCTCATTCCCCAGTCTGGATTGAAAATGCAGATTGCCCCGTGTTGGAACATTTTACACAGAACAAGGCCTGGATGCTGTGAGATTGTTTAATACTGAACATCTCTAACAAGGCCTTGAAACAGAGAGCCGAAAGATAAACAGGGGCCAGTTGGGAGGAATGTAGTGGCTACTTCTGTGGGAACAAGCACCGGCTGAAAGAAAAACAATTGAAGAGAACTGTCAACGTATTTAAGTTTAGTAGAACTTGGTTTCTTAGCATGTGCAGTAGTTTAGCCAATAATAGATTAGTAATAGCCTTATGGACAGCTACCTTTAACCAATAATACACTGTAGATACCCTGGTGGGCACCCAGTTGCGTAACCGAAAAGGGTTTATAAAGAAACAGCTAAGCTCAATAAAGTGAACACTCGCTGATCACATTGATCTCTGCGTTTTGGTTCCATGCTCCTGTCAACGAGTGGCGCCCGAACAGGGACCCTCAGATTGCTTGCCGAAGTTGCTCTGAACGACTGAAGACGCGGTAGAGGGTGGAAGGACCGGCCGAAAACTTTCCGGCACTGACCCGGTGCTGAAGATTTTTCCGGCACTGCTGAAGATTTTCCGGCACTACTGATGACTTTCCGGCATTGCTGATGGCTTTCCGGCATTGCTGAAGATTGGAGTAAGACGCGCGTCCAAATAAAGAAGACTCCGGAGTCAAAGATCCGCTACAGGCAAGTAGCGGCGGTCGCGGGAGGAATGGGTTCCACTCTTTTTAAAGATAATGAAGAGGCAGTGGTGAAAATCCTCCAAACTATCCTCTCCAAGAGGGTCCGATAGACACCGACAAGGAGCCCGATCCCCCCCCTCACTGTCCCTCAGACCAACGGGCTCAAGCCAGGGGGGAGGCACAGTAGCAGGGAGAAGCTGAAAGATTGCAAGCTTTGATCTGTGTGCGGCACGGCAGTCAGCGCTGGGAACTAATTAGTGATGAAGCGATAAAGGAGATTCTAAAAACTGTAAAAAGAGAACCAAGCCGCCCGGCCAAGGGCCGCTCCCCCACCCCCCCCACCCCTCCAGCTCCCGCAGAGCGGGCCTCTGCCCTGGGCTGAGGGGGGAGCCGCTCACCACCACCACTGCCGCCGCGAAACCCAGACAGTTTCAGCGTTACAGAAGGGCCTGTTAATAGATACAAGAAGAAATGGCTCAATTAAACAACGTTGGTAGCAGTTCAAGAATCAAGACAGTTATAAACACTTATAAAGATACTGGATGTTGGAAAGCTGAAACAGGCATGACCTTTCTGTGGTGTTTAGAGATACATCAAAGGGTGTGCTCCACAAGCAGGTAGACAACTGAGCAGTTACAGAAGCCTTAATTTTGCAATCTGTGACAAAAAATCCTAATGATGAATGTAGAAAGATGTGGTGCAGTCTGCAAACTCCTACAACAAGAGCTGGGATCACTTACCTATCAAGCACAGCTGGTAGCTGCTGCCCTGACTGTAATCTGGGACAGAAATACGTTTTGTTAGAGACACGGCAAGGAGAGACATTTTAAAAGAGACTGCCACACGCACCGCCAGGAGAGAGGGCCTAAAATCTGCCCTCGGTGTGGAAAGCGCAAACATTTTACCAGTTGGTGTAAATCAAAATGGGATAAGAACGGGACAGTATTGTCAGAAAACCAGGAGCAAAGCATGGTTCAGAGGCACGTACCAACACAGACGCCTCCGCAGCGAGCAGCAGCTCTCACCTCAGAGCAAGCAGCAGCTCTCACCTCAGAGCAAGAACCAGAGGCAGCACCGAGATAGACGTGATCAGCACCATCGCAGTAGTGCTGCAGTCGTCTGCACATCACACAATAGCATGGAACGTAAAAGGACCATTGGAGGGTGGCTTTACTAACTCGTAAACCTCCAATGGCATGAGGTTTAACAAGGCCAAATGCCGGGTCCTGCACTTGGGGCACAACAACCCTGGGCAGTGCTACAGACTAGGAGAAGTCTGTCTAGAAAGCTGCCTGGAGGAGAGGGACCTGGGGGTGTTGGTTGACAGTGACTGAACATGAGCCAGCAGTGGCCCAGGTGGCCAAGAAGGCCAATGGCATCTTGGCTTGGATCAGAAACGGTGTGACCAGCAGGTCCAGGGAGGTTATCCTCCCTCTGTACTCGGCACTGGTGAGACCGCTCCTCGAATACTGTGTTCAGTTCTGGGCCCCTCACCACAAGAAGGATGTTGAGGCTCTGGAGAGAGTCCAGAGAAGAGCAACAAAGCTGGTGAAGGGGCTGGAGAACAGGCCTTATGAGGAGCAGCTGAGAGAGCTCGGGTTGTTTAGCCTGGAGAAGAGGAGGCTGAGGGGAGACCTCATTGCTCTCTACAACTCCCTGAGAGGAGGTTGTAGAGAGGAGGGAGCTGGCCTCTTCTCCCAAGTGACAGGGGACAGGACAAGAGGGAATGGCCTCAAGCTCCGCCAGGGGAGGTTTAGGCTAGACATTAGGAAAAAATTCTTTACAGAAAGGGTCATTGGACACTGGAACAGGCTGCCCAGGGAGGTGGTTGAGTCCCCTTCCCTGGAGGGGTTTAAGGCACGGGTGGATGAGGTGCTGAGGGATATGGTTTAGTGTTTGATGGGAACGGTTGGACTCGATGATCCGGAGGGTCTCTTCCAACCTGGTTATTCTGTGATTCTGTGATTCTGTAATTCGAATGATTATCAATAATTTGGTTGGGAATAGGCATATGGGGAGACAGAGGCTGTTGTTCAGCTGACCAGTCCGCAATTCTATCAATACAGAAACTAAAAAACAAAAAACCAAAACAAAAAAAAACCCCAAAAAAGTCTACCATAAGTGAAATATTTGTTAGACAATCGATATAAGCCTTATTAGATAATGCATCTACGTATTTTAAGTGTTGCATGTTCCTGGTGCCGTGTGTAGTTTAAATATCCGTAGCATGGAAAAATTGTGGATCCACTAGTGATAACCAACATTGTATGAATGTGTTCGGCTAGCTGAGAAATGAGTGGTCACGTGTGTGTGTGTTTGAAGTACTTCATACGTTTGTAAGACTTAGAAATTAGTTTTGATTAATCTTAGAAATACATCTCTGGGACCTTTCAATCTCAAATGTCCACTAAGCCGGCAAACAGGTAGATTTACCTGGGGATCTTTGGAATGAAAGGCTTCAGAAGGAAAAGTTTTAAAATACCTAGCAAAACATGCAGCTGTATGTGTGTGAGTGCCCCCGCCACCCCCCACCCTCCCGCCCTTCTCCTTCTTTTCTAAGTTTTCTTTTCTTTCAGCTTTGAAGAAGACCAGAGGAGTTCATGGTGTTATCTCTTTAGGGGAATGCCAATTTGTAAGAACACTCTGCATTCCAATGTCCCTCATCAGCAACTGCTGGGTCCTAGTGCAGACAACCTTTAGGGATAATTGAGGCAATGAGAGAGGAAAATTCAAAAGATTCATTACGAATTACTGAGTGGATGTTTTGCCACACTAACCCCAAAAAACATAGTCACTAAATTTGAAATGATTACAATGATAATTACCGAGAGGAAAAAAAAAAAAAGGGAGGGGGGAGAATCAGGAGAGACACTGCTAAATAGATTGATGAAGGTGCAATATGTAATGAATTTTTTGCAATTAGCAGGAGATGATCAAATTGTGCTAAAGTTGAAGCATGTACAAACCATGTCATCCAAATCAGAGCAAATATAAGACAATGTGGAAGTGCTATTGAAAAACAGTTATTATGGGCAATGGACAGGTCTGTATAAGCTACTAACATGGGGACAAGGTTATGCTTGTGTTTTAACAGATAAAGGACCAGTTTGGGCACCTGCGAGGTGGATCAAGCCCACGTTGCTGCGTGACAACTGTTAAGCCCCAACCACAAAACAGTCAACAAGAATGAGGAGGACGTTAACATTATGGATGCTCTTAATCTTCTAGGTGGTAGCTAAAGGATGTCCCTGGGTGTTGGATTCTCGACAGAATGGGTGGATAACAAGATGGGTATGAGAACTCTTGGTCAAAGGAGGAATGTTGTTTTATTGGTGTTGATTGCTTTGACAATTATCCTGTGTGTTACAGTGTATACAACGTCAAGTCGATCGTGTGTTTCAACTGAACGCTTTAGTCGAAAAACAAAAAGGGAGCTTAAAGAATTTGATGCTTCCTGCGTAGATGAAATACAGTTTTGGTCTCCTTCAGCTTTTACTGCTCTAGCTTTGTTTATTCCTGCCTAGTCAACCAAAGACAAGTACCCAACTGCAACTTGTGGCTGTCGGAGAAGTAATCAGAAAGGGACGATGACGAACACTGGCATTAAGTGGGAATGAGCCCGACAGCATCCATATTCCAATGACAGTGGCCGATTGGGAATGATGCATGTGACCTTCTATACCTTTACAGCTTGCGTTACTGAGATATAGTGGACACATACCCACGGACATGCCGGTGGAAAAAATTGGACACCTTCTAAAGAAGTATCAATGGATTTTATTCCTTGCTGTAAGGAAAGACCCATGCGTTTTCTACTAGCTGCAAAGATACGGTCAAGTTTTGGAACCCAGAAACAATCATAGCAGTCTCAATTTTAGCTCCGGGAGTAGCAGCCACCGGAACCTTGGCCCAACTAAATCAACTAGGATGCTAGCTCTCCAAACAAACAAATGCTACATCCAAAGCGCTGTCTGAATTGCTGCTTGATGTAGACTCCGTGCAACATGCCACGTTACAGAACCGGGCAGACACAGATTTTTTATTGTTAGCACAAGGCCATGGTTGTGAAGATTTTGAGAAAATGTGTTGTTTCAATCTCTCTGACATCTGACAAATGGCTAACATCAGTGTTTAACAATCTCTCTCCATGGCTGGTATCGTACATGACAAAAGTTTTACGTTGGCTTAGAATTTTATTGTTAATCATAGTTGTAGTTCGTTTGGCGTATAGATGCATAATGAAACAAGTATCAACGTTGTCACAAAAGGTATTGCTTGTACAAGAAAAAGACGGGGAATTTGTTGGGAAATGGTTAAGTGAACAAGGCCCTTGAAGGAGCTGTATAAACAATCTCGCAGTTAAATGATGAGCTGAGAGCAGGTGGCTGTACCAGCAATTCTTTTTGATAACATTAAGCCTTACTCTAAGATAAGTCAGCACATAGTTTAGAAAACTTGAATCAAAACAGGGCGTTGTGTCCTTGAACACAGAAACTGTAGCAGGATGTTAGAAGCAAAATAGCACGTAATAGGTAATGAATATTACCATGGGGGCAATAGGAATATAGCTAATGAACATGTATTTGCATGCTGTTACTGACCAAAGAAATTGTAATACGATGATGTAGTCGAGTATAAGGAAAGTATATAACCTAACTTCTTTTGAATAAAGTTGACCTTGCTTTATCAATCATATTGATTTGATCGCTTGGTTCCTCCCGTCCCGGCAGGGCAGTTTTTCTACCTTTCAGTTACGCGTGTTCTTCCCCAAACTGTGTCAGATAAGCAGGATATTGTAAATAACCATAGCACTTGTCAGATCTGGAAGCTCAAGCCTGCACACCTCTTAACAAATAATTCACTCCTTCACTAATTAAAGTGGAATCCTGTAAATCACAGAGTCATGGAATGGTTTGGGTTGGAGGGGACCTCAAAGCCCAGCCAGTTCCAACCCTCCTGCCGTGGGCAGGGACACCTCCCACTGGATCAGAGTGCTCAAAGCTCCATCCAACCTGGCCTTCATTGGGGTCATTGAGGTCCCTTCCAACCCAAACCATCCTGTGATTCTCTGAAGACCTCCAGCCCCTGGAACCACCATTCCCTTCTTCTCTCCCTCTTGTCCAACCAGGCACGGGGTCACCCTTTGGAGTGAGTCTTCCCCTTCGTGCCCTTCTCACGTTGTGCAGCGACCACGATGGAGACCTTGCCTCGCCCAGGAGACAGAATGAGGCTGAAGCAGAGTTTGCTGTGAAAACTATTTATTGCTATACAGAGAACAGACTAGAAACAACATCCTAACAAAACACAACCAGTCATCGTAGGCTTGGATGGGGAGCTTGAGGTGGGAGGGCAGGACCAAGCAGGTCTGGGACCTCAAGGCTGCCTGTGGAGCAGCAGCCAGCGGCCCAGCACAACGTGGTGGTGGCATCATTCAGCCTGCCCTGCGTCCTCTTCCCCCTGTTCTCAGGTCCTTCCACCTGTCAGGACCTGCAGGAGCTCCTTCACCTTAGTGAATAAGTCCACCAGCTTGTTGATTGGAATCGGGCAGGCACTGAAAGCGCTCGGCTCCGTCGCTGGGGTTATCTCCACAGGGTTTGTTGTGGTCGGAAAGTGGCTCCAAGTGCGTTCAGATGCAGGTGCCACTGGAGCCGAGTAGCGCGTCATCACCCCCAGGATCCACTCGCGGAAATGCTGCGTGGCGGTGTAGACCCCGGGACGATGGGCTCGGGCACAGCCTGTCCCAAAGCTGGTCACCCCCACCAGCCAGAAGTGGTCAGTAGAGGGATCTTGGCAGACCAGAGGACCCCCGCTGTCCCCCTGCAGAGAAGAAAAGAGGATTCAGAGGGTGCTGGGGGCTCCGTAAGCCCCAGGGATCTGCTCCTGCTCTCTGCCAGCAGTTGCCAGAGCTGTGTTCCCTGCCCAGAAAGGTTCTCCTAGAGTGCTGGAGCCAACGAATCGTGGTTGGGGAGGTGTTTGTGAGACTCTCAGGCAGGTTCTCTCCTGTCTGTGGGGCAGAGGGATGTTCCAGGGTTCGTCCCTGCATGCTGAGAACATGGGATGAGCTTTTTTGCAGAGTCACAGTGCTGTGGGACAACTGGACGCTGAGCATGGAGCAGCAGCTGGAGAAGAAGAGGTGACCTCCGGAGTGATGGGGACCCTGCGGTGGGAGGGGGACTTGCTAGGGACTGGGATCACCCTCCTACCTGGCAGGTGTCGATGCCGCCCTGCGCGTAGCCCGCACACAGGTTGTGGGGGTGGACGGCGCCCCTGTACCACCCGCTGCTGTTACAGACTTGGGTGTCGATGAGGTGGACGCGGGCCTCCTGCAGCACCGGCAGTGCTCCAGAAGCTGTGGGGACAAGACAGGAATGAACCCCCAGCACATGCCACCAGTTCTCCTCCTCTCTTCCCCAGGGCTTGGCTTTGCATCGGCAGCGGCATCGCTGTGGTGTTCCCCTTCCACCCTGCTCTGGTTGGCAGCTCATTCCCACCTCCCCGGATGCAGATCATAGAATCACCAGGTTGCAAAAGACCCAGTGGATCATCGAGTCCAACCATTCCCATCAATCACTAACCCATGTCCCTCAGCACCTCGTCCACCCGTCCCTAAAACTCCTCCAGGGGAGGGGACTCCACCACCTCCCAGGATACAAATACGTCTGGGGAACTCACATCTGGCCGTGGTGACCCCCCAGCCGCTGACGTAGCAGCTTCTCAGCTGCCAGAGCTGCAGGGAGAAGTCGGGGACGCAGGCGAGCTGCACGTAGAGGCCGCAGTGGAAGGGCTCGTAGAGCTCCATCAGGGCGATGTCGTTCCTCTGAGTGATGTTGTAATAGTCTTCGTGGATGATGATCCGCCTGACATAGCGCACTTGTTCCTCGGGACCCGGGCGAGTCAACGAGGTGGTTCCGGCCACCACGCGCCACGCTGGGACGTGCCTGGAAGGTGGATGGAGAGAGAAGTGAGAGGGAGAGGAGCCACGCGCTGCAGCTTCCCTGCCTCGTGCTTCCCAAGTGGGAGAGGAGAGCATCTAGGGAGGGTGCGACTGCCCCAACGCGCCCGGAGGAGAAGAATCATGGAGATGGAGGCATCGGGAATGCAGTGACACAAGCCCAGCCTTTTTCTGGATGGAGAAAAAGGGCGTCTGCCAGGGTTTGAGGGATCTCCCTGTCCCCTGCTCCTCCTTACTGGGTATTGACGAAGCAGTGGGCGGCTGTCAGCACCCACTGGGGGTGGATGATGGTCCCTCCGCACACGGGGGCCAAGTGTGTCTTGAACACCTGCTGGACGCTCACAATCCATGGCCAGGAACCCAGCTGTGCATTTTTGCCTCCAACCACTCGCCCGGTGCCGTAAGCCAAGGGACGGAGTCCACAGGTCCTGTGGAAACCAGAAACTCGTTACTGTCCTGCTTGAGACTTGGGGCTGAAGGGCAGGCACCTTCCCTCCTCAGCCGGCATCGCTGTGTGGAGCACGGAGCCAAGGAACCCTGTGGGGCACCCAGGTGTCCACCTCTGTCTCTGCTTTAGCTCTTAGGGAGCCCTTTGCAGCCTGGGAAATGGAGAAGAATGTCAGGAACCACATGGGGTTGGAGAAGGAACCACATGGGGTTGGAGAAGGAACCACATGGGGTTGGAGAAGGAACCACATGAAGCTGGAGAAGGAACGATATGGGATTGGAGAAGGAACCACATGGAGTTGGAGAAAGAAGAACATGGGGTTGGAGAAGGAACCACATGGGGTTGGTGAAGCTGTTGGGAAGCGAGCATCCTCCAGTGAAGCCCAGCAGCATTGACCAATCTCCCTCACAGCCTGTTCCACTCACTCGCAGGTGTCCCAGGAGCCCTGTGCTGGCCAGAACAAGGCCAGGAGGATGAGGACTAAGCCTCCTCTTCTCCAGACTAAACAGCCCCAGGTCCCTCAGCCGCTCCCAGAAACCCTGTTCTCCAGCCCCTTCCCCAGCTCCGTTTCCTTCTCCGGACAAACTCCAGCCCCTCAAGGTCTTTCTTAGAGCGAGGAGCCCAAACCTGAACCTAGGATTTGAGGTGAAGCCTCCCCAGCGCTGAGCCAAGAGGACAATCCCTTCCCTGCTCCCCCTGGCCACACCACGGCTGGTCCAAGCCAGGAGGCTATTGGCCTTTTTGGCCACCTGGGCCCCTGCTGGTTCCTGTTCTTCTGCTGCTGCCCAGCATCCCAGGTCCTTTTCCTCCGCTTTTCCCCACGCCCGGAGCGTTCCCTGGGGTTGTTGTGCCCAACACCCTGTGCCACTCACTCGCAGGTCTCCCACGATGCCTGCGCCGGCTGGCACAGGGCCAGCAGGAGGAAGGCGAGGAGCATCTTCATGGTGCCAGCGACACAAGGGAGATGAAGATCCGAGAGCTGGTGTCCAGAGAGCACCAGCCCACACGCTGCCCGTAGCGCCCACGCCGCCCGCAGAGCCCATGGCCCCAAGCTGATGTCACAGAGCGGCTGCTGCTGGGGGCTGGGTCTGGGGAACTCGGGGCTGGGGGGGGACATGGGGTGTTCCAAGTGGGAGGGGAGGCAGGAGGTGGGGTTGGACACCCCAAAATCCCCTACAAAATGCTCTGAGGGGTGGTGTGTGTGGGCAGCCTGGGATCAGGCACCAGCACCTGGCTCTGAGCTCTCCTGCTGCATCCAAAGAGCTTGGCCAGCAGGGAGGGAGGGGATTCTGCCCCTCTATTTCTCTCTGGTGAGGCCTCAGCTGGAGGGTTGGGTCCACTTCTGGAATCCTGTTCAGAAGAAGGAGATGGAGCTGTTGGAATGAGTCCAGAGGAGGCTTCAAGGATGATGCAAGGGCTGCAGAACCTCCTGTACGACGACAGGCTGAGAGAGTTGGGGTTGTTCAGCCTGGAGAAGAGAAGGCTTCAAGGAGATCTTAGAGAGACCTTCCAGTACCTGAAGGGGCTCCAAGAAAGCTGGGGAGGGACTGTTCACAAAGGCTTTTGGGGATAGGACGAGGGGCAGTGGGGATAAACTGGAGAGGGGCAGAGTTAGACTGGACATGAGGAGGAATTCCGTAGGGAATGGCTGGGTTTGCAGTCCATCACGCAACAGCCTCAGCAGGGGCCGTGCTGGATAGGGGATCCCGGAATGGTGCAGGCTGGGAAAGCCTTTCGGTTCATACCATGGAATCACAGAATGGTTTGGGATGAAGGGACCTTAAAGATCATCCAGTTCCAACACCCCTGCCATGGGCAGGGACGCCTCCCACTGGATCAGGCTTCTCGGTTGGTCAAAGCTGGATCTGGTTGCTCAAACTTCAAACAGCCTTGAGCGGGGAAGTATCAAACTCTAAACTAGATAAAAAGAGACCTGTAGGTTACAAAATGCATCGGAGAGTGCTTCTATCCAACGGTGACTGGGAGGTTGCTATAAGGTCTCCCTGGAGCCTTCTCTTCTCCAGGCTGAACCACCCCAACTCTCTCAGCCTCTCCTCACATGGGACGTGCTCCTGCTCTCGAATCATCTTTGTAGCCTCCTCTGGCCCCGTTCCAACATCTCCATCTCCTTCTCCTGCTGAGGGTTCCAGCCCTGGCCCCAACCCTCCAGCTGAGGTCTCCCAGAGAGGAGCAGAGGGGACCATCCCCTCCCTCCCTGCTTGCCACGTTCTCTGGATGCAGCCCAGGAGGTTTCTGGGCTGCGAGCGCACGTTGTGGCTCCTGTGGATCTTCTCGTCCCCCATCACCCCAAGTCCTTCTCCTCAGGGCTGCTCCCAATCTCCTCATGCCGTGTATTAAGGTGATACCCCACTTCCAAGCAAATCCCTGGACTGATTTGGAGACAAAGTTCGGACCATTGTCCGTTTTGATCTGATTA